>NC_047085.1:79636192-80242741 GCF_902459505.1 Geotrypetes seraphini | reverse complement strand
GGGCTGAAGACGACTTCCATTCGAGTGCATCTTAGTGCTGTTGCTGCTTTCCATCGGCATCTTGAGGGTCGCTCTCTCTCTCTTCATCCTCTGGTGACTCGTTTCATGCGGGGTCTGGTGAATGTTCATCCCCCTCTGAAACCGCCTCCTGTGGTTTGGGATCTTAATGTGGTTTTGGCTCAGCTGATGAAGCCTCCTTTTGAGCCTATTGACAAATCTCATCTTAAGTTTCTTACTTGGAAGGTGATTTTTCTGATTGCACTCACCTCAGCTAGGCGGGTTAGTGAGTTGCAGGCTTTGGTTGCGGACCCACCTTTTACTGTGTTTCATCATGACAAGGTGGTCCTTTGCACCCATCCTAAATTTTTGCCGAAGGTTGTGTCTGATTTCCACCTCAATCAGTCCATTGTTCTTCCGGTGTTCTTTCCGAAGCCCCACTCGCATCCTGGTGAGGTGGCGCTTCACACGCTTGACTGTAAGAGGGCGTTGGCTTTTTATCTTCAACGCACTCAGTCTCATCGGAAGGTTCCTCAATTATTTTTGTCCTTCGACCCTAATCGGTTAGGACGTCCGGTTTCCAAGCGCACCTTGTCTAACTGGTTGGCTGCTTGTATTTCTTTTTGCTACGCTCAGGCTGGTCTCGCGCTACATGGTCGGGTCACGGGACATAAGGTCCGAGCAATGGCAGCTTCTGTTGCTTTCCTCCGGTCTACTCCAGTGGAGGACATCTGCAAGGCTGCCACTTGGTCTTCGGTTCATACTTTCACCTCCCACTACTGTCTGGATACGTTGTCCAGGAGCGACGGCCGGTTTGGCCAGTCGGTTTTGCGTAATCTGTTTTCCTAAATTGCCATCCTCCCACCTGCCCTTTTTTGGTTGGCTTGGAGGTCACCCACATGTGAGAATATGCTGCCTGCTTGTCCTGGGATAAAGCACAGTTACTTACCGTAACAGGTGTTATCCAGGGACAGCAGGCAGATATTCTCACAACCCGTCCTCCTCCCCGGGGATGGCTTCTTTGCTGGCTATGGAACTGAGGACCACGAGGTGGGGATGCGCCCTCTAGTGGGCAAGAAGGCATGCACATGCGTGGTGCAGCATAGCATACTTGAAACTTCAATCAAGTTTGCTTGAAAAGCTGTCCGCGCTGGGGCTCCATAGATGACGTCACCCACATGTGAAAATATCTGCCTGCTGTCCCTAGATAATACCTGTTACGGTAAGTAACTGTGCTTTTTGGTAACATGGTACAGAACACTACAGAAAGACCAGCATGGTTCACTGAGTAAGCCCAGTAAGTTTGTTGGGGTTGTACCTGGTATACAATGCAGACTAAACTAAACTAAACCTTAAGTTTGTATACCGCATCATCTCCACAAAAGTGGAGCTCGACACGGTTTACAGGAATTAATATAGAAAGGAACTCCAATGGAAAGAAGAAGGGCTTAGTAAAAAGAAAGAAAGAGGGACTTATTATAATGGAGAGGGAGGGAGTAGTTACATTTTAGAGAAAAGCCAAGTTTTCATATGTTTTCGGAAGCGTTGGAGGGAGGTCGAACTCCGAAGAGGGGCAGTAAAGCTGTTCCACAGTTCAGTGATCCTGAAGAGGAGGGATGTCCCAAGTTTTCCTGTATGGGATATGCCTTTTAAAGAGGGGAAGGATAGTTTGAATTTTTGAGTGGATCTGGTGGAGTTAGGATTCGAGGAGAGCCAAGATAGTGAAAAAAGGGGAGGAAGGATGCCGTGTAGAGACTTGAAGGCTAGACAGGTGCATTTGTAGTGAACCCTGAGGATAACTGGGAGCCAATAAAGCTTAGACAGAAGTGGGGAGACGTGGTCGAATTTGCTTTTTGCGAAGATTAGTTTAGCCGCAGTGTTCTGAATCCGCTGAAGTCTGAGAAGGCTTTTCTTTGTTAGGCTTAAGTAGATGGAGTTGCAATAATCCAGTCTGGAAAGAATAATGAATTGAACGAGGACAGCGAAGTGTTGTTGATGGAAGCAGGATCTTACTTTCCTTAACACGTGAAGATTGAAAAAGCATTTTTTTATTAAGGAGTTGAGGTGATCGTTGAAGGACAGTGTAGAGTCAATGATGATTCCCAGAACTTTGCTTGAGTGCCCAAGCTGCAGTTTGGTGCCAGAGGATAGTGGGATGAGGTTGGGTAGCTGATCTAATTTTGGGCCAAGCCAAAGTAGTTTTGTTTTGGTCTCGTTTAGTTTCATTTGAACTGTGAGAGCCCAGGATTGGAGGTTCGTTATACAAGAAGAGATGTTATCAGAGAGGTTGGTGAGGTTAGAGTCGGTCTCGAGGAGGACAAGGATGTCATCAGCGTAGGTGTAAAGTGTCTCCAAGGGGGATAGTTGGAGAAGTTTCAGGGAGGACATATAAACATTGAAAAGAATCGGGGATAGAGGTGAACCCTGAGGAACTCCGCAAATTGGTTTCCAAGGGGAGGATGAGGTGCCATTCATGTTAACGAAGTAGGAGCGACAACGTAAGAATTTTGAGAACCAATCTAAGACTGTGGAGTTTATGCCAATTTCAGAAAGTTGGAAGATTAGTATGTCATGATGGACAATGTCGAAAGCTGCAGAAAGGTCGAATTAAAGGACAGCGAACTTGTTGCAAGAGTGAAGTTGTTGGACCTTTGAAATTAATGAGGCCAATAGGGATTCGGTGCTGAAGTTGGGTCTGAAGTCATGTTGGTAGGGTAGGAGAATGGAGAATCTCTCAAGATAGGATGAGAGTTGGATGGCTATGATGGACTCCAGCATCTTGGTCAGGAGAGGAATATTAGCTATTGGGCGATAGCTGGATGGTGTGGAGGGGTTTAGATCAGCTTTTTTCAATAGAGGGGATAAGGCAATGTGTCCCATTTCTGCAGAAAATAGGCCTGAAAGTAGGGCAGAATTTATTAGTTTGGTGAGAGATGAGATGGCTTGTGCGGGAATATTCTCGTATAAGTAGGAGGGGAAAGGATCCAAGGTACAGTTGCAGGATTTTAACTTGAGGCAGAGCTTAGAGACCTGGGAATCGGATACGAGCTCGAAGGCGGTCCAGGATCTGTCGGCTGAGATATGGTTGGCCACGGTTAGAGTAGGGTTGGAGACGGCGAGCACCAGAGAGTTGTAAGAGGGTGTTGGTGGGAAAGAGTATCGTAAGGTAGTGAATTTCTCATTGAAAAATTTTGCTAGATCATCGGCAGATGGAGAGGAGGGGAGTGTGGTGGAATCATGTTTAGAGGATATGGAGCACTAAATGTTGAACATTGTATTACTTTGGTTGTTGGATCTGGAGATTTTGTTGCTGTAGTAGTTCTTCCTTGATTTTTTTAATTCAGTATTGTAGAACTTAATTTAGCCCTCCAGGACTGTCTGTCTGTGGGGGATTTAGATTTTTTCCATTTGCGTTCCAGTATTCGACATTTCTGCTTCAGTTGTCTGTGGTATGGAAGGTACCAGGGGGCCTTGCAGGAGTAGGAGACAGTTTTAGTGGATAGTGGAGTGAGGGAGTGATAGGTGGTCTCAGAGAGGGTGATCCAATTGTGCCAGTTGGATTCAGGGTTTGGAGGGTTGGGAATGGTGGAAATTAGGTTGAGGAATTTGGTCCAGAACAAATTGCTAGCAATTTTTTTTCGGAAGGTAATGGGATTGGAGGAACGAGGTTGGGGCTCGAGGTGCGACATAAAAATGGGGAAGCAGAAAGCCCCTAGAAGTGGTCGGACCAAGGGACATGTTCTCAGCGAGTGTCGTCGACCGAAGTTTTGTAATCGGTGAGATCGAGGAAGCTGATAATGTCTAGCGTATGCCCCTTTTCATGGATTGGGGAGAGAGCCGGGGGGGGGGGGGGGAGAAAGCCTAAAGAAGTGAGGAAGTTGTTGAGATCAATTGCATCCTTGTTGGTGGTATCGTTTAGGTGAAGATTAATATTCTCAATGATTAGTAATCTTTGAAATTTGAGGAAGGCGTTTGTAATGGTCTTGAGGACGAGTTCAGAGGATTTGTTCCTGGGGGATGGTGGACGATATAATAGCAGGATACCCAGTGGGTGAGGATGGAGCTCATCATTGACAGAGGCTAGCATATATTCTAGGGAGGCATGGCTACCCTTTTCTAGAAGCTGGACATCGAAGAATGATTTGTGAAGGAGTGCCAGACCACCTCCTTTTTGGTTAATTCTGGGGGAGAAGAGGCCTTGGTAACCGTGAGAACAGAGTTCGTTTTGAGAGAATACGTCTTTTGCTATCAGTGATGACTACTTTCTCCTTGCTTGTGTTGTTGAGGTATTGCCTACCACACAGTGCAGGTTACTTTCCCTTTGATTTATTGGTAGTACAAAAGTAATTTCAGAGCAGAAGTTCTCTATTGCTTGGTTTATATCTTCTTGTCCTCTGAGGATCCACTATGTATAGTCCTATGCTACTTTCTGCAAGCACATTTTTCTTTCTTTTTCTCCATACATCTCTCTTATCCTTCCTTGTCTTCATACATCTCTCTTGTCCTTCCTTTGGTTTCAGCTAAAGATGACATTTCTATGGCAGTAATTTAAAATCATCCATCTGTGTAGGTATATTATGAGTACTTCAATAATATATGACTGATCAGTCAAAACATAGGGGCAAAGGACAATGGGAGGGGTACATGAACATGGAAACTATGCTACTGAATATGACTTTGGTTTTAAAGGTGGTATAATTTCTCTATAGGGTCAAATTTGAAAAGCCCTAGAAAATCCATGTTAAAGTACAGTTTCATTTTCTTCTTGTCAGAGCAGTTGAGATGAATTGGGTTATTCCTTCTTTTACCAGCAGATGGAGACAGAGATGAATTGTTTAGTTTTTGTATATAGGATGGTACAGTCAAGAAATCAGTCAGTATTCTCTTTCTCTAGCAAATGGACAGATGTATTGGAGCTGTTACTGCCTGGCCTACGATAAAAAAACCCTAACGCAGCTTCATAAAGGGGGGGGGGGGTTAATGAATTAGTGAGGTTGAAATCATCATCATGTCCTCCTAGAGCTTCAATAATTCAATGTGTGAGCATTTTTTATTATCATATTTTAGCATTTAAAAAAAAACTTTATTGAATTTTCACATGAGTTTTTATGAAAAGCACACTCAGTGTGGTGCAGTGGTTAACGCTACAGCCTCAGCACCATGAGGTTGTGGGTTCAAACCCACACTGCTCCTTGTGACCCTGGCCAAGTCACTTAATCCCCCCATTGCTCCAGGTACATTAGATAGATTATGAGCCCACCGGGACAGACAGGGAAACATGCTTGAGTACCTGAATAAATTCATGTAAACCATTCTGAGCTCCCCTGAGAGGACGGTATAGAAAATTGAATAAATAAAAATAAAAAAACGAATCCTGAGAAATATAAGACACAAATATATACAACTAGCACTAGTACAGTCAAACCTCGGTTTACGAGTGCACCGGTTTGCGAGTGTTTTGCAAGACGAGCAAAACATTTGCAAAATCGGCGCCTCAGAAACTGAGTTTGACTCGATTTACGATTGCCACCCCCCGCGATCCGGCATCCCCCTCGCTCGCGTCGTCCCCCACCGCGATCCTATATCCCCCCCGAGCACCGAAACGACATCCCTTACCCCGATTGGGCACCGGCACCAGCACCAACGCACAGGACATGCTGGTGCCGGTGCCTGAAGATCCTCCCTCTTCTGTGCTGGGCTGGACGGTTCGTTGGAGATCCTCCCTCTTGCCTGTACTGGGCTGGACTGGGCCTTGAGCATTTGCACATGCTCAAGGCCTTTTGGTCTCGCTCTCTCCGAGATTCTCAGATTCAGAATCTCGGAGAAAGCGAGACCAGAAGGCCTTGAGCATGCACAAATGCTCAAGGCCCAGTCCAGCCCAGCACAGGCAAGAGGGAGGATCTCTGACGCACTGCCCAGCCCAGCACAGAAGAGGGAGGATCTTCGGGCACCGGCACTGGCATGTCCTATGCGTTGGTGCTGGTGATGGTGCCCAATTGGGGTAAGGGATGTCGTTTCGGTGCTCGGGGGGGATGTAGGATCGCGGGGGAGGGGGGCGACGTGAGCAGGGGGGGGAGGATGTCGGTTTGCAGGGGGGATGCCAGAATGTGGGGGGGATGGGTAATGGAGCAGCATCAGTGGCCTCAAAGGGGGGGAAATGGAGCAACGCCGGTAGCCTCGGGGGGGGGGGGGGGGGGAGGAGGTGGAACGCATCAAAGCGAGTTTCCCTTACTTCCTATGGGGAAACTCGCTTTGATATACGAGCAATTTGGTTTACGAGCATACTTCTGGAACAAATTATGCTTGTAAACCAAGGTTCCACTGTAAAGAAAATTATTGTGTTATGAGGAGAGCACCTACTTGCTGTTCTCCTGTTATGGGGGTAACTGACATAAGAATAACCTTACTGGATCAGACCAATGGTCCATCTAGTCCAGTAGCCCATCCTCACGGTAGCCAATCCAGGTCATTAGTACCTGGCAACATTCCTTGCTACCAACCCCAGTAGCTCGTTTTCATGGTGGCCAATCTAGGTCATTGCGAATATACTCCATTAACTGTATTTTCTTCACTACTGAACTATGTAGACTCTCCAAAGGTTATTTGTAGCTGCAAATACATGCTGGTTCTGCAAAGAGAAACGAGGCACTCTGCTGTTCATGCTGTATGATTGTCCACTAACTTTAACTTTTTAGAATGATATTTGGCATATAGTGAAATGAATTCTCCCTATCAACACTTGAATGCAGTGAGGTGAGAACATTGACAGAATATAGGTGGTGCTGCCACTTATGCTCACAACTTACAGAATACTGTATGTTATGGGGCTCATAATCAAAAAATATAAATGTCCATAAAGCATCCTAAATTGGCATTTGAGTGTCCTAATTGCCAGGACATCCAAGTGCCAATAATCAAAACTGCCTTTCTGGACGTCTAGTGAGGTGTCCCAGCCTCTGTGCGTCCAGAGCTCAAAATGGGCATGGTGGAGGTATGTTATAGACAGGCTTTGGGCGGGCCTAAGGGTGTGTTGGACTTGGACGTCTTGTAACGATAATTGAACATTTTGCAAAATGTCCTGGATGGAACTAGACTGTATTAGAAGCATCTAAGTGCCACAAAGGTGCCCAAACTGACAAGATGACCACTGCATGCATCAAAGTACAACATCCCCACATTCCTCCAGTGCTCACAGACCCCCCCTTCCACCAATAAAAAATGAGAACCAAAAAGTACATACCTGTCTCTAAAACAGCAGCATCTGGTATGGGGGAGGCTGGTAGAGCTGCACACAGGTGTCTTAAGTAACCTGGTGGGTGGGCTAGTGAACCATAGAGAGAAGAACCTAGGCCCAGAAGCCATTCTAACCATTACATTTATGGTAGAAAGTGTGAACCCACTTAAACCCTACTATACTGCTATATAGGTGCCTTCTGCAGCTATAAGTGCTATTGGGGGTGGTACATAGATGGGTATAGTAGACTGAGGGGAGGAGTTGGGGGTTCACAATTAATTATAAGGGGGTTATGGTGAGATATATATCTGGCACTCTTTATGCAAAGTTCACAGCAGTACCCTCTAAGGTGTCCCATTGCTCTGTTGGGATGCCTATGTGGCCAGTCCATTACTATGCTGGCTCCTCCCACGTCCAAATGGTCTACATTTAGATATTTTCAACATGTATGCTTTTTTTATCAAAGTATAAAGTTAGACGTTAAGTTAGATGTCTAAGTAGAAGATTTTCTATATATATATATATATTTGGACATCCTGCAGTTTGCCGTTCGAATATGGCCGTTTTCGTTCCTCCAACTTTGGACATCCAGCTGGAAATGTACAAGTTAGACTTAGATTTTTTTTTCTTTTTTAAATGCCCCTCCACATGTGTCCTTTCCACATTTACGTGGCCGTAGTTATGCCAGGTCTAACTATGTGGTGTAACTATGGGTGTGTAAATTTAGGTGCACTGATACAGGGTAATATTAGTATTCTTTAATGGAATCTGGGTGCCCAGATGCTATTACAGAATTGGTTCCCATGACATGTCCTCAGGCTGCCTAAATGGAGTTGTCCAGTTGTGGAATTGCCCCCATATTGGTCTTAAATATTGCTGCAGACTGCCGTGGTGCTATCCAGATAGCTTCAGTGTGGTCCTTGGGCTGAACAAGGGCAGTCCTTGAAGTTATCTAATTAGTGGCAATATTCAGTCCAAAAACTAGATAGCTGTTTAGATAAATTTATTCTAACATCAGTAGAGGAGGATATGAACGGTATATCCAGTGAGGATTAGAAGCCTAGTAAGGAACTTTATGTGTTTTGAACTGCTGCTGAAAAGCTCATTTTTTATTTCACCCTGACTGATCCATGGAATGAGAATAAAGACATCTTTAAGTTCAGTACTATGATGGATTTCTCTGCTTGCATGCTAGAGTTAAGTCCTTAATCCCTCAGCATGGTTGGCTGACAGTTTTTATCATAGAACTAATTCTATAACAGCAGTTCTGTGCAGAACTGCTGTTATGCATTAGAATGCTACTGTAAATCTGCAAATGTGCCTAGATTCCATCTACTGGAGTGTCTGTCAAAGCTCATCCCAGCCCATCCTCAACTGAATGGCCATATATGGGACACAGACCATGCAAGTCTGCCCAGTACTGGCCTTAGTTCATCAATATATACCATTATTTTCTGATTAGATATCCTCTGTGTTCATCCCATGCTTTTTTGAACTCTGTTACTGTTTTCCTCTCCACCACCTCCCTCAGGAGCGCATTCCAGGCATCAACCACCCTCTACGTAAAGAAGAATTTCCTAACATTATTCTTGAATCTACTACCCCTCAGCCTCAGAATATGCCATCTGGTTTTACCATTTTCCTTTCTCTGGAAAAGATTTTGGTCTATGTTCATACCTTTCAAGTATTTGAACGTCTGAATCATATCTCCCCTGTTCCTCCTTTCTTCTAGGGCAAGGGTAGGGAACCGTTTTGGCTGAGAGAGCCATAAACGCCACATATTTTGAAATGTAATTCCATGAGAGCCATACAATGTGTTTAAAGTTTAAACATATTGCATGGCTCTCACGGAATTACATTTTAAACCTAAATACAATTAAATGTGTGCATTTTAGGTAAGACCAACACTTTTAAAGTACAATAAGTCTCTGAATTCTTTTTAATAACGTTGTTATGCTCTTCCTAACCAATGATGAATAAAGTACTTCTTACCATTAATGCGACTTCTGGTACTGCATGGTTTTGCAGATGGCTTTGTAGTCTGGTTGATACGTGGTGAGGTTAAGTTTCATGCAGGCGTTGAGACTTCCATCCGTTAAATGTAATCATAGGCTGGTCTTAATGTTCCTTAGATGTGAGAAAGACTACTCACATGTATACATAGAGCCAAACATTGTCAGTACAGCAATACTCACACGCTGCAGTGTGTGGTATGTGACGGGAAGCGCATTCCAAGTTTTGACAATCAGCTGGTCTGCCGGTTGAAGTTTTTTCATTTCTCCCCACTTGTGTTTGCTCGCCAACTCTGCTTGCTGTCGTGCAAGTCTTTCCAAATCTTCTTTCAGTGACTTGAACTTATTCACCCACATGTCTGAGGCCTTCAGGTCATCAGCTTGTAGCTCAAAATCTCTGACGGAGACACCGGGGATTTAACTCAAGTCGGCCCTGTCCACTGCACACTCATGTGGATGGGTGATGAACTTAAAAAGACGAGTGCGCTCATGAAATTCTCCAAAGCGTGCTTTGAATGTCTGCAGGAGATTAGATGTGAAGTCCGCTAGCTGTTGAAGATCAAGATGTTGAACAGGGTCACTTGCTGTGCATGCATCTTTAAACTCCCCCAGTTTTTCAAAGTGTAGTAAACGACCTGTTTCAATGTCGGCGATGAAGAGTTCTAGCTTGTTTTCAAATGCAAGCACTGCTTGTTGAAGGGATAAGACTGTATTTCCAACGCCTTGCATTTTCACATTAGCTGGTTCAGATGTTCAGTGATGTCCATGAGATAGTAGAACTTCAAGAGCCACTCAGTGTTAGCTAACTGATGATGCTCGACGTTTTTCATTTCAAGAAAAATCCGGATTTCGCTCAGACAAGCCACGAAATGGCTGAGCACCTTCCCTCTTGACAACCAATGCACATTGGTGTGCAGAAGCAGACCAGGATAATTATTCCCCACTTTTTCCAGCAGTGATTTAAACTGGCGATCATTTAAAGCTCGGGCAACAATAAAGTTGACCACCTGAATGACCAGAGACATCACCTCACCAAGCTGCTCACCACACATCTGAGCACAAAGCGCCTCCTGATGTAGGATGCAGTGAAAACTTAGGATGGGTCTCTTTACATGTTTACGAAGAAACGCTATGAATCCTGTTTTTCCCCGCCATGCACAGAGCACCATCAGTACACACCGAAACAAGTTTATCCATTGGTAGATTTTGTTCTTTAACGAACTCAATGAAAGACTTGAATAAATCCTCCCCTCTTTCATAGGCAAAACAGCAAGACTTTCCTCACATAGTGTGTCACCGACAGCATACCTTGCAATCACACTGAATTGGGATAAATGGCTTATGTCAAGCAAGAGAAAAGAATGGTGCTGCATTTATGTCCTATACTTGTGTTGCCTCAATTTGATTTGCCATCATGATGGTACTTTCGTGAACAGTTCTTGCCAACAGAGGCATGTCTTTTATTCATTTGATTATCTTGTTTTTATCTGAAAAGTCATCAAAAAGTTCATTGGCAACATCAAGCATGAATGTTTTGGCATACTCCCCATCTGTGAATGGCTTTCCATTTCTCACAATTGCTAAAGCACCAGCAAAGCTAGCCGAATTCCAGTCAGCTTGTTGGGTCCAAACACGGAGTTGCTGCTGACTAGCTTGCACTCTGCACAGTAGCTCTTGACATGCTTTCTTCCTGCTGTTCCCCGCAGGATATTTCGATGAAAATGTAGTATGGCGTGTGTGAAAGTGCCGGTTTATATTTGACCGTTTCATCGATGCAATTTTATCATTGCATATTAGATACACTGCAGAACCTGTTCTCTCCACAAAGGTAAATTCCTCTGTCCATTCCTGCTGAAAAGTACGATACTCCTCATCTTTTTTTCTTTTAGCCATATTCTTCAATAAAAGGGTTCTTCAATAAAAGGGCAGGGTAGCCAATTACAGGTATAGCTGGTGGGATGGACCCTTACAGGCTGTCAAGGCAGGTTAGGCCCAAGTCGGGGGCTTGATGTTCGGCCACTGGTGGAAAATGGCATGATTTGTGGCTGCCTGTGGATGCAGCTTCAGGCCCTTTCGGCCATGGATGCTGCGGGGGCCGCAACTGTAGCTAGGCCGAAGCGGGGGCCTCAATTTGTGGCAGTACATTTTGCTGGCGGGCCACTGACTGTAGCTAGGCAGAAGTGGGGGCCTCAATTTGTGGCTGAATGTTGGCTGCGGGGGCTACCAACTTTAGCTAGACCGAAGCCTCAATTTGTGCCTGTAGCCCGTTCTTCCGCGGATGCTGCAAGGTAGAATGATGGATCGCCTGCGAATGTTGCGATGCCAAAGCCAGATACTGCGATGCTGAAGTCAGATGTTGCGATGCCGAAGCCGGATGCAGACACGATGGAGGGCGTGGCCTGCACTCGGTGGAGATGATGTGCTTAAAATGTCCCCCGAGCGCAGGCCGTGCCCTCCATCGCGTCCGCATCCGGCTTCGGTATCGCAGCATTCACAGGCGAGCGGCCTGCAGCAACTAATGACACCCTCCATCGTTTGGCCGCGAGCCAAATGTGGTCATCAAAAGAGCCATATCTGGCTCGCGAGCCACAGGTTCCCGACCCCTGTTCTAGGGTATACAGTGCTCCCCCAGTCATTCGTGGTCAGCGATTCGTTGTCCCAGTCATTCATGGTATTTTCTGACCGCGAATGACTAGGCAGGAGAGGGCAGCTGTAGATGCAGGAGAGAGCAGCTGGAGCACCGGCGTGTGAAGGAAATCACTTGCGGTATGCTCCGACCGCTTCTTCCTGCACTAAAGTCGGGCCTCACCAATCAGGAGCTGCATGTCAAAGCATGTCAAAGCAGCTCCTGATTGGTGAGGCCTGACTTTAGTGCAGGAAGAGGCGGTCAGAGCATACCGTGAGTGATTTCCTTCACTCGCCGGCGATCTGGCTGCTCTCTCCTGCCTCTCCGGCTGCCCTATACTGTCTCCCCTGCTAAAAACCATATTCACAGTTTTTCAAGATTCATGGGGGTTCCTGGAATGGTACCCCCCCAAATATCAGGGGAGTACTGTACATATTCAGGGCTTCCAGTCTTTCCTCATACTTCTATTGGCTCAAACCTCCTACCATTTTCATCGCCTTTCTCTGGACCACTTATGGTCTCCAAAATTGAACAATCAAAAAAAGGTTTGTGGAAAATATGTGTCAACCCATGCTATAATAAGATCCTTAAAAAGGTCAACCAAATTGCTCAGATGCCTAAGTAAAAGAAAAGATCTCAGAACACCACACCAAGGAACATATATTGTTCTCCTATGGTGGTAAAGTGGTGCTAGGTATCTTTCATGGATCAAAAACCATCACATTTATTTCCACCTTATTCCTATCATTTCATTTCTTTTTATAAACTATTGAATAATTCTTTTATATTCTTTTTCAATTTTTTTTCCAAACACCAATTATGTGATTAAATCATCATTATATACCTCAGGTAATATTTCAACAGCGAACATATAACATTATATTAACATATATATTATATAAGATTATATTAACATATATATTATATAACATATATATTATATAACATTATATTAACATATATTTCAACAGTGAACTTATAACATTATATTAACTGCCTTGGATTATGTCCAATGTGTTTGCAATTTAAATGCTTATGAGATATGCATTTAAGTTGCAAACACATTGGACATAATCTGAGGCAGTTAATATGTTCATGCAACTGGGCCAATCAGGGCCTTAGCCCCTCCGTGTGCATACGAGGTGGGCCTACCAGCAGGAGGAAGTGGGTATCTCTTTTGCCAGTCTTCTATTCAAGATATGGGGGTATTGGGGGGGAAGTTCAGGGCAGGCAGAAAAGATTGGGCATCCCTCCTGCTAATTTTAAGTGTGTTTTGCGTGGGGAGGGGGAGTAGTGTTGGGGGTGTCCTAGGGCAGGAGAGAGTGGGCATTCCTCCTGCTGAATTTTGGTCGATGGGTGGGAGGGAGCGAAGGAGAGAGAGAGAGGAATTGGGGATCTCCTGCTGGTTCAGCTGATCACTGCAGGAGAATCCCCGATCAGCTAAGCCGACAGGACTCTCAGTAGCTGCCAGCTTTGGGGCTTTCTCTGTCGGTTCAGCTGATGAGCCAGCAGGGGAAGCCCTAAACAGCTGAGCATGATTCTCTAACCGGCACTGTCGTTTGATTGACATGCTATTCGTGGCTACTTTTAAGGCAGCCGCTGACATGGGCTCCGGTTAGAGAATCTAAGGATAAGGGTTTCTTGTACAAAACTGTGGTAGGAAGTTGCCTTAGTGTGCCTTTACGCAGGTCTGTTCTGCACACTAAGCCCATTTTACCCACAGACAGAAAATGGCTAATTTTCCATTTATTTAAATTAATGGTCATGCGCTAATGTTATCATTAGTGTGCAGCTGTTATGAGAAATTTGGTAAGGGCTCATGTGCTAATCCTGCACTAATCAGTTAACCTGCGATAGCTGCATTAACTGATCAGTACAGAAATGCCTACTCTCTGTCCCCCAGACATACCCCCTTAGCCAAAAAATAAAATTTATTTTTAGTGCAGTGAGTAGCATGCTCACGTGACAAGCCCTTTTTAGCGGCAATAAGCTGCATCACACACTTTTCAGATATTTTTAGGTCTATTAACACCTTTGGGCAACTTTGACTTTACCTTCTTTGATTTTTGTACTTTTTAATCTGCTTGTTATTCATTGTGATTTTTACTTTCACTTTGTTTTCCATATAGTTTTTTGTTGCAAATGATATAAATGTTTCCTATTGTCACTAGCTTCAAGTTTTAAAACAGATTTAAACTGGAAAAATTGGGACCGTCTTAACTTTACATTCTGGTGGGCAAATTTATGCTTGATATACAGATATGAAAAAATGATTGCAGAATCGTTAGGGAATATAAAAATTTTCAAGCTGATGTGGAGTCCATTGACATCTTTTGTTGATCTATTGTAGATTTGATTTTTATTGATATATTATGTGCACATCCAGGGGGAGGGAGGGTGGATTTATTTTTAAATGATTCTCTAAATTCTTTTAAAATTAATGTATTATTTATTGCTTATTATCTCTTATGGATATGAAATGTATATCATAATGAGCTTTTTGAAGATTTGATTATTAAATTAAAAATTTATAATAGTTATGGGATAGGGTGGGGGGAGGGATATAGATTGATTTGTTTCTTGAAAGAGTATTAAGTGATGTCTTAAATATAAAATGTATTTGATGTGTATTGCACTTATTGAAAATGAATAAAGAATTAAAAAACAAAAAACCAAACAGATTTAAGATGTATTTATTTTTCTTTGTTTGTTATGCTACCCTGATTTGAAGATTGTATGCTTTTTCCTTAGACCTGTACTGTTATATTTTGTCAACTGGAATAGAACTATATTTATCTAGCTTTCTGTAGACCTGGTTTTCACTAAACACACAATGTTCTGATTGCTTCATTGCATAGATCTGTACTAGTTGATCCTTTAATAGCAGCCCTGTCAGATTTGTTTTTAAAAAGATTTGTTTTCAGAGACCTGTACTAAATGGTCCTATTGTCATATGAAATATATATTCTCTTCTTTAAAAAAATACATCTTCCTATCACGTGTGTGATTTTACTCATTCAGGCTCAGATTCTATAAATGGTGCATAAAGTTAGGCATTGATACTTAACAAGTATGCTCTTCCACATCAGCCTACACAGCATTTCACCCTTCCAGAAACCAGAAGAGCTCCCTCCCCAAACTCTACAGTACATGACATAATCGCACCAATCTATTTGTATGTAACTTAACTGCATTGTACTTCAAACTGCTGTACTGTAATTTTAATGACAGCTCAATGTTCCCCCTCTATTGAATGATTACTACATCTATCTCTGGTAACTACCTCATAGTATACCACTTACTTTGTATTTCATTGTTGTAACTCCTAAATGTAATGTAAACCTCTTGATTTGTAAGTCACCTTGACCCTAGATAGGCAAAGAGCGACCCAGAAATTGAAGATTAGATTAGATTGATGCTCCTAGCCGATCTAGGTGCCTAACTTAATTATTTAATTAGGCTTAATTGAAGCTGCAAGTCAGAGAGGGAGACGTTATAGATCCAGTTTACAATATCAGTAATTCAGCTGATTAGAGAAACCCATACTATCCAAACCAAAAATACCTCAATGACTTGATCAGAGATCTTGGTCTTACAAAGTTGAAAGCCAAGTTTTTGACATCTAGGCTCAAGTAGTGGAATTTATTGGATGAAAGTGTGCAAGTCACAGATCAGAGGACGCATCACCAAGCTTTTTCCACCTTCTTTACCCATCAAGATGGACTCTGCTGCGACAATGTGACCAGTCTGTTTGAGGCAATTGAAATCGCCTGTAATCCAAGAGTAGCGTCTCTTCATTGACAGCTCATCCAGGAGTATCAAAACTGTGCTGCTCCATAACATGAACAAGTATCTGTCTCTTCCACCAGCTCACTCAGTATACCTCAAAGAGGATTAGAATAGCATTAAAACCTTACTAGACGCCTTGAAGTATGATGAGTACAGCTGGGAGGTCATCAGAGAATGCAAAATTGTGGCATTCCTAATGGGTCTCCAAAGCAGTTTTACCAAGCTTTTGGGACAGCAGGGACACAAAGACACACTACCAAAGGCGGGACTGACCATAGCAGACCAAGTTCTCTGTGAGGAGAAATGTCAAATGGGAACAAGTGATGGACACCTGGAAGGTGTTGATGCCACCACTGCACATCAAATTGGGCCTACTGATACAATTTGTCAGAGTTATAGATAAGGAGCTGGCAGCCTTCAAGTACCTTCAAGACATCTTCCCTGATCTGAGACAAAGGTCAAAGCTGGTATCTTCATCGGACCACAGATAAAGAAGATCCTGGAGTGCAAGGAATTTCCCAAGAAGCTAACTAGGAAGGAGAAAGTAGCTCAGAACAGCTTTGTCGCAGAGATTTAGGGCTTCCAAGGCAATCACAAGGCCAAAAACTACATGAAGTTGGTTGAGAATCTGGTGAAGAATTACAGTAAAATGGGCTATAGGATGTTTCTCAAAGTCTATGTCCTAGATGCTCATCATGAGACATTCAAGGAGAACATGGGAGTATACTCAGAGAAACATGACGCAGATAAAGGCCAAATGACTCATCCTGGCTGCCCATCTGTAGCATCCACTATCTCCACCTCTCCCTAATTGATCCCAGGTGCCACACTTCCACCAGGATATAAAACAGAATTGTAAATTGTAAATAAAATAGAATTGATCATAGTGGGGAGGGAAGATGAGACTGATGTGATTAAATGTATGGATATCATGGAAGTACAGGTAAAGGTGAAAAAGGAAATTATGATCCTGGGAGTATGTTTAGATTCCACTTTGACTATGAGTAAACAGATTGTGATTGTTATTCATAAGGGTTATGCTCAGTGTCGCATGATGAATATATTAAGACCACTATTGACAACTTACGATTTTAGAACTGTAGTCCAATGCTTGGTTCTATCTAGAGTAGACTATTGTAATTCACTATTTTTGGGATTGGCCACAAAAAAGCTAAAAGCATTACAGATTCTGATGAATTCAGCAGCCAGGCTCATTAGTGGAGTTATGAGAACATATCACATAACTTCCACTTTGAAAAGCCTTTATTGGCTGCCAATCAAACAGAGAATTCACCATAAAGTGTTATCCTTGGTTCATCAGATTCTATATCAATCTGCACCCATTGGTTTCAGTTCCTCTGAGAGGTTTATAGACCAAATAGGGCACTATGATTAGAAGGGGGGGGGGAGGCATGAGATTAGTAGCACAAACAGTTGAGAATGTGAGGTATGTGGCTACGAAACTAAAAATGTTTTCTCATGTTTGGTCATTTGAGATTATGTACTGATCATTACAGTTTTAGGAAATTGCTAAAAACCAATCCCCTCTTTTACTAACGTGTAGCGCGGGTTTTAACACCGGAGCAGTTACTGCCGCTGCCGGCGCTAAAACCTATACTACGTGTTAGTAAAAGAGGGGGTAAGCTGCTTGTTGATGCTTATTTTTAGAACTACCGTACTTCTGTACAAGTTATTTAATTTCTTTCAAAGCAGTTTAAAAAAAAAATAATATTGAGGTAGGATATCCCAGATTGTATTTTGTTATTTGTTAAGATGTATGGAGCTATTGCTCCAGGATGATGCAAATCAGTGGTGTACCCCCTTGCCAGTCAGGTTTTCAGGATATCCACAATGAATATGCATAAACTCGATCTACATACACTGCCTTCATTATATGCAAATGTCTTTCATGCAAATTCATTGTGGATATCGTGAAAACCTGTCTGGCAAAGGGGTACTTCAGGACTGAGTTGAGAAACACTGATGTAAATGATTCGTCAATTGTAAGACTTATGTGTAACTTTAGTATGTATGTTTGTTGTATGGAAACCGCTGAGATCCCAGATGGTTTATAAATTTTTTTAAATAAATAAATATACTGGACTTCAGACTACATCCGGGGGCTGATTTGTGAAAGTGACTTACAATCTAATTACAAATCTCAAAAACTACTTACTTCTAAATCTTCTGTGATCATCTTTGTATAACTTCAATATAAATACTTGTTAATTATGATTAATATGTTGCTTTTTATAACTTTTATAAGAATGAAAAGATGAAAATTCTGCATTTTCACATTTTTAATTGGTACATTGCAAAATCGTACACAGTGTACACGGTCGAAATCCACACTGCAAAAGATCAAACCATATAAAAATGAAACAGTCCTGAGGTTATCTTAAAATAACAAGAGTTTTTTCTTTACTTCTTAAATGTAACTTTTCTTCCAGTTGGTTAATTCCTTAATTGATGTTTGATGTCTAAACATTCTTGACTCTTTGCCCAGGCTCCTTATTTCTGCCTTAGGGTTTCCCAAGGTACTGTGCATACTCCAGGTCAATTCTGGATACATTTTCAAAAACTTAGGGCTCCTTTTACAAAGGAGCGCTAGGGTTTTTAACGCACGCACAAAATTACCACGCGCTATAGCGTGCGGTAGCCGAAAATCTACCGCCTCCTAAAAAGGAGGCGCTAGTGGCTAGCGCGCTCGGGAATTTAACACGCGCCATTGCGTGCGTTAAGGGCCTAGTGCACTTTTGTAAAAGGAGCCCTTAGTAGGGACTTATACATGTAAAAAAAAAGATGGTAATGCTTATACACACAAGTCATCTGTTGGATGTGCAACGTGGACTTTGAACAGCTGCTGTCATAGTTTTACTGGAATGTACACCACTACTTAAAGCAGGGGTGTCCAACCTGCGGCCCAAGGGCTGCATGTGGCCCAGTGAAATATTTTGTGCGGCCCCGGTCGAGGGCGATGCAGTGTTTTCCTCTGCTGCCCCCGGGTGTTTACCGTCTTGCCGGCTCCTTCCTCTGTCTTGCTGCAGTGTTTGCGTGTTTGTGCGGCCCTAGAAACATTTTTTTCGGCCAATGCATCCCAGCGAAGCCATAAGGTTGGACACCCCTGACTTAAAGCATATGTCATGCAAGGACTTTCACCCAAAAAAGAGTGAGGAAGGGACACAGTCAACCAACTTTCAGGGACAATCAATTTATCAAAACTATATAGATAACTGATACATATAGCCGAAACAAGGGGTCTAGCACAAAAAAAGATTGAAAGACTCTTTGTTATGCCTGCATTATTTCATGTATATGTTATATATGTAAAAGTTATCTATATAGTTTCGATAAATTGATTGTCCCTGAAAGTTGGTTGACTGTGTCCCTTCCTCACTCTTTTTTTGGTTTACATTTTCACATGTGGGGTTGTGTGTTTCTTCTGTGTTGTGGGATATATGCAAAGACTTTCATACATATCTCAGAAGACAGTCCAACTCAAATCTGGAAGTTTTTGAAAAGTAGATTATTGTCTACTGCTGTGCTGTAAGTCAGTCACTATTTGATGCATGTTTATTAACTAAAAGTCATTTACACATTTAAATATTTAATTAACAAAGATAGGAACCACTTTAATTTTTTGTGTCTTTTTTTTTTTGTCTCTGCAAATATGGTAACTCTAGCAATGACATAGCTATGAGACAAGAACGACAACCCCCCCCAACTGTCTAGGTGGGCCCCAGCAGGCCAATCAAAAAAGACAGGCAAAGACACAGAGACACTCACATTCCCCCGCCCTGTCCCTGAGAGTATTGTCCCTGTCCCGTTCCTGTAAGCTGTGCCTTAACCGCACAAGCCTCGAACACTTATGATTTTAAAGTGTTTGAGGCTTGTGCAGATGAGGACGGAGCTTGCAGGAATGGGGCAGGGACAAGAAAAGAAATTGCGAGAATGGGGAAAAATTTGTCCCCGTGTCATTCTTTAATTCCGAGACACACGAGAGATACCAGAGCACAAACCTAACCCCCAAAGACATGTGAGGGAAGGGAACAGCTCCTTCTAAAGAAAGGAAGTTCATGCTACGCTCAGCATAGGTCTACTCTGTGGCATGCCTCACATTATGAACCAGATTTTATAACAGAATGTCTATGAAAAGTCAAAAAAAGAAGCCTATTTGATAAAGTAGGATCCCAGAACCAACCTCTGTAGTATGTAAATGCTGATGAACATACACATACCTGGAGCAGGTGCAAATTGTATGTATTTATTTTATTACACATGATTAATATATTGCTATTGATGCCAAAATTGTGGTTTTATGAAGGGAGAGTAATATTTAAAAAACAATTAAAGACCCATTTGTTTGTGTTTTTATGTGAGGGCGTGAGATAACTAAGAAGCAGGGCAGATATTAAGTTGTTTTGTTTTATTGCTGTTGTATTTCTGATTGTGTTATGGCTGTACTGCTTGTTCCAATAAAGATATTATTATTTTTTTTTTTAAGTTGTTTTGTTATATATGTATATAATTTTTTTTATTAAAAGGATTGTGAACGTTAATTGTATTGTAAATAGCCTAGGTAATTTTAGGCGGGGTATACATTTTTAAATAAATAATAAATTGTATAAAATATGTGGCTATTTTGCAACTCTGTCCTTTCTACACCAAACTATGCCCTTGGGAACAATTATAAGTGGTACACCTATAAACATGTGTTGTTTTAGTACAGTATTTACTTATATGCTCATATTCCAAGGGGGAATTTTTAAAAAGTTTTTTCCTTTGTATATATCACCCAAGATTTGTACAGTTTGATCGTTTTGCTTTTGTTTTATCCTGGATAATATCTATATATCTTGTATAGCTTGTTAATTATCATACAAAATCAATAAAAATATTTAAACTAGGAAAAAAAAGGTCTTTCCTACATGTAAAACAGCCTTTACATGTAGAAAAACCTTTACATAATTGCCTCCCTTCATCTCTTGTTTTATTCTCTTTGGAAAGCAGTCACTAGTTCTTTACTGTGCCCCAGGACAAGTTGATATGTAATGCAATGAGAATTGAATTCAAAAAGGCCAAGGGGGCAGAATGACCAAACCTCTTAACTTTATAATATTCACAAAGGCTGGATTCTATAAATGGCATTGGGATCAGCAGCCGCCCACAAAAGCGGCACCAGTCGCGGGTCAGTCATACAACAGCATCATTTATTTATTTTAAAAATTTATTTTCCACCTACAACCTAGGTGGATTACAATAAAACAAACAGAATATTTCACGTAATCTTCACAGCAAAACAAACTGCAACAAGTAACCCTATTACATCATCCCCTCTTCAAAAATTTCAAATATAAAATCTCACAGACATTTCAATCAAAAAGGAATATTTTACATTTCGCTCTAGAAAAAAAGCTTGTACAAATATGTAAGTTTTCAATTCCTTTTTAAAAGATTTTAATTCCCTACATAATCTCAAATGACCTGGCAACGTCACAGAAAGGTGCTGTAAATGTAGGCCAGGGTTTTCAAGGTCTACATTTCCAGTACATATCTGTGACGAGAATCACGACGCTTAAGAGTACTTCTGCCATTGACCACACTTATTTACCCTTAGGCACCAGTAGGCACCTCCGTAGTTGTGGTTCCGGCGCCATTTGTGGAGGCACTGTTTTGTTTTTTTTAAAAATGATGGTTTAATTGCTTTTAAACGATGTGATCAATTATCGATGGCTGTTTTAGAATCCGACCCTAAATGCCTTTCATTTCATTCACAGGTTTAGCCTTTGCTGTTTTATCTTCCGTCCACCCAGTGTTTGGGTTATATGGTGCTCTCTTTCCTCCAATAATTTATGCCATATTTGGAACAGGGCGCCACGTAGCAACAGGTAAGTTTCCAAGAATAACTATAAACAGCTATTTTCAGGAACACTGTATGATTTTATTATGAAGAGAGAAGCAGAAAATAGAATCATTCAAAATTCTAACCCAGATTTTCAAGTCTTTCTGTATAAATCTCTCAGATCTTTTGACACTTCATATTCCTGCTCACTGCCTCCATTCTTCTCAACTTCACAATTTAGCAAGTGCCAGTTTTCCAAAATTTGTTTGAAATCTTTACACCATGGTGTATTCAGTTATCTGCTCCCAACACTTTGGAATTCTCTTCCACTCTTACTAGTACTTATTTCTGTAGCGCTACTGGACAAATGCAGCACTATAAAGAAAATGGGACAGTCTTTGCTTGACATAGCTTACAATTCTGTTCAAGATAGCCTAACCACTAATATTTGGATTGGGGGATAGAGATAACCAGTGATCTCCACTGAATATTCCTGGTTAGTGGCTAGCCGCTAGCTGCTTATAACCTGCGACTTAGCCGACAGGTTGTGAATATTCAAGTGCTGAACCACTTTAGTGGTCAAATCAGACTGCGTAAACTACAGGCCTATCTTTGGCAGCTATTAACTTAACCAGTCAGTGCTGAATACTGACTTAGCAGGTTAAAGTTAATAGCGACCCAAAAAAAGCCCTCAGGTGTTAAATACTGGAAATAGCCTGGCAGCGAATATCTAGGTTCACCACTGACTGTGGGAGTTAGCCACACTGCCTACCGCGATATAAATATCGGCCCCAAGAATTTTATTTTGCATATACTCGTATTGATTAGAATATGTCAGTTTTTGGATAGCACATCTGTCAGAGCTGGTGTTAGGCATGGCTAGTGCCCACAAGGAAAACCTTCTCATTGCCTTTAATCTCACTCCGGGGCTGATGCAGAAAGCTGCATGTTAAAGCTGCTGACTGCATTGTTTCTAGCATAGGTTCCTGGAAAAAATTTTTCTATGCGATGCTCTAATCAATGGCTATGCAAAATACTGTAATAAAATTGTGGCCAAATGCCACCCTTCCTGACAGTGCATGAATGGTGATTGGCTCAAGCATCGACAGGAATGGTGACATTTAAGAAAAAGCCATAGATCTGCATCAGCCACGTTCGTAGCGACCCACCAACCCCAACTTGACCTACCTGATTATTGAATCCTCTTTGAAATGACCTACCCTGATTGCTGAGGGCTCCCTCCCCCAAACATGATCTGACTGATAGTAGCCAATCTGCACCCCCTTGGACAAGGTAGTCAACTACCCTGATAATCCCTGGTAGTATGGTGGTTCCTGGCACCCTACCCTGACACCAACTTCAACCTCAACCCTGACATTTAAAAAATAGTATCTCTAGTAGTCTATCATACTTCCTCTCCCCCAGACCCATCCCATTCATCTCTTGACTAGAGAAGCAGGAATGATGCCCACTATCTTCTGCCACCAGCACTGCCATGAGCCGAAATGCTGATGGCTGACCCTTAAAACCAAATCTATAAAACAGTGTTAAACTGTCTTAAAGCAACGGGTGAATGAACTCTTGCTCCCTTTGTGCAGTGCAGCTTCAGATAAGTACTCATCTGTTGCTTAAAGACTGCTTTTAATTTCACATATGGGACATGAAGCACAATTTATATTGTTAAATGATTGAGAAGTATTTCAAGGTCTGAAAATTCTAAAGGAGGTATTCCCTGAAAAATGTTCATAGACCTGTCTTAAGCACAAGACTGATGCCCTATAAATTTTAAAAAGTACAAAAATCAGAATTTATTATAGTGCTTATTCGAAGAATGTTTTTATAATTCTCCCACTTGAACCTATGATTTCATCCCATTTTTGGGAGTAGAATGTTAGGATTCCCTTTTTAATATGGTCTTGATATTATTACTCGGAGGCTGAATGCCAAGTTGTTCTAACCTCCAGAAGTAGATTCAGTTAGGGAACACTAGAGCTGTATTTAGACTGTATCTTTCTGTTATTTTTCCTGGCTTTGAGTTGTTTTGAACGGTGATCATTCTGTCACTTAATTTCAAAGAGAGCCCGCTGTAATGCTGTCCTGTGGGTTTGGCTCACCGCTGTTTTAACGAACGTCTACTAAAGCACGTGTTGAAAAGTTTATGAGAATTGCACAAATTGATTTACAACAAGACTCCTGAGGCAGGCCCTTATGGGCCGAAACACGATCGTGTCGAGTCCATCACAATAAAAGAGACTGAACACCAATTGGTTACCTTTCTTGTTGTGTTTGCTTCTTGATATTCCAGCCATGTATATGCATAATCAGCATACCCCATAACTGCCCAACTTTGTTCAAATCAATTTTCACAATGGCTGAAGTATTACATACCCTTGAAGTGATCTTCAATGCTGTTTAGTTTCCTATTGCAACACATTCACAATCCAATTAAGCTAGGTACAGTACTAAGACAAATAAGAATGCAGCAACCTGGTACTAACTTCCACTTGATGTTTTCATTTCAGCGGCATTTGGTATCACGTCCTTGATATCTGCTGGTGCTGTTGAACGTCTTGTTCCATCAAACACCAATTTTACTGCAAACAATAATTCAAGTGTGCTGGGCTTATCTGATTTTGAAATGCAGAGAATTGGGGTTGCCGCCGCTGTTACCTTCTTAGGGGGAATTATTCAAGTAGGTGCTTTCAGTAAATTATAAAAGCTCTGTGTTCTCAGAATTGTATTTACAGGGCAGAGCTCATATCTGGAGCATACAGTATGCTTCCTGGAAGTCAAATGAGAAATGATCATATTTTACCCAACAGCAAGTGTCATGTGATGGAATATTTATGAGACAGTCAAAAAAAAAAAAAAAGAATGACCTGAATATGAATGTCATGGCTTGGGTCCAGCAGCAGGAATAACTGTAAATCTTGTGTTAATACCCTTTGCTTACTGACCTGCTCTTGTGCAATTCCTATTCATATCTACTGGAGCAAACATTTAAAACCTTTCCAGGATTTGGGAAAAATTGCAAACCGAGCTATGGCTATGGCAGCAAGGAAGGTGGAAGATGCTGAACATGGAGGGAGGATGTAGGGAAGGGGAGATGAGAATCTGGGTACCTTGGAGTTGATGCTGAACTACTGGAGGGTGGAGAATAGTACCTTCAGCTGTGTATCTGCCTCCCCCCCCTCCAGGAGTGGTTCTAAGTTTGCTTAGCATGTCAGATACCCTTGAGTTGGTCTTGTCAATCAATATCAAAGATTTAATTTTGTATGACAATACAGTATTAAGCTATCTCCTCAACTACTTCCTGCAAAGTTCTTAACTGGGTTGAGGTGAACCTGGGTCCCCGTCTTTGTGGCTTTTAAGCTGGGTGGGCATGGTGTCCTACTTTTTCTTATTTTCCTTTGTCTGCTATTCCTCAAGTCTGAAATTCAGCAGGTTGTGTTGGGGCTTCACAAGATGGAAAACAAGATAACAGAATCCTTCTTAGAACTCTGTCTAAAAATAACTGCTATCTACTATACCTATAATGAAGCAGAGGAAGTATCAGAAGAAGAGTGTAGTCTTGGAACACACTAAAGAATTTGAGACAGAGACAACCAGACTCAGGAGAAGATTGTGTTTAGTTATGCACTGGGGCTGATATAGTAAGCTGTGTATTAGAACCTTTGCTTTGAGCTTCAGCACAATTTCCTCTTGCATGTGCTAAAAAATGTTTACCCCTCCCCCCCAGTGCACTAACTCCCCTCTTTTACTAAGGTATGCTAAACGATTAGTGTGCACTAATTGAATTAACGCACGCTAAATGCTAACGTGTCCATAGACTAACATGCACACGTTAGCGTTTAGCATGCACTAAATCGATTAGTGCATACTAATCGTTTAGCGCACCTTAGTAAAAGAGGGCCTTAATTAATGGCATGAAAATTACTGTTAATCCAAAACAATTGGTAAGAGCTTTTGTCTCCCGATGAGAATAACACTAGCGTCTAAAATACATAGAAAAATACTACTAATAATAATGATGGGATTTCAGTACAGGCTCAATCTACCCTTCAATTCGCATTTAGCCCCAGGCAAGTGTTTATTGATGTCTAGCACCAGACAGGTAAGGTCTAAATAAACACGGCCCCATACGTCATAACATCACTAAATTTCTAGGAAATACGATACGCTTGCAGGACTTATTGCTTCCCGTCTTGATTGAGCAAACTGGTTGCTTTTTCGTCTTTCCAGTATTTTCTCCTCCTGGTGAGCGGACTGCTGGGCACGATGGACCTCAGGTCTGACCCAGCGGAGGCATTGCTTATGTTCTTATGAAGATTCCGAAACATGGCTTTGTCGAGTGGAGATAGAGTGGCAATATGAACTCGAGGGGATCCAGCTAAGTTGAACTGCACTTTAGTTGCTTGATTTCAAACTATGACTATTGTGTTTTTCATTATTATTATTTTTTGTTATATTTATGTTTGCATTTTGGGGGTTTAAAGCACCTTTTCAGCTCTTTCCTCCTGCTTTGAATTTACACTCAGCGTTATATATTTATTCATATCATATTTCCTTGAAATTTAGGGATGTTATGATATACGGGGCAGTGTTTATTTCGACCTTAACGGTCTGGTGCTAGACATCAATAAACACTTGCCTGGGGCTAAATGCGAATCGAAGGGTGGATTGAGCCCGTACTAAAATCCCATCATTATTAGTAGTAGTATTTTTCTATAGTATTTTAGATGCTGGTGTTATTCTCATTGGGAGGCAAAAGCTACTACCAATTGTTTTGGATTAGTTCTCTATTATATTGGTGACAAATTACTGTGACATAAAAAAATATGTGCAGACAGAACAAAATGTGCATGCTGCAGTTTTCTGCTTCAGGAAGAAACCCCATTTGTTTATTTTGCTTTTCTCTTGCTGCATGAGTTAGTTTACTCCTGGCATAATTCTGCACAGCTGCACAATGCAGAATTTCCACAGAATTGCACAGATGCACAGAATCTCGACTGTGTCAGCATCTTCGGGAAGAGTGGGCAAACAAATGGCAAATGTGCTTTTAACATAGAAAAATGTAAGGCCATGCATATAGGGAAAAGGAACCCAAGGTACAGCTACAAAATGGGGGGAACATTGCTGGGGGAGAGTAATCTTGAAAAAGATTTGGGTGTGCTGGTGGATACAACCATGAAATCATCAGCGCAATGTGCAGCGGCCTCGAAGAAAGCTAACAGAATGCTGGGCATCATTAAGAAGGGAATTACAACCAGGACAAAGGAAGTCATCATGCCACTGTATCGTGCAATGGTGTGCCTGCATCTAGAGTACTGCGTCCAATATTGGTCGCCGTACCTCAAGAAAGAGATGGCGATACTTGAGAGGGTCCAGAGAAGAGCTACGAAAATGATAAATGGCATGGAGGACTGTTCATACGCTGACAGGCTGGACAAGTTGGGACTCTTCTCCCTGGAAAAGAGGAGGCTTAGGGGAGACATGATAGAAACTTTCAAGATCATGAGGGGCATGGAGAAGGTAGACAAGGATAGATTCTTCAAACTACGGGGAACCACAGGCACAAGAGGGCACTCGGAGAAACTGTAAGGGGACAAGTTTAGAACCAATGCCAGGAGGTTCTTCTTCACACAGAGGGTTGTGGACACATGGAACGCGCTCCCGGAGGAAGTGGTCGGGCAGAGTATGCTACGAGGATTCAAAGAGGGATTGGATGGATTCCTGAAGGATAGGGGGATTGAGGGATACAGATAAGGGTAGATAAGAGTATGGAAAGAGTAAAGATAAAAACAAGGGGGCTATAGGGCTAAATCAAGTAAACATGACAGGTCATGGACCTGATGGGCCGCCGCGGGTGCGGACTGCTGGGCGTGATGGACCTCTGGTCTGACCCAGCGGAGGCAAATTCTTATGTTCTTATGTTCATGGTATCGGCAGCAATTCCCACATACTGCCTGCTGCTAACCCAGAAGTCTCTCTGCAACAGAGCTTACAATCTAAACAGCCAAGACAGATGTCATAGATACAGTTAAGGGGAATGGATAATCAGCAGGCTGGGTTGGAGGGCAGAGGGTTAAGGATTGAAGGCTATATCAAAGAGGTGGGTTTTCAGTCTGCTTTTAAACAAGGGAAGGGGCCTGACGGACAAACTCTGGTAATTTATTACAGGCAAAGGGGGCATCTAGATGAAAGGAACAAAGTCTGGAATTGGCAGTAGAGGAGAATGTTAAAGTTAAGAGCAGCTTATCTGAGGAATGGAGTTCTCTGGGTGGTGTATAAGGAGAGAGAGGTGAGGAAGGATATTGGGGGGCAGCAGAATGGACACACTGGTAGGTGAGCAATAAGATCTTGAACTGTATGCGATGGCAGATAGGGAGCGAGTGTAATGACTTAAGGAGAGGGGTGACATGAGCGTAGCGAGGTTGGTAGAAGATGAATCGTGCATCAGAGTTTTGCACAGATTGCAAGGGGAGAGGTGACACTGTGGGATACCAGTTAGAAGTAGATTGTAGTAATCTAAGTGTGAAGTTACGAGAGCATGGACAAGGATCCGGGTAGTGTGCTCAGAGAGGAAGGACCAAATTTTGGTGATATTGAAGAAAAAGAAGTGACAGGTCTTAGCAGCTTGTTGAATGTGCGTAGAAAATGAGAGGTCAGAATTGAAGACCACTCCAAGGTTGCGAGCAGAGGAGACTGGAACAATGACAGTATTATTTACTGAGATGGAGAAAGGAGAAGGAGGAGCAGAGGGTTTAGAGGAAAGAGGAGCAGCTCAGTCTTAGATATGGATCGATTTTTCACTCTGTCAAAAATTACAAAGACTAGGGGACACTCAATGAAGTTACAGGGAAATACTTTTAAAACCAATAAGAGGAAATTGTTTTTCACTCAGAGAATAGTTATGCTCTGGAACGCATTGCCAGAGGTTGCGGTAAGAGCGGATAGCGTAGCTGGTTTTAAGAATGGTTTGGACAATTTCCTGGGGGAAAAGTTCATAATCTGTAATTGAGAAAGACATAGGGGAAGCCACTGGAATGTTGCTACTCTCTGGGTTTTGGCCCGGTACTGGTGACCTGGATTGGCCACCGTGAGAATGGGCTACTGGCTTGATGGACCATTGGTCTGACCCAGTAAGGCTATTCTTATGTTCTTATTTATCTGGTTATATTTTATAATGCTTTATCATTAATAGCTGAAAGAGGTTAACAACTTAAAAATAAGTATGCTGTACAATGGTAGGACATCTTATCTTCACAAACATAAGACAACAAAATGTGCTTTTTATTCTCACGAAATGGCTCAGAGCAGTGCCAATATTTGCATAAATCATGTGCATATTAGTTTATATGAAACCAGCAGCAAGATAATAACTGATATTAAAGCAATCATAAAAAATAAACAGCAAAGTCAATTTGTTTAAATGGCTTTTAAATGCATGTTAGTGTTTTCCTTGAATGGCATTTGCCAATGCTGTCATACTGCTAATAAGAATGTATCTTTAGTTTTTGTAATCTTTTGAACATATTGTTGTTTTCCCAGGTAGTAATGTTTATATTGAATGCAGGCAGCGCAACTTTCTTGTTGCCGGAGCCGGTGTTAAGCTCAATGACAACAGGAGCAGCTACGCATGTGGTGACATCCCAAGTGAAGTATCTGTTGGGAATTAAAATGCCATATATATCCGGACCACTTGGAATGTTTTATGTGAGTTATATTTGACTAATAATATTCAGTCAATCATTTATTGCAGGTTGATTATATTCACTGGTGAAAAAAAAAAAAAAAAAAGAGATTCATTTCCACAACACTCTGCTGTTCTGCACTTGGAAATTCTTTAAAGTGCAAAACTTCTGTGGTAATTGTAGGGGGAATTCCTTGAACTTGGTGGAAGGCATCTGTGCTGTTAGCATGGGCAGTAATAATAGTATGCATTTTCCTTAAAGAGTATGCATTGTCTTACGGATTTTATATATCGTAGGCAGCAGAATGCTTTTTTGTTGGGGGGGGGGGGTACAAAGGCTCCACCCTAGCCCCAGCAGGATTCTGTGGCATGACCTCTCTCTCCAGCTCCTGACTCTCCCACCTACGTTCCCTGGTCACTGTAATTTTAAATCACCATGCAGCGTCAACAAGCAGATCTGCCCTAGAAGTCTTTTTTCTGCAGTGATGCTATGCGGTGGCTGCCCAAAGATTTAAAATTGCTGTGACTTGGAGGAGATGGGTAGGGGAGCAGAGCCATAACTGATTATGACTGCCAATTTTTGGGGAGGCCATGGCCCCTGTGGTCTCCCCCGATCTGACGCCTATGTATATGGTGCCCAAATTTGTGTGTGCTCCTAAGATGCATATGCAGATTAGTAGCATAATGAGCTCTGAATAATCAATAATTGGGTAATAACAACCAATTATTGAAAAGATATAAATAGGATGGAGTCGGTCTAAAGAGCTTCTACAAAACTGGCTAATGGTATTTGCCATAAAACATATGGGGACAAACTTAGAGACCTCAATATGTATACTCTGGAAGAAAGGCAGAAGAGAGGGGACAGTTAAATTTTTCCATGGCATTAATATACAGGAAGTGAGCATTTTTCAAATGAAGGAAACCTCCAAAATGAGAGGGCATAGGATAAAGTTAAGAGGTGATAGGCTCAGCAGTAATCTAAGGAAATAATTTTTTCAGAAAAAGTGGTAGATGCACGAAATAGTCTCCCTGTAAAGGTGGTAGAAACAAAGACTGTGTCTGAATTCAAGAAAGCATGGGTCAGGCATGTGGGATTCCTTAGGGAGAGGAAGTAGTGGATGCTGCAGATGGGCAGATTGGATGGGCCATTTGGCCTTTATCTGCCATCATGTTTCTAATTGATACCCATCTGGCTGTGCATGGTTTAATAAGGTAGGGTGCCTGACACCCAAAGGATGTATCTAAAAAGGAGGCCTGACCATGGGAGGGGCATGGGCAAATCAGGGACATTCCAAATGTAGTGCACATATTTACAGAATATGGGGTCAGTGCATCCAACCTGGGGGGGGGGGGGGGAGGGGCAGCATTTACACTAGGTTTCAGCAGGCATAAGTCCGGCATCCAAAGTTTGCACTTAGTGCTGACCTTTTCTGGTACCCGCTTTGAGTGTGATTTATAGAATTTCCCCTTAGTGCAGAAAGGGCGCAATCTTCCCCAGTAGTGCACATACGCATCATAGTTCACGCGTGCGTTATGTATTATGCCTGTGTGAGCTATTGGGAAAAGTGTGTACACTCTTTAAGAAGAGTAACACCCTCTTTTATTCTGTAGGAAATGTGCACCCTCATGACATTTGATTTGGGACAAAAAAAAAAAACCTTGAAAAAAATGACCTAAAAATTGTATGGCTACCCAGGATATTCAAGGTCGGATCAATGCCAGCATGGGGCAATGAATATCCTGGTTTTCACTGGCTGGCTCAGCACTAACCAGGTATTGACTAGCCCCTAAAGATAGGACATCTATTTATGAGGACTTATGTCTGCACTAACCTAGCCCAGTCAATGCTGAATTTCAGGGAATAACTTTGACCTGCTACCGAAATGCTCCCAGAATGCCATGAGATAGCTGGCTCGCGGTTATACGCTAACAATGAATATTCAGTGGAGTTAATCGATAATGGGCTATCGCCGACTGGTCAAATCATTTTCAATATTGGAGAAATAATCTTTTAAAGTGTAAATGTATTTTTTAAATAATATATATCTGCTATAGAATTTTATTAAATAGTGCCAAATAAACACAGGTTAACTAGCTTAATAGCCTGGTTGAAGCCTAGCAGTGTGAACAGTTGACTGCTCATATGAAATCTTTAACCTTCACATGAATTTAAGGTAATTTATGAACTTAAATTCTGCTTTTTCCATCACAGACAGTGCAAACTCGATTACAGATAATTCTGTTTGCATCTGATTTTAGTGTTTTTATTAATGGAAATAGTACACAGGCTTCTATATTATCCAGTTTGGCACCGGAACCTCTGAGCACATGACCTGCAAATCTCATTTGAATACGTTTATTTGATGTCACTCTCAGTGTTTGCTTGTAGTAATCAGCACTAGGAGCCTACTCATTGGCAAGAGGTGCCTGAGAATTTCAGTAATACGTGTAATGCTGCAGAAAGGGAGAAAGTCTACGAATGATCAGTTTATTGTTGTTCTCTTTCACTGCTTGCCCTGAATCGGTAGTATGGAATATTGCTACACCTTGGGTTTTGGCCAGGTACTAGTGATCTGGATTGGCCACTGGGAGAACTGGGCTTGATGGACCATTGGTCTGACCCAGTAAGGCTATTCTTATGTTCTTACATTGGATGAATGGCAAATAGTGTGTAAACATCTTTTTGTCTTCTGCAAAACTCTTTTTCTAATCTTTGATAGAAATAAATGAAAATAATTTTGGGACAATCAATCTGTTTTGCCAGATCTTTCTAATAATTCCTCAGAGTATTTGCTTTCTCTTTTATGTAGAAGAACCTTTTAGTGACAGAGACATCATGGCATAATGTGGGTGACTGTCCAGTACTGACTTTTGATGAATGCTTAGGCTTTCAAAAATACTTACTGTACAGAGTTAAACAAGCAGAGCTAAGTTCAGTTAAGGCTATCTCCCGGTATTAAGCAATCTGCTTTCCAGCCTTATTTTTACCTCTAATATTTTTGTTATTGTTTAATTATAGATTTATGCCTACGCATTCAATAACATCAGATCAGTTCGACTGGAAGTCTTTCTTCTCTCCCTGCTAAGCATCGTGGTGCTTATTGCCATCAAACAGCTGAATGAACAGTTCAAAGAAAAAATTAAAGTTGTTATTCCAGTAGAGCTGGTTTTGGTAAGTATAAATCCTATAAGTATAAATCTTTCTTGCACTGCTTTTCATCGTTTGAGTAAAATGTCAGTGTACATGAGCCAGAGTTACCTTAGGAGAAAAGGTGAAGGTAGGCTGTCCTGAGTTTGAGCATGCATTACCAAGAATTTTGGGAGTTGTAGTCACCCTGGCTTTTATTTTTTCTTGTAGATTGTTTGTCTATAGCAGTGACATTTGACTCTTAGAGGCAGACATCATTAAAGCCCCCTGGAAAGCTCACAAGTGTGCCTAAGCATTAATCTGTGATAGGAAATTCAAAATCACAGGGAAGTAACTCTGCCCAAAGTCCCAGCATTGATTTTGACCCTATCCGTTGTGTCCTGCCTGTGGCATTAGAAGCCACACACTGGGAGCAAGTAGAGAAACAGCTGAACAAACACAGGGCCAGATTCTCTAAGCTCTGACACAATAGTAAAAAAAAAAATTACTATGGTGGGAGCAATTTTTGTTTTACTGGCAATTCTCAACACAATAGCATGCAAATTATATGCATGCTATTTGTGTGGAGAATTGCCAGTAAAAGTGGGGAGGAACTGTGCCTGGCACTCGCTCAGCACTCGCTCAGCTCCTCCCTTCTGTCAAAAATAAAAAAATAACACAATAAACAAACCACATGCCCACGGTTGCTGCTCTCCCTGCCTAAAGAGCTGGATAAAACAAAGCATTGATTTAAGATCTGACATCTTGGGTTGTAAAACTCCCATACAGGTTATATATATTTTATGTGAAGGAATAGTATAATGGTTGGTGCAGAGGCCTGAGAACCAGGGGAACAGGTTTGATTTCCACTGCAGCTCCTCCTGACTCTGGGCAAGTTATTTAACCCTCCGTTGCCCCAGGTACAAAATCAATACCTGTATATAATAGGTAAACCACTTTAATTGTAAGCACAGAAAGGTGATAAGTCCTATCCCTCTTCCCTTTGTAGACACATGTTTGCATTACGTATATTTGTTGTTCTCTGCTGTGAGAATTTATTTTGTGAAACCACAAGTGGATTATCAAATGGCACAATACGCAAATCTAAAAGTAAGCTGGACTAAAAGGATTTTCCACCTCTGCTACAAATAAGAACATAAGAATTGGACTGAGAGAGTAGACATTTCGCAAGAAATATTTATGGCTGATTAACCCTCATTTCGCCCACTATTAAATCGTGTCTCAATGTGGTATCATCATAGGCTGATTAGTTAACCAACAATTTTTTTTTGACTAGAATAAAAAAAGCAAAATGTCCTTCAATAGAAAGAAATCTGTTATAGCAGCTGTCTGATTTGTGGGCATATGGCACATAGTGGTAATGTGCTGATAGCATTAATAATATATGTCTGTTACACTAAGGGCTCCTTTTACTAAGGTGCGCTAGCATTTTCAGCATTAGCTACATTGCCCCACGCGCCAACCCCGTACTAATCGCCAAAAACTAAGGCCAGCTCAATGGAGGCGTTAGCGTCTAGCGCGCGGGGCATTGCAGCGCACGTTAAGCACGCGCTAAAACCGCTAGCGCAGCTTAGTAAAAGGAGCCCTAGAGGAATCTACTGTTCCTCTGGAATAAAACACGCAGCTTTCATATAGCATCCAGCAAATTAGTTGCTTAATTACCGGTAGATCAGAAAAACTAAATGCTGAATAGAACCAGATAAAATTAGGTAGACAAGTCAGGCATTCTAATTTATTAGTTAAATTTAACTGTTCTCAACACTGTCTAAGCTAAAACCATGCCCCAGAGTGCACCCAAGCATTGTCTCTAGATAATCAGTCCGGCCAGCAAATCAATGTGGTTGGTAGTGAGGAGGGAGAATTTTTAAAATCAAAGATTTGTCAGGGTAATTTTTAAAAAAATTTTTGAGTTGTCAAAATAATTATAAGGTATCAAAAATATATAGAGGAAATAAAGATAAATTTCAGCATATCGCCCACATTACAAAGTAGCTTAAATACAGTCCCCTGGATTCTACATATGTTGCGCACAATTCGATTACGGTAATAAGGCAACAACTAGAAATAATTGGGTGTGAGCAGCCAATTATTGCTGATAATTGGCTCCAATTAGGGTTTGCATGCGCATCTGAGTAAGCACTATTCTATAAGATGTGTGTGCAAATCCTACAGTGTGCATCTGTAAAGGGGGTGTGGGTATGGGCAGAGTAGGAGCGTTCACTATAGATTTGTGCAGTATTACAGAATTCAGGGATCTAAGCTTAACTTAAACGTAAATCCTAGTGCCCAAAAGTTGGATGTGTTATTCTAAAGTATAAATGGTGCCCAACTCAGGGTGCCGTTTATAGAATAGTGCTCAGCGTGCATTTTTTTTAACCATTTACTGAATCTATTCCAATGTCTAGCAAAGATAATTAAACATAGTAACATAGTAAATGACGGCAGATAAAAAGACCTGAACAGTCCATCCAGTCTGTCCATTAGTTATTCTCATTAAAAATACATGATTAAGGGGTCCTTTTATTAAGGTGTGCTAATCAATTTAGCACACGTTAAAGATTAGCGCAAGCTAAATGCTAAGGCGCCCATAGAATATAATGGATGCCTTAGCATTTAGCATTCATTAAATCAATTAGCGCGCCTTAAAAAGGACCCCTAAATTAACTCGTCTCTTCTTTGATATTTCTGGGCCATAGACTAAAGTCCACTTGGTATTGTCCTAGGTTCCAACTGCTCAAGTCGCCATCTAAGCTCACTCCAGCCTGTCCAAACCATCCCGTTGTTTGCAGGATATCTACTGGAAAGTCTGTCCAGTAATGTTCTCATGTTCCAAGTTAGTGGAGTTCCCATTGATGCCCTCCCCAGCCCATCTTACACCGAATCACCATATAAGGGATACAAACAATATAAGTTTGTCCAATACTGGCCTTAGGTCCAAATTCACTAAGCAAACCGATTGTGTACCGATCTATTTGTGACCCCTTAGTGACCCCTGTCACTTAGGCCCCTCCCTGCGCATCAGATGATGCATTGGGGCATGGCCTAAGGATGCACTTGTCGGCGGAGGAGGCCTGGAGCAGGAGGGAATGAGCACCCTTCCTGCTCCCAACGATTCTTAAAGGTAGGGGGGAGCAGGTGGGTCGGACCTGGCCATCCGTCTGTCCATCCGTCCTGCCAGCCTAGCCTAGCTTTTGTAAAACATGCAAAATATCTGCCCGATTAAAAAAAAAAATTATAAGCCCTGACAGCAGTGACAGGAATCTGCTTCTCCTGTCACTACTGTCAGGGACTGCGCATAAGCGGGGATCGCACATTTGCAATCCCTGCTCGCAAATGGGGGCGTTCTTCCGATTGCCCCCATTTGAATATGACTGATTTGTGAATCAGTTGGACCTGCCCGAATCAGAAACGGATTGTTCCGATTTGGGCAGGTTAGTGAATCTAGGCCAAAGTTCTTTAATTTATACCATTTGTTTTCTAATTAGAGATCTTCTGTGTTCATCTCATGCCTTTTTGAATTCCATCACTGTTTTCCTTTCCACCACCTCCCTTGGTAGGGCATTCCAGGCATCCACCATCCACCACCCTCTCCATGAAAAATAATTTCAAGCAAGAGCACAACGGACAATATGAAACACGACCTACTCCTATTGGAGCAATGGTCTAGGACCTGGCAACTGAGCTTCAATGCCAAGAAATGCAAAGTCATGCACCTTGGCAGCCAAAATCCATGCGAGACTTACACCCTAAATGGCGAGATCCTAGCAAGGACTGTTGCAGAACGGGACTTGGGGGTAATCATCAGTGAAGACATGAAGACTGCCAATCAAGTGGAGCGGGCTTCATCTAAGGCTAGGCAGATCATAGGATGTATACGTAGGAGTTTTGTCAGCCGCAAGCCTGAAGTCATTATGCCATTGTATAGATCCATGGTGAGGCCTCATCTGGAATACTGCGTACAATTCTGGAGGCCTCATTACCGCAAGGATATACTGAGGCTTGAGTCAGTCCAGCGAATGGCCACCCGGATGGTCTCGGGACTCAAGGATCTCCCGTACGAGGAACGGCTGGATAAATTACGGCTATACTCACTCGAGGAACGCAGAGAGAGGGGAGACATGATCGAGACGTTCAAATACCTCACGGGCCGTATCGAGGTAGAAGAAGATATCTTCTTTTTCAAAGGTCCGACGGCGACAAGAGGACATCCATGGAAAATCAGGGGCGGGAAATTGCACGGCGACACCAGGAAATACTTTTTCACCGAAAGAGTGGTTGATCGCTGGAATAGACTTCCACTTCAGGTGATCGAGGCAAGCAGCGTGCCTGATTTTAAGAAGAAATGGGATCGTCACGTGGGATCTCTGCACAGAGATAAATAGGGGAGGGTCATTGGGGTGGGCAGACTAGATGGGCCGCGGCCCTTATCTGCCGTCTTTTTCTATGTTTCTATGTTCTAACATTATTTCTAAAACCAAGCTAATGTATAGAAAAGGGTATTAAGTGCAGCTATATTACCAGAAGCCTATATTTAAACTATCCACTGTCTCTGGCACTACCCTGCAAACTATCAGTCGGCGCACCCCACCCCAATTCCAGAATCTCCTCTCTCTCTTCTTCTTCTTTCCATCCTCCCATCTAGCATTCCCTTTCTTTTTAACCTCTAATATTCAAATATCATGCTAGATTTTAAGTAGAAGATATGGTTTTAAAAAAATTCCAGTTACTAAGGGCTCTTTTTATCAAGCCACACTAGCGGTTTAACGTGTGTAATAGCGCGTGCTAAACTGAGGGACGCACTAGCCGCTACTTCCTCCTCTTGAGCAGGCGGTAGTTTTTGGCCAGCGCGGGGGATAACGTGTGATGAAAAGTCACGCGCGTTAATCCCGCTAGCGCGGCTTGATAAAAGGAGCCCTAAATCTTGTTTTCAGATTAGTCTGCTTTATGTTAAAAAATTATATACTATAGCAAAACATCTTTTATTGACTTCTTGTATAAGTTAATGTATTTGATTGTAATAACATGGTAAATGTGAGTTTGAGTTTTTAATATACAGTGGTGCCTCGCATAACGGCCGCCTCGCACAGCGAACGCTGCGCACAACGAACTTCTTGTCTTGATCCGTACAACGGACTTCGTTTCACACAACGAAGTCGCCCGAGCTGCATCGCTTAACTGGCGCTACATATTTTAAACCTCCCCCCGCCGCCACCGCATATTTTTAAACCTCCCCCCGCCGCCACCGCATATGTTTAAACCTCCCCCCGCCGCCACCGCATATGTTTAAACCTCCCCCCGCCGCCACCGCATATGTTTAAACCTCCCCCCCGCCGCCTCCGCATATTTTTAAACCTCCCCCCCGCCGCCTGGGCCTGCGCTGATCTCTGAATGGCTGCAGTCAGCTCTCGCGGGACTCACAAGAACTAACTGCAGCCAGCTCTCGCGGGACTCACAAGAACTAACTGCAGCCATTCGGAGATCGGCATGGGCCCACACAGGCATGCAGAGGAATTGCTCCTGATCTCTGCGCTTCTGGCCTGTACGCCACTGGCTGGGAAAGATGGGAGGAATTAAAAAAGGTACTGGGGAGTATGTGGGGGGTGATTATAATACACAGCAAGGATCAACAAAACCCCTGTCTCCCCTCCCCTTCACATATATCCCCTCTATATCATGCTAACAGCTCTAACAAGGTAAATTTATCTTTTTTTATGTCATCTTAGCATATTTTATGCTACAGAACGAATTATTTTTTTTTACATGTATTGTTATGGGAAAATGCGTTTCACATAACGAACTTTTCGCATAACAAACTTGCTCCTGGAACGAATTAAGTTCGTTGTGTGAGGCACCACTGTATATTCTAAAAAGTGAAAGTTCCAGTCTGAAACCGTATATATTTTATTATACAGAGATTTAACAATATATTTTATTATACAGAGATTTAACATTTAGATACTTTAAATTAAGTACTGATCCCAAATAGGATATAAAATGTTTTTATGTTGCCAGTGGCAGCATAACACCTTTTTGTTTGGGGGGACCCAAGCTTCACCTCCCAAACTGATTTACATTTATTTATTCAGTTTTCTAAACTGTTCTCAGACCTCATAAAAAAGAAGAAAAGAGCATTCATCTCCTACAAACAATCAGGAAAGCAGGAATCTAGGGAAGACTATCTGGCCAAGTCAAAAACAGTCAAAACAGCAGTCAGAGAGGCCAAATTTCGAATGGAAGAGAATCTAGCGAAGAACATCAAAAAGGGCGATAAATCCCTCTTTAGGTATATTAGTGACAAAAACAGAAACACAGATGGAGTAAGCTTAGTAAGCTTAGGGATTACTTTGGGCTTGTTTTACTAAGGTGTGCTATGCTTTTTAGTGTGCGCTAAATGCTAACGCATGCATGTTAGTCTATGGACGCATTAGTGTTTAGCGCGTGTGTAGATTTAGCGCACGCTAAAATGCTTAGTGCACTTAGTAAAATGGGGTAAGTGTGTGAGATAGGTGCCATAAAATTAGGCCCGGTAAAATCTGGCCTAATATACCAGATGGGAATGTCTCTTTCACTGCTCCTACTCTGCCTCTAGTCTGGCTTCACTAAACTGGAAGTAGTTAGGCCCAGATTCACTAAAGATAGCGACTCAATCGCTATTGGCCGATTCTCTGGACGATTTAAAACAGTAATTGAGTCAGTGCTTCTGCCTGTATTTTTTATTTTTGTTTAATGACACAGATATTTTGCATGCCTCCTCCAGTGCAATGTGGGCCTTAGGCCCCTTCCTGGTGATCATGTGATGCATAGGGAGGAGCCTAAAGCCATGATTGGCTCAGGCACCTTGGGCTCCTCCCTTGGGAGGAGCCTGAGGTGCTGAGCCAATCAGGGACTTCCTTAGGGAGGAGCCTAAGGAAGTCCCTGACTGGCCACCAACTTACCAACATTGGAGTTGGCAAATGGCCATCTAAGCTAAGTGTTGCTGTTTCTTCTTTTTCTTTTTTAGAAATTTAGGTGTAACCTTTTGTACTAAATACAAATATATTACTTGAACTAGACTAGAGAGTTGCGTGGGGATAGAAATCCCACCCGTCCCCGCCAAAATCCAATCCGTCCCCACCCGTCCCCGCGAGGATTCCCTCCGTCCACACCCATCCCTGCGAGGAATCCCCTCCGTCCCTATAAACTTCAGAAATAGTTATTTCATTTAATTATGCTACTGAATTAAAGGCTCTGTTAGAGACTCATTTAATAAAGCAAAGACACTTTATTAATTTGGAAATATTAATTGAGAAGAATACATACTTTGTAAATGGGTTTCTACCAGAGCCTCTAATGTAAAAATACAATATAAATAAATACTCAGCTGTTGAGAACCCCCAAGCTGTCAGCTGAGGACTTCCTTTGCAGTTGGCCGGGGATCCCTTTTGCCAAGCTTGGCAGGCAGCAGTAGCATCCCTGAGTCACAGATGCTGGCACCTCAGTGGCTCATGGATGTTGCCAGCAACTGCTCTGCTTGGTGGAGGGGAGTTCTGGCCGTCTCTAGAGGAGGTCCTCTGCTGGTGGTGCTTGGGGATCCCCACCAGTCACAGCAAGGGTCAGCAAATACTTCAACACTGTAGAAATAAAACCAGAAATGCATTTCCTTTTCTTTTGAACACAATACAAAGACATCTGCTATATACATTTCTCAAAGCTAACATATTGAGTCCTCCCACCTTTGTTCAAGGTCTTTCTGTCTGTCTCATTTTCTTTGTCCTCCCTCTCCCCAGGGCCTGGCATCTCTCTCTCCTCAGTTCAGTGTGTTTCCCCTCTCTACCCCCTCTAGTCCAGCATCTGCTCTGTCTTCCCCCTCCCTTTTGGTTCAAGTCTGCATTCCAGCCCCTCCTCAAGGTCCTTTTCTGTCTCTCTCTCCTCTCTCCCCCACCTGTCTCTATGGGTTTACAGTCAACTAAACTCTAGGTTAAGTGGGATATTCAGTATTTAACAGACTATGGTGAATGGCATAAAGGAAGGATTGAGTTTTAAGCACAGTCCTATTGACTTTGGCAAGTTAAGTCTTGAATATCAGTCCTTCACTAGCTAAATGTTCACTCCAGCCACAGAATGTCCCCAACATACCCGGTTTTCAGTGACCCGGAGCCATTTAGGGACAGTGAAATTGCTTTGAATATCCCCCCCCCCCCCGAGACAACCACCTCTTTGGTGCTTACAACGAGCTTTGGAAATGCTTAAAATCACCAAACTTAGCCCTGAAACAAAAACACCCTAGGATTTAAAAGCTTATTTTCCTCTTAAAGCATGCAGTAAGGCAGCTCCTCCATTACTAGGCCCAGTGAACCGTCTCTATCCCTGAGCTCCTTGCGACCTGGATTACATAGCTTCCTACCGTTGGAATGGAAACAGATCCGGGACTAGAGCTTTGGTATCCCTGAGAGGTAATAAGCCCCTCCCCAAGCCCACACTCCTCCGCAGTGTTTCCATCCACAGGAATTTGTGTCAGAGGAGGCGGGGCGTGGCAGATGGAAGGCTGCGGGGCGGCCGCTGGTAGATTGTTGCCGGTGACCCACAGCAAGTTTGGAGCACTGCAGGGGAGGTGAGAAGAGGAAGAGAGGACCGGAAAAGTGAGAGGAGAGAGGGAAGTTATGATAAATGCAGGCTCCAAGGCACCGGAAAGAGGGTGACAGTGCGGAGCCTGTGCTTGAGAGGAGGGCTCTGCACCAGCTGAGCTGGTAGGGGGGACAGCCGGGCGCTCACTTAAATTAGCTGGGTGGAGCGTCCAGCTAAAAGGTGCTAGGGAGAACACTGCTCATCTTCCATTTCCTGCCTGCCCTGCCACAGCAGACATAACCGACCGGAAGTCTTCCGTAAGCCCTCCCAACGACGTCAGCGCTGACATCGGGGAAGACTGCCGGTCGGCTATGTGTGCTGCGGCAGGGCAGGCAGGAAATGAAAGATGAGCCTCGCGGCAGGGCAGGTAGGAAAATCAGATAAGCCTCGCGGCTCGAGTTGTATTGAACCCCGCGGGATCCTCAAGGCCATGAGGGGCGTCCCCACGGGATCCCCGTGACCCTAGGGGGTGTCCCCACAGGATCCCCATGAACCGAAGGGGAAACCCGCAGGATCCCCGCAGTTCCTGAGGGATTCCCGCCATCCTTGTTCCCGTGCAGCTCTCTAAACTAGACACCAATGAAGTTTATAATTAAGGACCGGAAGGAGGTTTGACGTAGATGATTATATGGCACTCAAAAAATCAAAGATATGAACTTGAAATAACATAAATGTTATAAGAGGTACTTCAACCTTCTAGTTAACATGTTATTTGGTAAAACCTTAAAGGTCTGGGTTGTTGTTTGAACAACTGCATTAGGATGTCATTGATGCTTGATTGATATTTCTATGAGTTTATCACATTAGTTTGTAAAAATATTTTTTGAATAATTGATATTCTATTATCCATAAGGACCCCCTCTTTTCTATTAAGGTAACACAGTTATCGACAGGCCTACAGCAGTTGGGTTTTAGGATCTTAAAACTTGATGCAAAATAGCTAATCTAATGTTAGTGAATAAATTGCTTGGCTATTTTGCATGGGGTTTTACAAATTTGCATGGCCAGATCGGAAAATGGGCGATCGAGGGGAAAAACAATCGGTGGGCCATTTTGTGAATCGGGTCAGTTAGCAACAATCGTTTAGCGACGATCGCTGACTTTAGTGAATTGGGGCCTTTTAAATCTGTGACTCAGAGGACCATGGGGGGATGGGGGGAAGGCAGAAAGGCAGCTGGAGGAAAGAGAGATGGGATGTGGAAGATGGACTTCCATAAAGCACACCACGTGGAGCCTGTTTGTGGAGTGCTTTGTGGACATCTCGTGTTTCTTTGTGGTAGCCTGGTCTTTTGCCTCTGTTCTTGGGACTGCAGTGGTCACAGCGGGTCCCTCCAGTGGCTTTGTGGATTGTATGTGGAAGAAGGAGACACAGAGGGAGGGGAAGATAAGGAAACAGAAAAGTAATAGGGAGAGAAGAAGGAGACACAGAAAAAGAAGGAATCATGGTTAGAGGAAGAGGATCAAGGATTGGGAAAGGGATGATCCCTTTGCACCCTAAACACCATTTGATCCCCCCCAATCTCTTTTACCCCATGCCTATTCTGATTTCCTCATTAATCACCCGAAGATCCCGTCTGATTCCCTCACTCTCCCCACAGTGGCTCTTTTCCTAATGAAAGCTAATTTTGTTGTAGACAATGCTGGTGATGTCTGTATGAGTAATAGCTGATTAGGTGACCTTGAGGGCTCCATATAGAATCAAGAAATCAACTAAATATCCTGGCCTTCCTGAGGCCACCTGGGACTTGCAGGCAGTGGAGCTGCCTATCCCTGATGTGTGTTATTGAAACAAACTTTTTAATCTGATTATTAATAGGTACATCATAGTTGTTTTTATATCTGGCAAAACAATCACTTGATACTACACATTAAGACAGTAAACAATAATTTTAGCACTGCTGAAAACTGTTAGATAATAGGTAATGGGAGGGAGAAAAGTAGTTAAAAATGTAATACATTGTACGTTATTGAGTCTCTCTGTTGTTCATTGAAACATATATGTCTTTGTATTTGTTTATGTCTCAGCATTGACATTATTTGTGTCTGTTTGATGCCTCAATAAAGATCTTCCTCAAATTATAAATAAAAGGCTGAATGAATTCATCTGTTTACTTGAAGCAAAGCTGGTAGAAATGAAACTCAGGACAATTTGTAACATATTGGCATAGATGAATTAAACTCACCTATCCGATCTGTGGGCGACCCGTGGCCGAGTCTTCTTCGGCGACCGATTCACTATGCCTCTTCATGCAAAGGCACACCCCACAGCGACCCCAGAGCGATCCTGATGCATGAGCTTGCTATCTACACAAGCGAGGTCAAAACAAGGAAGAAAGGGAGGAGGGGGGGGGCTTTAATGGAACAGAATACGCTTCTGCCCATCTGTCTTATCCCCAGTGGTGGAAAGCATGCATAAAAGGCAGTGAAAGAGGATGGAACAGATCACGCTGCAACAAGAAACAGAACATGCTTTTAACCCATGGGTTAAAACTGCGGGTTAAAACCGTGGGCTCGCACTTCAGGGAAGGGCGGCAGAGAGCAGGAGAGTCAGCAGGGACAGGGCAGCAATACACATTGGCTGCCAGTTGAACACAGGATTAGTTATAAAATCCTTCTACTTTCCTTTAAAACGCATCTAACTTCCCAAGGTTGAAGACCCGGTATATAAGTTTTAGTTTAGTTTAATCTAAGTAACCAACCCAAATTTATCAATAGCCTTCATATTCCCTATTGTACATCTAAAGTCCTTCGCTTTATGAATCAAAACCTCCATGCAGTCTCATCATTAAAGCATATTAACACATTATGGCTGAACAATTTCACAGTGACTGCACCATCTCTTTGGAATTCAATTCCCAATTACATTAGCAAAGAAACATCTCTGCTCTATTTCAAAACAATGCTTAAAAACATTTATATTCCAAAATCCTTTTGAAACATAACTGCCCTTATAAGGGCTAAATACTTATTGACATTTTTGTGAAATCCTCTTTCCTATTGTGTATCCCTTATTTGTTCTGTTTTCTTAAAATATTGTAGTTCTTCCCCTTTTTCCTTCTGTTTTTGTTCGTCCATTTATTGTCAATCTCTAACATTGTTATTCTATTTTATTGTACACCACTCAGAATTCTGATTCAGTGGTATAAAAATTTTTTTTTATAAACTTCAAACTTTAAAATGTTTTATTTTGTTGGTTTTATTTTTTTGATACTGGGATTTCAGGGCTGCAGGGCTGGTATTTCAGGGCGGCAGAGAGCAGGACAGTCAGCAAGGACATGAGTGACAGATCCTCAGCAATCTCTTCTTTTTGGATCAGCCAGCCCAATTGGTGTTCCTTCTTCAGTTTAGTCACCGCAGTGATTCCCAACCCTGTCCTGGAGGAACACCAGGCCAATCGGGTTTCCAGGCTAGCCCTAATGAATATGCATGAGAGAGATTTGCATTTGATGGAAGTGATAGGCATGCAAATTTGCTTCATGCATATTCATTAGGGCTAGCCTGAAAACCCAATTGGCCTGGTGTTCCTCCAGGACAGGGTTGGGAACTACTGGTTTAGTGAATCGCTGCCTTCCTACTTTGCATGCCATTTCCCCTCATTTGCATGTGCAGATTGAATTGGACAGAAGGTTAGTGAATCGGGTTAGGGTCAAAGAAGGCTTGCAAAGCTTAGTGAATCTTGCCCTTAGTATTTATTTATTGGGATTCATCCAAGGTGGGGTATATCAGGTACAGCTTGGTATAAAACTTATACAATAAGGCAAACCAACCATATAATAAAAATATGATAAATTATAGCAGAATAGAAATGATATAGCATAATATGATATTCACAATGTCAGAAGAATACAAATGAAACACCTCAATGGGCACACATTAAAACATTCAGGTAACATAGATATGATAAACTTCTTGTCCGCACAATACAAATGATACACTGAATAGGCACACAGAACAATTCAATAAAATAGATTTTAATGTTCATATTGACAGTAAATATTAATGAAGCATCTTAATAGACAGCAAGAACAATTGACACATAGGGAGACATATGGCCAGTAGGAAAATGGAGGTATTGATGCCCCTGTATAAGACTTTGGTGAGGCCTCATTTAGAATATTGTGTACAATTCTGGAGACCGCACCTTAAAAGATATAAAAAGGATGGAGTCGGTCCAGAGGAAGGCTAATATAATGGTACATGGTCTTCGTCATAAAGCATATGGGGACAGACTTATAGATCTCAATCTGTATACTTTGAAGGAAAGGTGATAGAGGGGAGGAATGATAGAGACATTTAAATACCTACGTGGCGTAAAGCACATGAGTTGAGTTTTTCATTTGAAAGGAAACTCTGGAATGAGAGGGCATAGGACGAAGTTAAGAGGTGATAGCCTCAGGAGTAATCTAAGGAAATACTTTTTTTACAGAAAGAGTGGTACATGTGTGGAACAGTCTCCCGTATAGGTGGTGGAGACAGAGACTGTGTCTGAATTCAAGAAAGCCTGAGATAGGCACGTAGGATCTTTTAGAGACAGGAAGAGATAATGGTTACTGTGGATGGGCAGACTGGATGGGCCATTTGGCCTTTATCTGCCATCATGTTTCTATGATTCCTACAGAGAGATAAGGTGAGTAGGGAAGTCATTGGGATAAATAGATGGGTGGAACAAGAGGGCACTCTCTAAAGTTAAAAGGGGATAGATTCCGTACAAATGTAAGGAAGTTCTTCACCCAGAGAGTGGTAGAAAACTGGAACGCTCTTCCGGAGGCTGTTATAGGGGAAAACACCCTCAAGGGATTCAAGACAAAGTTAAACAAGTTCCTGCTGAACCAGAACGTTCGCAGGTAAGGCTAGTCTCAGTTAGGGCACAGGTCTTTGACCTAAGGGTTACCATATGACTCCAGAAAAAAAAGAATGGATTGAGACATCCAGATTTTATTTCCATTGAAAACAATGGAAGTACAACCTGGATGTGTTCAATCCATCCTCCTTTTTCTGGAGCTGTTTGGTACAACCATAGTAACAGCAGTATACTGTACTGACCTAAGGAAGGAGGTTTTGGCTTCTAAAAGCTAATTGAAATATGTATTAGTCCAGCATTTGTTTATTATTCCATTTTCTGTTTTATTTGTGTGTGCTAATTTGCATGACTGGATTGGAAAATGGCGATCGAGGGGAAAAACAAGCGGTGGGCCATTTTGTGAATCGAGTCTGTTAGCAGCGATCGTTTAGTGACCGTTTAGTGATGATCGCTGACTTAGGTGAATCGGGGCCTTTTAAATCTTTGACTCAAGGGACCATAGGGGGATGGGGGGAAGGCAGAAAGGCAGCTGGAGGAAAGAGAGATGGGATGTGGAAGATGGATGTCCATAAAGCACACCACGTAGAGCCTGTTCGTGGTGTGCTTTGTGGATGTCTCATGTTTCTTTGTGGTAGCCTGGTCTTTTTGCCTCTGTTCTTGGGAATGTAGTGGTCACAGCGGGTCCCTCCAGTGGCTTTGTGGATTGTATGTGGAAGAAGGAGACACAGAGGGAGGGGAGGATAAGGAAACAGAAAAGTAATAGGGAGAGAAGAAGGAGACACAGAAAAAGAAGGAATCATGGCTAGAGGAAGAGGATCAAGGATTGGGAAAGGGATGATACCTTTGCACCCTAAATACCATTTGATCCCCCCCCCAATCACTTTTACCCCACGCCTATTCTGATTTCCTCATTAATCACCCGAAGATCCCGTCTGATTCCCTCACTCTCTCCACAGTGGCTCTTTTCCTAGTGAAAACTAATTTTGTTGTAGACAATGCTGGTGATGTCTGTATGAGTAATAGCTGATTAGGTGACCTTGAGGACTCCATATAGAATCAAGAAATCAACTAAATATCCTGGCCTTCCTGAGGCCACCTGGGACTTGCAGGCAGTGGAGCTGCCTATCCCTGATGTGTGTTATTGAAACAAACTTTTTAATCTGATTATTAATAGGTACATCATAGTTGTTTTTATATCTGGCAAAACAATCACTTGATACTACACATTAAGACAGTAAACAATAATTTTAGCACTGCTGAAAACTGTTAGATAATAGGTAATGGGAGGGAGAAAAGTAGTTAAAAATGTAATACATTGTACGTTATTGAGTCTCTCTGTTGTTCATTGAAACATATATGTCTTTGTATTTGTTTATGTCTCAGCATTGACATTATTTGTGTCTGTTTGATGCCTCAATAAAGATCTTCCTCAAATTATAAATAAAAAGCTGAATGAATTCATCTGTTTACTTGAAGCAAAGCTGATAGAAATGAAACTCAGGACAATTTGTAACATATTGGCCTAGATTCATAAGAACATAAGAACATAAACATCGCCTCTGCCGAGTCAGGCCATAGATCCATCATGCCCAGCAGTCCGCACCTGTGGCGGCCCCCCAGGTCCGTGACCTGTAAGTGATCCTTTACTTAAGACATTTTATCCTATATAGTACCCCTCTAACTATACCCTTCAATCCCCTTTTCCTTCAGGAACTTGTCCAACCTCTGAGTGGTGGATACCTATCCGATCCGATCTGTGGGCAATCTGTGGCTGAGTCTTCCTGGGCAACCAATTCACTACACCTCCTCATGCAAATTAATACGATTGGAGGCACACCCCACAGCGACCCCAGCGCGATCCTGATGCAGAGCGATCCTGATGCATGTGCAAATCATATTCTTTGCCTGTAGATGGTCTGTGCATGCGCTTGCTCTCTGCTCAAGCGAGGTCAAAACAAGGAAGGAAGGAAGGAAGGGAGGGGGGCTTTAATGGAACAGAACGTGCTTCTGCCCGTCTGTCTTATCCCCAGTGCTGGAAAGCATATGTAAAAGGCAGTGAAAGAGCATGGAGAATATGCTGCAGCCAGGAACAGAACACGCTTATAACCTGCGGGTTAATACCGTGGGGTTGCACTGCTAGGAAGGGTGGTAGAGAGCAGGAGATGTGTTTAAAATGTTTTATTTTGTTTGTTTTTTTGTTTTGATACTGGGATTTCAGGGCTGCAGAGAACAGGACAGTCGGCAAGGATGTGAGCGACTGGTCCTCAGCAGTCGCTTCTTTTTGCATCGGCCAGCCCAATCGGCATTTCTTCTTCAGTTTAGTGAATCACTGACTTCTATTTTGCATGCCATTTCCCCTCATTTGCATGTGCAGATTGGATCATACAGAAGGTTAGTGAATCGGGTCGGGGTCGGAGAAGGCTCGCAAAGCTTAGTGAATCTTACCCTTTGTATTTATTTCTTAGGATTCACACAAGGTGGTGTATATCAGGTACAGCTTGGCATAAAACTTATACAATGAGGTAAACCAACCATATAATAAAAATATGATAAATTTCATCAGAATAGAAATGATATAGCATAATATGATATTCACAATGTCAGGATCTTTTAGAGACAGGAAGAGGTAATTGTTACTGCGTATGGGCAGACTGGATGGGCCATTTGGCCTTTATCTGCCATCAGGTACTGTTAATATTTTTATCCCAACAATTTATTACTCTGCAGGTGTTATGAGATATGTTTATACCTTCTCAGTGCTATTTTTTTTATATACAGTATATATGAGAGTTGCTTGGGAATGTGTCATTCTGTGTGTGTGGGGGGGGGAGGAGGTGTCAGGAGAGACAGTCTGCTCCAGGTGCAGCCCATAAGGGGGTCCTCTGATGGCCAGCATCTTCCCCTTCCAGCAGCCCTAGCTGCAAGCTTCACAACTCACTGCTATGCCAGTGTTGGGTTTTCCTATCTGTTGGGTCCTATCTTCGTGGAAGTAGAAAGTAGGAAGGACTGGCAGAGAGGAAGGCCTGATGCCAGCCAGAGCAGTGAGTTATGAAAGCTGTTATTGCCAACAATGGAAGGCAAGTTTTTGGTGATTAGGGTGGGGTGACATAGAGATATATATAGAGAGGGGGGTATCCATCCAGAGGGGGGGAGAGGGGGGAGGTAAAAGAGAGGAAAAGGAAGACCAGGGAAGGGAGAGGAGAGAGAGAGATGCCAGATCATAAGGAAGGGAGGGAAGGATAGGAGGAATTGGAGATGCCAGACCATGGAGGGGGAGGGGGAAATGGAAGGAGAGGAAAGAGATGCCACGGCATGGGAGGAAGAAAGGGAAGGAAACAGATGCCAGACCATGAGGTGAAGTAAGATGGTGTAGAAAGAAGGAAGGAAGGAAAGGAGAAGAAAAAGATTCCAGAGCACGGGGGAAGGGTGGAGACAGAGAAGAGAAATTAAAATAGAGAGGGGATGAAGATGAAATGAATCAAGTATAAAGGAGAGAAGGAGCACAGGTTAGATGGAAGTGGGAGGCTTAGACAGTTTATGGAATGTGCAGTGAAAGAGGGAAGATGACATATGGAAGGGGGAGGCAGGGCAGATGCTGGATGGAAGGGGTAGAGAAAGAGGGCAGATGCTGGATGAAAAGAAAAGAATGCTCAAGAAAAGATAAGGAAAGCAGAAAGCAATTTTTTTGTTACTTTAGAATAAAGTAGAATTGTAGCTATATTGACAAACATTTATAAATAGAAAACCTCATCAAGGAGCTAGGTTACAATGTTCACATAATTAGTGGGGCATGAAATAATTAAACCCTAAGAGAGACAAAAAGGAGGGGAAGGAGTTATGGTAAAGTTAATATTTATGATTTCTAACCTCCATCTGTTGATCTGGTAGCATTGTTAGGAACAACAATGGAAAAATGAGTTGCAGGAAACTTATAAATAGGACATGAGTAGCATGTTTTACTTGCATTCCTGCCTTCCCTGGACACTTTTAAGAGGCATACAAATGCAACAGTTCTAGATATTCAGGAATCCATGGAAAAGCTGACCAGCTGGGCTTATTGAGGGTATCCAAGTAATGTAAGCATGCAGATGATACTGTGTGCCCATTAAACTATGGGAATAAAGTAGCAGAGGTATAGAAATGTTCAGAATATTTACCTTAAAACTTGGTAAGCACTAACCCATGCTAAAAATGGCAGCCTGTGGGAAACCCATGTGCAAATAACAGTGCATGCTACTTTATAGCACAGCTTAGCAAGAGATCCCATTGGCTTTTTAATCAAACTGTACTGATACTATTTCTGGATCAGTAATTTGGAACATAACTGAGAAAATTAGAATATTTAGCTTCTGAATTCATATTTTTAAAAAGCATTTTATTGTTTTAAGGAATGTCTTGAGTGGGCATAAAAGACATGTAAACATATGGGACCCAAAGAAGAAGGTACTGCCTTCAAAAGCTAGTCAAAAACTGAAGTTAGTTCAATAAAAGGGTGTCATCTTTTTTGTTTTATTTCTGTTTATTACTGTAAACTTATCTAAATGTAACTAACATGTGGTAAGAACTAGCCCAGGCTTACCACAGATGTCAGAGGGTGGTGGTTAATGGAATTTGCTCATAGGAAGGAAAGGTGAGTAGTGCAGTGCCTCAAGGATCAGTTCTGGGGATGATTCTGTTCAATATGTTTGTGAGCGATATTGCGGAAGGGTTGAAATGAAAAGTTTGCCTTTTTGCACATGATACCAAGATTGGTAACAGAGTGGACACACCGGAGGGAGTGGGAAACATGAATAAGAATCTGAAAAAGTTGGAAGAATGGTCTGATGTCTGGAAAATAAAATTCTATTCAAAGAAGTGCAGAGTGATGCCTTTGGGGAGCAGAAATTTGAAGGAGATGTATCTGCTGGGAGGCGAGAGGCTGATATACATGGATGGGGAGAGGGACCTTGGGATGATAGTGTCTGAGGATCTGAAGGTGACAAAGCAGTGTGACAAGGCAGTTGTTGTAGCCAGGAAGATGATAGGCTGTATATAGAGAGGTGTAACCAGCAGAAGAATGGAGGTGTTGATGTCCCTATCCAGGTCACTGGTGAATATTGTGTTCAGTTTTAGAGGCTGTACTTGGCCAAGGATCTAAAAAGACTTGAAGGGGTCCAGAGGAAAGCGACAAAAATGGTAGGAGATTTGTGCCAAAAGAAGTACAAGAGGAGAGGTGGCAGGGGTGATATGATACAGACATTTAAATATTTGAAAGATATTAATATAGGATCAAGTCTTTTCCAGAGAAGGGAAATTGGCAAAACTAGTGGACATACATTGAGGTTGAAGGGTGGTAGATTTAAAAGTAATGGCAGGAAATTATTTTTCATGGAGAGGGTGGTGGATGCCCAAGGGAGGTGGTGGAGAGGAAAACTGTGATGGAATTCAAAAAATCCTAGGATAAACACAGAGGATCACTAATTAGAATGTAAATGAGTAAACTTTCAAAGTCCATATCCAGAAAAGGAGATGGTTGGTAGGTTGGAGTGAGCTTCAACGGCAACTCTAGTAGTTGGTACCTAAGTACAGTACAAGTGTATTGGTGCACATATTCAAGGAGCAACTGAAGAAGTTCTTTGCTACGGAGCTCGGTGACATCTTTACGCTCCATTCTACATTGGTGCATGCACCGACTCCCTTGGTACAGGCCCAGCCAGAGCATAGCATATCAAGGCCACCAGGAACCAACTCCAGATCTGCATTGCAGCAGCACCGTAGATCTACATCGAGGTACTGACATTCTCCATCAAAGCATCAATCAATGCATCAACAATATTCAACAGTGTGGCCTCGGAGGACATCGCACAATACCGATGCCCACTCTTCTAAGTGTAAACGAGCATCACACATTACCAATTCTTCCTCCTCTCTACACATTCTAGGCGATGCTCTTCATCGTCATCATCTTCGGATCAGCACAGATGTCATAAACAAAGTCTTTCTAGACACTCTCAGTCTCATCATACTCTGTCTAGAAAACAGCCTTCTTCTCCATCATATAAGGAGTCACCTGACATTGATACAGTGGACCGGACATTGATGCAGGTCTTCCTCAGCATAACACTGATACTGACAATGAGCCTACTTTATCTGCTCCAGACTCCTATGGAATTCCCTCTGATCCATCTCCTATAACTTCCAGTCATAGATCTCCTCCAGAGGGAAAAGCTTTACCTATTAAATTGGAGTCTGACCTTGAGCACAGAGCAGAGCTCTTAGAGGCTTTGGATTTTGATGAGCCTCCTAAAGAACTTCTTGCCTCTACATAACCTACTTAAAGAAGCTCTTTTTAAGAACTGGGAGATTCATCTTTCCACTACTATAGCTCCAAGAAAAATTTATTCTCTTTGTAGGATTCAATCTTGTCCTTGATTTGATAAACCACAATTATCACATCAATCTTTGCTGGTTGAATCCACTCTTAAGAAATCTTCTAGTTCCAGAGGTCATTGTCTTTACCAGACTATTGGTTAACAGGGTTCTTAACTACAACTTTTACATGATGTTTTATCTTAAACAACTCCTTAAGAAGTTGGCTGATTTTCAGCAGTACATTCCTTCTGATCACCTGCAGGCGTTTCAAGAGACCATTCACAATGTATTTCAGACACGAAAGTTTTATTTATTTATTCAATTTTCTATACCATTCTCCCAGTGGAGCTCAGAACGGTTTACATGAATTTATTCAGGTACTCAAGCATTTTTCCTTGTCTGTCCTGGCAGGCTCACAATCTATCTAATGTACCTAGGGCAATGGGAGGATTAAGTGATTTGCCCAGGGTTACAAGAAGCAGTGTGGGTTTGAACCCACAACCTCAGGGTACTGAGGCTGTAGTGTTAACCACTGTGCCACACTCTCCCCAAAAGTTCATGGCAAGATCTACCTTTGATGCGTTCGATGTATCATTCAGAGCATCAGCAATGTCTACTGCTATGAGATGGCTGGCATGGCTTAGAGTCTCTGATATGGACATTAATGTACAAGACCGCTTGGCAAACATCCCTTGTCTAGGGGAAGAACTCTTCGGAGACAAGGTTGAGGATGCCACGCAAAGACTTACGCGCCATGAACACAGTTGGACTGCTCTCACTGGCTCTAAAGCTAAACCTCTGTCTTCCAAACCATCTCAAAGGCCTACTTCATTTGTCTACAAGAGGTGTTATCCAACAACTTCAGCCACTTCCAAGCCTCCACCACAAAAGAAGCAGAAGCAACAAAGGCCTCAGAAATCTCAGACTTCGGCTCCCCGAAAACCAGCCCGGTCTTTTTGACCTGTTTCTGGAGGACATAGCTAGAATTCCCCCATCTCATCTCTTCCACTCTACTTCAGTTCAATGCCATAGAAGTAGTACCTCCTTCCCAAAAAAATCAGGGGTTCTACTCCAAGTATTTCCTAATTCCAGAGAAGATGGGAGGTCTCCGTCCTATCCTCAGCCTCTGCCTGCTGTCTTTGGATAACACCTGTTATGGTAAGTAACTGTTATTTTCAGCTACAATGGCAAAATAACGCTCAGAATTTTGAAAGTTAGTTGGTTGGTTGGGCTGAGAACATCTCAGTACCCCCTCATATAGAAATAAGTGTGTTTTGATTGCATTTAGTCTGAGTAATTCATAAACTCCCTCAAATTCTTAGTTTATGCAGGGAATTTAGCCAGATTGGAGGGAGGGGGTGGGTGTTTGGTATTAATATGCTTAAGTTTAAAGAGCTTGCTTTAATTATTATTCTTAGAAAGAAACCCACAATAAGTCAGAGCTAGTCAAAAGGTTCAAAGAGTGGTAACTCAATGACAGAAATCCTCTGTAAGCACAATGCCAATATAGCGTGAAAGGGTACCCTCAGTGTGAAGGAGCAGTGAGGGGAGAAATACTCCAGCGCTTCACATTATTAGACAGAGGCATTATCAGACAGAGTGCCTCTGCCTGATAATGTGAAGCGCTGGAGTATTTCTCCCCTCGCTGTTTCTTCACACTGAGGGTACCCTATCACGCTATGTTGGCGTTGTGCTTACAGAAGATTTCTGTCATTGAGTTACCACTCTTTGAACCTTTTGACTAGCTCTGCCTTATTGTTGGTTTCTTTCTAAGGTTTTGTGGCAGTTTTTTGGAGTTTCTCCCTGTTTAATTATTATTCTATCAAAGAAATGTAGGACTTCAAATGGATGGAAAAATCCAAGATGTGTTTTGTGGTAGAGAGTAATAAGGAGCTGAGAGTAGGAATGGGTATATATATAAAAGTGAATAATATAATACTGAATTATTGTTATGTGTTCATTTTTTGGAGAAACTATTTGTATATTTCAGTTTGGAAATCTGACATTTAAAAGCCAAAAAAAGCATTTAGATGGTCATCTATTTGTATTCCTAAAAAGTACAGTAATATATCAAACACACTGATGAATAAGTACAGTAGACAGAATTTACCCTTGCTAGATCTATCTAATATAAAATAAAGAAAAGTGGAGAAAAAGACCTCAATCATTAAGTACTCTAGGGTTCAGTAAATGATTAACCCTGAGACTATTATCATTGGTCCAAAAAAACTCCACTTAATAGCACTAATACTTAATAATTATTCATATGTACTTCATTTCATATTTCATGATTATACCTTGCAAAGATTATACTTTCATTGTGCCTTTTTCCATATATTAAATGCTTGGGAAACACTGTTTAAGTAGGAAAACACCAATAACTTATCTGTAAGTATATTATGAAACATGCTTTAATTCCAAATGTCCATAATTACTCTTAGGGCTCCTTTTATCAAGCTGTGCTAGCGTTTTAACGCACATAATAGCGCACGTTAAACCGCCGGCCACGCTAGCTGCTACCGCCTCCTCTTGAGCAGGTGGTAGTTTTTCGGCTGCGTGGGGGTTACCACGTGATTATAAATCACGCGCGTTAACCCTGCTAGCGTGGCTTGATAAAAGGAGCTCTTAGTTCTTCCATTCTCAATCACTGATGTAACTCATCCCACATCCTGACATACAAGATGTTTTAAAGTCCAGTTTTTTTTCTGTATTTTAAGTAGGTTTCTTCCTAGCTATTAATTCTTTTTCTCTATTGAACTGAATAGATGATTGCTGCATCTGTTGCTTGTTACTGTGTGGACATGGAGAACATCTATGGTTTAGCTGTAGTTGGACATATTCCAGAAGGGTAAGTTTTTCATATAATAATAATAATAACTGTCTGCTTATTTATAAAAGTAGCAAGAGAACAAATAATAGAGTATTGGACACTTACTGTGACATGGCATTATTCTGTGGAATAATGACACATCATTGTTTCTTAATAATAATAATAAAAAATGTATTTATATCCTGCAGTACCTTGCAGTTCAAAGCAGTTTACATCAAGAGAAGCTGTCAAACACAGCGAAGATACATACAGTACATAAATACATGCCTGAAATACATCACTAAGATAATTTAAACAAATTTATCATATAAGTAAGTTTTCAGGGCTGGTGCATCCATTAGGTAAAATAAGCAATCTTTTAGAACATCCAAAATTCTGGGGGTGGCAAAGGGCTGTACCTGCCAATTCTTTCTTGTAATTCTTCACTAGTGCCTCCATGGCTGGCAGGAGGAAGGGTGCTTAACAGCAGGCCGATTCCCTCTGCCCTGCAATTCCTTGAGATCAAACTATCCCATCTATTTTTTAAAAATTCTTTATTTTAATGATTTTACAAAAAGAAAATATAAATTACAATAATCTCAATACAAGACATACATTACATTTGACCTGATTCATAACCTTGATAAATAGTAAAATAACACATCTTATCAACAAACAGATAAAACAATCCCACTCCCCCCCCCCTCAGGAGGCCTGGACTCTCCTTTCATAAGGATAGGATAAAATGCAATTTAAATCTTTCAAAAATCTTCTTTTTCCATTTCAATATATCTCTCCCATATATCTTTACATTTCGTCCATAGATTTCTTAAAAGGTCTGACGATCTATATTTTTCACACACCATTCCTAGACGATCTCTCATATCTCTTATAGTAGGTATATTTGGGGTACGCCATTGCTGAGCCAATATTAATAGAGCAGCTATAAATGCCAAATCCATAAGTTTAAGTTGAGCTGATGATAATCCTCTACTCCAATTCCCAACAGTGCCCTTTCAGCACTCATATCAATAGGGATCTGGATTAATTTACTCACATAAAAAAATACTTGCCACCAATATTTCTGGATCTTTTGACATTCCCACCACATATGATAGAATGTACCTCTTTCCCCACATCCTTTTCCAACAGGCCTCATTTTTCTCCTTAGTACATTTACTAATTAGAACCGGAGTAATGTTCCATCGTACTAAAAGTTTAATAGCAAAGTGGCTGCTCTGGCTATGTGGATGAGGTGTGATACAATCGCCCCCCCTCCCACTCACCAATTGACCATTCTTTCCCCAAATCTTTTTCCCATGCTTTCATATAAGATGTTTTCATATTCTTATCATCATGTAAAATTTTATATAATCAAGAAATACACCCTTTGGCAACTGGTATATAGCCAAAAAATAAGAACATAAGAATTGCCATTGCTGGGTCAGACCAGTGGTCCATCGTGCCCAGCAGTCTGCTCACACGGCGGCCCCCAGGTCAAAGACTAGTGCTCTAAATGAGTCCAGCCTCACCTGTGTACGTTCCAGTTTAGCAGGAACTTGTCCAACTTTGTCTTGAATCCCTGGAGGATGCTTTACCCTATAACAGACTCCGGAAGAACTTCCTTACATTTGTACGGAATCTATTCCCTTTCAACTTTAGAGAGTGCCCTCTTATTCTCCCTATCTTGGAGAGGGTGAACAATCTGTCTTTATCTGCTAAGTCTATTCCCTTCAGTATTTTGAATGTTTCGATCATGTCCCCTCTCAGTCTCCTCTTTTCAAGGGAAAAGAGGCCCAGTTTTTCCAATCTCTCACTGTCCGGCAACTCCTCCAGCCCCTTAACCATTTTAGTCGCTCTTCTCTGGACCCTTTCAAGTAGTACCATATCCTTCTTCATGTATGACGATCAGTGCTGGATGCAGTACTTCAGGTGAGGGCGCACCATGGCCCAGTACAGCAGCATGATAACCTTCTCCGTTCTGGCACACTATCCCATCTCATGGCTTATTCTTCATGACTAGTCCATGCTGCAGAGGGAAATGATATACTGTTAAGTGCCTTTTCTGTTGGCCAAGTAGATGGACATTGGTGAGGTAAGAATCTAGAACTAGAATGCAAACTGTGTCACAGCATATCTTTATTAGCACAGGATGGTACAAAGGGACTTATTTATTTTAAAAAAATTATCAACCGCCTATTCCTAGGCGGCTTTACAAAAGTAACATTCACAAAATGGAACAGACAAAATTTATATAAACATCACCCATTACAGAACATTCTATATAAACAATGGGTTCACAGATCCTCACAATACACTCATCCTAAAACCAGCATTGAGCAAAAAAACATCTTTCACTAGAATGCTTCTAAAAAAGTGTAGTTTTAAGCATCTTTCTAAACTTCTGAATATCAGATAAAGCTCTTTGCAGTCCAGTTAATTTGTTCCACAGCGTTTCTCCTATGATGGAAATAGAAGAGGTTCTCGTAATCTCATTAATGACAATCGTATACAGTATATGTGGGTTGCAACTGGATTCCTCGTCTAGTCCACTGGGGCCCATAGAAAAAGTAGGGGGCAGGGGGAAAGGGGTTGGGGGTGGGGGACAGGCTCAGGTGAGTTGTTTGGGGGTATCTAATTGAAAATATAAAATTGTTGATGACTGCTGATTCCGGATACGTGGAATATCTGTAGCAATCAATTTGTGTTCTCTGCTGCTTGTGTTTTTATGATTGTTCCCTTGTCATCAATAAAAATTGTTCGAACATACACTTCCCCCTCCCCATTCGCGGTGCCTGCACTCGCATTTTCATATAATCGCGATTTTTTCTGGGGAGGGGGAAAATAAAAAAACAGTCTTAATGTAAAAAAAAATCCATCTTTTTTTCCTCCCTGCCGCCTTCCCGGCCTTACCTGGTGGTCTAGAGGGCTTTCGGGGCAGGAGCGATCTTCCTACGCTCCTGCCCCATGCAGATCGCCATGAGGAAATGGCTGCTGGGAGTTCCTGTAGTCTCTCTAGACTACGTCGGGAACTCCCTACAGCCATTTCTTGATGGTGATCTGCACGGGGCAGGAGCGTAGGAAGATCGCTCCTGCCCTGAAAGCCCTCTAGACCACCAGGTAAGGCTGGGAAGGCGGCAGGGAGGTGGGGGTGGGTCAGAGCCGGATAATCATGGTTTTTCGGCATTCGCGGTCCGGCTCTGCCCGTATCCCCCGCGAATGACGAGGGAGAAGTGTAAAAGGATTTTTCTGTGTTCTGTGGCAGAAATAGAGCATTTTCCTAGAACCTGACTTTTGTGTAGGGGTCTTTAGCAGTCTGACCTGGTCTGTTTCTCCAGTAGATCTATTGGTATTCTAGGGTCTGACCATGTGCCTCAGGCACAAAAGTTTCAAATGTGCTGTGAACTTAGGAGCCTGGATTGCCACTTGTTTGAACTGAAGTCAGAATGATGGGTAATATGTCTGAATATTTTTCAGTCTAGACATCTAATCCTCCCCCTTTCAAGTGCGGGGACTGTGGAATGTGGTAGGATCCAGCCAATGGTGAGGCTTCTAGTCCCCAGGGAGGAGGGTTTGAGCTGCAAGGCCTGGATTACATGGAGGCTGAACCCTGTTTAAGGTTTAGGAGAGGGCTGTGGAACTAGCGAGTATTTTGAGAACATGTGATTGTTACAAAGGAGTAGGATTTAAGTAACAAGGGGGAAAGTGTGACAGGTCTGCTGCAGACTGAGGGAGAAAACTGGCAGCAAATGCAAGAACTTTGCATGATGGTATGGAGATGGGAACACTGCCTAAGAGAGTATATGCACTTGTGTATGTTTCTGTGTCTCATAAACAGAGCCTACCTTGGTAGGGTTACCAGATTTCTTCTTTAAAAAAAGAGGACACCTGTTCTGCCCTCAGTCCCGCCCCACACAAATCTCGTGTTTCCTTCCCTGAGCTCAGGGCCATGTCTGGAGGACCTCTACGCATGCATGTTGACATCATGCGCATGTGTGTGACATCATCACATTGACATCCGTGCATGCGCAGAGGCCCTCCAGACGCAGCCCCGTTGTGGACACCTAATGTTAGACGTCCTTTACAGAATTTGGCCCTGTATCCCCAATAAACTTTTGAATCTGATAATTTCTGCCACCTACAGACTATTGTTCCGCTCTTGTTATTTTGGATTCACCAGCGGTATTGTGGAATTTAGGTCTTCTTTTCGGTTTTGTGTTGGGACTCAGGTTGAAAATGAGGGTTAGGATGCTGGGCAGAGTATGAGTAAGAGAGAATGAATGGAGGAAGAGGAGTGTCAAATGCACTGTCTTTACTTCCTGCTCTTTACTTTATTGCAGCTCTGCTATTTTATTCTATAAACCAGGGGTAGGGAACTCCGGTCCTTGAGAGCTGTATTCCAGTCGGGTTTTCAGGATTTTCCCAATGAATATGCATTGAAAGCAGTGCATGCAAATGGATCTCATGCAATACAATACACCTGACATTGGATACTGAATTTTATGCTATGGTGGTTTGTACAAGGAGATATTCTAGCTTTGCGCTGTACCCTTTGTAGGAAGGGGAATTCTGTAGCTGCAGGAAAAAATGGTTATAGAGCTGGAAGAGCATGGTTTATATTGGCTTTGTCTTGTGCATGCCATTACAAGAATGATCTTCATGCTTGAGCTATGGTATGTTGGCTATGGTCTTAATCTCAGATTTTCTGTTAGTGTGCTTCTTAACACTTTCTTTCCAGCAAAGAACTTCCAGAGCTCATTCATTATAACTTATAAAGGCAATATATCAAGATGATTCTGCAGGTTTTTTTTAAAATGAATTATCAAAAGCAGCTGGAACAATTCCTGTACCTTTCTGCCATATTTCCCTGGTCTCTGCTTCAGTGGTACTTAATGATCTGTCTTTCCACGTGTCTTTATTTATTCATTGTAACACGTTTTTATGAAATTGTTAATCGCTTAGTAAATCGAATAAGCGATCCATCAAATATGAATAAAAACCTGAAACCTGAAAACCTTGTACAGAATAGTCACTTGGTACTAATACTTCTGTTGGTAACTTCCTTCTTGTATTCTTCATCTGTATCACGGTCTAATTTTCCAGTTATAAATTTGCAGGTCAATATTCACTTATTTGGTTAACAGGTGCTGGTGAAAGAGAGATTCAGCAGGATATTTAGTGGCACAGCCTGGAAAATTCCCAGGTGATCTGTGGGCAGAGCTTGGGTGGAGCCAGAGGTTATCCAGGTGGAGGCCATATTTAACACCCCTCCCCTTTATGAAACTGTATTAGGGTGTTTTTAAAAAAAAACAAAAAACTGGCTGCAGCGGTAAAGTTCAGATGCTCATAATAATTCTATGAGCGTTGGAGCTTTTACCGCCAAGGCCGGCGATAAAAACCCCTAACACGGCTTCATAAAAGGGGGAGTTAGGCCACTAACTGGATAAAATTAGGATACCAAAAGAATGTCCTATTGTTGGCCCTCTTCTACTAAACTGCGTTAGAGGTTTCTACCTCAGCCAGAGTGCTAAATGCTCCGATGCTCATAGGAATTCTAAGAGTGCCGGAGCATTTAATGCTTCAGGCTGCGGTAGAAATTTCTACTGCAGCTTAGTAAAAAAAAAAAAAAAAAAAAGGAAGGTTAGCTATCTGATTAGTGACCTGAATGTGGCTTGTAACCAGATAGTACTTCCAAGTCAGTGATGAAGATTATATCCTGACTCCACGCTTCCATTTCCACTGGTCTGGACATTGCGGTTCTATGGGAGATGCTGAAACAGTTAAAAATATAACAAATTCAGGGTGAACATTTGTAATTTGTGGAAGTATTAGTACTTGCCTTTTATGCTTTTGAAATACTGTGTGATACTGTATATACTTCCTCAAGGGTAACATGTCATTAGTATTAGGAAGCCTTTTTGTTATTTGTACAGCTGATAAGAGTCTTCAGATTGACTCAGTAACATAGTAAATGATGGCAGATAAACATAGAAACATGACGGCAGATAAAGGCCAAATAGCCATCTAGTCAGCCTATCCACAGTAACCATTATCTCTTTCTCTCTCCGAGAGATCCCACGTGCCTATCCCAAGCCCTCTTGAATTCAGACACAGTCTCTGTTTCCACCACCTCTTCTGCGGAGATTGTTCCATGCATCTACCACCCTTTCCATAAAAAAGTATTTCCTCAGATTACTCCAAAGCCTATCACCTCTTAACTTCATCCTATGCCCTCTCATTGCAGTTTCCTTTCAAATGAAAGACTTGACTCTTGCACATTTATATTATGTAGGTATTTAAACAACTCTATCATATCTGAATGGTCTATCCAGTCCGCCCAAGAGCCACACTCATGATGAATTAATGATTTAATCAACAATGAATGTGATATAAAATACTTGATCATTGCCTTTCTTTGGCATTTCTGGGACATAGACCTTAGAAGTCCACCAGGCACTCTCCTTGGATTCCAATTACTAGAATGGCCATTGAAGCCCACTCCAGCTTATCCAAATCCATCTTGTCATTTGTGGGACACAGACTGTAGCAGTATGCCCGGCACTGGCCTTAGTTTTTCACAGCTGGAATTGTCAACTAAGCACCACTCAACAATCAAACACACAAGAAACCATTTAAGTTTTATATTTTTCATCATTTGTTTTCTAATTAGAGATCCTCTGTGTTCTTCCCATGCCTTTTTTTTTTAATTCCTTCAGTATTTTGTCTCTACCATTCCAGATATCAACCATCCTCTCTGTGAAAAAGAATTCATGTCCTCTATTTTTATCTTGAAAATTCAACTGGCTGTGGTGGCTTAATAGGGCAGGTTTGGGATTATTGTAAATATATTAGTGCCAATATAGTCTTTGTTCTGACTCAGGGAATGCCAAACATATATTATGTGTAAATAGACAATGGGACTTCACTGCCCTTTCTTTTGCATATGTATACTGTAAATTAGGCAACCTTATAAGAGCTTATATGAGTGGATATAACCCTGTTCTAAATGTCAAAATCTCTTATTAATTACCACCCCCACATGAATATATAGGCCCAATATTAAGAAAATGCGAAGCGCCTAATGTATGATCCCAAGTTAGCCTCCAAGATGTATGCCCTATTTTCAGAAAAACATGGGTGCATAACTTTTAGCTGAAAATTCATCTTAATTTAGGAGCTTAAAAGTTATGCATATAAATTTAACCCTGCCATTTATTTGCCTAGGTTTATGAGCCTAATTTATGAGCTTAATACTGAAAATCAGTGCTAAGCTCCTAACTTTTTTCACCATGCTAATTCCATTCCTATTGTCATCTACTTTTTATGCTCCAAAATTTAAATTTTATGAAATTTTGATTAAAAATATATTCATTCAGCCCTAATAATTTTCAAAGAGGCTAATTTTATAAGCATAACTCTCAAAGAGGCCCTTTTTCTAAGCCGTATTATAATATAGTCTTATTGAATTTTAACCATGGACTTTCCTATGTGCTAAGCTCTTATCTAATGTGGCAGAACTGTAGACATTTATCAATTTTTTTTGTTTAGGTTGTGTGCTTAGTAAACAGAGCCCAAAGATATACTCTCCACAAAGAGCACAGAAATATGATGATCAGCTTTGTATGATGCTATATACTATATATTTGTATTGTGGTGGCTGAAGATTATTTTCTTTTGAAATAAGCCATGAAGAAGTCAATCCAAAATGATTTACCTGGAACTTGTGGGCATATAAGACTCATTGGATGATCTAGAAGATTTTCCTTCTATTTTGTTACTTTTCAAATTCTGTGGTGAATAAACTCCTCAGTAAGCATTATTCCAACATGTGCATTGCTTTCTCTTTCACAGAATACCACCACCACAGGCACCTGCCTTGAATGTTCTGGCAGATGTGGTTATTGAAGGTTTTGGAATAGCAGTAGTTGGTTATGCAGCTTCTATAATGCTGGCTCAAAGTTCTGCTAAAAAATTTAACTACTATGTGGATGACAACCAGGTAAAAAGATTGCCTCTCTTATTTCAATAGAATTTCTGAAACTTTAGGACATTCTTCTTATTCTGTGAAATTTTATAAAGATCATTTTTAATGTACTGTACCTGTGTGATTGGTTTATCAGGAGTATTGAGCCTATTTGTGGATAACCCGCCTCCTTACTTTATGCATAATCTCCTTCCAATGAAAATCTCAAACCCTTCTCAAAGACATAAACCAAACTGATTTGGCTAATGGATCCTTACTGATTATGACATCCATATCTGTGGCTTAAACAATGTCTCTATCTATGAGTAACTGAACTCATGGAAGCAATTTTATTAACCTTATTCATGATGATTTACATACATAAAAGGCCTTAAATAAAATGAGGTCATGTTGGCGATAGAGTAGGCCTGGTTGGGGACTTCTTTGCTTTTGTTCAGGACTTACATCTGAAGAAATTAATCTTTCACCCTAATCATGTTGCAGGCCAAACCTTAAATAATGTATTGATTTTATTACAGTATAGTTTTTGGTTCAAATTTGTTTTTCCTGCCTCTTTCCCTTTCCCTTATTATCTTTTTTTTTCTCTAGATCCCTCAGACACTCTTAAACTGACTCAAGTCCATCCTAAAGTTCATGGAGATCTCAGTAATCTCACAGATGAGACTTAAATTGGCTACCATTGGTTCAAAACATATTGCTTAAATTAGTGATTGGTGCCAGAAGATATGACCACTTGACTCTCCTGCTTCATGAAGAACACTGGCTAGGCATACTGCACAGATTTATTTTTAAACTTTTGATGCAAGTCCATAGAGTGCAGTATTCTGGCATACAGACTTAGGTATCTACCTGTACATTATGAGTTGGACATCCTTTCTAAAAAGTTTTTATAAAATAGGCTAAAAATAGGCACCTTCCTGCTCTACTAAACTAGCCACTCTGTTATTAAATTCTTCTCTTACTATTCATTGTTCACACACAAAATCAGATAACAGTTAAGATGTTAAAATGCCTTGCACAAAATAGCAACAGTAAAACCATTCCTTCCAACCGTGATTTTTGGGTAAATTAACAAAATGATATGGTTAGTCTGAGTGAAAACCAGGCCTAAGAGGCTACAGTCCCTATCCTTCTGCGCTAATGGAGCATGGTGTTGCCTGGACTGTGGGGCCACCACAACTGACCCAGAAACAAAGTCAGGTCAGCTGGGGTGGCCCCACAGTCCGAACAACACCAAGCTAACTCCAGCGATGAAGAGCCACTCTCCCGCTGCCTGTCAGGGAGTCCGGAGTCTATACAAGGCCCGCACTGTCCCTAGTTTAACTGACGCAGAGCCTTCAAATCTATCGAATGTGAGGCCCTCTTGGTACTGCCCCTCTGATGCAAACGTGTCAAAGTGGGAGCCGATAGGACTTGCCCGAGTGCGTGAATGAGAAGGCTCTTCGGCGGAGAAGGGCATGCCGCTGGAGGAAGGGGGCAGGAGACCCATGTGTCATACCCACCACAAGCAGCTCGCATACCCCTAGGGATATGCGTATGCGTACCGTGTGTTGAGAAACACTGTTCTAAGCTCTTACCAAATAGCATCTGCCCTTTTTAAGGCAGTCTGCTTAAGGTGGCCTTGAAGGCTGATTGTTCGCAAATTGCCTGATCTAGAGTAATCTGTAGGCTGAAACAACATATGCCAACACCTTGTTCATGATGTTGATGATGTCATAGAGAGCATCTGTAAAATAATCTACCCCCTCCAATGCCAACTAGGGGCATAAGTCCTCCTCTGCTGCAGAACTTTGCTGCAATCTGGTGTGGCAGGCATGTGCCATAAACGAGGCTGCTGCTGCAGCTTCAATCCCCAAAGCTAGTGCTATAAATTGCCTTATAAGAGCTACATCCACCTTGCTGTCCTGTGTGTTCTTTAACTTCACACCTCCCTCACTAGAAAGGGAGGTACACTTTGTTACTTGAGCCACTGTGGAATCGACCTTCGGCTGAATAAACAGTTGCTGAAATTCCAGAGCCATTGGGTAAAGTTTGAACATAGTCTTGGCTATCCTTAGGGAGTCTTCCAGAGGCTCCCATTGCTCAGTGACTAGCAAGGTGATGACTGGGTGCTTTGGAAAAAAGATGGTGTGAGCATTTGTGCCTCTCATGAGCATTGTGAAGTCGATGGCTGTTGCAGTTCCAGCTCCAATTCCCTGAGCGCATCTGTAATAACATTAGGCACGGTAGCCGACTTAAAAAGCCACTGCATGGAGGGATCATCTCCCTGGTTGAGTGGGAGTATTGCCTCCTGACTTCAGGTCCCTGCAAGGAAACCAGAGTTCCCCAAGCAAGAAACTGTACTGTGGGACAGTAAAAGCATGTAGTCCAATCTCCAATCCTTCCAGTCCCAGTCTACCTGGTTACTCAGGCTGGATGTTGGATTCCTTAGTGGTGGAAGGTCTCCTGGAATGGAATCTCTTCCCAGTCCAAAGCTGGTGCACCTGCAGGCAGCGCAGAGCATCCAAGACCCATCAAATAGCCTTTCCACAGGAGATTAACAAAATCCGGGGTAAACCCCTGAGGAGGAGCTGCCATAAGTCCCTGCAGGATCTCAGACTGGCCTCTCTTGGGATCCGCTGCTTCCACTCACATTTTATTTTGCATATTCACTGTTTGGGGACTCCAGGAGGGATTTCTTCACCCAGGCCCCTGAGGTTCCCCAGCCCTAGAGGACTAAGAAGAGGCAAAGCCTGAGACTCCTGCCCCTTCCTTGCACACCCCACAGCACACAGATACGCCTCGGTTGACCATTCAGCACAAAACTGACATGATATGGAGGCAGAACAGCCTGAGGTATCCATCCCAGTCAATTTTGAGATAAAATCAAAGGGCTTGAGGCAGATGAAGGCTTTAGAAAAAAGATTGTGTAAAATCCAAGATTGCCATTGCTAATTTGTACCAAAAATGGCCCGTGGAGGTTCTCCTGAAGTTTAACAATTTCAGGGAAAAGGGCTTTGGAGGTAGGAAATCCTATCTATGGCTCCAGAAGCCCCTAAAAATCAAAATTAAATTATAGACCCTCCCAATTTTTTCCATAGAGAATAATAGACTGTACTCACTGTGGTGTGCTGATGCCTGCCTGTGACAGCTTTCCTCAACCTGATTGAAGGGAGAAGATATTCTGCCTCAAATCCTTCCAGACGGGATCCAAAACTGGAGATCTTCGGGCTGCCAGTCAGACTGCTACTGACTGTGACCTCAACCCCCACGGATCATTGTGCTGCGATGGGGGGAGTGAAAAAATTCAGCTGGCTTCTTGAAGCCCAAAGGGACTAACACAGGGGCCCCACAGCCTGTGTTCAAGCCTCTGATAAATCAGAAGATGAGCTAACTCCCAGGGGAACGGTCCCCTCAGCTTCCAAAGTGCACAAATCAGGCTGGCTCAGCAGTTATACTTGGAGGTTGCCTTGTGAGCTGCAGACCACCCATGCGGAATCTGCGTCCTCTCCCAGGCAGAGCTACCCCAAAATGGGGATCTCTAGGCACAAAAGCCTCATAAAACAGATAAAGAAAATACCCCAAAATAATAAAACCAAACCGAGCAGATCAGAACAAACCTTCTCAGCTTTCTTGCAGAAGGAAAAAATGAAGAGGATACTATATTCCACTGGTGAAGGAGTAGGAGCTGAAAGATGTGATTGATATTTTTCTGCAAGTAGTTTGCGACCAGAGGTAATCCACTTACATCCTTGCTACAGAAAGGTATATTAGGAACATAGAAATATATTGTTTTTTTTACTGAACAAGTTTCCAATATACTCTAGAGAACCTGGGTAGGTTGCATCAGGTTACACCTATTTTTTTAATTAGATAATAGGCTTTGCATATTCCAAAGAATGGAATAGCTTAATTCTCACAGATTCCTTTACAGGATTAGAATCTGCAGCAATATTGAAATAAAGAGCTTATTCAGACACTCTGTGAAATGGCAACATTCCACTGTATTAGCAAAGCTGGGCAGCCTAATAGTTTAGTGGTTAGAAGCCTGGGTTTATAATAGGCGTATACCAATAGGCAATTCAATGCTTTCACTGTAAAAAAAAGTATTTCATCAGATTTTCTTTGAACCTTCCCTCTTTCAAACTTCATGTCATAAACTCTTATTCTTGAATCCCTTTGGCTTTGGGAGAAACTACCATGTTTACCATATAAATCTATTTATATGGTAAATATTTATCTAAATATTTAAAAGTATCAATCCCCCACCCTCACCCCTTTTCCGTGTTGACTTCTATAGTCGTGATAGGCAGGAGGGATACCCAATCCCTCCTGCCTGCAGGCCCCCCAAACCATGACCCACCCAAACCGCAGATATCCCAAATCCCAACACCGACACCCCCAAGCTCCAATCCCCTTTGGCTGAAAGGCTGGCCGGAGGGATGCCTACACCTTCCGGCCATAGGAGGGGCCTTAGGTACCTGTTCCAACCTTAGGCCTCCTTCCCAGTGCATTGTGGGATGCATTGGGAGAGGCCTAAGACTCTGACTGGCTAGATACCTAAGGCTCATGGGAGTGTCCTTAGGTATCTGGCCAATTAGGGGCCTGCAGGCAGGAGGGAATGGGCATCCCTCCTGCCAATTGTGGTTGGGAGTAGGGGGGTGCTTTGGGGGTTCTGAAAGGAGAGAGTGGGCATCCCTTCTGCTGCGGGACTATTATTTTTTATACTATTTTTGTCAATCTTATTAATTCTACAGAAAATGTGGTAAAAATAACCAGTATTTTTGATACTGATTTTTTTTCTCAATATGTTTGTTTTCTAAGAGGTAATTAAGAGCTGGTTAAATTAAATCACTCATTCTAATCAAGGTTTATAAAGGGTAGCAAAAATATCTGAAGTTCTTTCAAGATTCTTAAAAGGAATAGTCATACAAATGCAGTAGAAATGAGTTAGCTGATTCAGGGTCAATTTTGGCCTCATATTTTCTGAGTTCAGCTACTTAGATTTCAATCCAGATTAAATATGTTAATGTTTATGAGATTCTTGATATACAGTACTGTCTTTCTGTGGTACAACCAAAGTGGCTTACATAAAATACAATAAGTATTCTTCCTGTCCCTAGAGGGCTCACAATCTAAATCCTTGCCCTTCCTGTCAAAATCCAAACGGATGCTAATTAGGGATCACTTAATTTGAACTTCATTTATATTCAATCACTGTAAATTTGTTGCAGAATGTTATAATCCTTGATAGAAGATCTGATAAAATCATGAAAAATCTCTGAAATTATATTGTTTGTCTTGATTGTAAGCTAGATGAAGCAGGAATTGTCTTTCTATGCTCTTGTAAAATGTTGCATAAGCATACACCTGGTAGCATTTTAGAAATTATTATTACTGTATTAGTAGTAGCAGTACTAGCTGTCAGCTGTCCACTACTCCAACAACTTATTCTGAAATAATATAACACATTTAAGTCCCCTGTTTTTCATTTTACAGGAATTTTTGGCTCATGGTCTCAGCAATGTGGCTTCTTCATTTTTTTTTTGTATACCAAATTCTGCAGCTATGGCTCGAACTGGACTTCTATACAGCTGTGGAGCCAAATCCCAGGTAATCCATACAATTGCTCTAAGTCATAAATAACAGATTATGGGCTTGATATATCCAGGCTTGTTTTGGCTTTTGAATGGTGAAAGATAGAAAACCTCAAACAACAAATGTCATGAAAGAATTTACTCTGGAGATATTTGGTAATATGACCAAATGGAAAAGTTGAGGAGGAGGAACCCACTATAAGCTCTTAAATGGTGCTTAATCGGCTTAAATGGTGTGATAGTTGAAAATGCCATTGAAAGCCAATTAAAAAACAATTGAAAAAGATTAATTTACGTTCTGCACAGAAATCGACATGGTGCCTATCTTCACCTACCCAGTGCTCAAATGTTCGTAACAGAATGAAACTCTATTGCCATGGCATGCTTAAAGTAATGAGCATGCAAAGTACTGCTGCATTAAAGTTGTGGCAGAAATATGCTACTCAGCACAAAATGTCAACTCCCCAATTTTTTTTATATACTTTATTAAATTTGGACCTGAAATCTCCATGCTGCAGGACAGCAAAGGGAGGCAGGAAGGAAGAGTTTCTGTATCCCAATTACTGTTCCCACCAGTGGTTCAGTAAAGGGGGACGGTCTGCCCTGAGCGCTGTCTTGGTGAGGGTGGCGGCACCCTTCCTCCTCTCTGCCCCCCCACTCCTTCCCACTCCTCCCTCGCCGTGCGTGCCTTCATTTCCCCCCACCCGTACCTCTATCTGTTCGCAGGTGTGAGCAGCAACTCCAACCTGCTGCCCTTGCCAACGTCGGCTCTCTCTCTGATGTCACTTACGTGTCCCATGCCTAGGAAGCGGCACCAGTATATAACAAATTATTTTACTGAAGGGTAAAGGGGGAGCAGAGGGGGAAGATAAATTATTGAATGTCCCTCATATCTAATGTATCTGGGGCAATGGGGAGGATTAACTGATTTACCCAGGGTCACAATGAGCAATGTAGGTTTGAACCCATAACCTCAGGGTGCTGAGGCTGTAGCTTTAATCACTGTGTCACACTTCTCTATCATATCTCCTCTCTCCCGTCTTTCTTTTAGAGTATACATATTAAGGTCTCTAAGTCTGTCCCCATATGATTTATGACAAAGACCACTAACCAATTATGTGGCAGCTCTCTGGAACTACTTCATCCTCGTTATATCTTTTTAAAGGTGCTTTCTCCAAAATTGTGCACAATATTCCAAATGGGGCCTCACCAGAGACTTATACAATAGCATTATCACCTCCCTTTTCCTACTGACCATTCCTCTCCATATACACCCAAGCATCTTCCTTGCTTTGACCGTCACCTCTTCTATCTGTTTTGCCACCCTGAGATCATCAGACACAATCAGTACTTCTGTGTGCTCTTCTTCTGCACACCGAAGTACTTTGCCTCTTGTACTATACTGTTCTCCTGGATTTTTGCAGCCCAAGTGCATGACCCTGCCTGTTTTAACATTAAATCTTAGTTGTAATTACCAGACCATTCTTCAAGTTTCATAGATGGGCAGTTTTGTAAAAGCCCAATTTGACAAAAAACAAACAAATAAAAAAACAAAACCCCCAATAACACTGTTTTTGTTGCTGTCTAACTTCTACTGTACAGATACAGCTCTCTGCATAATCTTCAGGTTTTTGTGCTGAAACAAGGACTTCTCTAGGTTACTGGCCACTGTAAGATTTCCTGTTCAGCCAATCCCTAATTCCTTAATCTTGATGTCACCAGTCAGACTCTGAATCAATTGAACAGTTCTTTAATAACAAAGCAAACAACTTACAGTCAGATGATAATTCAATGTAGTTCAAGCCTGTACATTCCTTCTCACTCTACTAACCTATCATGTCTATGCTAGGAGTGTCCACACTGTGGAGATGACACTGTTCTCTAGATTTAGAAGTAATCTAAGCGGTATTTGATTGTCAGAATTAAAGGGGTGAAAAACCTGGTGGGAGAACACCACTCTCAGGTAGAGAATGACACAGGGAAAAAAAATTTGTCCCTGTCACCGCCCTGTCCCCGCAACCACCGTCCCTGTCACCGCCCCATCCCCGTGACCACTGTCCCTGCAGCATCCATACAAGCCTCAGTACTGCAATATTTAGCTTTTTCCTTCCTTTTAAATCAATGTTCTGGCTGCTGAACTAGAGAAAGAGATATTCAGCTGGCAGGGCTTTGTTTATAAATTTTTATCAACACAACTAATATACTACTTTATCCTAAAGCAAAAAGAAAATAAATATAATTTTTTTCTACCTTTGTTGTCTGGTTTCTGCTTTCCTCATCTTCTCATTCAATTCCTTCCATCCACTGTCTGTCTTCTCTCTGTGTCTTCCATTTCCTCTGTTACTGTGCCTCTCCCTTCACAGCCCCCCAATTGGTCTGGCACCCATCTTTTTCCCTCCGCTCCCCCTATAGTCTGGCATATCTGTCTTCTTCCCTTTCAGCATCTTCTCCCCACTCTCTGTTCCCCATTTCCCTTCAATGTCTTCTCCCCACTCTGTCTTCCCCATTTCCCTTCAGCGTCTTCTCCCCTCTCTGTCTTCCCCATTTCCCTTCAGCGTCTTCTCCCCTCTCTGTCTTCCCCATTTCCCTTCATCATCCTCTCCCCACTCTGTCTTCCCCATTTCCCTTCAGGGTCTTCTCCCCACTCTGTCTTCACCATTTTTTTCCCTTCAGCGTCTTCTCCCCACTCTCTGTTCCCCATTTCCTTTCAGCGTCTGTTCTTCTCCACCCCCCTTCAGCGTCTGATCCTTTCTTTTCCACCACCACCCTTCCCTCTTGCCACCTCACTACCCTTCAGCATCCCTCGTGCGGCCTGAGAATCTCCCTGCCTCCCCCTTGCCTTCACAGCGCATTTTAAGTTACTTTCCAGAGTAACTTTCTCAAGCCACCAGAGCCTGCCTGCAGTCACATGCGTCTGTGGGCGGAAGCTTCTCTTCTGATGCAACCGGAAGTTGCGTCAGAGGAGAAGCTTCCGCCCACAGACACGCGCAACTGCAGGCAGGCTCGGCCGGCTTGAGTAAATTACTTTGGAAACTAATGCACCGTGAAGGTAAGGGGGAGGGAGGTTGGGAGATAGATTCAGCCGGTAGGTAGGAAGGAGGGAGGGGGGCTGCGTGCAATTGGTGACTGCGCGCGTTCCCTCCCTTCAACTGCGGGGATAAGGCCATTCACTGCTCCATGGGGCGGTGGATGGCCTTGTCCCTGTACCTGCAGTGAGCAATTCCCCACCCCCCACTGTTTCGGTGGGTTACCCTTGGCTACCCATGGCTAGCAAAGGGTAACAGCCATCGTGTCATTTTCTATTCTCAGGGTCTCACTCTAACATATGCTTAGCAAATATGGCTCTCCTCAGACTGAAGAAGGATGCTCTGTGGAAGCAGCCCAGTCCACTGGAAAATAAAGCCCTCTGGGTAGTTGAGTCCATAGGGCACCCATAACTACCACACATTAAACAAACATTAACTGAGCAAATGCCCACATAACATTGGGGCATAACAGTTTTACTAAATCTATCATCGGGTGCAGTTTAAGATTTTGAAAATAATCCATCTAGGGATATATGACACCCTTCCAGACTATCTGACCAAATGCTTAAATATATATAAACCTAATAGAGTTTTGAGATCAGAAAATAGGATGCTGTTAGATGCAAGAATAAGAGACGACATTAAGTATGCCTCCCCTAGAAAGTCTTGTTTTTCAATTGCTTTGGAATGGTCTGTCCGGAGCAATATGTTTTTGTAATAATGTACTATTTCGAAAATTACTTAAGGCTCATTTTTTCATCTTAGCTTTTAGCTGTCACTCTGACATCCAATAAAATGTTTAAGAATAACTACAATTTTTTTGTTAAACAATGTAAACAAAATTGATTGATGTTTGTAATGTATTGGAAAATGTATGGTAAAATATGACCTCTACTGTATATGTTTACTTGTAAGCCGCTTAGGAAATAAGCGGATAATAAATTCTTTAAATAAATAAATATGAATGGCTTCTAATCTCAGGGCAGGCTCAACCTATGGATCAGGTCATACAAGGGCTCAGGGTGCCGGTGATAAAGGGTGCCAAAATTTCAATCCAGTCTACCTTCAGACTCCTAGAGAGATAGATATTGGACTGGGATTTTGGCCTTTTATCACCAGTACCCTGAGCCAGTGCATTGCCTGGTCCAGCAAGGGGGGGGAACTTAAGAGAGAATAGGAGAAACCAGATCATAGGCAGAAGGGTAGGGAGAGATACCAGCTTGCAGATTGGAAGAGGAGGGCATCAATGCAAAAGTTGGCTCAGGGTGCCACAGTTCCTTGAGCCGGCCCTGTCTATTCCCATAGGAATAAAATGGGAAGAGCCCTATAAACACACAATCTTGTTGCACTGATTTCATAAAAATCATTACTGCATTCATTAAGGGGGAACTTATCAATGTGGCCCATCATTAAGACGTGTTATTTTACTGTTAATTCCCAATTGTTAGTAATGAAATGTGGAACCCAAGTTTCATTAGCACAGTAGACCTTGCAACATCCTAAAGATGACTCTGCCACTGAGAAATAAGAGTAGGATACATTTGCAGTCCAGCATGTGGATTGAAAATGTCAACAGAATTTATAAGGTAGCCAGAAAGAAGGAAGATAGTGTGACTAGTGGTATAGAAAGTGAGCAAATTTGGTATAATGGAAATAATAATAGGGGAGGCCAACAAGTAAATCTTTGCAGCAATCCAGATAAGAAATGATCAGCAAGCAATAAAGAGAGATGTGTGAATTTTTTGTGTCATAGAGATGCTATCTGAGTGCAAACTGTCCCAGAAATATAGAAAATAATGACAGATATTATCAGACCTCAGGCTTTTGTGCATCTATGGGTTTTATATTTTTATACAGTACTTTCTGGATTTCTTATATTCTACCACCTCCATTTGTAGGGTAGTGGCACTTTATAGATTAATGCAGAGTTGTTCAATGTTGGTCCTCGAGAGCCACAATCCAGTTGGGTTTTCAAGATTTCCCCAATGAATTTGCATGAGATCTGTTTGCATGCACTGCTTCCATTGTATTCAAACAGATCTCATTCATATTCATTTGGGAAATCCTGAAAACCCGACCTGGCAAGGGCCAAGGTTGGACACCCCTGGACTTGTGCATTGGTTCTCAAACCCCCAGCCAGTCGGGTTTTCAAGATATGCCTAATGAATAAGAATGAGAGAGATTTGCATATAATGAAGGTGGGAGGCATGCAAATCTGGCTCATGCATATTCATTAGGGATATCCTGAAAACTTGACTGGCTTGGGGTCTCACAGGACATGTTTGAGAACCACAGGACTAATGGATTAATTGTAAACTACACTTCTCCCTCCGTATTCACTGTGATAGGGGATTAACAGACCCGCGAATACAAAAAAAACTGCGAATACATTTTTCATAGTTTTTTGCTGTTTTCTATTAAAAGCCATCGTGAATATGGTGAAACCACGAATAACATGGTGGGAGACCTGGACTGTTCCTGAAGGAGAGGCAAAACACAGTGAAGAAAGTGCTGGGAGTCAGTGATTTTCTCTGTAAACGCTTGGAATCAGCAATTTTTCTATGCATGCTGATGTAATTTGGGGGAAGGAGCCAGAAAGTTAAAAAAACGCGAATAATCGAAACTGCGATTGCTGGAACTGCAAATACGGAGGGAGAAGTGTACTCTCTTCTCTACTTATGCCCCCCAACTCTTCAGTGTTTTTCATACTGTGAACAGCTGCTAAGCTTTCTTTTTTTCCCCTCAAATTTTTATGAGAAAGGAAGTCTCTAAAATTAGTGTCTCACAATTTGCTTTCTGATAAGTTACTGGAACAAGGCTGTAGCTCCTCAGATAGCTGCTAATCTTGTTTAAGTCTGAAGCCAGCAGTTCTCATTCAACATACATTTCAAGGACATTGTCCAGCTGGAGCACAAATACGTTTTTGCATGCATGTTTGTTTAGTCAAATTTCCCAGAAATCTCTGCTAGAAATCTATTTTAATTTGATTATCTTTCAGAAAAGAGCTCTCAAGACAAAATATCACACTCAAAATTTCTGGCAGACTGTAGCAAGATCCACTGGAAACAATTCAGTATCAAACATTGCATTGTTCTCTGTATTTCTGACTATTTTCTATTGAACTACGGTAATGCCTTCTAGCAGTAGCTCAAGACAAATTATATTCAGGTACAATTTGTACTTTTCTGTCCTTGGAGGACTCACAATCAAAGTTTGTTTCTGAGGAATGGAGGGTTATATGCCCTGCTTAAGATCACAGGTTGCTCTATTGCACTGTATCCCAGCTTCTTCAAGCCAAGTATTTCCTAGATCGAAAAATTTTCAACAGAGTACCCCCGAGTTCCAAGCAGCAGAGATTTTGAAATGGACATTTTATTGTTAAACAGTAACTAACTAGGCAACATGCATAACAAATACAGGTCACTGGACCTGGCGCACAGACCAAGGTATACTTTGCATGATCTGTTATATTTTGGTCTCAGATAAACTGGCCCCTTGACAGGTGGTGTGTAAAACTTACAAACTGAGTGAAAATGAGCAATGACACTTAGCCCTCGATGCACTAAAGATACTGACTCGATCACTGTTGGCCGATTCTCTAGCCGATTCTCCAGCAACGATTGATGCATTATCAAGTTTGCATACAAATTATCTATACATATAATGTATACAGTGCAAATGATCTATACATATAGGTCCAGGTTCTGTATAGGACATATATCTCATAAGCTGATGGGTGTCCTATACAGAATCGGGCCTAAAATAAACCCAATTCTGTAACCGATGTCCATGTTACAGACGCCAGTTACAGAACCAGGTTACTGTAGACACGGCTGTTACACTTATCACGGGAAGGGATCTCCCTACTGTGATAAGTATTGTGGCTGCGGCTGCGGTCGCCATTCACCCCCCCACGCAAAGGTCCCCCTGGCTAACACCCCCATTCCAGACCCCCCCACTAACCTTAAAAGTTGGCCGTACGGACGGGTCTTCCTGCGTCTGTCAAAATGAGTGGGTCTGCTCTTTCCCGGTGCATTGTGGGATGCACTGGGGAGGGGCCTAGGCCTGATTGGCCCAGGCACCTAAGGCCCTGCCCATGAGGTGTGGGGGGGGGGGGTCTTCCGGGCAGGAGGGATTGGGCATCCCTCCTGTCTTGTTCATTCAGGGTGGGGGACTACTGGTGGCCACAGCCGCAGCCGTTTCCGTTATACTTATCGCATTGTAAGCATCTCCCACTCTACTAGGGAGACGTGTACGGCCATCTAGGTTCGCTTAAGGCGACTTCCAGGGCAAACCACTCCCACGGCTAGTCTTAGGTGAACCTAGGTGGCCATGCGGGCCTCCCTAGGCTCCTGGAGGCACCTCCAAGGTAAGTGGCCTGCCTGGGGAGCATTTTTTTTTTTTTTAAACATGCGCCCCGATTGACTGGTTAGACAGCTGTAGGACACCTACAACTGCCTACAATCGGGGCACTGTTTGCAGAATTTGGGCCATAATGCATGCAATGAAATGATGTCTGGTTTTCTTAATAAAATGATATCTAAGTAATCTTTTTGATTTTTCAGGTGGCTTGCCTGATATCCTGTGGTTTTATCCTTGTTGTTATCTACACAATGGGCCCATTGTTATATTGGCTGCCAATGGTACTGTACCTGCAATTTGTGTTTTTATTGTATTTTCAAAATAACATAATAAAGAAAAATGTTTGTTATAGAAATATTATGAGACTGAAGTAGGTATTCATTAAACACAAAAAGGTTTAAACAAGGCAACATTCGACCCTTGAGTATCAAAGTCCAGGTCCACAAATATTGAAGAGAGGCAACAGAAAAGTGAGAGGTGATATCATACAAATAATAATAGTTCAAAAGAAATCATTAAATATAGAAAAGTAACAGTAACACACATAACTTTTCACTCAGAAGGTTTGGTATTGAAGAAACTTCTTTTTTTTATTAATCTAGACATAGATTGAATTATTTAGGGTCCCTTGATAGTTTAACAGCTTTTGAAGAAACATCTCTAGATGATGATAGAGAGCTACTTTTCTTATTTCTTTTTTATTTGTCTGATTATTTTTCTGTAGAAAGCAGGTTGTGTTTATCATAAGAACATAAGAAATGCCTACACCGGATCAGACCTGGGGTCTATCCAGTCCGGTGATCCGCACATGCGGAGGCTCAGCCAGGCGTACCCTGGTGCATACATTAGTCACTCGTATCCCTCAATGTGTCCTGCAAGAAGATGTGCATCCAATTTTCCCTTAAATCCTAGAATGGTAGTTTCCTCACCATCAGTCAATGAATTTGGATATTTCTGGATTTCCAACGCAATCGACAAAGACAGGGTACCCGACGGCGGAGGGGGCGAGGCAGAGTGCAATACATTCAACAAAACCGTCCACAAACCCGTTCCAGCAGCCCCAGGATGTATTAGTTACGAACATCTCGGGGTGTTCCCTTACTGAGGAACAATTTTGTCTCATCGGCAAGGGCCTGTCCTTTGTACCTACAGTTAAACACGACCCCTTCAAGATGAGATGTGATCTTGCTCGGATCATTCGTAACCTTCAGGTCAAGTTGCATTTTTCCTTGAATCCCTCTGAACCTGATGTTTCCATATTTCGCCCTCGTTCATCCTGGATCCCTCCCGGTCCTATGGATTCCCTTAGTGCCATCTTCCGGGATCTGGTTCTTAAAGATCTTGCTAAGATCGAATCCAGGCACATCAAGAAGCCGTTTATCAACATGACGTCTAAGGAATTCCAAGCTCTTCAAGTTCTCAAACAAGACCAACGTCTGATTATTAAACCTTCAGACAAGGGTGGCTCTATAGTCATACAAAACAGGCAGCAATACTTGACTGAGATTACTCATCAACTCAGTGACACTCAATGTTATGTTCTATTACATCAAGATCCTACAAAAGACCTTCAAGTTGAGATATGTAAGTTGGTCACTGAAGCATTTCATTCTGGTATTATTACCAGGGCAGAAAGTCGTTTCCTTCAAAGCTCTTATCCTAGGACTCCTGTTTTTTATACAGTGCCTAAAATTCACAAATCCCTCATCAGTCCCCCGGGGAGGCCTATTGTCTCCCTGAAAAATACGATATTGGAACCCTTGTCTCAATTTTTGGATAATTTTCTCCAACCATATGTAAGCAAGGCAAGATCCTTTATCAGGGACACCACGGGTTTTTTGTGCAAAATACAAACTTTAGAATTTACTGCTACCGAGATTTATTTGGTTTTACCTGGATGTGGTGGCTCTTTACACCAGTATTCCCCAAGATCAGGCTCTAAACATAGTTAAAAAGACTCTTGATCAATGCCAGGCCCCTTGCAGAGTTTCTACACCTTTTCTCATGAGTATGGCCTCCCTGGTTCTTACTAGAAATTATTTTAGGTTTGACAGTTCTTTTTACCAACAGATCCAGGGAGTTGCTATGGGCACTACTGCAGCCCCTAGCATTGCCAATCTTTTCATGAGTCAATTTGAGGAAGATCTCTTATATTCTAGTCCTCAATTTTCATATGTGCAGGGTTGGATGCGTTTTATTGATGACATCTTCTTTGTTTGGACCAATTCTGATGAACAACTTCATGGATTTGTGGATTGGCTCAATTCTCTTACTCAATACTTGCGTTTTACCATGACTTACCATAAACAATCCATTACTTTTTTAGACACTGTGGTTACCTTTGAAAATGGTAAATTATTTACCAAGGTTCACCATAAACCAACTGAGAGAAATAATTTTTTGTCCTTTTCCAGTTTTCATCCTAAACGTTAAAAAGGTGGCCATTCCCATTGGGCAATTCTTACGCATCAGATGCATTTGTACCACTGAGGAGGAATTCAAAAAAGAAGCTAACACCCTCAGAAAAAGATTTTTGGCCAGGGGTTATCCCAATAATGTCATTCATAAAGCCTATTTGAGGGCCAAACATGCAAATCGGGATCTGATGCTGAAGGGGAGCAGCAAAGAAGTTTCTTCTAATCAAATTTGCATACTATCCCATTCTACGCAGTCTGTGGCTGTAGCCGCCAGCATCAGATCCCATTGGCATGTTTTACAACTCCATCAGGCCTTCCAAGAGGGCCCCTGTATAGCATTTTCTAGGGGCAAAAATCTTTCTGAACATTTGGGCCTAAATTCTCTATTACTGCGTTTAACTTAGGCGTGCTTTGGACGTCGGATATAAGTGAATAATCATGGAGTTAAGGGTCTTAATTAATGTTAATTGGGTAATAGACGACACATAGACGTCCCTAGGTAGTACATAAGGAACTAACGTCTATCGAAAGCATAGTCCCGTCTGCAGCTCTGGACGTGGGCGTTCCGTGGGCGGTCTATGGGCGTGCCAAGTGGGGACGCTGGATAGGCGCTACTTGGGCGAACGCGTGCGTCTAACTCTCGTGAATTATGTAGACGTAAAAAACCCTGGTCTAACTTGGATTTCAATGCCGTTTCAACTATCGTAATTGCGGCTCTTTGTTACACGCGAGGCAGACGTCTGCTGTATTTTGTATCAATAATTCCAATAGTAAATTTCAATAGGTATGTTTCATCTTTTCTCTGTCCTAATAAATAGAATGACACCATAACAATGGAACACATTATATTGCATGGATAACAAACCACATTTCAGCCCAAACCATAATATAATATTCCCATGGCTTTTACAACCCCCTTTTTTGTCTCAACAAACAGCACTGCAATCGGCTCTCTTTTGAAAGCAAAGAAAAACCAGCACACATTATCAGCACTTAAAAAGAGAATAAACAGATACACACCTTAACATTCCAGCTTCCCTCATTGCAAAATGGAGGTGTTCAGTTGCACAAAACTGACCTCATTGTGACCTCATCAATCTGCATCTTCCAAAGTAATATGCCACAATTAAAAGACGTGGTGGGTGTTGAACCCACAACCTCTGGATGTTAGCAGCATAGGCTGGGCTCCTAACTGATAGAGCTACAGCTGTTTGACTGAGCTGTCTGTGCTTCATTAGGTATCATATCAGGATGAACTCAAATAAGTTTAAGCAAAGGAATGCCTAAAGATTTGGAACGTTTTCAAGTAGAAAACAAATATGAAATATGTATTAAAGAATTGCAGCACAAATAACGCCTAAACGGAACAGATTATTTACAGTCCTATATGCATTAGTACAGTGCTCAGAATGAAGATTAGCGTGTAAGAAAAACAGAGCTCCACCTCACATGCATTCAAGCACACTTGGGAATATGGGTTTGGGGCTCAGTGAAAGCAGCGCTTTTAGCCATTGAGCTAACACTCTTTTGTCTCAGCCTACTATGACATTATAGCTAAACTCCTTTTCCCTTAGCACTTCACTAAGATATGATATGACAAGGGAATGAGAGGAATTGGAGGTGTGGGTCAGTGAGGAAAGGCACTCTCTACCAATCGTGCGGCCTTTAAGGGTTCAAATCCCAGCCTGTATTTTACTTGTGGCGTATCAGCTTTCCAGGTGCACTTTGATGATGGTTTCCACTTCTTATAGGAGTTGAATATAACATTTCTCCATTTAAACATGGCATACGTTGTTAGTTTTGATCGTGGTAAAGTATACATTTCTGAAATGGTGAAGAAACAATAAGCGGTATAAGCAAATCCAAACTGCTATAAGCGCAAGAAAGCATTTGTAGCTCAACACGCTAATGCTCCTTTTCTGAGCTTTGCCATCTAAAACTCCCCGGTTTGACTCCCACCTTTGCTCATTTTAATAAGGTCCTCGTTTTTTTCCTATTAGATCTTATAACATTTCCCTTTGCAGGCAAACCTATTTTCAACTTACCATGGCTCGGACATCCTAAGCAGTGATAAGCAGCAAGATGACATTTGTGGATCGCCTGGTTAATGTGCTCTCATCACTGCGTAGGATGTCCGAGCCATGGTAAGTTGAAAATAGGTTTGCCTGCAAAGGGAAATGTTATAAGATCTAATAGGAAAAAACGAGGACCTTATTAAAATGAGCAAAGGTGGGAGTCAAACCGGGGAGTTTTAGATGGCAAAGCTCAGAAAAGGAGCATTAGCGTGTTGAGCTACAAATGCTTTCTTGCGCTTATAGCAGTTTGGATTTGCTTATACCGCTTATTGTTTCTTCACCATTTCAGAAATGTATACTTTACCACGATCAAAACTAACAACGTATGCCATGTTTAAATGGAGAAATGTTATATTCAACTCCTATAAGAAGTGGAAACCATCATCAAAGTGCACCTGGAAAGCTGATACGCCACAAGTAAAATACAGGCTGGGATTTGAACCCTTAAAGGCCGCACGATTGGTAGAGAGTGCCTTTCCTCACTGACCCACACCTCCAATTCCTCTCGTTCCCTTGTCATATCATATCTTAGTGAAGTGCTAAGGGAAAAGGAGTTTAGCTATAATGTCATAGTAGGCTGAGACAAAAGAGTGTTAGCTCAATGGCTAAAAGCGCTGCTTTCACTGAGCCCCAAACCCATATTCCCAAGTGTGCTTGAATGCATGTGAGGTGGAGCTCTGTTTTTCTTACACGCTAATCTTCATTCTGAGCACTGTACTAATGCATATAGGACTGTAAATAATCTGTTCCGTTTAGGCGTTATTTGTGCTGCAATTCTTTAATACATATTTCATATTTGTTTTCTATGAGTTAAATCAAACTTCAGAGGGCTTGGACAGGTGTTGAAGAATGATCCAGTTAGGGGGGGATGTTTTTGGTGGGGGGAGGGTGTTCAGCATGAGAGAGAACAGGTTGCATTAACTATTAGACAATGGGCTGCACATAATAAAAGCTGAAGCAAAATATTGATATGTAAAGGCAAGGCTAAAGAGTTACCAGGTGTCCTGGCTGAGAAATGAATATAACCTATTTGCTAACCTTACTCAAGACTTGAACCCCCTGATGTATGGACGATGAAAAAAAGCAATGCCTTAAGGCATAGAGCTATAGAGGTAACTTTGTTTAGAACATAGAGCTTAGAGATGTGAAGGAAATGACTACAACGTCACTACAGCTGTATATTGCAAAACCACATCCAATGCACATCCAATTAGATTTGAATCCTAACGGTTTCTATGACGTCCGCCGCTAATGAGGCGTGCTTAGTATATAGAAAGCTTTGGCACAGCCATTTTGCCTATGTAAGACCCCCTCATGTGAGTTGGTGTTTGTGGTGTTCTGTTTCCTCAATGATGAAACTTTGTGCTATGACTTGCCTGTTCTCCTTTATACTCCCTTCTGCCTTTGACACTCCTCCCCTCCCCCATTATCTGTATTTCCTTAGTTTATGGATTTTTCTGGGTGTTGGTGTGAGGGATTGTTGGGGACTTAAATTTTGTGTTAAGTGTGGAGGGGAATAAATTGTTAGGGAAAAGAAGGGGCCAGGTCAGGTTACACACAGATGCCCACACCCACCACTCTCCCTGCTTTCATAATGTCATTGTCTGCCCCACCTCCATTTTCCATAGTAGCAGAGTACACCAAAAAGAAAGAGCAGAGGGGGCCTACAACATTCAATTAACTCCATGTGGAATGGATGGGAACCTTTGTTTAAATATGGGAAATATGTCATCAACCAAGGCAGCTACTGCACCAGATGGGATACATATTAATGAGATTCTTAAGTTGAATGCAGGAGAGGTGTCTAGATATGGCCAGACTTGGAGGAGGGGGGAGCAGAGATATGCTGGATAGTAGTCTTGAATGAGAAAAGATAAAAGCAAGAGGTGGAGGATGTCATGGAGGCAAGGAGAGATTAGGGATGCAAGGGTATTTGCTAACAGAAAGGGTGAAAGGTTGCCACTGGGGATGGAAGGAGATTAGGGAGTAACACTAGGTTTTGAGGTGGAATGGAGAGATGGCATGTAGGTTCCAGCCCTCTCCTCCCCTCCCCTGGTATGCATCAAGGAAAATAACAAAAGAGAGGGACAGATGTTGATGCATAGGGAGCTAGGTTGTGAAAGGTGGGATAAGAGGATTGTAAGGGATAGCGCTAATGAGCATGCATGAGAGACCTGCATCTAATGGAGGTGTCAGCCATCAAATCTACCACGATGCATATCCATTAGGGGTATCCTCAAACCCTTAACTGGCCTAGTGGTCGTTCATGACACTGTTGGGACATACCTCTGTAAACCACATGATACAGCAATGTAGCTCTGGGAAGCACCTAACGAATACAATATAAGCTGAAACACAAACACACTGTCAGCTATATATGTTTCATTTATTTGATGGATTTTATTGTAAAACATAAATCCATTGACTTGCTGTTGTACATAATAGATGGAAATATGCATAATATAGGATGCAACCACAAAAAACAAAAGGGAACAAGCCTGAAGAAGTATTTAATACCTTATTTAACTCAGATGGTGCTCAGAATCCACGGATGGAATACAAAAAACTCAGGATGGGGAACAAACCCCTAAAGAGATTGGTCATTGAAAGTGCTTCATTCTGTTTAGCATGTCCATAACATAGGTGAGTATTCAATGATTCCAAAAAATATACTTTCAAAACGTGCAAGCAAACTTAACTTAAAAGTCCATACAGCGATGGTCCGGCAGGGTTCAGACGCGTTTTGCCAAGGAGGCTTCTTCAGAGAACCCGCTGTGCTGTGTGCAATTAATTATTAAATGCTTCCTGGTTCAAAGAAAAAAGTTTTTCATTTCCTGTGACAAGGATGAAGTCAGGCAAATGTCCAGGCTGCCAACAGATGGCAACGGGTTGCACCTTAAGATGAAGTCAGGCAAATGTCCAGGCTGCCAACAGATGGCAACGGGTTGCACCTTAAGATGAAGTCAGGCAAATGTCCAGGCTGCCAACAGATGGCAACGGGTTGCACCTTAAGATGAAGTCAGGCAAATGTCCAGGCTGCCAACAGATGGCAACGGGTTGCACCTTAAGATGAAGTCAGGCAAATGTCCAGGCTGCCAACAGATGGCAACGGGTTGCACCTTAAGATGAAGTCAGGCAAATGTCCAGGCTGCCAACAGATGGCAACGGGTTGCACCTTAAGATGAAGTCGGCAACATGGCTCCTGGAGAGCTACAGATCCTTGGAAGGGTGTAATAGTTATTATCCAACTATGATGCCCTCGATGGGAGTTGAAGCTGATGAAGATTGGCACTCAGGCCAGGATGCTATCTGGATGAAAGATCTGCAGTGACTGAACCGTGATATAGAGGCTGTGGCGTGTACATGCAGAGGAGGTCCAGCGGAGCCCCAGGGTCCATGCGGCATGACTGGCCTGGGAGTGTTCAGAGGACATAGTGGGTCCTAATGGCGGTCCTTTCCTTTTCCCTTTCCCCGGCCACGGCCTCGACTCCGGCCACGGGTGGCCGGGGGGGAACCTTGCCTGGTGGGAGCCTGGCTGGAGGAGGTCTGGGAGGTGGATTGAGGTCCAGGATCCCCATGGGAGGCAGTCTGGGTGATGAGCTGGGGGAGAAGTTGTGAAAGAATGCCACACATGTTCTCCAGCGCCCGGCGAGTCCCTGCCTGTTCTTCCAGGATTGCAGTCTGCACAGCACGTGTTGCAGACTGCTCGGCCACCAGGGAGGCCAGGTGCTGGTTCATTACATGTGTGGCTTCTTTTATCTCAGCCACCTCCCTGATGAGCAAAGTTTGTCTTTGGTGGAGGTGGTTACCCACCTCCACCAATTGACGGTGGAGCTCATCAGGGGGGGCCTCCAGCTCATCACCCTGATGGAAGTCTTCCTCCCCCAGGGCTCCAACCTCATCCACCTCTTCTTCCCCCTCCAACTCTTCCCCCTCCTCTACTGCCCTGTTGTCATCGTGGGGATGAAGGGGGGGCGCCGGTGCAGCTTGTGTAGCAGTGTTCTGAGGAGGAGGGGTGGCGTATGATGTTCCAGCCACTGCTTCCTCCTCCTCCTCCTCCTCATCCCCTTCATCCCTAGCAGCAGCAGAAGGAGGATGGGACGCCTCTGCAAAAAGACAAGAAAATACACATTGGTATTAGTTGAAAGCGGTAACATCTGAGAACATCATTTGAATTGCATCACAGGTCACAATACTGTACATCTGGTCATTTACAAGGTATTATGCAGGCTAACATATGGAACATTAGCAACGTATTCCACATGTTAGGCTTCCAAGAGTATCAAAACAGGCAATGGCTTTTATTATATTACTATGAATTGCATTGGTTGTATAGTACTGTTGTAGTTTAGAAAGATATAAAATATGAGTAAAAACACCAACAAGTCAATGGCTTCTATGTAAAGTGATGTTACCTTGGTGCCCCAGGGAAGTATCAATGGCTCCCACAACAGGACCTATTCCAGGACCCACTATGTCCATCACCTCACTCTCCAGGACAGTCAGCTGGAGGTTGCCGCAAGGACCCTGCGCATTAATTCGTTCCTGCTTCCGCCGGACCTCTCTCCGCAGGGCACGCCACCGTTTTTTCAGAGCCTCTATATCACGGCCCTGATGGTATACAGCATCTATGTCACTGCAGATTCTTCTCCAGATAGCATGCTGGCCTTCTATCCCAATCCTATCAGCTTCCCTCCCAAAGAGGGAATCATAGTTGGCCCCAACTTGGGCCACAAGGATCTGCAACTCTCCATGCAAGAAATTCGATTTTCGCTTTGAAGCCATGTTGCAAGGTGTAGCCATCTTTTCAGGCTACTTATAGAACACGTTCAAAAACACCCCCTGTACAACACCCAATGAGGTGTGATGGGCGTGGTTAGGAAGCGGGCTAAGGAACCGCACCCGAACGGCGCCCAATGGGCATAGAGAAAGTTTTCCCACCATGATGACGTCTCACGCTACATAGGCGTGCATGAGTATAAGAAGGTCCAGGTGAGCAGCGTTTCCTTTCTATACTATCCTATCGCTTATGCAGATGTTTCAGACTTTACTCTGTCTTAGTCTTTTACATTTCTTTCCCTATCTCTGCCTCCCATTTCCCTCTATTCCACAGAGCCATTAATACTGGCCATTCTAATATGTGGTTTTATCTTTTCTAGAAGCAGCTCAGATAGTAAGTCCAGGTGAGAATGATATTTTGTAAGCTACTTTGAACTATCATAGAACTAAAGAAACTAACCAACCAAAAGTGACTTCTCTTTATGGCCTTTCATTGTGTGCTATTGTTTATACTAGTTATTTTATTTCTGATATCTCCTACTCTCCATTCCACAGGGCTGATAAAAATGACTGAGAAGACTGATAAAGACCATACTGGTATATATTTTGCTGGTACACAAATGGATATGTAAGTAAAATGGATGTGTTCATACATCTGAGAGGGTTTACTCAGAGTTAAAGTTAATTCTTTGTAGAATCTAATTACAGGCAAATTAAAATCAGGTGAGGAATGGTTCTGTGTACTAACTCATTGATAAGAATAGGTCGGGTATGTTGGGGGGGGGGGGGAACACTGCCATTCAATGGATATCCAATCAACATGGTTCAGGTGGAAAACTCCTAATGAGTGCCTAATGGCTGCCATATTTAATAAGGATTCTAAAGGTATGTTAGCAGCTCTGTTACTTCTAGGTGTGTGTTCTGCCACAACTTCAGTGTTTAATTTAGGAGACATAGGTCTTTGTTAACAGTTTCTCTGTATTCTTCATTTCAGACCAGAGCAGCAGCTCAGCACACCAGTTTGCACCTAGCCAAACAGTTGTAGGTGAGAATGATATATGGTAACCTTTATTTGCTTACTCTTGAGTCACTCTTCACACAGGTATCCTTAATGACTTTCAGGAACAATAGTAAATTGATAATGTTGGCCTCATAGAACACCATGGCACGCATTCCTGCTGTTATATGCACACAAACTTTTTGTTTTCAGTTAGTCTATTCCCTCACATGAGTTCTAAACAGTAGCAGTGGAGGATTACAGGTGATACTAACCCACACCATCAGCAAGTTAAGGTTATTGCCTTAACACCTATACCACAGTGACATCTAAACAGCTCAACATATATGAGGTTAACACATTGCTTCAGGGAAGGGAGGACCTTGGGGGTTGAACCCCCCTGTTTGTGAACGTTGTGTAAACCAGCTTCTCCTCTTTTCTGTTTTCAGGTGTCTTAGACAGGCAAGTGCAGTATTGTCAGATGGAGTTTTTATAGTACTGAGAGCAGTGCAGCTGTGAGCATCTTTGTGGTTTCCACACCTGAACCAGGAGGATAGATTGAGGTATCTGGCCTTTACTTCCATCACCTTCCGTGAAATGAAGAAAAACCCACATGTCTCATTTGGATTCTCCTGGTGTGGAGCCAACTCTTACTAGAAATAACCCTATTCCTTAACAACAAATCTACCAGAGTGACTTATATTCTCTTCCTTATGTAGCCATTTACTTTGGAACAGGGACTGGCTTACTTTGCACATCATAGCTGAGATGTTGTCATCTACCTACAGTTGCATATACCCTTGCATTCACTTACTTTTTTCCTAGATTCTGCAATGATTTGACATCAAAGTGGCTAGCAGGTAATAGAATGAATGACAGACCCCAATAAAGATTGTCAAACTTTCTATATGTCACCTTGTTGTTATATTGAAAAGGGCCCATTCAGCAGTCCCTCCTGAACCCCTATCTACCTTGGACTCTGTCCACTAAACTTCTGATGCTACAAGGTTAAAACCACACAGGAAAGTTTAAACCATAACCAACTTTTTAATTAAAATATAAACTTTTTAAAACTTGGAAAACTTTTTTTTTAAATAACTATTTACATACACATAACACAGGGAAAGAGGGTGGGTGCCCCCCAAGAGCAGCTTGAGCTACCTCAGGCGAGGGGGGCAGAAGAGGTGCAGTCATTGAGAGGGTGTATGGCTGCTGGCACCATGCCCTCTTTCGGCTATCAGCCGCAAGAGGGCATGTTCCATCCTCTCCACACACCCTCTCAATACCTGCACCTCCTCCAAGATGGCAGAGTAGGCTGCCATCTCCCTGGCCACCCCCTCCTGAGGCTGGTCGGGCTGCTCCTGGGGGGGAACAGCAAGGAAAGGGGGTGGGATGGGAACAGGAAGGGCAGGAGAGTGAGGGGAAGGGCTATGGGTGGGGGAAGGGGAAGGTCCAACAGGGGATGGTGGTGGTGGTCCTGGAGGTAGTGGTGGGGCAGGCGGTGGGGGTCCAGGGGGCAGTGGTGGGGCAGGCAGTCCAGGGGGCAGTGGTGGGGGCAGTGGTGGAGGTCCAGGGGGCAGTGGTGGGGGCAGTGGTGGAGGTCCAGGGGGCAGTGGTGGTGTGGGCGGTCCTGAGGGCTGCCAGGCCTCCTCCTCCTCCTCCTCTATCTCCTCCTCTATCTCCTCCTCTTCCTCCTCCATCTCCTCTTCCTCCTCTTCCTCCTCCATCTCCTCTTCCTCCTCTGCCGAGGACCAGGGTGGGGCTCCCTCCATCACCTGCGGGGCCTCCTGAGGGGGTGCCTGCGCTGCTGCTTGACAAGAGAGAAATAGGATACAGTCAGATATGTCCACAACACTTTTGAACATGACATTATTTACTACGTTATTTTCTTCAAATGCTAATAACAGGATGCAAAGCACCTACTCCACTGTAAACATCAAAATGTAGCGTAAGTAAGTGAGGCAAGTAGAACACCATAAAGCCATTGTGACATGATATCACAATAGCAGCTTTACTGCAGATTTTATGATTAAGAATGGTTTACAGCTACTCAAGCATTTTCATCTATTTATTCTGGTGATCACAAAGAAACACACACTGGACTCATTACTCACCGGCTTGTGCACGCATTTCCTCCCTCACCCCCTCAAGGAAGGCCCGCTCCTGGCGCCTCAGCAGTCGCCCCCTTTTCCTGAGATCCTCAACCTGGATAATAGAGAGAAAGAAAGAACAGAGAGGGAGGGATATGATGAGTGCCATCTAGCACTATGGCATAACATGTTTACTTAAGTATTGACCTCTATAAGCACAAAAAATGGAGTACACTGCCCTCCAAGAGCCCCTATCCGCTTTGGTGTCTGCCTCCACCCCCTTCTGCCACATGTTTTACATGAATTTATTCACGTACACCAGCATTTCCCCTTTCTGTGCTGGAGGCATCGCTATCTCTCTACTGTACCTGGGACAGTGGGGGGGGGGGGGGGGGAGGGGGTGTGTGAGGTGACATGGACAGCATCACAAGGAGGAGGTGGGATTGAACTCACAACCCCAGGGTGCTGAGGCTGTAGCCTATCAGCACTGCCCCACATTACAGCATGTCCTGGTGAGCTTACAATCATGCAGCAGGGGCAATAAAATAGTTTGGTCAGAAGGAGCAGCGTGGCTTGAAACCCCTGACGTCAGGGTACTGACGCTGTCACTTTAAACGTCATGCCACTATCTCCCTAGACCAGCAGATTGATACAGGAGTGTTTAAGGTATTTGAAATGACATAGCAGCACTTTGGGAAAGTTGATGTCAAGATGTTTCGATTACAAATGTGAAGCTTGTGACCCAAAAATTAGTTGTGTGCATGTTGTGAATGGAATAGATGCCTTCTAGGAGCTGAATTTGTCATTTGAAATCCTACTACTGCTCCTTTGGGATGTGCTTTAATTTCAGTATTCAATGTAAAAGATTTATTATGCACAATTGTAGTTTTTAAAAGGAATCAAAATTTACCCACAAAAACATGAACAATTTGATTGAGACAGGTTTCCATCATTACATTTTACATGATTATTTGTGAGGGCCTGACTTGGAATACTTACTTCCCTGGGACAGGAGGCTCTACGATTGTAGCGCCGGGTCAGGCGGCTCCAGGAGTCCCTGAACTGCAGGTATGACCTGCGATGGCCTGCCACTCTAAAATAGTGGTGCTCATGTACCAAAAAGAGCCTGGCCAGCAGCCTGGAGTCCTCTGTTGAGAAATTTGGCTGTCTCCTGGCAGCCATTTTAGGAGAAATAACTGCGTATGAAGAACGGGCGATTCTATGACGTCACAACGCATAAAAACGCGATGACGTGTTTGTGCCGCTTGGGCGTGCTTGCAGCAGCCGCTCCGCGTTACATCAACACTATAGATTATATCCTAAACCACGCCGATATAGCTGTTATACAAAAAAGTACAGCAGAACGCTTAGAAGCTTACCATGTAAACCTAATGAAACTTCACCTCCCCCAAACACAATGACAATTTGTAAATTAAATAAATGAAGATTGGGAAGTGAGGTTCACATATTTTAGCTTAGCTATGCATGGGTGGGTGGAAAAACAAAATCATATTCTGTTTTTGGTAACCTTAGTCAGGACTTGAACCCCTGACCTTTGGGGAAGATACAAGCAGTGCTTTTAAGCACTGAGCTATGTTGGGGACTTGGGAATGGGTGTCTCCAGAAATGGCTATAGGTACAAGCTTTGAGAAAGGGTAATCATTGCAAGTATTTACAGGTGTATTTGATCTATGCACACCCAATGACTGTGCAAATAGATTTCAAAATTGTAACGGTTATGACGTCAGACGCTACATCGGCGTCGAGAGTATATAAGGATCTTTAAAAAATCATTATTTTGTCTCCTTTAGACTCCCGTGCGTTCGTGCTTCTGGTGGTTGATTTGTGATAGTGTGACTTTGTACTGTGATTGTATTGTTTCTCCTTTCCCCCATCTTCTCCCTTTTGTTGTGTACTTGTCAGTTGTGTCTTTGGTCTGGTATTGGTTTGAGAGATGATTGATGAGTTTGAGTTTGTCTTACATGTGGTGGCCCATGATAGATTGCTGCGCAGAGGAAGGGGTCTGGTGGCGGCCCCGGCCCCAGCCCTGGCCCTGGCCCCGGCCCCGGGGCGTGGGCAGGTTAGAGGTAGAGGAAGAGGTCCGGCTGTGGCCCTGGGGCGTGGCCAGGTTGGAGGCAGAGGCCCAGGCCGACGCCGACGCCAGGCCCCCAGGGTATATAGGCCCAGGGCAAACTTCCTTGATATGACAGATGAGCGGTGTATTGGTCTCTTTAGATTTAATCGGGAGACCATAGTTCATCTCTGTGAGCAACTGCAGGTGGATTTGGAGCGCACCACTCTTAGGGGACATTCCCTTCCAGTTTATGTACAAGTAACTACAGCCCTGGGGTTTTTGGCTACAGGAACCTTCCAAAGGCCCCTGGGAGCTGGGGCTGGCATCAGTCAACCGTCTGTATCCAGGATAATCAATAAGTTTTTGGAAGTCTTTTTAAGGCGTATTGCTATGTATATCCAGTTTCCAATGAGTGAGGCAGAGCGGCAACGCACAATGAGGGGTTTTGCTCAACTGGCACGTTTCCCCTCTGTCCTGGGAGCTATAGACTGCACACACGTAGCACTCAGACCACCTGCTGAAACTGAAAGGCAATTTAGGAACCGGAGGGCATATCATTCCATGAACATGCAGGTGGTCTGTAGTGCTACCATGGAGGTGACAGATGTGTGTGCCAGCTTTCCAGGGTCCTGCCACGACGCTTATATCCTGGCCCACTCTGGCCTAGGTGGCAGGTTCCAGAGGGGTGAAATCCAAGGTGGATGGCTGGTTGGTGAGTTAACGTACTACTGCAGATAAAGCTTTGCTACATTAACCGCCTTTCTCTCATTTTACCACAGGGTCATGGCTAACTTTGGAGGTGATGCAGAACAATGGACAACAGATATGTGCCCCTTTTCTAATATTGTTTCTCCTTGCAGGTGATCGTGCCTATCCCCTGAGGACATGGTTGATGACCCCAATTGTGCGTCCCCAACAGCCAGAGGAGGAGCGATATAACCGGGCCCTGAACACCACAAGGACCATCGTGGAACGTGCGTTTGGGTTGCTCAAGTCCCGCTTTAGATGTCTACACCGCTCAGGAGGGCAACTGCTGTACAGGCCCGACAAGGTGTCCAGGATGTTTGTTGCCTGCTGCATGCTACATAACCTAGCGCTGAGAAGACGGATGCCAGACCCTCCTGAGCCGGTCCAAGACAGTGACGATGATGAGGACATCCAAGCTAGACGCAGGCCTCTACCTGAGCAAGAAGAGCGTAGGAGAGGGCAGGTGGTCAGGGACAACCTAATAAGAGCCCATTTCTTGGGATAATGGTGAGTATATTTATGTGAACCCCAAACAGCTTCTCTCTCTCTGTCTGTCTCTGTCTCATGTGAGTGAATGTGATGATGCCTCTTTCTCTAGGCTGAAGTTAAAGTTCAGATGTCCCTGACCAGCAAAGCAAGAAGTTATTGGTAGCAGCTCAAGTATTAAAGGTAGAATAATAGGTAAGCTATCTTTGTTTTTGGCCTCATTCACTATGTTGCTCCTGTATATCATTCCATTAGCAGGCTTTATGATGAATTGCCCACATGTCAAATAGCTAACAGCTTTCATACTCTTGTTGCAGGTTGGATGTCCAAGACTTTCATCGTCACCATACAAGGGCATCGTAATGTGCTTCTCGATGGCCTGGTATGAGCTAGCAGTTTAGGACCTCTTGGTTTTTTGTTGTTTTACCAACAACAAATTGTATATCGACACATGCTGGTGTTAGGTTAGCATGTGTGTTGATTGAACACCCCCTTAGTTTTAGGTATAAATGACATCTATATTGGGAGCTCAGAGAAAGCAGATTGGATGAGTTATACTGCTAAAATGTTAAAACTATGGCTATCAGAAGCCTATATGCTGCTCAGCTTTCCACACCTTGTAGGAGTTAATGATGGTATGGGTCTACAAGTTTCTGTGTAGAATAAGACTAGCACCCCCCCCCTCCCTTCTCCATGCTGGTACTTCAAGTTCAACTGAAGCTATAGGATAACTGTAGGTATTGTAACAGTTTGAGGTGGGGGACTTTTCCAATGTATTAACATGCTTCCCCTCTTTGCAGGTGTTCGGGCCCAGCTGATCTCCTCCTCCTCCTCATGTGGCTAGCATCTCATCGTGAAGCTGTTCCTGTGATACGGGCGGATCCTGTGACGTATTCCTGATACTTGTGCATAGGTAGGTATGAGACATTTGTGCTCACTTCTACTAACCTTCAACATTCCAACCAGTGTGTGTAGGTTATTAGCTCACATATGGACTCTGTAACAAGGAGGATGGCTTTTATTTCCCTTGCTTCTCTGGCATAAACCTCTGGCCTTTATTCTCTGACCTCCTTACTTTCCTGTCTTTTTCCTACATCCTGCCTTACCCTACCATGAGCAAATCTTAATATTTCACATGCACTGACATTGTACCCTTTCCTCCTGTAGGCTGGGAGTTGATTTGGACCTAGGAGGGGCTTACTCTGTATACCGGTGTAGCTGTGATCCATCTCAGCAAACTGCAGTTGCATGTGTTACAATTTCACACCGCTTTTCTGGACTTTTGAGTGTCAATGAAATGACATAATATTCTACAATAAAAATCTTAAACCACTTAAGGATGTTGTGATTACTTACCAAAGGAATGCCATTATTGTAGCATATAGGACGGCGAATGTTAAGCGCCTAAACGGAATAGATTCATTCAGTAGTACAGTTCGGTTTTAACACCCTCAACTCCTTCAGCTGACACAATACTCATTTGAATAAAATTACAAGATACACACCAATCACATCTCATTTTCATCTGAAACAGCACATTAGCAATACCAGATACAAAACATTTGAAAAGTTGAATTTGTGTGTGATCAAGACAGCACTTTTGAACTATGTATTCAACCATACTTGAGAATATGGATTTCGAGTCAGTGAAAGCAGTGCTTTAAACCATTGACCTACCACTTTTTTGTGTCAGCTAATTGTGATATGATAGCTAAGCTGATTATACCTTGGCACATCACTAAGGTATGCTATGACAGGGGAACCAGAGACACAGGTGTAGGTCAGTGAGTAAAAGCACTATATCGATCATCTGTAGGTTGTGAGTTCAAGTCCCGGCTTGTCTTTTACTTGTGGCATATCTACCTTCCAGGTGCACCTTGATGATGTCACAATGAGATCAGCATTGTGCTGCTTGCTACTTCCTCTTCCTGTGAACTGGAAGCCACATTCAGGTTGAATCAGTGTTTTGATTCTGTTTCTTGTTGTGACGAATGAGCTGATTGTTGCAATGTTTTAAGACCAGGAGAGTCTTCTTTTAAGCAACCTCTCTGAAATAATGTCTCTGGCAAATCGAAAGAAAGCTTATTGCATGACTTAGGTGCCTTTTCTACCAGTCTTTGTGGAACCTAAACGAAGTTTATATGAGGTCTATATGGTGTTCAAAGTCCTATCCTTTCCACTTCCCTGGGACATGAGGCTCTTCTGTTATACCACCAGGTCAGGCAAATCCAGGAGTTTCTCAATTGCAGATATGACCTGTGATGGCCAGGCACTACAAAGTAGTGATGCTCGTTTGGTAGGAAGAGCCTGGTTTGGCTGTGTCCTGGCTGCCATTTTATAGGAAATAACTGCATGTGAAGAACAAGTATAGAAAAAAACATCGATGACGTATATATGCCTCATGAGCGTACTTGAAGCAGCTACTATACTCTACATCAATACAGTTCATTACATGCGCAACGACGCCGATATCGCTGTTATACAAAAATGTACAGCAGAACGCTTAGAAGCTTACCATGTAAACCTAATGAAACTTCACCTCCCCCCCAAACACAGTGACGTTATAAATTAAATAAATGAAGAGGTTCACATGCTTAGCTATGCATGGGTGGGTGGAAAAACAAAATCATATTCTGTTTTTGGTAACCTTAGTCAGGACTTGAACCCCTGACCTTTGGGGAAGATACAAGCAGTGCTTTTAAGCACTGAGCTATGTTGGGGACTTGGGAATGGGAGTCTCCAGAAATGGCTTTAGGTACAAGCTTAGAAGCTTACCATGTAAACCTAATGAAACTTCACCTCCCCCCCAAACACAGTGACGTTATAAATTAAATAAATGAAGAGGTTCACATGCTTAGCTATGCATGTTTGGGTGGGTGGGTGGAAAAAAAAAATATTCTGTCTTTGGTAACCTTAGTCAGGACTTGAACCCCTGACCTTTGGGGAAGATACAAGCAGTGCTTTTAAGCACTGAGCTATGTTGGGGACTTGGGAATGGGAGTCTCCAGAAATGGCTTTAGGTACAAGCTTAGAAGCTTACCATGTAAACCTAATGAAACTTCACCTCCCCCCCAAACACAGTGACGTTATAAATTAAATAAATGAAGAGGTTCACATGCTTAGCTATGCATGTTTGGGTGGGTGGGTGGAAAAAAAAAAAATATTCTGTCTTTGGTAACCTTAGTCAGGACTTGAACCCCTGACCTTTGGGGAAGATACAAGCAGTGCTTTTAAGCACTGAGCTATGTTGGGGACTTGGGAATGGGAGTCTCCAGAAATGGCTTTAGGTACAAGCTTTGACAAGGGGTAATCATTGCAAGTATCTACAGGTATATTTGATCTAAGAACACCCAAGGAACGTCCAAAACTATTTCAAAATTCTAACGGCTTCTATAATGTCAGATGCTACTTTATGGTTAGGGTTAGGGCTACAGTTAAGTAGCTTGGTAGCTCAGTTAGTAAACAAGCTGTACCAGTTATCCATAGGTTATGAGTTCAACTCGCAGCTTGTCTTTTACTTGATTATAACATGAGGGGTTTATGCTGCAGGAGGGTGTTGCAGGGGTGTCTAGGATGACACAGAATAGTCACTTGCATTTTCTACAATGCATTTGAATTTCTTAAGATGAAACCTTAGTGAGCCGGGGAGCAAGGTCACCGCAGCCTCACACCTCAGATGAAAAGGTTAATTTATGAGCGATCTGGGACAGTCTTCAGCGACTCGGAGCCCTCCTCCCGCCTGGCCAGAAGGAGGAAGCTTTGGCGGTGGTGATTTTGGTGGTGAGGGAGGGAGGGAGGGAGGGAGGGGGGGAGTCACCTGGCTGCTGCATCTGCACTCCTGCTGGCCACAGACCTACTGATCACAGAGCAGAGATCACAGAAGCACGCAGGTATGTGCGCATGCGTGGCTAGGGTTTATATATATACACGTATCACATCTAATTTTCATCACAAACACATTAGCGAGACTATACACAATACATTAAAAAGTTGAGCTTGGGTTTGATAAAATAAACAGCATAATTTTGACTCTGTATTACATTTATTGAACCATACTTAAGAATATGGGTGTTGCATCCGTGACAACAGTGCTTTACACCATTGAGCCTCAACTGACTGTGATATGATAGCTAAGTAGAGTATACTTTAGCACATTACTAAGGTATGCTATGACAGAGGAATTAGAGACACAGGTGTAGGTCAGTGAGTAAAAGCACTATCTCGATCATCTGTAGGTTGTGAGTTCAAGTCCCGGCTTGTCTTTTACTTGTGGCATATCTACCTTCCAGGTGCACCTTGATGATGTCACAATGAGATCAGCATTGTGCTGCTTGCTATTTCCTCTTCCTGTGAACTGGAAGCCACATTCAGGTTGAATCTGTGTTTTGATTGTGTTTCTTGTTGTGAAGAATGAGCTGATAGTAGGAATGTTTTAAGACCAGGAGAGTGTTCTTTGGAGCAAGATATCACTTCTAAACTATCCTCTCTGAAATAATGTCTCTGGCAAATCGAGAGAAAGCTTATTGGATGAGTTAGGGTGCCTTTCCTGCCAGTCTTTGTGGAAGTTATACGAAGTTTATAAAAAGTCTATATGGTGTTCAAAGTCCTATCCTTTCCACTTCTAATAGGAGGTGAGTATGACATTCCTGTATAGCTTTCTGTATAGCACACATCTACTGGTTCCCACCTTCCATTACTGATAATGTAAGTTCAACACCCACTCGGTACGTTTCATTTTCTAGTTTTCCTTTGAAACATAACATATTTCTTTTCCTTGTATTAATGGTAAATTGTACAATTCTGATACAGTGTTTTAGTTATGTTTTTCATCATCCTATACTTATCAATGCTGAATGTGTGATAATAAAGAGTATATATAAAGTATAATTTTTAAAAAAAAAACAAATAACAAAAAACAAACCCGTACTCACGTCTATCACGGGTCCATGAAGGACGTCTATTTTGTGCGACGAGGGACGTCTATTTTGAGGGACGTCTATTTTGCGCGACGAGGGACGTCTATTTTGCGCACGTCTATTTTGCGGGACGTCTATCTCACGCCTAAATATAGTTAATTGTTATTTACGTTTACCGGACGTCCAAAGCACGCCTAAGTTAAACGTACTAATAGAGAATTTACTCCTTGGTGTCTTCTGATTTTCATCCCAAACCTCAATATATTCGTGGCTCTGGTTATCATTCTCCCTGTGGAAAATGCTCTTGTTTGCGATACATCCATCTCGGGGAACCAGTGGGTACATCCTGGGACCAACAGAATTTACCATCTAACTTCCCGTACCACCTGTGAGTCTAAATTTTTTGGTTTACGTGATTACCTGTCCTTGTGGACTTATTTATGTGGGTTGCACTACTCGCAGCATAAGGACTAGGCTTATCGAACATCGTAGCTGCTTAAAAAAAGGCAAAATTACAGCTCCTATGGTGTCCCACAATATGACTCACCAACATAATTTTGACCAACTTCGTTGGTGCATTCTGGAACAGATCTTTACAAATTTTGATGGGGACAAACTTTCTTATCTTTTGAAACGTGAAAACTTTTGGATTTTTCACCTTCAATCCTACCCTCCGATGGGTTTAAACGAGAATGTGGACAGATGTTTTGGTGGTCAGTGTTTTGCTTGGTTATTTTCATTCCCATTTTCTTCTGGTTACTTTTATCTACATTTTTCTTTATTTTTTCTATTTATTTACATTTTTATTATATATATTTTTTTGTTTTTTTCCTTACTGCGTTATGACATCATTACGTCTTTACGTTTTTTGCGTTCCCTCCCAGGTGGAGGGCGTTGTCCATGCAGGATCTCCTAGGTGTCTTTAAAACCCGAAGCCGCCATATTTTATTTTTTCGGTTCCAGCGTTTTTGATTGTAGTACGCTGTGGAACCCTGATATTTTCCTTACATCAGACTTAGCAGTCTATGTCGGTTCCTTTACCCACTTTATTTTTCCCTCAAATAATCTCTGCTCCTGACGAAGTGGCGAAATGGAGCTCTGTCGAGTGGTGATTTATCGAGTGGTGACAGAGTGGTGATTTATAAGTGATCTTAGAGTGGTGATATTCATGAGTGACGAGTGATGTTAGGATAGTTTTGTAATGTAATTTATCATGGCTATTGTGCGTTCTTGAATGCTTATTGACTGAAGTTATTTATTCATTATTTATTACTTGGTGTGTTTGTGTGTTTTGTGTGACTGTGGCACTTTAAAGTCTTATGTATGTTAGCAACAAAAAACCTCCTTTATATTTGGTGCTATAGATTCTCTAATCCTTCTTTTCCTTATGAACATTCATTGAGGACTTGCATTTGCACTTTATATAAAAAATGGTACATGTTTTGGATGGTTAGTAGGGACTTGCATTTGCACTTTATATTTATATTGCCCCTTGTTTTGTCATACTTCATAGAGATATATACCTATACATCAGTATTTTATGAATTATTAGTAAGCACTGCGCACTTTGTATAATTTCTTTTACTATATATATTTTTCTATTAAGTATTTATCTTTCATCACTTGCACTTTATACATAGGTAGTTTTTGTCAATTGCATGGTTTACTATTTTATAGCACAATTTATTTATTCTCTTGTCCATTTATTCTTGTATTTATTAGGCATGTCTTTGTTTATTGGGTGGTTTTTTAGGGAGTGTATGTATGTATTAAGCCTTTATAACCCCTTCTCCTTGGTGCAAAAGTCTATTGTGTTTGTTTTGGGAATGTGATTTGATTTACACACTTATCAATTTTGTATGGACTATATGATGTATGAGGCTATTCTCATTTAGACTACGGTCTGGTGCTGGTCACCTTTTGAGATATTGCCTGAGCCAGAGGTTCACGTTGATTTATCAAGGGCTCATACTGATGTCCATCATTTACAAATTTTCAGAATAGTTTCACTCCTTTAGACTTTTTTCTCCCAAGGACAAAGTGTGTTAGTCAATTCTTTAGTGTTGTTATATTTTGGATATTATTGGCTATTATCCTATTAGGGTTACATCATTGTGCATAAAATAGGAACATTTTATTTAGACTTTTCGCATACGCATTCTGTTAAAATTTGCTATTTATTATACGTTGTATACATTCTTTTTGGTATAGAAGGCAATTGGTATATAATTAATCTTATACCTCCCCTTTTACTAAGCCGTGGTAGAGGTTTCTACTGTGCTCTGAAGTGCTACATGCTCCGAAGCTGCTCCGATACTCATAGAATTCCTTTGAGCGTCGGAGCAGCATTGGAACATTTAGCGCCCTGGGCAGCAGTAGAAACCTCTAATGTGGCTTAGTAAAAGAGGGCCATAATTTTTTAATGTGTTTTGATATTTTCATCAGTTTTTTGATATGTAAGGTATGTAAGCAAATCTTGAAATGGGGAATAAACATTTTTGCATGGCATTTGTTTTCTCCTAGTGTGTTTTGGCAAGCATCATTGTTGCAGGACTAAAGGGAATGCTAATGCAATTTTGTGACTTAAAAAAGTACTGGAATGTGGATAAAGTTGATTGGGTAAGTATACTATCCACCAAGCTTTGAATGTATAGAAACTGTTTTAGGTAGCTGTAGTTGATCCTAATATGTACATTAGGAGGGACACTGAATTGTTGAGTTACAGGAATAACTTCAAACCTAAGGTGTCTGAACAACTTTATCTTAAAGATCAGGTTACAGATAAGTATATGTTCCTAATGTGATCCATTGATGAACAGGACATATAACCAGTCAATATTCAGCTGACAGCAGTCAGCGTTTTTTTAAAAAAATGTTGACCAATACAGGCAGAATTAGGGTCAGATTTTCAATGCTGGGCCATGTTTGGGCACCAGCACTGAACATATGGTGCCATGTTTGGGTGTGCTGGCTGTGTTGGGTCATATGCAGGCCTGGCTAATATTCAGCTGGGACCTGTATAAAAAAGTTATGTGCAAAAGCAGGTACAGGTGCCCTCACCATCTCTGAATCATTCCTCCCTCATGATCTGGATATATCTTGCCTCCCACCCATGAAAACAGAAAGCTTCAGATGATACCCACATCTTCCCATCCCCATAACCTTCCCCAGGTTTACCATCACAGCTCCAGTCTCAAAATGACCACTGCAATCCCTGGTTTCAGCCTTGCGGTACTAGTGAGTAATGCACAACTGCTGTTAGAGGTCATGGTGGCCATTTTGAGGCCAGGGTCGTGATGGGCAGGAGCAAATAAACATTGCTTGTTCTTGTAGGACTTCTAAAACCAGCAGGGGCCAAGCGGGAGCCGCCGTATCTTTTGGAATGGGAGGAAGTGGGATCCTGATTGGGTGGGAGGGAGAGGCAAACCCTCTTATTCAGAGATTAACTATGCACCAGTCAATATTTAGATTGGTGCCTGGTTAGCTTGGCAGTTAAAGTTAGGACAGCTGTTTTGCTGATCTAACTTAACTGATTAGTGATCTGAATATCACTGCTAACTGGTTAAGTACCAGCTCTGCCCAGGCTCTGACCAACTTCCATTCGAGCTCTGCTAACAGACTGCCCCATCAATAACCAGACAAGGAAGGGGCTGTTAGTACTGGTATTTAGTGACACTGTCCAGTTAAGAGCTGCTGAATATCATTGGTTAAGCAGGCACAAGTTATTTAATGGAGCAGGAGGCTCTCCTATCTATTCAAATCACTTTGAATATTGACTGGATAATTATTTTTGTAAACCTGTTACTGGTACACACAAACCTGTTTAAAACTTCAGGATCTGAATGTATATATTTAATGTAATTTCCAAGGTGGCCTTCTGGTTTGGAGGTAAATATGTGCCTGTTTTGAAAGTACATATGTAGTTTTAATTGGATAAAAATCTCCCTCCCAAGCTTTAAGTTTAGATGTTAACTATAATTTTCTGGTGTCTAAAATTACCACAGACTTTCTATAGGCTTGCTGAAAAGCACAATGATTAATTACCAAAATATAACAAAATAAGTGTTCAGGAGCTACTCATTCTTTATTTTAAATGGGGTAACCATTTACTACTGTAGATGCAGGGTAATGTGCTAGAAGGTATTCTACTTGGATTTCAGCAAAGCCTCTGATACTGTTTCCCCATAGGTGGGCCTTGGTGGCCAGCAGTCCATCCACTGTGGATCGAGGCCCATCCAGCAGTGGCATGCTGGTTGGCATTATTGATGAGGATGCCCAAGCCCAACCAGTTGAAGATGTCCTCTGCCTGAGCTTTCTGTGCCATCTGATTAGCAGGGAAGTTATCTTGCTTCCAGTCATTGATGCTGGCACCCCTGTGCATGCTCAGAAGGTTCTGCAGAGGATGTCTTCAGTTGGCAGGGCTTGGGGATCACTGCTAGCCATAATATTCATTTTTAATGTGGGGTTGGGGGTGGGGGTTGTTGTCCAATTCTGGCTCCATCCAGAAATTCACTTCTGGCTGCAGTACTGATTTGTAGGAAGGCTGATTTAAGTGCATAACTCCCAAACATTGACACCTAAATCTTTTAAAGATTTGACTGCTATTTTTTTATATAGTTTGATGCAATCATTAATCAATTAGCAATATCAAAAGTTGAAGTTGCATAGCATAATTCATGAACTGTGTGATCAGTTTTTAAATATAGGCAAATTAGCTATTTATATTTATTGAACATTTGCTATATCACCCTTAAGAATATCAGAGCACTTTGCCAACTCTAACACATCCCACCTCCCAGACTTAAAAAAAAACCCCTACCTTTAAAGCCCTAGTTGTCCAGTGGTGAACCAGGGCAGAGCCACTATATGAATGGCTGCCGCGAGTTCTTGTGGCAACCTCATGAGACTTCAGGAACTTGCAAGGTTGCCGTGAGAACTCACGGCAGTCATTCAGATAGTGGCTCTGCATGGGGCAGGAGTCTAGGAAGATCACTCTTTATCCAGTTCATCACTGGACCATCAGGCTTTAAAGGTAGGATTTTAAAAAAGTCTGTGAGGTGGGAGGGAGGTGGAATGTGTCATAGTCAGCTGGAACAGGAGGCAGGAGGGATAGGGTTACCATATTTTGAGATGCAAAAAACACGGCCACATGGCCCTGCACTGTTCTGACCCCACCTTGTTCTGCCTTCAGCTCTGTCCATTTCCACCTCCAGCCCTGCCCCACTCCGCCCCCAGCCCCACCCTCACAAAGCCTTGTCTCTTCTTCCCCCAACCTCCAGGCTGCGTCTGGAGGTCCTCAAGCATGCATAGATGTGTGTGATGTCATCTGTGCATGCTCAGAGTCCCTCCAGATGTAGACGGAGCTTGTTGGAGCTTTCTAAACCTAGACAAATTGCTAGGTTTTGGAAAGTCTGTCCGGGTACCTGGACAGTCCTCTAAAAAGAGGACATGTCCAGGTTTTCCCGGGTATCTGATAAACTTAGGGAGGGTACCCCCCTACTCTATACTCATGTCCAGTTCTTAAATCTGGTTGTAACTTATTGAATCCCCCAACTCTTCATTCAATGAACTTGTCCTGTTCTTAAATCTTGTTTTAAACCGCAGTGAATCCTAATGGAAAATTGCGGTATGGAAGAAAAATGTATGATATGGTATAGTACATAAAATTATCAACAGATCAGACAGAAAGGCCAATATAAAATACTCTACATGATCAAATTTAAAATAATAATTTGGGATAATAAAGTAAAGTGCTTTGATCAAATTTTCAAGCATGGGTGACCATCTAATTGCCATGTTTTGAACACTTTGGAGATTCTTAAACAGAGAGAGATTGAGACCATTTTGTAGAGAGTGCTCTAATCAATTTGATTAATCATAAAAGCATGAACCATGGACAAAAAGACTGCTTTATTCAAATAGGATTATTTGGGTGGTCCCTTGAAGCTGAATTTATACTGAGCAATTAATACTCTCTTGATAGTAACATAGTAAATGGTCCATCCTGTCTAGTTATTCTCATTAAAAATATGTGATTAAATGAACTTGTTTCTTCTTTGATATTTCTGGGCCATAGAGTTAAGTCTACCTGGTATTGTCCTAGGTTCCAACTGCTGAAGTTGCCATCTAAGCTCAATCCAGCCTATCCAACCATCCCATTGTTTGCAGTGAGCATGGTTTTAGTCTCAATTCTTTGAAAAGATATGCCTATTAAATATATTATTTTCCCAAATGAATGTGATGGTGTGACTTGCTGTAACACATTTTTTTTGTTTCTCTTATAAAGGTAATCTGGGTTTTGACTTATGTGGTTACAATATCCTTTGCTGCTAATGTTGGATTGTTTTTTGGAGTTGTTTTCAACCTTGCTATAGGGGTTGTGCGTGTAACCAGGTGAGAATTCAATTTTTCTGAATATGATTTCCGGACACAGAATATTATATAAGAACTTAAGAATAGCCTTACTGGGTCAGACAGACTGATGGTCCATCTAGCCCAATATCCCGTCTTCACGGTGGCCAATTCAGGTCACAAGTACCTGGAAAAAATCCGTATAGTAGCTTGTTCAGTTGTTTGAAGGAGACAATAGGAAGCTGTTCAGGGAATGAGAGGGAAGATGGAGCTTACATTCAGCTGGAACGTTTCAGAGAGAGAAGCATCGTAAATATGTTCAAGAAGCAGTAGCATAGTAAGGGTGAGGGAGGATTTCCACTCTGGGCACCCTCTTGCTTGAGGCGCTGGCACCCCGCTTCCTCTCCGCCCCCTTCCCACTCCTCCCCCTGCCACTTCCCTTCCCCCATACCTTTTCAACTTTGGGCAAGCAGCCACCAAATTTCTGCCCGCTTCGGCTTTGGTGATCTTTCTGACATCACTTCCGGGACCTGCGCCTAGGAAGTTATGTCAGAGAGAGCGCCGAAGCTGATGCAGGCAGCAAGTTGATGGCTGCTCAAGCCAAAATTAAAAAGGTACGGGGAAGAGGTATGCGCGTGCGGGGGGGGGGGGGAGCGGGGGAGGGGAGCCACTCCCCGGGTGCCCCTCATCCTCCCTACGCCACTATTAATAAGTCTATAGATATGAAACAGCCGACTATGATTTGTCTCTAGGAACAGATTATCCATAAAGCAGTGCAGGAAGAAACTGACACAAATCAGTTGACTTGTGGGATTGGAAAGGAATGAGACGCTGCAGCTGATGTGGTAGATGGAGAATGAACGGGGGTAGGTTGCACAGATATGGTCTGTGTGAGGGCACTAACAAGAAGTCATGTCAATGTACATTTAAATAAAAGATATCTCTGACATTTTGATATTTCTGCTTCATTAACATCAAAATAGTCTGGTTAACATCTATTGCAACACAGGCTGACGACATTCAGTTCATGTGCTGAAACATGGATATCATTATTTAAACCTGGCTCTTACTTTATGGCTCACTCCCAATGTTTCTATAGGTGTATGGCTCCGGTGTCTCTCTGTGTTTTGGATATTACATGTACTTTTGGCTGCGTGCTGTGCTGCTACTTTCCTCCTTAAAGATAGGCATGGGTCTGCCTGCTGTATTACATTATATAGATCAGGGGTGCCCAATAGGTCGATCGTGATCAACTGGTAGATCGCGAAGGCAACACGAGTCGATTGCGTTGCCTTTGCATTCTACTTACTTCCCGACTCAGAAGCGCCGAGCTGACCAACTTCCCCCACCCAATGTCAATTCTGAGGTCGGAGAGGAAGTTCTGGGCCAGCCAATCGATGCCTGGCTGGCCCGGAACTTACTCTCCGACTTTAGAAATGATGTCGGGGGAGAGGAAATCTGGTCGGCCTGACGCTTCTGTGGGGAAGCAGGGAGAGCTTGGGGCGGTGGTGGTTTGGAGGCCTGTTCCCCAATGGTGGCAGCAGTGGCTTGAGAGCAGGCAGGGAGACAGAAAGAAAGAAGGAAAAAAGAAAGGGGGAGACTGGAAGACAGAAAGAAAGGGGGCATGGAGAGAGAAAGACAGACAGAATGAAAGAGGGGCAGGGAGACAGACAGAAAGAAAAAAAGAAAGAAAGGGAAGGGGGGCAGGGAGAGAGGAAGAAAAAGTTGGTGGAGGGAATGAAGACTGAAACATAGAGGAGGCTGAAAGAAGGGAATAAATATTGGATGTACAGTCAGAAGAATAAAGTGCAACCAGAGACTCATGAAATCACCAGACAATAAAGATAGGAAAAATTATTTTATTTTCAATTTAGTGTCTGTTTTGAGAATTTATATCTGTTCTCTATATTTTGCACTAAGGCCCCCTTTTACTAAACTGCAATAGCGGTTTTTAGCGCAGGGAGCCTATAAGCATCGAGAGCAGCGCAGGGCATTCAGCACAGCTCCCTGCACTAAAAAAACGCTATCACGGTTTAGTAAAAAGGGAGGGGGTATATTTGTCTATTTTTGTATAGTTGTTCCTGAGGTGACATTGCATAAAGTCATCTGCCTTCACCTCTTTGAAAACCCACGGAATATAAATGATAATTAACATTTTCTCTGTGTACAGTGTGCTTTCTATTTTTTTTAAATTTTATTATTGGTAGATCATTTTGACTTAGTCATTTTAAAAGTAGCTCGCAAGCCCAAATAATATGTGTATCCCTGATGTAGATAATATTTTGTGACTCTGCATTGGTACGGCATGCATGTTTCTTGCCTTGTTAACATTTATTGTACTTTATATACTAAACTCAATAAAAAATTTTGAACTTAAAAAAACCCCCATCAAAATTCTAGTACTAAACTAGTATATAGAACTTTGTTCAGGCATAGCTGAAAAATGTTATAGATCCATGCGATGTTAGCTATTTTTTCTTACGCAAAAAGTTGAAATTTTGAAATGCAGTAATGGAGTTTCTCGACATTACTGAAGGAGATAACACTTTTCAGATATGAAAGTTCATAGTGAAAGCGGACAGGATTTGATATACTGTACCACCTTTTACAATCAAAGCAGTTTATATATTATATACAAGTACAGTGGTACCTCGGTTTACGAGTGCACCGGTTTGCGAGTGTTTTGCAAGACGAGCATGCGCAAATGCTCAAGGCCCAGCAAAAAGGACGACAGATCTTCGGGCACCGGTACCAGCATGTCCTGTGCTTTGGTGCTGGTGCTGGGTGCCAGATGGGGGGTAAGTGATGTGTTCGGGTGGGTGATGGGTACCGGGAGGATGTCAGATCGCGGTGTGGGGGCGATGCGAGCGGGGGGGATTCCGGATTGCAGGGGGGATGGTGGATCATGCGGGGGGGGGGGCTTTGTGAGCGGGGGGGAGCAATGCCGGTTCTCGGGGGGGGGGGGGGGATAGAGTAGTGCCACTGGTCTCGGGGGAGGGGGGGAATGAATCAAGCGAGTTTCCCTTACTTTCTATGGGGAAACTCGCTTTGATATATGAGTAATTTGCTTTACGAGCATGCTTCTGGAACGAATTATGCTTGTAAACCAAGGTATCACTGTACTTATTTTGTACCTGGGGCAATGGAGAGCTAAGGCTCCCTTTTGTCAAGTTGTGGTAGAGCATTTTAGTGCTGACCAGCAAGGTAAATGTTCTGACACTCAGGAATTGAATGAGCATCAAAGCATTTATTTGGCCAGCTAGCACTAAAATGCTCTACCAGGCTTAATAAAAGGAGGTCTAAGTGACTTACCCAGAGTCACAAGGAGCTGCAGTGGGAATCAAACCCAGTTTCCCAGGCCACTGCACTAACCATTAGGCTACTTCTCCACTCCAAAGTGGTATAACTTTGGTATAGGACAAAGATAGTGGGGGTGGAGCCGTACATATCAACCAAGGATAAATATAACTTTATATAAAGAAGTCTCTTTTAAAATATACAAGTCAGAGATTTCTTTAATTTTTTTAACTTTATATACAAATAATGATCAACCAAGCACTTATAATCAATCAGTATCTATACAAAAGATAAAAATTCCCTCCCCCATCCATCATTACCATCAGAAATAATACCAAAACAAAAGATATACCCCCCTCTCCCCCCCGGATGTGTGGATGAAAAACAACAGAAGATAAAGGACAACTATAGCAAATCTACAAAAGACGTCAATGGACCCCAAACTAATTTGAATATCTTATTATGCCCCAGCATGTCAGCATTCATTTTCTCATATTTATAAGTTAAACATAAGCTCGCCCACCAAAAAGGAAAACTAAGGTGATCCCAATTCTTCCAATTGCGAGTAATAATTTGCATCACTATCCCGGTCATAATAAGGAAAAGCCGGCATTTATAGCGGTCCTTGGGGGGCTTAATATGCAATAATGTTTCGCATATAACTACCTCATGCATCAATGGAATTGATACCTCCAGTATGGTATTAATCTGGCCCCATATTGACTTCCAAAAGTTAAGTATCAAAGGACAATAGAACAGCAGATGATCCAGTGTACCTATTTCAAGATGACAGAGCCAGTATCTATTAGATTTAGAACTATCTAATTTTTGTAAATGAGCAGGGTTCCAGAAACTTCTAGGTAACAAAAAAAACCATGTTTGTCTCATAGATCCTGATGCTGTACATCTCATCCGCCAAGTCCAAATTCGTGGCCATTGAGATGCAGAAATATGCTGCTTTATCTCAATGCTCCAAATGTCCCTAAGACTAGTTTTTGGCTTTTTATTCAGGAATTCAGATATTATTTTATACCAATGGGCGGCCTGATGTCCTATCAAATTTGTCTGGAAGCACAGGACCTGCATGCTATAATGATTTTTTTAATTTCGCAAGTCAGGGAATCCTTTCTGAATGGCTTGCTTCAATTGCAACCATTTATAAATTTGAGACTTTGAAATACCAAAAGATTGTTGCAGTCGTGAAAAATCAAGCATTTTCCCATTTGATATAACATCTTCTAGTGCAGTGTTCTTCAACCTTTTGACACCTATGGACCGGCGGAAATAAAATAATTATTTTGTGGACCGGCACCGGTCCATGGACCAGCAGTTGAAACACTGGGCTAAGTCGTGCCCATCTCCACCCAATATCCGCCCCAGACCCCGCCCCCATAATAGTACTAATTGTAACACCATTTTTTCCATTCATTTTTCATATATACACACAATATAATCATATTAACAACAGATAATGGTTAACCACAAAATTAAAATACACAAAGCACATGGTATGCTTTTCAACATTCATTCCTACTGGAAAACGGATAACCCCATGCAAATGCAGGACCAAAAACTAAAAGTACTAATATTTACAAACAAACCCTGAGATGCAAGACTCTGCAAGCAGTACAACCCCAGAGGAAAAGAAACAAATGCATTTCTTCCTGAACAGACAACAGATGTAAATCAATCACTAAATAAAAAAATGAAAGCATTCCCCCTACCGTTGTTGTCTCTCTCCCTCAATGCTGTGTCTTGCCTTCAGGCCTGCCCCCCCAGTGTTATCTTTGGGCCGGTCTACAGTGCGATCAACGCGGCGTCCCCAGGCCTACTCCCTGAGTATCATAGTATCATAGTACATGACGGCAGATAAAGACCTGAACAGACCATCCAGTCTACCCATTAGTTATATCCATTAAAAATGCATGATTAAATTAATTTGTCTCCTCTTTGATATTTCTGAGTCCACCTGGTATTGTCCTAGGTTCCAAATGCTGAAGTTGCCATCCAAGCTCACTACAGCCTATCCAACCATCCTGTTTGCAGGATATCTACCATAAAGTCTGTCCAGTAACATCCTCATGTTCCAAGTTAGTGGAGTTCCCCAATGATGCCCTCCCCAGCCCATCCTACACCAAATCACCACAAATGGGATACAGACCATGCAAGTCTGTCCAGTACAGTGCTGTGTGGTTAAGTGTCTACCCTGTGTAGCAAATGCTTGGCATGTCCCCTGCAAAACCTTATCACACTTTCATAAAAGAGCTCCTAGGTCTACACACCTCAGAGAAGGACACATGCATGAAATTATAATGCATATACATGACAGAACTGTCACGAAAGGTTTCATGTATTTGTAAACAGAAGACAGAACGTCAGGATACAATTTCGGTTAATCTTTGTTTTCATTAATATGATCTGCAGTAAGTTAATCAGGATAACAAGGAATTTATTCAGAGTAAGAATTTCATTTAAATAATAGATCAAACTCTACACATTGCTTCAAGTGGCCTCGTCAAGAGGTCTTCACCGCATCAAGAGATTCTAGTACAGAATGCGAACAGGAGAGCTCCAGAGACAATTATATTAACGAGGCGCTATTCAAAGGCATTTATGTGATGCATCAACTTGTTTTCTGAAAGCTGCTCTCTCTCGGTACAGCCAAATGTAGATATGTTGTCCCATAGCAGAGGTGTTTCCAAGAGTTTGTGTAGGTTCAGGAGGAAAACACCAGGTTTGGGTTGTATCTTCAACTCTACACGTGTTTATTTCCCATGAGGAAATGTTGTATACAAAGGAAGTGCAAACACCCACGTGCGCCTTCTATCCACAGCAAGAAGCATAAATTGTGAAAGCATAAATGTACCTTTGTTTTGAAAGCTGGTGCAAACTTCACAGGAATGCTGCAGTGCACAAAGCCGTGGGCAGCGGCTCCTTGCGCGCGTCCCGCACCTCATCCGGAAGCCTTCCCTCTGACGTTGCGACATCAGATAGAAGGCTTCCAATCCAGGCACAGGACTTGCACGGGAGCCTTTTCCCAAAGCCCCATGCACTGCAGCACTCAGGGAGCCGGCCTGAAGATGCTGCACCAACCGCACCGTGGACCGGCAGCTGCAGAACTGCGGACCGGCACCGGTCCACGGACTGGCGGTTGAAGAGCCCTGTTCTAGTGTACGTATGCCTGACTACATCCAGTGCTTCCAGGCGATCTTAGACTCGCCAATTTGAATCTTGGAGTTTAACCATAAGGATTGACACATGGATTTCTCTACTGGAATTTCTGTTAAACTGTTAATGAATGTCAAGGTTTTCCAAGTGTCAAATATAATACTATTGTCCTTAACATAACTAGGTAACTTGATACTCAACACATGGAAGCTGTAATGGGAATATAATTTGCCACTCTAAGTACAGCCAATCAGGAAGATGTTCCATGAGCTCAGGAAGGACCCAATACATACCCTGACGCAGTATATAGGCCTGATGATACCTATAAAAGTTTACCCTGCCCACTGTAATTGGTTTTTGTAAAGATACTAAAGCAATTCTAGCAGTTTTACAAATTTGGTAAGAATGCTATTCAACTTCTTGTAAAAGGACCCCTGAAAATAAACTGGTAACATACCCATTTGGTAACAAACCACAGGCAAAATCATCATCTTAATCGTTTGGACTCTCCCCCACCAAGACAGATGTAATGGGTTCCATTGCTCACACATTTCTGAGACCTTTAGTAATAAGGATTTGTCATTTACTTTCATCATCTCTTCCTACGTTTTTTGATTTCTTTAATTTTTACAATAAAAAATATCTAAATGAAAGTTATATTTTTCCTTGGTTGATCTTTATTCTAGATTGTCTCTCATGGGGTTTTGTTTCCTTGTTTGGGGGGGGGATTTGTTTGCTATAACTTTGGTATAACCATCTGGGAAGATATTACCAGCTTGCTGATCATTGTTGCTGGTGATGCATTACCCTTGTGTGTGCTTTACTATTCAGTTGAGTCTGTATGCCAAGAATATAGCAGATACTCCTCTAGTAGACTGTATATCGCTGGATAGCATTGGAATTGATCACACTGCTTGAATGTTCAGCAACAACCACAATCCAGAGAGCGGTTACAAATATCCCTGATAATTTTAAGCAGGGGTGCCCAACGCGTCGATCGCGATCGACAGGTCGTTCGTTCAGGCGACCCCAGTCGATCGCACAGCAGGTTCCCTTCTTCCCTTCTCTTTTTTTCCCCTCCTGACTGGCCCGCCTCTTAAAGAACGCTGGCCAATCAGAGTGCTGGAAGGGCGGGGTGAAGGTCGGTGGGGGACGTAGCTCAGCGCATCACAAGAAATAGAAGCGCCTGTAATGATTGAGGTAAGAGCGAGGCCTAATGCTGCCCGATATACAATTTTAAAACCCCCAAAATCGGCCTCCCAATCAGTGGCGTACCGAGGTGGGGCGGTCCGCCCCCGCCCCGGGTGCACGGCTTGGAGGGATGCACAGCCGTCCAGGTCCTCCTGCCCTTCCTTTCCACCGGTCTGTGCACGGGGCTCGCACCCGCCGCCCAAATGGTGCTGTTGGTTATTGCTAGACTCGCGGGAGTTGACGGCACCATTTGAGCGTCGGCGCGGGACCAGGCAGGCGCAAGCCCCGAGCGCGGACCGGGGGAAAAGAAAGGCAGGATGACCCGGACCTGGCCGGCTGTGCACCCCTCCAAGCCTTGCACCCGGGCGGATTGTCCCCCTTCTAAATCCATTGTACTTGTCTTTTATTCAGTTCCACTAATGAGCATTGTGACAGGCAGTTCTTATGGGGCAGTTCTTGGAAGTATTTCTTTGTTTTTCTGTGCCTAAGTATTCTATTAATTTAACTTCCTTATTCCTGTGGGGATCTCCAAAGGGGACGAATGGGAGACGGCTGGTGGCAGGTGGTACTTTAGCAATTCTTACAGGTTGCCATAGGCCTCAGGAGCTGTCTTCCCTCTGCCGTGGTCCTGCCCCTCCTCTAAGTCAGAGACAGGCTTGGGGCAGAGGGAAGACAGCTCCTGAAGCCTATGGCAACCTGCAAGGATCGCTAAAGTACCAGCGATCCTCTCTGCAGACTGCTCCCTGCTGGAATTAGGTAAATGGATGTGGGGAGGGTAGGCCTTCGGGGGGGGGGGGGGGGGGGAGAGTGCAGTCCTTCAAGGGGTAGTGCAGGCCTTCAGGGGGGGGAGTCAACCTTTGAGGGGGAATGTGCAGACCTTCAGGGGGGGTCAGGCCTTCGGGGGAGGGGGGCTGTATAATAAAAAAATATTTGAACATAAATACAAAGTACACTCGGTGTGTGTATATATATATATGTAATGTAATGTAATTTATTTCTTATATACCGCTACATCCGTTAGGTTCTATATATATATATATATATATATAAATAAATATATATATATATGTTTAGCATTTTTATTGTTGGTAGATCATTTTGACTTGGTCATTTTAAAAGTAGCTCGCAAGCCCAAAAAGTGTGGGCACCCCTGATTTTAAGCATCACAGCTAATCTTTAAATAAATAAAATGCCCATTGTGGTATTTGAATATCAAGGTGATACTCCTTTAGATGATCTATGTTAATTTAAAGTACAATCTGCTTACGTTTTTGGTCTTTAAGATGTTTTTTTGTTTGGGTTTTTTAATTTTGGGATTTTTAACATGTTTGTAATTTATTCTTCCTTTTTCTTTTTTTTTTTTTGCTTTCTTTAATAACAGGGATTTGATCCATTTTTCTTAATCTAATTATCCCCCTCTTTTACAAAGCTGCACTAGCGTTTTTAGTGCCGGCCACGGTGGTAACAGCTCGGACGCTCATAGGAATTCTATGAGTGTCGGAGCTGTTAACGCAGCGCCGGCGCTAAAAATGATAGTGTAGTTTTTAAAGGAGGGGGTGTATGAGGCACAATGTAAATAATTCTGTAGGTGCCAGTTATGGTACCTATTTTATAAAGAAAAGTAGGCACCTTTTTATTTATAAAATACTTGCACAAGTGGCAGAGAACATGTATACATCTAGGTGTGACTACTTACTCCAGCCCTATAGCTGGTATAAATGCCTGTGCCTAGATATTTACATGAATGCATGCAAATGATAGCATTCTATATTTACATATGTGTATGTGCAGTCTGCCCAAAATCTGACCATGCACACACTCATTGGCAAAGTTAACACCATAAAAGCATTGCATGTACTTTCCCACTAGTTTGTATTTTATGAAGTCATTTACACATGTATGCACCTGCTTCCATGTGTAAATTAAACTAGGCAGCCCTTATAGAATTACTTAAATGTCTCTTTCACCATCTACTGTATAAGGTACTTTCTGCTGTCTTAGGAAACTGTCAAGTCCAAACAGTTCTAACCATTTATATGAATTTTTATGTGTACACAGAGCAAAGACAATAAATTTGATCAATATGAAAGAAGAGAACTGCAAAATAATTGAGGATGTTCAGCATGTAAGATTCAATTTCCTATGTTATATTATCTATTAGTTAGTGGATTATTGCATTAAAAAATAGCTGATCGTGTTGTATATATGTGTTAGATGCTAAAGCTTGAGTAAGGTAATATTGCCATTTTCTTTTGCAAGAGAGATTAGAAAATGCATAGATGACATGAATTGCTACAAATAAAACATTATTAAAAATATGAAATACATTTATAGGGGAAGTTAAGACGTTATTTTACCTCTAACTCACGCTACTTTAACACAGGTCCCATTTTATGCAATGAGACCTAGTTACTAGTAACTGGGATTAACAGTATAATTAGCACATAACGATAGCCTATGTTGATAATTTTTCCCTCTTAGGAACACAAATCAGGTGTAACTTTATAAAGCATTTTCTGCATGGAAAGAGATTTAGTAAAATTGCAATAGGGATATAAATGCATACAATTAGGCACACAGAAACTAAGGGACCCTTTTACCAAAGTAAAAAAAGGGGCCTTGTTGCTATACTGTGCCCTTACATGAATCATTTTTGCATGCTAGGGCCATTTTTACTGCTGGGGTAAAATGGCCTATGTTCCTATTTTCCCATTAGCTTGTAGCCATTAGTGCATGAGTCCCTATCACCACTTATTTTATAGGAAATAAGGACTCATGTGCTAAATATGTGCTAATTGGCAATAACCGGTTAAGTGCCAGTGAATATTCCTGGATATCTTCAGGCAAGCCATTTAAACAGCCAGATGTTTCAATTGTGTGGAATATTGGGGCCCTATAAGAATGCCTGAAGCGGTTTGTAAAATTGACAAAATGTAACATACACTATCATTAGGGCTGGATTCTGTAACTGGCGCCGGTATCGGCTGGCACCTATCACGTATCAGTCATGTACCGGCATTAGTTGCAGAATTGTGGCAATATGTACAGTTGACGCCAGAAATGTAGGCCAGGATTTTACAGGCTCACATTTCCAGCGCCTACTTTACATGAGAATTATGTCCACAGGGGCTCCTACTGGTGCCTGCACTCGCTTCTGGCATAAGCTATGCCCACTTCGACCATAGGTGCTGGTAGGAGCATTGGTGGCCTGTTCTGCAAGCACCTACATTTTTTAAAAATTAGTTTTTAATTGGTTATAAATGACATGGTCAATTACCACATCGTTTATTGTCAATTAAACCAATTAAGTTAGGTAGTGGTATGACGCCTACTGCTACCTAACTTTCAGTGTCCCTACGAGAATCAAGTCCTAAGTAAACAATTAACACATGAAATTATAGTATAAAATTGGAGGGTAATTATATAACATGTCATCTAACTTTTGCGGCAGGTGTGTGCGTAAGTTACACCAATTTTCTAAAGGAAAGTATGAGCATGCTTTCCCTTTGAAAATGATCCCACATGTGATGCTCTGTTAGCAGCCTGCAGGTGGCTCAGCCCTGAGAGAGCTTTGCCTGGATGAACTTATGACCTCTTGCCAGAAGACTCCAGTAGGCTAGAAGGATCCAGTTTATACCTTCTACTTTCTTCTGGATAACATCTGTTGCTGTGGCATTTTTTAGTTAAACCTAGTTGTGTGTTTGGTTTCTTTGCCAGACACTTTCTTAGTATTGCCTAGTGCTTTGATTTCCTTGCTGCATTCCTAATTCTGATTCTTCATGGAGCCTCTTTGATCCAGTACCAGCCCCTTCTGGGTTCCAGCTTTGCTTTCATGTTGAGGCTTCTTGGTAAGTCCCTGTGTGCTTGTGTTCCTTGTCTTCTTGGATTTGGGGAGGATCTGGCTTCCCACACTGGGCTCTGGGTTTCAAGGAACAAAGTCCTGGTGGCCATCAACACCAGAAAAATAAACCCTGAAGGGAAGGTAGCTGCTACAGGCAGAAGACCTCCCTGATCTTCTCTGGGCCTAGGGAGCCCTGCTCTGTGAGATCTTACCAGCACTGTTTTTGGGTCCTCCTTATGGACAGGAACTGAATTGAATTCATTTTCATCTTTTGGCTATCTATGATTTGATCTTTATTCAGATGTTCCATTTGTGTCAGAGGTCTGTAGACCATACACATTCAGATTGTATGCACTTACTGTATGTTTACATAGCAGAGCTCTGCATTATGAATTGAAATTGAATGAATTTTTTCTGCATGATATAATTACACTATTTTCTTCTTGTGTTTGGAAGCAATTTCTGCACAGATTTGATTATTGAATACATGACTTGCTGGGGACCAAAGCATTTGAGGATTTTGTAGTTCTTTTGAACAGTTTTGAATTTTGTGAATTTGAACAGTCTAAGGGCCATTACCGCGCTGCAACCGCTAGTGCGGCTTTGTAAAACAGGCCCTAAGTGTGGTGCAAATATTTTAGGTGAAATTTTTTTATTTATATTCTGATAAAAAACAAAAGATGGGAGTTTTTTTCTCCACAGTATAAACTTTATTTATTTATTAGTAAATTTAAAAAAAAAATTCTGATTCTTTGATTTTCTACCTTTTTGAAGTAGATTATTTGTGTAATCCATTACTACTGACTGTTATACATGAGCAATAAAAGAGGTATGGGATTCTGACGTTCCGCTCTTAATTTGTTCTTTTTTTTTTTTTTTTAGCTGAAGTATACTTTTTGTTTTATGATAGATTCTGCTGTTCCCTAATTTGTGGATGAAAGTTAGGCGTATTCTAAGAAAGAGATTGTGGTAAGGGTTAAGGTAGCTCAGGTAGATTTAAATGAGGAACAGATATGAGTGTTTGCAAAATTAAAACATGACACTAACTAGCAAATTCTATATAGCCCCGCCTAAAGTTAGGCACATATATTGGAGTGTCTAGCAGATATAGGTGCCTAACTTGGTTAATAGGCTTAATCGGTGCTGATAATTGACACTTAATACCTTATATTTGCTGTTAATTGGACTTAATTGAAAGTTGGGCACCTTTATCGAAAAACATTACTCTATAAAATGTATGGCCTAGTCCAAAGCGCCTATCTAAAAGTGGGTGTGATTAGGAGCCGATCATGTATATGTTTTCAAGTTAGGCGCTTCTTTTTGGGAATTAGGTGCTTAACATAGGCGCAGGTATTTAGGCAAAGAAAACCCTGGCATAAACATGGTGTGCCTAAAGTTATGATGCCTGGTGACGTCTAACACCCAGGGAGTGTGTGGCGCAGTGGTTAAAGCTACAACCTCAGCACCCTGGGGTGGTGGGTTCAAACCCACGCTCCTCCTTGTGACCCTGGGCAAGTCACTTAATCCCCCCATTGCCCCAGGTATATTAGATAGATTGTGAGCCCGCCCGGACAGACAGGGAAAAATGCTTGAGTACCTGAATAAATTAATGTAAACCGTTCTGAGCTCCCTTGGGAGAATGGTATAGAAAATAAAAAAATAAACTTAGGTGGCACTAAGCTTGATTCTATACAGTGCATCTAACTTTTATTGAATCATGCCTAGCGCCACACTAGTTGACACCAATTTTTAGGTGACATATATAGTGGGCCTTCAATGAACATACAGATATAATATGCATCTCAGGGACTTCGTGGAAAGAGAAAATAAAAGGAATACTGATTCCAGGATACAAACTACATTGAAGGTACAAGACATATCAATCCAGAGGATAGATGTCACTATGAGGCAAATTCTACAAGATGCTGCCTAGTCATAGGCCAAAAGAAAGCATGTAAATGGCAGTATTCTAGTCATATACCCACATAAATGTATAACTGACCTCTTATAGAATATCAACCAGCAGAAAAGTACGTGCTATGATTTGATGACAGTATGTGCCAGTGGAAAAGACACACAATTGCATGGGCAAATTATAGAATTATATAAGTTACATGTGACCTGGCACACAATTAGGATGAGCATTTACACTTACTATAGAACTGGTACAGTTGCTCCCATCGTATATGAAAGCACAGTATTGGCTTCTTGTGCTATAGTATTCATAGTAACATAGTAAATTATGGCGGATAAAGACCCAAATGGTCCATCCAGTCTGCCCAACTGTACATGCTCTATAAATTAATAATTTAATTTTCTTAGTGTCAATAAAGAAAACTAGGCCCCCCATTCTTTTTTAGTGAATAGGCTTGAAATAGTTGGCACCTTTAGTAGGCACCAGTGGTGTGGACATAGAAGGGATTCAGTGCCTGATCCTCCTCACTTTCTGCTCAGGCCCCCTCTGCTTTAATGGCTGGTGGAAATGCCAAGCTCCACCAGCCAACAAGGTCTCCTGCATAAATCCCACTTGTGCTGTCTGAGCAGCATTTGCCAGCAGGCATGATTCAGCTGCCAATGCCAGCTGTCTTGTGCATGCTCAGCTCAGTGACTGAACAAAACATGCATGGGAATGCTGTCAGTGGTTGAAATGGCTGCTTTAGCACATGCCAAGATATAGCTGGCGGGCATGGCATCCCTACCTACAAAAGTATTCTTTAATGTGGCGATGGCAGGGTGGGGTATGATGGCCCTTTCAGTCCACTTTTAGACTCTCCCCACATGGAAGTTTGGACATGGCCCTGTCAAGGCACCTAGTTACAGAAGTACTCTCTATCTGTTAAGGATTGCACACATGAAAGCAGGATAGAGATTCTACAAGAACAACCTGCATTTAGGAAACTTTATTGATGGAAATTCTGCATGTGATGGGAAAAGAATACTACCATTCTCACGGCCACAATGAAGAATACAGTAAATGCTAGTCAAGTTAATAAAACTAGCAATGCAATAATAAAGGGAGATTTCAATTACCCTAGCACTTATTGGATAAAGGTTCATCAGAAAATGCAAGGGATTTAGTGTTTCTAGATACCATAAATAACTGCTTCATGGAGCAGCTGGTGTGGTAAGAGAGGAATTATTTGGATTCTAGTTCACAGTGGAATGCAGGACCTGTTCCAAAAGGTAATGGTGTTGGGGCTGCTTGGCAACAGTGAACATAAAGCAATCACATTTCACATTATCACTGGCGAAAAGGACATTAAGTAAAACAACTGCAGTAGTAGAGAACTCTAACATGGAACATCTGAAAACAACAGTTGAAAACTTTAAAAATACAGCATAAGAAGCCCAGTTAAAAGGTATTCCATTCATTAAAAAAAAGATCAATGGAAGACAAACTGATTCTCTGCACATCGAGTAGAGAGGTAAAAAAGGCAATTAAAGACTAAAGTTAGTTAGTTAGGTGCCACTGACTCATGCTCGAATCCTAGCGACTTGATGAATTACGGATCTAAAAAGAAATCAGTTTTGTGCTAGTCTGGTAAGGTCCTTTAGCATCATCCCCATGCTTGCAAGTCACATCTTAAAAAAAATAAAGGAAGCTCCAAATGAGAAGAGTAGGAAAGGACATAATCCTTATTAAATTAAATGTATAATTGTAGGTAGACCAAGAAAGAATTTGAGAAGAAACCTACATTAGGGGCAGAAACTAATGATAAAAATATGTTCAAGTATATCTAAAGCAAGACGTCCACAGGAGAGTTTGTAGGATCACTAGATGACCAGGGGGTAAAAGTGGTACTAGACGAGGAGAGGACATAGCCATAGAAGATAAACATTGGTTTGGTCTTTACTGAGGAGAATGTTGAGCTTTGACAATGATAATTTAGGGGAAATGAAGCAAATAAATGTGAAATTGAAAACTCTTTATCAGTCCAACATGAAGAACTAAAGATTAATGCAGTCATGAGGATAATATTAAAATCAGCAAAGCACAAACAACCCCTTCATCTGTTGGAAGAGCGGTTGTTTGTATTTTACTGATTTGATATGCCATCCCCTTGGTCCTTGGGTATTATGGATAATATTAAAATCCAATTTTACATTTTTGGTTTTTCATAAAAGTATAGAATTTTTTAAAAATTGCCAAGGATATATACATATAAACGTAAGTTCAAACGGTCTGAATGTGCATGGTCTATAGACCTCTGACAAACAGAAAATCTGGAGAAAGATCTAATTTTATATATCCAAACGCTATGGATAAAGGGGGAGAAGCTTTTGGTTCAATCTGCAGAATCAGAAAGAAGTACTGCATAGAGATAATGGATACCTTTCAGAGTGTTTTCCTCAGGCAAATGGTGTCAAAACCCACCAGAAAAGGGCAGTACTAGATCTTGTGCTCACAAATTGGGAAAATATGTCTAATATCTGGGTGAGTACCACCCCCTGGAAAGTAGTTATCACCCTGGAAAGTAGTTATCATTACACTGTATAGCTAAAGCAGAGTTTAGACAAAGTTCTGGATTTTAAACATACTGATGTTCGTAGAATAAAGGAGTGTCTGAAGAAAGAGCTAACACAATGGAGGAATATAGAAGTGGAAAATCCATTGTTCAAGCTAAAAGGAGCTATAAAAATGGCAATGGATCTTTATGTTTGAAAAGTAAACAAAATCAAGAGGGAAAGGAAACCCATATGGCTCACAAATAAATATCAGAAGGAATAAGGACACCGTAAAACTTGAAGAGAAAAATACAGCTGGTGAGGTGATGAGACTGATCAGTATGCAGGGTAGAAAGGAGTTTCAGGTTGTGCTGTAAGTAGTTTTCACCATGTATCCAATGTTTCATTCATATCTAAAGTGTTAGAGTGCTTAGGTAGTTTTTCTGCGGCTCACACAACATGTAAATTCATCTAATATACTGTACCTGTCACAATCAGGCTTTCGGAAATTTTGCTCAGCAGAAACAATATTGACTTCTCTTCTCAATGACTGTTATTCAGCATTCAACTGGGGCAATGCCATTCTTCTCATATCTTTGGATCTTTCTGCAGCTTTTGATCTGGTGGTGAGTCACTTTCTTCTAATGTCTGTCTTATATCACTAGGTATTTTTGGAAAGACAGATCCTTTGCTGTATCATTCTCCTCATCCACTTCATCCCTTTGTCAAACTTTCCTTTGGTGTCCCCCAAGGTTCTGCCCACTCCCATCTATGTATTTCTTAATGTTTCCATGAGATAAGAGATGAGTGCAGGCATCTCTGGTAAGGGAGGAGCAAAAAACTTGACATTGGAAATCATTATTTCACTGTTTAACTGTTAATGTCCTTCACAGTAGTCTCCCAGGTTGTCCACTGTCTGCTGCCATAGATGGGGAAGGTGGTGAATACCATCAGCTGTATTTGATTCATAAGAACATAAGAATAACCTTACTGGGTCAGACCAATGGTCCATCAGGCCCAGTAGCCCATTCTCACAGTGGCCAATCCAGGTCACTAGTACCTGGCCAAAACCCAAGGTGTAGCAATATTCCATGCTACCGATCCAGGGCAAGCAGTGGTTTCCCCCATGTCTTTCTCATTAACAGACTATGGACTTTTCCTCCAGGAACTTGTCCAAACCTTTCTTAAAACCAGCTACGCAATCTGCTCTTACCACATCCTCTGGCAATGCGTTTCAGAGCTTAACAATTCTCTGAGAGAAAAAAAATTTCCTCCTATTGTTTTTAAAAGTATTTCCATGTAATTTCATCGAGTGTCCCCCCTAGTCTTTGTAATTTTTGACGGAGCGAAAAATTGATCCACTTGTTCCCGTTCTGCTCCACTCAGGATTTTATAGACTTCAATCATATCTCCCCTCAGCTGTCTCTTTTCCAAGCTGAAGAGCCCTAACCATTTTAGTCTTTCCTCATACGAGAGGAGTTCCATCCCCTTTATCATCTTGGTCGCTCTTCTTTGAACCTTTTCTAGCACCACTATATCTTTCTTGAGATAAGGAGACCAGAATTGAACACAATACTCCAAATGAGATCACACCATGGAGCGATACAGGGGCATTATGACATTCTTAGTCTTGTTAACCATTCCTTTTTAAATAATTTCCAGCATTCTGTTTGCTTTTTTGGCCGCCGCTGCACATTGGGCGGAAGGTTTCATCGTATTGTCTACAATGATACCCAGATCCTTTTCTTGAGTGCTAATCCCCAAGGTGGACACTAGCATCTGGTAACTGTGATTCAGGTTATGCTTCCCAATGAGCATCACTTTGCATTTGTCCACATTAAATTTCATCTACCACTTGGAAGCCCAGTCTTCCAACTTCCTAAGGTTCACCTGCAATTTTTAACAGTCTGCATGCGCTTTAATAACTGAACAGTTTAGTGTCATCTGCAAATTTAATCACCTCACTTGTCGTTCCAATTTCCAGATCATTTATAAATAAGTTAAATAGCATCGGTTCCAGTATATACCCCCATGGCACTCCACTGTTTATTCTCTTCCATTGAGAAAAATAACCATTTAACCCTACCCTCTGTTTTCTATCCGATAACCAATTCCTTATCCACAACTGAACTTCGCCACCTATCCCATGACTCTTTCATTTTCTCAGGAGCCTTTATCAAAAGCTTTCTGAAAATCTAGATACACTATATCAACCGGCTAAGCCTTAATCCACTTGTTTATTCACACCTTCAAAGAAGTCAAGCAAATTTGTGAGGCAAGATCTCTCTCGGCTGAACCCATGCTGACTCTCTCTCATTAAATCAAGTTTGTCCACGTGTTCCACAATTTTATTTTTTATAATTGTTTCTACCATTTTGCCTGGCACCGAACTGAGGCTTACCGGTGTGTAATTTCCCGGATCTTCCCTGGAGCTCTTTTTAAAAATCGGCGTAACATTGGCCACACTCCAATCTTCAGGTACTACAGATGATTTTAGCAACAGGTTACAGATCACTAACAGCAGGTCAGCAATTTCATGTTTGAGTTCTTTTAGTACCCTGGGATGTATACCATCTGGTCCTGGTGATTCATCACCTTTTAACTTGTCGATTTGGCTCAGTACATCTTCCAGATTCACCGAGATTTCTTTCAGTTACTCCACAACCATTTCCGGTTCAGGTAGATCTCTTACATCTTCTTCCGTAAAGACCGAAGCAAAGAATTTATTCAGTCTTTCCACTATGGCCTTTCTCCTCCCTGAGCACCCCTTTTGCTCCTTGGTCATCCAATGGTCCCACAGATTCCCTCACAGGTTTTCTGCTTCTGATGTACTTAAAAAAATTGCTATGAGTTTTTGCTTCTTTTGCAAGTTTCTCTTCATATTCTTTTTTAGCTGTCTTTATCAATGCTTTGCATCTAACTTGCCAGTGCTTGTGTTTCTTCTTATTTTCTTCATCTGGATCCTTTTTCTATTCTTTAAAGGATGTTTTGTTGGCTCTAATATCCTCTTTCACTTTACCTTTTAACCACACCAGCTCTTGTTTCCTCTTCTTTCCACCTTTACTAATATGTGGAATACATCTGGTCTGGGCTTCCACGTCGGTATTTTTAAATAACATCCACGCCTCATTTACAGTCCTAACCTTTGCAACCAACCCTTATAGTTTCTTTTTAACCATTTACCTCATTTTATCATAGACGCCCTTTCGAAAATTAAATGCCCCTACAGTAGATTCACTAATTTGCTAAACAGTTTGTACTTGTATGTAGTCGTTCATGTTGTACATTATTTGTCATAATAAAATGATGATTTCAAATGTCTTGTTTTTTGCTTCTGTCCTACCAGAGATGCCTGCCCTTATTTCTCATCTGATCGCAGCATTAAGAAACACATGTCACACTTTCAAACGTTTATATTAGATTTCCAGTGTTGGCATATTTTTGAGAGAAAAAAACAGTTGTCATGACTTATGAATCAACCCTCGTATATTAGGACCTAGGATTAGCAACGTAGCGTCAATCAGAATTGCACCTTCTGACACAATACCTTCGAGAGAAAGGCATAAAATATGGCTAAAGATATTCATCTGCATTGCTTTTCTACAAAGAGGGCAAACTACACACCATCAAGTCAATTTCAGAAGCCCAAAGCATTTATCCAGATGTCACAGCATCATCTCCAACTGGATCTCTGAGTAAAGTAGGCCCCTCTAGAGGCATGAGACCTAAATGGCAATGAGTTACTGGGAACAAGTGCTTAAAATATCAGCAATCTGACTCGATATTACCATCAAAAGGCTGACCCTGACTAGAAGGAGTAAGCTGATGCTTGTGCTAAACTATATTGCTCTACATTTGGGAATTCTTAGAGATGAGATGCTTATTCCTTTCTATCTTCTTGGATTTGATGGTCGTTAGGATGCCTGGTAATATATTTCTTATAAGTTCTAGCAATTGCTTGCATTGTTTATAATATAATTAGCAAAGATGAACATGTGAATAGCCCATTTGTTCTCGTATTATCCAGTGATATCTCAGATTGTGAATTAGGATGTTGAGGTTGAGAAGGGGAAAGCAGGAGGGTTGAGAAACAGGGTTTATTATTTTTCTATGGGATTCATACATAAGAACATAAGAATAGCCTTAATAGCCTTACTGGGTCAGACCAATGGTCCATCAAGCCCAGTAATCCGTTCTCTTGGTGGCCAATCCTGGCCTAAACCCAAGGAGTAGTAATATTCCATGCTACTAATACAGGGCAAGTAGTGGTTTCCCCCATGTCTTTCTCAATAAGACTATGGATTTTTCCTCCAGGAAATTGTGCAAACCTTTTTTAAAACCAGCTATGCAAGAGAGAGAGAGGGAGGGGGGGAGGGCTTTTTTTTTTCTCTCTTTTCTTCTTCAGCTTTGGTCTGATACTAGAATGATAGCTTGGGATGACCTTCAAGAAGAATATGGATTTCAAGTACAGGATTCCTTCTATCATATTCAGCTGAGAGACTTACTTTATAAAGAAGCTAAAGATGAAAGCTCTCTACCAGATAATTATCTTAAGAAAGCAATGAAGGGTGACCGATCTAGGCGAGTAATTACACGCTTATATAGAGTCTTCCTTCTGTAGACTAACCTAATTGAACATTATACAGCCTGATGGAATATAGAGGTAGGCCATGATCTAGATTCAATAACATGGAAATAAATTTTTAAGCATTTGTTAAGGGTGTCAATTTTGAGCAGCATGAATGAGAATGGGTACAAAATTCTGTACAGATGTTACCACACTGCAGCCCGTCTTTACCACATATATAAAACTGGTTCCTTGGATTACTGGCAAGGATGTGCAACTATGGATGATTTTCGCTCAGTAGTAAAGACTTTTTGGACAACGGGGCTTAAGCTATATTTAGACATAGCAGGGCTTATTTATCCTCAGGATATTTAATATAAGGCCTCGGTATATACCTGTACCTCAGCATAAGCTGGCATGCTACTTTTATTACTGCTGGAAAATTGCTAATCGCAGCACATTGGAAACAAAAAATTATTCTGACACAAGTTTTCTTCTTTAAAAAATTGGATTTTATTAGACTAATAATGCATTTAATACATTATACAATAAGATATGGGATATTTATACAAATTGGAGACAAATCTCACAGGAAACAATACTGATACCTTTTGCTTCCCTGTGCCCCATCTTTCAGACTGTTATTATTGTGACAAATAGGCCAATGGTTGCTGCAGTTTGTCTTTTCTGTAAATTCTGTTCATAAATAAATTTTGGTGAAAAAATTAGCAGTGAAATTAACAAACATCACTGTTCATCTGTTCAATCAAAACATTGTCATTAATGGAGGATTTCAGCAAAGGGTGCTAAGGTGGGAATTAATCAATGTATGTTACTGTTAAGAGGGATTATTATACCACAAATTGTGCTATTTTAGCACAAGATCTCTTTGGGTAAAAGGGGACCCTGTTCTAAAATAGCATGACTTGTGGTAAAATAACCTGTCTTTAATAGTAGCACACATTGATGAATTCCCTCCTAAGTGCATTAGTGCATGCTAACACGATTGCATGCACCATTTGTTGAATCCTCTTAAATTCAGTGTTGCAAAATTTTGCCTTATGCACCTTTATAGAACATCTCTCAGAAAAAACAACAATTGTAGACAAATTTACATTTGTTCTGAAAAAGCTATAAACGTGTGTGTGTAATTTGTACACAGACGTATTTTATAAAATATGGGCATACATTGAAATCTTGACCCATCTACGCCAAAGCCATATCCTTTGCATAAAAGCACATGTGAATTTATCAGCACGTGTATATATTTGGCTCTAAAGGTTGAAGCCACCATTTTTCTGCCAAAGTAGTAGAGCACAAGTAAGTGAGGTTCACCCTGCTCATCTTACCCACTGAACCACCACTGTATAGTAGGCCTAAGAGCTCTAATAGGACTTGGGGGTGAGCATCTGTGGCTGGGGGAGGTCTGGAAATGGCTGGGATCATTTGGTGGGGTGGGGGGGTTCTTCTCTGGTTAAATGCTTAAACCTGAAATAACCCCCACCCCTAAAATTCTGAGCGAGGATAATATTAAAAGGTAATATTCTCTTTCCTATGAGGCATTATTGACTCATTAAATTTTAAGCCATCTTTTCCCATATCATGGTAGTAAAATCTCCTTTCCTCCCCTTTTACAAAACCGTAGTGTGATTTGTAGTGCTGGCCATGACAATAACAGTTCCGAAGCTCATAGGAATTCTATGAGCCTCGGAGCTTTTACTGCCACAGCCAGCGCTAAAAACTGTGCTACAAAAAAGTGGTTATGTGATAAACTGAAAAAAGTTAATACTTTGGTTATAATGAATAATACTGGTATTGAGTGCTTATTTGGGCCTTTGGCAAAAAATACATTTTGAATATCTATTATTTAGAAAAAGATAAACTTTTTTGCTCATGTCTTTTTTAATATTGTTTTTTTTTTTTCTGGGAGCAATTATTTTTGTGTTTTTGAAAGAAACTGTTATAACAGCTATTTCAGATGCACGGGTCATTATTTAATGTGATTTAACTGGCCAGAAATTGCTCCTGGCAGGTTAAATTGCTGATTGGAGCTAATCACTAATTTTCAGTGGCATTTAATTGTTTAGGATGACTGAAAATAACTGAACTAAAAACTAACTATTTTGGGGGTGTTCCAGGGGCAGAGTTGGCACTTGGCTAGTTAAGTGCCAGTATTCAGCATTTAATTGACCAGGTTAACCTCATAGACAGGACCGCATAAAAGTCAGTCCTATCTTTCAGCCTCTTTTACAAAGCCACGGTCGTGATTTCCATAAGGAAAATGCAGCAAAGCCCATTCAGTTTTTATTGTTTTCATTGCATTTGCTGTGCCTGGAGTTGCTATTGCGGCTTTGTAGGAGGGGCCCTTTATGTGGTAACCCTTTATGTGCTGAACATTGCGTTTAACTGGCTATGCTTTAGTTGGCTCAAGAAAACCGGAAATTCAATGTTGGTGCCAGGATGTGGCCTGGCACTGAATTTATGGGTTTAATGCCAACAGCAGTCAGCAAAATGCTGATCGCTACTGGCTGAATATGGGGCTTGTAATTTATAGTATATATTACTGTTCCCTCTGAGCTGAACAGGAGTCCTCCAACTGCATTGCAACTGCATTGCTACCAGTAGGGGGTGGAGTGTTTTCAGTTGCTGTGAACAGGCAGGTTCCCTGGAGTCCTGCAGAACTTATCTGTCCCTCACTATTGAAAATGTGATAGTAAAACAACCTCCCCCCCAATTATGATATATATATATATTATTCAGAAAGTTATAATGGCCTCATCAATGTTTTTTTTTTTTTTGGGGGGGGGTTTGCCTTGAAAGGATTCTTTTCAGCAGGTGAAAATTGTCTCGGTTACCACACCTCTATTTTTTATGAATGCCAAGAAGTTTAAGGCTGATTTAAAGAAGATGAACACAAAGAATTCTGCAATCATTAAGCTGTCTGACGATACTAACAAGGTGGGTCACACACCTATTCAATAACAAGAAAAGTGAAATTAACTTGTAGTGTTAGTGAGGAAGAAATCCACAGAATACCAAATTAAAGCCAGAATTCATATATGTATTATTCATTTTAGATGTTTTTGCATTTAAACAATGCCATCTATTATCAAGGGTCAGTCTGTCTGTCCATCTGTACACATTTGTAGAGAGTGGGTGTTCCTGTGTTATTCAGCTAGTGCACTAATTTGATAATGCAGAGTTAAAACAGGAGCACCTAGTACCTCTTAAAATTTAGTTCTGCATGATCTGTATTAAAAAATATTTTTAAAAATTCCAGCATGAGCGCTGTGTTAAATCTGGACAGAAAGTCCCATCATTCAAAAATCTCTCTGGGGGTTTTCATAAGCCTTCCAGAGATAGGGAAATACCTAGTGAACCTGAAGGTAACTCATATTGAGCTACTTCTGAGAAAGATGTGAACTAAATCCAAATAAACAAAAGAGTATGAAGATAGATAAAAACCATATGGCCTATCCAGTCTGCCCATGCATGTCAACTACTATCTCTTCCTCTCCCTTAGAGATTCTATGTACTTGAGCCAAGTTTTCTTGAACTCAGAAACAGTTGCTATCTCCACTACATCCACCAGCTCCACTGGGAGGCTGTTCCATTAATTTACTCTAGTATTTCCTTGAGTTACTTCTGAGTCTGTCCCCTTTCACCTTCATCCTATGCTGGTTCATTCCAGAGCTTCCTTTCAATTAAAAGAGACTCTCTTCCTGTGCCATAGAGGTATTTAAATATCTCTTTCCTCTCCTACCTTTCTTCCAGTGTATATGTGTTGAGATCTTTAAGTCTTTCTCCGTATGCTTTATGACAAAGACCACTGATCATTTTAGTAGCCATCCTCTTGACTAATTCCATCCTGTTTATATCTTTTTGAAGGTGCAGTCTCCATAATTATACACAATGTTCTAAATGATGTCTCACCAGAGTCTATATAGGGGCATCATTACCTCCTTTTTCCTGTTGGCCATTCCTCTCCTTATACACCAAAACATCCTTCTAGCTTTCACCATCACCTTTTCTTTCTGATCACACCCAATCCTGCTCCTCTTTCATGCCTGAAAGTTCATCACCCTCTGACCTTTACTTTGCCCTCGGGTTTATGCAGCCCAAATATGTGGACCCTATATTTTTTAGAATGAAATTTTAGCTACCAAGTTATGGGGGTCTCTATCGCCCAGCTACTACTTATCATTTCTATAGTGCTGAAAGTATGCAGTGCTGTACATTTATATTCAATAGATGGACTTTGCTCAGAAGAGCTTACAATCTAATATGGATAGACAGACAGGACATCTCAGGGTTGGGGCATTTCTGGTAGAAGGAATGATAACAATATGTATAGGTATCTAACAGTGAGTGGGAGTTAAGAGTTGAAAACAGCTTCAAAGAAGTGGGCTTTTAGCTTGGATTTGAATACTGCTAGAGATGGAGCATGACGAATTGACTCTGGCAGCCTGTTTCAGGCCTTCTTCAGTATGTTAACCAGTTTGCTTTAGAAAGCAATTCTTCCCTTCTTTGATAGATGAACACTATCTCTGCTCAGCAGCCATAAGTAAAAAGCATCCCATAGTCCAGGAAGCCAAAACGCTCTCAATGACACCATCCATACAGCCATGTATTCATCTCCAGGATGTAAGCTTAAGCCATAAAGCCACTTTTGATATGTTTGGAGCTATACCTAGCAATATAATTTATTTTAACATGGATGAGCAACATTGGATAATAATCATTAGTCTTTTTTTAAATTTTTTTTTATTATTTTCCAATATGAACAGTGCAATAAAAATGTATACATTTGAAAGATATCAACCATAAAAACACATCTTTGAACAACAAATTTTAAAAGATCATCATTATACCCCCCAACCCTTTACAGACCTTAAATATAGACATAATCCAATACATTTCTATGAAATACCCCCTCCCTCCCCGGATGTGTATGGAACCAAACTTAACTTAACTTGAAAAGAGATATAACTTAAATATATGCAACAAAAGCTGGTAACGGGCCCCACAATAATTTAAATACCTTATTCTTCTCTAATAATTCTACATTCATCTTTTCACATTTATACATAGAGCATAAACTTGCCCACCAGTAAGGGAAGTTGAGACTGTCAGAACTCTTCCAATTTCTCGTTATCATTTGGATGGCTATCCCTGTCATTATCAATAAAAGCCGACTTTTATAACGATCTAATGGGGGCTTAACATGCAATAAGGTACCGCATATGATCATCTCATAGGTCAGCGGAAATATTGAATCAAGAATTTCATTGATCTGTCCCCATATCGATTTCCAGAATCTGAGTATCAGAGGACAAAAAAACAGCAGATGATCCAATGTCCCAATGTCTGTATGACAATGCCAGCATCTATTAGAACTAGAACTATTTTTTGTAAACGTACAGGGGTCCAAAAGCTTCTATGTAACAGAAAAAACCAAGTTTGTCTCATAGATGCAGAAATTGTACATTTCATCCTCCAAGTCCAAATTTGTGGCCATTGAGCTACAGAAATATGCTGTTTAATCTCAATGCTCCAAATAATCATTACTCTTGATAAAACTTGACAAGCTCTCATTTACATTAAGATTAGCGAGTGGCTATTTCCAAAAAATATGCAATACAGTAAGGGAAAATAATTTGCAGGATTTTATGACGCAGGACCTGCTTACGTTGGAGAGCTGGTCCTCAACATGGCAGCTGGGCTTCAATGCTAAGAAATGTAAGGTCATGCACCTCGGTAGCAGGAATCTGTGCAAAACTTACACCTTAAATGGAGAAACGTTGGCTAGGACGACAGTAGAACGAGACTTGGGAGTGATCATCAGTGCAGACATGAAGGTTGCAAAACAGGTGGAGAAAGCATCATCCAAGGCAAGACAAATGACGGGATGTATCAATAGAAGTTTCGTAAGCAGGAAACCTGAGGTCATAATGCAGAACCATGGTGAGACCTCATCTGGAGTACTGTGTGCAGTTCTGGAGGCCACATTACCGCAAAGATGTGCTTAGAGTCGAGTCGGTTCAGCGGATGGCCACTAGGAATATCTCGGGGCTCAAGGGTCTCTCGTACGAAGAGAGACTGAACAAATTGCAACTCTACACTTGGAGGAACGCAGGGAGAGGGGAGACATGATTGAGAAGTTTAAATACATCACGGGTCGTGTCGAGGTGGAAGATGACATCTTCCTACTCAGGGGACCCTCGGCCACAAGAGGGCATTCGCTCAAACTCAGAGGAGAGAAATTTAGGGGTGACACCAGGAAGTATTTCTTCACGGAAAGAGTGGTGGGGTACTGGAATAAGCTTCCGGAGCAGGTGGCCAAGGCCAACAGCATGCTTGACTTTAAGAATACATGGGATCCCTACAGAGGCCTAGTAAGGCACTCAGACTTGATGGGATGGGTCAGTAGAATGGGCAGACTTGGTGGGCTATAGCCCTTTTCTGCCGTCATCTTTCTATGTTTCTATGTTAGGGCTGGATTCTATAAGCAGCGCCACTTGGTGTGGTTGTCAATTAACTGCTAGGGTCCTTTAGGATCCCACCTAGTGGCTCCTAGGCATACTTAGGTGTCACTAGGCACCAATATATTTACTGGTGCCTGTCTAGAATGCCTAGCGATGCCTAAGTCAACCACACCTATTTTCCACCCCTTGACTAAGGGCTAGATTCACTAAGCAAACTAATCGTGTACCAATCGGTTTGTGAGCCCTTTGCGACCCGATTTCCCTCCAATCCGATTCACTAACCTGTGTCCCGATCATCCTCCGATCTGTGCATGCAAATGAGGGGGAACGGCATTCAAATGATGGCAGGCAGGATTCACAAACCAAAACCCTGCAACACCGACTGGGCTGGCCAATCACAAACAAGCGACTGCTGAGGACCAGTCGCTTAGGTCCTTTCTGACTGCCCTGCTCTCTGCCCCAAACTCCTGCTTTCAGTCCTGATCTCCTGCCTACCCCGAACTCCTGCATCCCTGACTATCCCGCCTGCCCCAATCTCCTGCTGCTTTGAACTCCTGCAGCCCTGACTCTCCCGCCTGCTCCGAACTCCTGCTGCCCTGAATTCCTGCAGCCCCGACTGTACCACCCTTCCCCGCAGTGTAAGACCATAGTTTAACTCACGGGCTTAAAGCGGGTTAAAACCACGGGCTTGCCAAAACCCCCCTCCAAAACAAAATTCCTACAGGCAAGGAAGATGGTCTGCGCATGCTCAAGGATCGCTCTCTAGCGGTGTGGTGGTGGTGGTGGGGGGGGGGGGGGCGTGTCAACGATCGTCCCCCATTTGCATGCAGACCTTTACTGAATTTGTCAGCCTGCATGCAATTGGGCATGGATCGGACACGGAATCGGGGGTTAGTGAATCTAGCCCTAAGACATCCCTAGGCATCCTAAGAGTTTGGTGCCAAACTCTTAAATGTTAATTACAAAAACATTTTTTGATTGGCTGAAAACTGGTGTGGTCAATTACCACGCCAATTAAGCCAATTTAAGAAAAGCTGTATGTGGATTCCAAAGTTAGGTGTTGCTAGGCATCCTTGATTAGGGAGCCTAGCAGTGCCTAATGTAGGCATCTTATACTATTTAGCATGCATTAAGGGCATCCAGTTAGTGTAGCAGTAATGTCAGTGCACTAGCTGTTTAGCACATTCATGCCCATTCCCTCCCCTGACATGCCTCCTCCCTTCAAAATACAAAATATACAGTGATACCTTGGAATCTGAACTTAATCCGTTCCAGAACCCCGTTCGAGTTCCAAAGCGTTTGAGTTCCAAGACAATTTTTCCCATTGAAAATAATAGAAGCTGGATTAATCCGTTCCTGGGTCCCACAAACTCAAATTTTAACAAGAAATACACTGGATTTTAAGGTAAAATATTAACAAATATTCCAAAGCAGCATTCAGATTCTGGGGCACAAACACACACATACAATGTGCAGGGTGTTCGGATTCCAAAGCAGAGTTTGGATTCCAAGACAAAATTTACTACAAAAAAAAGTTTGGATTCCAAGTCGTTCGAGTTTTGGGGCGTTTGGATTCCTAGGTACCACTGTAAATACTTTGTGCTTAGCACATGCAGATGGAAAAACTAATGCAAAATACTGTAGCACATCCTATAGCTTAATAAAAGGGCCCTGAAGTTTTAATACTACATACATAATAAATTAAATTTCAAATCTAAACTACGTTTATAGAGGTGCACTATTTATTGCAGGTTGCATTTTATACATTGGGATCTATTTACTAATAATACCTGTGAATGGAACAGTGATGCACTTTACTAAATCTAGCCCATAGTCTATGGTTTCATCAGCAAATTCAATAGTTGCAGGGGTCATGGGTACCTTTATTCCTTCTTAATTTTCAGCAAATATCAAAAGAAACTTCCTGGGGAGTTTGCCTCTGAAAGAAAGCTACAAGTTATCCTGAAGAAAGTTCCTGCATACCTTGCCAATTAGGGCCATTTCCATAGTTAGAGCAGTGCTTTGCTCATGGAAAAGGGGTTATGTAAATGTGTATATGTTGAATGGGGTAAAAAGCATGCAGCATGCTATTTCATGATTTTTTTACCCACTGTAAATGGAGGCATTCCTGGAGACAGGGCTGGGGTGGGATCTTAACTAGGCACATACTTTTGAATTTTCAAAATATTTTTATTCCCAAAAAGCATCTTCACAAATTAGCCATATAAATGTATGTGGGATTATTATTGGGGAGGGGGGGGGGAATTTTTCCAGGCAGAGTACGGTACAAGGATTCAAACAGAGACTGGACGGATTCCTGAGGGATAAAGGGATCGTGGGATACTGAGAAAGCTAACCAGGTAATAAGTATAGAAACCCAACCAGGTCGTGCATGTGCAAGACCGGAGGGTTAGGACTTCGATGGGAAGATAGGACTCAATAGGAAACCAAGGTGGCAAGGGGGCCCCTTCTGGTGATTCAGACAGGTCGTGACCTGTTTGGGCCGCCGCGGGAGCGGACTGCTGGGCAGGATGGACCTATGGTCTGACCCGGCGGAGGCACTGCTTATGTTCTTATGTTCTTATGAAAGTGCATATGAGGGGGTGCTGAAAATTTCTCAGCCCCCAACCAACTTCCTATATTTTGAGTATTAATTTACCACTGTAGCTGAAAAGATTGTTATTTTATTTTGCAAAGTGCTAATTTGCAGAATCATAATGCTATGTTTTTACATTATTTTAGATCATTGATTGAATCATGTCAACAAAAAGTGTGGAATTTTCAAGTGTGGAACTCTGAGCCATCATGAAGTTTCTATCACTGCAGAAGAAAACTCTAAAGGAAATCCACGAATGCATGATGCAAACATTGAGTGACAAGAACCTACCATACTCCACAGCAGGCCTGCACAACAACGGTCCTTGAGGGCTGAATCCAGTCGGGTTTTCGGGATTTCCCCAGTGAATTTGCATGAGATCTATTTGCCTGCACTGCTTCCATTGTATGCATATTGATCTCATGCATATTCATTTGGGAAATCCTGAAAACCTGGCCTGACGAAGGCCAAAGTTGGGCAGGCCTGCTCCACAGTGAAGAAGTGGTGTGCAAACTTTCAGAACATATGAACGTAAGAATATAAGAATTGCCATCTCCGGATCAGACCCTGGGTCCATCAAGTCCGGTGATCCACACACGCGGAGGCCCCGCCAGGTGTACCTCCAGCATGGAGGTTTCGAGACCAAAGATGCAGCAAGTTCTGGGAGGCCTCAAACGGTGTCCTGAAATTGTTAACCATGTCCATGACCTGGTTTTGGCAGGTCGGTGAATATCAGCTAAAACAATTCATGAGATACTACAGATATCCAGGGAATGTGTTGGGTGCATAATCCATGAGCAGCTGGGTATGCAGAAGCTGTCAGCTAAGTGGGTACCCAAATGTTTGAATGCTGACGAGAAATGACGTCAAGTGCCAACTTTTTAGAATGACTAGTTATTGTGCTACTCTTGATGAAACTTGGTTACACCACTATGATCCTGACACAAAACAACAGTCCATGCATTGGTGGCACTTAGGTTCTCCAAGGCCAAAGAAATTCAAGACCCAACAGTCAGCAGGAAAGGTTATGGCCACAGTGTTTTGGGATCCGGAAGGTGTTGTAATGACTGACTATCTTCCAAGGAGCCAAACAGTTAATGCAGACTATTACTTTAACTTGCTGTGCCATTTAAAGGAGCCATTGAAAGAAAAAAGGAGAGGGAATCTGTGGAAAGGAGTTCTCTTTTTGCAAGACATAAGAACATAAGAATAGCCTTACTGGGTCAGACCAATGGTCCATCAAGCCCAGCAGCCCGTCCTCATGGTAGCCAATCCAGGTCCCCAGTACCTGGCAAATGCACCTGCTTACAAGGCTTGCAAAACGATGGATGTTTTGACACAGTTGGTGTTTAAGTGCATAGACTCTACTCATGAGATCTTTCTCCATCTGACTATTTTCTGTTTCCAAACCTTAAAGTTTGAAAGGGTGACAATTTTTGAGTGATTCAGTGCTGATTGCAGCAGTGGAGCAGTATTCCAGTGAACAGACATCAGAGTATTTTTTGGAAGGGTTACAGATACTTCAAACACAATGTGCCAACTTAGGCGTGACTATATGGAATAACATGTAAGTTTCATAGTTCCACATCATTCCCTTCTTGGTTGGGCTGAGAACTTTTCAGCACCACCTCATACATACAGTATTTTTACTTTGAAAATCCTGCAAAGTCTGTGGAGTCAGAAGCATGTGCATACTTTTCACCAGTTAGTGTATTTATAAAATCTGTTCTAAAATATGTAGGAGGTTATTTAACTGTGATAATGGGAGAGGGGAACCTGTCACTTTGATAGTATTCAGAGAAAATATTTCAAGGACAGTGTACTGTTTGTGTTTCAGTCTGAAGAGAACATCTTACTCAATCCAGTATCCAATGGTGGTAAGTTTACAATCTGTTAATTTACAATTAGCAGTGATGATAGAATTAAAGGTGTTAAGCCCAAATATAATTGTATGAAATGTTGAAAAATTGGTTAACAGCTTGAATCTGTTTGTCTGTATACAATATGATGTGCAGTAGAAGTGGTAATGTGATTATTGTCTGTAACACACCTAACTCAGATTCAAAACAAAGCTTAAAACCTTCCTATTTCAGGATGCTTTCCAAATTGCAATATAAGACCCTTCCTAATTATATCTAACAAAGAGCTAGATTCACTAACCTGCTTCTCCATGCCTGATCCATGGGCGATTGCAGGCAGGCCGATGAATTCACTATAAGGCCTGCATGCAAATTGGGACGATGGACCCCCACCAACCGCATGGATCCTGGAGAACAATCCTTGAGCATGCACAGACTATCTTCCTTGACTGTAGATGGTATGCTCATGCGCTGGTCTTTCGTGCCCAGCAGAGCTTTTTTACTTTTTTTTTTTTTTTTTACCTTTAGCTGACTGTTTTTTCTACTTCGCGAGCCCTTGGTTATAACACGCTTTAAACCCATGGGTTAAAACCATGGGCTTGCACTGTGGGAAAGGGCAGGCGAGTCGGGGCTGAACAGGGCAGGAGAATCGGGGCTGAGCAGGGCGGCGAGACAGAGCTGGAAAGTCGGGAGCTGATATCAGGAGATTGGGGCTGAGCAGGGTGACGAGACAGCTGGAAAGTCGGGGGCTGAGATCAGGAGATCGGGGCTGAGCAGGGTGGCAAGGCAGCTGGAAAGTCGGGGGCTGAAAGCAGGAGATCGGGGCTGAGCAGGGTGGCGAGACAGCTGGAAAGTCGGGGGCTGAGAGCAGGAGATCGGGGCTGAGCAGGGTGGCGAGACAGAGCTGGAAAGTCGGGGGCTGAAAGCAGGAGATCGGGGATAATAATAATAAATAATAATAACTTTATTTTTCTATACCGCCATAGTCAGGCGACTTCTAGGCGGTTAACATGGTAAGAAGGCTGGACATTCAGCGAATTACAAGAGGTCTTAATGCAATACAATAATTCTGCATACAATACAATACAATAAGTCTGAATACAGTACAATACAATACGATACAATGAGTCTAAATACAATACAATACAATGAGTCTAAGTACAATACCATACAATGAGTCTAAATATTTTACAATATTCTAAATGGGAAACTTACGTTCTAATTGGAGTTCTATGGGTTATGAATACCTGAATACTTTAGTACTAACAGGGCGGTGAGACTGCTGGAAAGTCGGGGGCTGAGAGTAGGAGATCGGGGCAGAGAAGCAGGGCGGCAGAAGGCAGGGCAGTCGGAAAGGACCTGAGCGACTGGTCCTCAGCAATCGCTTATTTTTGGATCGGTCAGCCCAGTCAGTGTCCCTCTTTTTTTTAGTGAATTGCTGCCTGCCTACATTTGAATGCCGTTCCCCCTCATTTGCATGTGCGGATCGGAGGATGTTTGGGACAGAGGTTAGTGAATTAGGTCAGAGGGAAATTGGGTCGCAAACTGATCGGTACATGATCGGTTTGCGTAGTGAATCTAGCCCAATGAAAGAGAACCGCTTTTAAGAAGTGATTTTACCCTCCCTCCTTATCCTTTCCACCCCCTCCTTACCTCCCTTTTACTTTTTTTTGTTTTTTTTTTTTACATCGATGTAATTTTGAATCTTTTCCTTTCCCCAATCCCTCTTGTATCACTTTGTCTATGTCTCGTCCAAGATTAATGTTATTGCCCCATTTTACTACTACTACTATTAATTATTTCTATAGCACTACCAGACGCATGCAGCACTGCTCAGAGTCACAAAGAGTAAGAAAACAGTCCCTGCTCGAAAGAGCTTACAATCTAAATAGGCAAGACAGACAAAGAGGATGTCATGGATACAGTTAAGGGGAATGGTTAATCAGCGGGATGGGTTGGAGGGCAGAGGAGTAGGGTTAATGATTGAAAGTTATATCAAAAAGGTGGGTTTTCAGTCTGCTTTTAAACAAGGGAAGGGAAGGGGCTTGATGGACAAACTCGGGTAATTTATTCCAGGCATAGGGGGCAGCTAGATGAAAGGAATGATAGTCGGTATATCAAATTATAAATAAACTTGTAAACTAGGATTCTGGACTCCTTCCAGACAGTGGCAGCCCCAGATTGTAAAACACTTTGCTGGCTGTTTCCAGACTGAATTGCACTTATTAACTTTTATAAAGAAAGTTAATGACCTTTTTCTTCATTAAGCATTTAAGGTTGCCTGCTGATGTTTTCTTATTCTTTATTAGCCTATTTTATTATGTGTTTATAATGTGGTTTTATTTTGTTTGGGGGCAAATTTAGCTGGCAGTGGTCAGCGTTTCCTTTTTTTAAACACTGGCCACTGCTGACTGAATTAGACCCAGATATAGTGCCAGTCTCTATCCAGTATTGGCATGCAGTGGCATACTAAGGGAGGGGGCGGGGGAGGTCCACCCCAGGTGTACGCCCCAAGGGGATGTACAGCCGGCCACCCTCCCTATTCTGCCGCTACTGCTTTCCTTAATAAGCAGCGGCAGAAAACTTTAAATCAGGAGTATCCGTGGCCCAGCTTGTGCTCCCTCCTTTCCTTCCTTCTGTGCCTCCCTCCAGTGGGTGTTTAGCTTCTGGCTGGCTCCCCTGCTGAAGTGGTTTTTCTGCTCAAAGCCATGGGCATCGGCTCCTCGAGCAATCCATGGCTGCATCGGAAGCATTCCCTCTGCAGCAAGGAACCGACCAGAAATGCTGCTGCTGCATAGGGAAGGGGGGGGGGGGAGAGAAATGCTGCTGCTGCTGCACAGGGAAGGGGTGAAGAGAAATGTTCCTGCTGCACAGGGAAGGGAAGGGTGGAAGAGAATTACTGCTGCTTTAGCACCCAGTTGGGAAGAGAGAGGGAAGGAGGGAGAAGGAAGACAAGGGAGAGGAATGAGAGATGACAAGTCCATGGGAGGGAGGAAGGGATAGGAAAGAAGGAAAGGAGATACCAGACCATGGAGGGGGAGGGAGAGATGCCAGGGCATGGGAGGGGGGGAGAGGGAAGGAGACAGATGCCAGACCAGGGGGGGAAGGAAGGCAGGAGGGAGAGAAAGGAAGGAGAGGAGATGCCAGATAATGGAGGGGGAGGGGAGTTGGAAGGAGAGGAGAGAGATGACATTGCATGGGGGGTAGGGAAGGGAAACTAAGGAGACAAATACCAGACCAGAGGGAAAGGAGGGAGAGGAGATGCCAGAGCATGGAGAGAGAGAGATGCCAGAGCATGGGGGGAGGGAAGTGAAGGAGATAGAGATATCAGACCATGGTGTGGAGTGGGAAGGAAGGAAGGAAGGAAAGGAGAAGAGAGAGATGCTAAAGCATAGGGGAGGGGGTGGAGACAGAAAAATAGAGAGGGGGTAAAGCTGAAATGAATCATGTACAAAGGAGAGAAGGGGCACAGGATATACAGTTTGTTGAAGGGGCATAGAAAAAGGGATGATGCCATATAAGAACATAAGCCGTGCCTCTGCTGGGTCAGACCTGAGGTCCATCATGCCCAGCAGTCCGCTCACGCGGCGGCCCATCAGGTCCAGGACCTGTATACTAGCCCTCTATCTATACTCTTCTATCCCCTTTTCCTTCAGAAAATTGTCCAATCCCTTCTTGAACTCCAATACCGTACCCTGCCCTATCATGCCCTCTGGAAGCGCATTCCAGGTGTCCACCACCCGTTGGGTGAAGAAGAACTTCCTAGCATTGGTTCTGAATCTGTCCCCTTTTAATTTTTCCAAATGCCTTCTCGTTCTTGTAGTTGTCGAAAGTTTGAAGAATCTGTCCCTCTCCACTTTCTCTATGCCCTTCGTGATCTTATAAGTCTCTATCATATCCCCTCTAAGTCTCCGCTTCTCCAGCAAAAAAAGCCCCAGTCTTTCTAATCTTTCAGCATATGAAAGGTTTTCCATACCTTTTATCAAACGCGTCGCTTTCTTCTGAACCCTCTCGAGTATCGCCATATCCTTCTTTAGGTACGGCGACCAATATTGGACGCAGTACTCCAGATGCGGGCGCACCATCGCCCGATACAACAGCAGGATAACTTATTTCGTTTTGCTTGTAATACCCTTCTTGATTATTCCTAGCATTCTATTTGCTTTCTTAGCAGCCGCTGTGCATTGTGCCGATGGCTTCATTGTCATGTCCACTATTACCCCCAAGTCCCTTTCTTGGGAACTCTCACACAATAAAAGCCCTCCCATTGTGTAGCTGTTCCTCGGGTTTCTGTTTCCTACGTGTAAGACTTTGCATTTCTCTACATTGATCTTCATCTGCCATCTCGTCGCCCACTCCCCTAGTTTGTTTAGGTCCCTTTGTAAATCTCTCCAGTCCTCTTTAGTCCTAGCCCCATTGAAGAGCTTGGTGTCATCTGCAAATTTTATTACTTCGCTCTTCGTCCCAGTTTCTAGATCATTTATAAATACATTGAATTGCAGTGGTCCAAGCACCCACCCCTGCGGAACACCACTCGTGACCTTCCTCCAGTCCGTGTAGTGGCCTTTCACTCCTACCCTCTGCTTTTTTCCGGCCAACCAATTCCTGATCCATCTGTATACGTCTCCTTCCATCCCATGGTTCTTTAGTTTCCGAAGTAGGCGTTCATGGGGTACCTTGTCAAAGGCTTTTTGGAAGTCTAAGTATACAATGTCTATGGGGTCCCCTTTGTCCATCCGTTTGTTAATTCCTTCAAAGAAGTGCAATAAGTTTGTCAGGCATGATCTTCCTTTGCAGAAGCCATGTTGGCTTGTTTACATAAGTTAATGCCTCTCTAGATGCTCCTCGATGCTATCTTTTATCAGTGCTTCTGCCATTTTCCCCGGAACCGAGGTCAGACTTACCGGCTTATAGTTCCCTGGGTCACCTCTCGATCCCTTTTTAAAGATGGGCATAACATTGGCTATCTTCCAATCCTCCGGGATCACGCCTGTTTTCAGGGATAGATTACAAACCTGCTGTAGTAGTTCCGCTATTTCCTCCTTTAGTTCTTTCAATACTCTAGGGTGGATTCCGTCCGGGCCCAGCGATTTGTCAGATTTTAATTTTTCTATCTGCCTGTGTACGTCCTCAAGGCTTACTTCCATGGATGTTAATTTCTCTGCTTGGTCTTCTTTGAAGATTTGTTCAATGTATGTTGGATGTATCTTCTTTTGTAAATAATGATGAAAAGAACATGTTTAATCTTTCCGCCACTTCTTTCTCCTCCTTCACCACTCCCTTCCTATCTATGTCATCCAGCGGTCCCACCTCCTCCCTAGCCGGCTGCTTCCCTTTAACATATCTGAAGAACGGTTTGAAATTTTGTGCTTCCCTGGCTAGCCTCTCTTCATATTCTCTTTTTGCTTTTCTAACCACTAGGTGACATTCTTTTTGATACTTCCTGTGTTCATTCCAGTTCTCCTCGGTTTTGCCCTTTTTCCATTTCTTAAATGATTTCTTCTTATCCCCTATCGCTTTCTTCACTTCTTTAGTTATCCACGCCAGGTCTTTTGTTCGGCTCTTTTTGTATCATTTCTGAATCTGGGGATATACCGGGTAGACACTGGATGGAAGGGACAGAGAGGGTGGACAGTGGATGGAAGGGGCAGAGAGCGTATGGGCAGTAGATGGAAGGGGTAGGGAGAGAGGGCAGAAGCTGGGTGGAAGGGGCAAAGAGAGGGCAGATGTTGCATGGAAGGGAGAGAGAACAAACACTGTATAGAAAGAAGAGATTGAAGAGAAGATGATTAAAGCAGAAATGACAAAAGGTAGAAAGATTTTTTTGTTGCTTTACGTAGAATCAAGTAGTATTGTAACTGTATTGATAAAAGTTTGTAAATAGGAAATGGAAATAAGGCAATTTTTTTGGACTAAATCCCTTTCCTCAGGTCTGGACAGGATACCATAACAGCAGTATACTGTACTGTTCTGAAGAAAGATTTGGCCTCTGAAAGCTAATTGAGAAATGGATTAGTCCAATAAAATGGTATTTTCTTATTTATCATTATTTGTTTTATTTCTATTTGTTAATTTGTAAAGTGGTGATTGTTATGTATCAGTTTTTTCAAATTTACATCTACTGGCTTTATATTTTGCACAGTATTAGGGGACATGTGTCACTGTATCTGTGGTGTTGCATTGTATGCAGAGTCTGGTTTCTTGGCGGTTCAGTTTAACTCTTGTTTACATATTTCTATTTTTAGTTTGTGATTATTCCATATTGGGTGAGGGTATATCTGTGTTCTGTATGTATGAAAAGTACATGGTTTTCTGTTGGCATTGACTGTACATGATCAATTGACTGTGTGGGATCTGGCTTGTTTAGTTTTACAATGTGTATGTTGGTGTTCTAGTGCTCACTGCATTGTTTAAGATGCTGCCTTTTCCTAGATACACTCTTGTGCAATATGTGGATTGTTACTAAAAATTATATTTTTCATGTAGATGAGGGTGTGTCAAAAAATGATGGGCCCCAGGTGTCACATATGCTAGGTATGCTCTGTTGGCATGGAATATCAGGGTCTGGGGCATGCTGAGAGTTATCCTGGTACTACCCTGTTCAGCAGCTAATTCAGTCAGCAAAAAGGCTATTGTAAGTTAAATGGATAGCTGTCTAGGTACTGTCACTGAATACCAGTGGCGCAGAGATGATTCTCAACCCCCATTTCTCGACCCCAGTGCTAATGTACAGTGCCATGGTAGTTAGAGGAGATATTCATTGACACTCTTTGGTTAGGTCTTGCCTGGTCAAACCATGCTGAATAGCCATTCCTTTATGTTTTAATTGTGACCTGCTACCAATCCTCTTGTGTAATTGGAAGGATTGGAAGAATATAAGCCATGTTAAAATCAATTAATTAAATAAATGAGAAATGTACTTTTCAACAATTCAATGAAATCTATATCAACTCTATAGGAGAGGATTTCCATTCACCACAACCTTCTGCTGCCAGGGGTATTTTAATACTGGACTGCAGTGGAATAACTTTCTTTGATTATACTGGCGCAACTATACTTGTTCAGGTAATTCATTTTTGATTTTCCTTTTTTTGGAACACATGGGGATGCGATTGTGGATGGAGCCGATGGATAGCGAGTGGATATATGAAAGAAAAAGAATAAATAGCAGCCATGCATTTCTTTGAATAGCTGCAAATATTTTGGGGCTTTGAACTACTTTTTTTCAATTGATCATGTGGTAATGTGACTGAGGGTATGGCTTGGATCTGTCAGAAACACAGCAATATATTCAGGGTTTGCAAACAAAAGGTATTTTAATGTTCTGAATCAATATATGCATCCCTGTTACTTCACAGGCTTGATGAATCCAGCACAGTTATCGTCTCTTTATTTTTTACTGGTTCTCAAATCACTCTTAGCACTCTTTCTCTAAGGCTGGTTCCCAGCTTAGTCCAATACTGTCTCTTAACACCTTCCTATGTCCCCTCTGTACATATGTCAAAAGCAAGTATTTTCTGAACACTGGACAAGGTTATCCCCTACTTTCACATTCTTCCTACTCAAAGCCATACTGCTTTCCTGATGCTCTCCTCAGGTACTATAGCTGAACCTCAACTGGAGTCCTTTTCCCTCAGGACCTCCATTCTGGAAGCCTAAGAACATAAGAATAGCCTTACTGGGTCAGACCAATGGTCCATCAAGCCCAGTAGCCTGTTCTCATGGTGGCCAATCCAAGTCACAAGTACCTGGCAAAAACCCAAATAGTAGCAGCATTCCATGCTACCATCCCATGTCTGTTTCAACAGCAGACGATGGACTTTTCCTCCAGGAATGGTTTTAAAAGTATTACTCTGTAACTTCGAGCGTCCTCCAGTCTTTGTAAATCTTGATGCAGTAAAAAAAATAGATCCACTTGTACCTGTTCTACTCTTGACTCGAGGCCTCTCCTTGCTCTCACTTAGGGCATTTAATTCCTTTATGGCCTGGGCTCCATCCTTCTGATTCAGGCTCAGTCACAGCATATTAGTGCCACCTGTTGTAAGGTGGCTAAACTACACCAACAGTGAGGGAGTGCTCTTCACTATACCATCCACTCCTTCATTCATGTCTATATGAATGTAGATGAGTGACTCAATTTAAAGGTGATAGGAAAACTGAAAATGTAGTGTGGTAATTAGGACAAAACTTTTGGGGTTCTACTGTAGGATCATAATCTGTGTCTATGACTTTCTATGTTCAAACTGAACAGCCAATGTCCTAAGGCACATTAGTGGTAATGAAGATGAGTGGAGGGCCTAGATTTAGGCACCTAGAGGGTACCTAATTGGAGCCTATTCTATAACCTTTTGCATTAATATTTGCATGTCACTAAGGTACAACCAAAGTGGTTTGCATATTTGAAGGTACTTTCTGTGTACCTTAATGTATGTTCCCAGTAGTGGCAACACACAGCCGCCTGGATTCTATACATAATACCCAAATTTTGGGTGTTTTTCTGAGATGTTCATGCAAATTAATAGGATAATGAGCTTTTAACTATCAATAACTGAGTACTAAAAAACAATTATCGATGTTGATTGCCATGCATTAAAATTAGTATCCGCATTTGGCTGCGCACTATTCTATAAAGCATAATACCTAACTCTGCTAGCATGTAACTCAAAATAGGGTGTGATAATGGGCGTGTCAGGGGTGTTTTTACAGAATACAGCCTCACGCGCATAACTTGGGCACCAGCATTTACACTAGCTTTCTGCAGGCATAAGTACGGTACCCAAAGTTATACATGGGAATCAGCACTAAGCGTGATTCTATAAAGGGTTTATGCCATTTATAGAATTGCACTTAGTGCTTTTCTTTTCTGGTGCTGGATTCTTAGCGCCATTTATAGAATTTCTCCCAAAGTACACATAACCGTGGGTGCCTAAATATAGAATTTCCCTTTATGGACCTAATTCTATATATGGAGCAAAAAAAAAAAATCTGTGCCCCCCAAAATTCACATGTAGCACTATTCTATATATTGTGTTTTGAGTTAGGTAGGGTTTATAGAATATGCATAGCACCTAAACCCACAACTAAAATTTAGGCGCAACCATTAATACCAACTAAAACCTGATGTAAATGACTGCATCTAACTTAGGCACAGATCAGGCGTATTCTATAACAAAGCACATAATTTATAGGAATGCCCATGACCCCCCCTTGACCCTCCCCTGGCCACACCCTCCTTTGAGATCCACATGGTAGAATTTACATGTACAACTTTATAGAATACGCTTAGCAAGTTCGTGTAAATTCTGATCTAGTACAATAGGTGTGTCATTGTGGATGGGCAGGTAATATCCCCATGCTCGTGAGCTGTGTAGAGGGAATACATTCTAGCTTTGAATCCCTCCTCCTTCACCTCCCTTCAGTTTGTACCAAAGCAGGTATTAGCCCCAAATAGAAACACATGTGAAGGAGGGGTATGGGGAACTCCCCAAACTACAACTTTGTTCTGCTCTGAAATTATAGTAAACGTGTTAAACATTGCCATTGAACAATAAAAACAGCAAAACAATCATGCCAAACAGAAACATTTATGGAGATCAAATAATACCCCAATGTGTTATATCAATAGATTATTCTTCATACCCTTAAGGTATGTCCAAAAATATGTCCAAATCAAAAATGCCTAGAACAAGACCTTTTGGATGTGGGAGGGGCCATAAAAGTGGTGGATGTGGCAACACAGTAGCGGGACACCTTATAGGGCACTGCTGTGAACTTCACAAAAAGGGTGCCACATAAACATCTCACCACAACTCCCTTGCATCCCCAAAACACACCATACCCACCTGTCTACCACCCCAATAGCCCTTATGGCTGTAGGTGTACAGTACAGTACAGGCAGTACAGTAGGATTTTTTTGGGGGGTTGGGTAGACTCACATTTTCCATCATGAATGTAGTGGTTAGAGTGGCTTATGGGCCTGGGTCCTCCTCTCTCTGGTTCACTAGCCTACCCTCCAGACTACTTAAGCTACCTCTGTGCAGCTCTACTAGGCTTTCTTATGCCAGATGCTGATGTTCTGCAGGCAGGTATGTGCGTTTTTATTCCGATTTCTATGGTGTTGTATGTGTGTGTGGTGGGGGGGGGGGGGGTCAATGATCACTGAAGGAGTGTGTGGGGGTCTGCACTTTGTTCCTGCAGTGGTTATCTGGTCACTTTGGATACCTTCTGGGCACTTAGACCTATTTTTACATCGCCTAAGTCACAACGTACAAGTTCCGTCTAGGCAGTCATGTTAAACTTTCGTTTATACTTGCAGTACGACTAAGTCTAGTTCAGCCCACATCCTGCCCAAATCCCGCCCTCACCACTCCTCCTAATATGCCCCTTTCAGCTCTGAAAAGGCCTAAGCTGTTTTTAGATACATTTAAAACCCGTTCCGATTATCGGCACTTGGACGACTTGTCTTTAAGGTTGTCCAAGTGCCAATTTAGGTGGGATTTTAGGCATATTTCTGTTTTAATTATGAGCCCCTTGGGCTCTAGCATATTCCTTTCATGTCTGCTTTTAATCATGCCATTGGGGTGGGGCTTATATAATCAAGGTGATAAAAAAGGAATTCTGTAAACTAACGTGAAAAAATTCTTGAAGTCATAGGAGCCAATTCTTTTTAATTATTGAGGGTGCTAAACCCAATGAAAATCACCTCTCCATGGACACAGTCAATGAGTTTGTTCAATATTGGGGGTGCTGAAGCACCCACAACACCCATAGACCTGGCTCATATGCTTGAAGTTATTGGGAACTGGATCTTCTGCTACTAATTTGCTGAATTTTTTTTATTTTTTTAAAATAAATCTTTATTCATTTTCAATTCTTTCAACAAGTGTACAATATTATTACAAATAACTCACATAACTCACTTGACAATCTTGAACAATGTTATTATAAATACTTTAAATCCCCCCACCCACCTCCCAAACCTCCCTATATCAACAAAATAATCAATCAAATCATATATATATGCATATTTATCCCTCCTTTATATTATAATTAATCTTGTATTAACATATCCCTCCCCCCCCTTTCTTTCAATAATATCTATAGATGATTAAAGTAAACTGTGCCTGAAGATTAGAGGCAGGGGTTAGAATCATGATTTTAGATCAAGTGCAGTACTCTAAATGGTTAAATTGCTTCGCTTCTAATTACAGCCTTAGACACATTTGCAGAACATTAATATGCACATTTTTAATGTGTTTAGATTTACATGGATTTTAAAAGGAATGATGTGGATGTGCTGTTCATACACTGTCTATGTAAGTATTACCTAACAGAATGAAAAATAATAAATGATTCCGAATCTGCTCAAGGACGCTTACAGTAGTCAGATGTGGCAAATTAACAACAGATGTTTAGATGGTTTGGCTCTATGTCATGATGCCATTGTACAGAGCCATGGTGAGACCTCATCTAGAATACTGTGTGCAATTCTGGAGGCCACATTACCGTAAAGATGTGCTCAGAATTGAGTCAGTTCAGCGGATGGCCACCAGGATGGTCTCGGGGCTAAAAGATCTCTCGTATGAAGAAAGACTGAACAAATTGCAGCTCTATACTCTCGAGAAGCGTAGGAAGAAGGGAGACATGATTGAGACATTTAAGTACATCACGGGACGGGTCAAGGTGGAAGATGATATCTTTCTTCTCAAAGGACCCTCGAACACAAGAGGACATCTGCTCAAACTCAGGGAAGGGAAGTTTCGTGGAGACGTCAGGAAGTACTTCTTCACGGAACGAGTGATAGAGCATTGGAACAAGCTTCCAGTACAGGTGATCGAGGCCCGCAGTATCCCAGACTTCAAGAATAAATGGGATACCTATGTGGGATCACTGCGAGGGTCATACCAATGAATAGGGTCGCTAGGATATTGACTTAATAGAGCAGGTCAGTAGAGTTAAGGGGGCCAGTAGACTTATAAGGGTGGGTCAATGGTGTGGGCAGACTTGATGGGCTGTAGCCCTTATCTGCCGTCATCTTTCTATGTTTCTATGTCTTGGTGAATTAGATTTTTAAGCCAGAACGATGATCTTTGGAATGGCTGAGCACAGGGAACGGTGGCGTAGCCAGGGAGGTTGGCACCTGGGGCGGTGATGCCTGGCGTCACTGTGCTATGCGCTCCCTGCTCTTTCCCATCACACTATGCACCCCTCGCCACTTGAACACCTCCCCCTGCACCTCTTGAAATGTTTGCTGGCATGAGCAACAGCTTCCACCTGCCTTGACTCCCTTCTGACATCACGTCCTGGTTCTGCTAATTAAAAATGGGCAAGCAGGTTGGTACAGAACAATCAGGAAGGAAAGATAAGGGGAAGTTCCTAAGTATAAAATCTTGTGTGTTGATCTCAAAGCTTTATGCTGGACCCTAAACAAAATCAGGAGGTGTGACATAGTCTGCCAAAACATAGTGTTGAAAATTTTAGAAAAAAAAGAGTTGTTTTATTGGGATTATCTACTCATCTGCATGTTGCTTCCCACTTCTTTTTGCTACTGCTTGTTTTGTGGGACCTCTTTGGATTTTCTCTTTGCTTTATGGTCATAACAATTAGCATGTGAGAGAAGGCGATTCCCCTCCTAAAAGGCAGCCTGTAGCACTTATCCTGAATTCTTGGCTAGGGATATGAAAGCACCTCTTGGTCCCTCTGATTCTACAATTTCTGCCTTATAAAGAAACAATGCCAAATGTGATTATATTATTTATTAGAAAATAAAAATACTTGGAAGTATGGCAAGCCGTTACATTAGTTACACACATACACTAATGATTGCAGAAAAATATATACTGTATGAATATAATTGGTAACACTGGATTTGTATGTAAGGAACATTACAAACTACATGGTTACACTAATAAATTTCCTGAGAAGACATCACAAAGCAGCAACTATATCTTAGGCTAATCACCAAGAGTCCCAAAGTAACCAACCCTTAGACAAGCAAAGTAGTTGAGACTAACTGGCTCCCTAGAACTATATACTGTATTTCCCCGCCTATAGGCCGCCCCAGTGTATAGGATGCAAAAAAATGCCTATACATGTTTTAAAACTGGTAGATAAGCCACCCCATTGTATTAGCTGCATCTTATCTACCAGTAACTGGGGCGGCCTAAAACTGAGGCAACCTATACAATTTTAAAAAATCATTTCCTCCCCTTCCCTCGCTGCTCCTCATATCATGGCGGTGCAGGGCAGGAGAGATCTTTTCGATCTCCAGCCCCGCCTCGTATGTGCCTTTGCCTTGTGAGTCCCGTGAGAACTGATGGCAAAGGCATGCAGGAAGTAGCGCGGGGCCGGGCTGGAGATTGAAAAGATCTCTCCTGCCCTGCACCGCTGTGATTTGAGGAGCAGCGAGTCCAGCGAGGGAGGTGGGAGGGGGGGGGATGCTTTTTAAAAATTGTATAGGCTGCCCCAGTTTTGCAAGCCGCATCCACTGGACTATTTGCCTTCTATGTGGACTAGAAAGTATATGGAGCTTTGAATTTTTGTACTTGAAATTAATTATTGTATTTGCTGTACTTTCTTTGATTGTATGGTTGATATCATGCTATGGTTAAAATGTAAACAAAACAATATTTTATTTTTATTCTGTTTTTTTTCATTCCAGCATCCTTAATCAGAGCACTGCAGCACAGTGGCCTGAAACCTGAAGATCCTGTTTTCTTTGACTCTGTTTCTGCAGCACTTGATGATATAAGTTCAAGCAAGGTAAGCCTAATTTCAGGCTGTAAAGGCAAATCTTCTGTTTGCAGGAAATGTCTATCTTGCAAAAATCTAAGATTAGTTGTACATTAGCTTATATAAAACATGTTCAATCAATGTAGATATGTTGTAGTGTTTTACCTTATCATTCAATGTAAATAAAATATACAATTGACACAAAACTTAGAGCTGTGGTTCTTTTTTTGGCATGTGATGCCACACAGCTTTTCTTCACAACTAACTAATTTTATATCATTCCTCCTTCTACATTTGTGTCTCTTATGGCCAGGGCTAGAATTAGGGGGTGGGGGTGGGGGGGCAAATAGGGCAGCTGCCCTGGGCCCCAAGGCTCTGGGGGGCCCCTCATTGGCCGAGATGTCCTCCCCCTTCTAACTGCACCAGTTGATTGTCGCCTTCACCTTTGTTCTCATTCATTTTTGTTGCAGGGAACTGCCGGCTGCAGCAGCAATTCTGAAGCGCATCCTGCAGCCTTCCTCCATGCTTTCCTTCTGCTGCAGTCCACCCAGGTGGAAAAAGGAAGTTGCATCATTGGGAGTGGACCACGGCAGAAAGAAAGCATGGAGGGAGGGCACAGGCTGTGCTTCAGAGTTGCTGCAGCAGCTAGCAGTTCCATGCAACAAAAATGGATGAGACCGAAGGTGAATGTGACATCGGACCAGCAGGTTAGAAGGGGGAGGACATGCTGGACCAGGAAACTCCCTGGACCAATTGTTTTTATTTATTTTTTTTTTTAAAGTAGAATGGGGGATAGTTTTCAAAGAAGTGCCAGACTGGGGGTGAAGGGGAAGAACTATAGGGCCAGAAACAGAGGGTACTAGAGAAAGAGAGATGTGGGCAGTGGTCTGGAGGGAGAGAAGAGAAAGGGAGAGAAGTTGGATGTGGGGTGCTATGGAGGAAAGGGGAAAGAGCTACTTGAAAGGAGGACAGTTGGGAAGAGAAAGGCAGAGATGGTTGACCTGGTGATGTTGTAGAAGGGAGGGAGAGATAAACAATATGAGGGTAAGGAAGTTGGAAAGGGAAAGATGGTGGACCTGGCGGAAGCAGGGAGCGATATGGGACGAGGGAGAGAAATTGGACCTAGGGATAGAAGGAGGATAGGGAGGAAGAAATGTTAGTTCTGGGGTGAAAGGGAAAGAGAGATGTAGCATCTTCTTTTTCCCTCCTTCCCATTGTTCAGCATTTAGGAGGCACAGAAGAACAACAGAAAAGAGAGAAAGAAATGTTAGACCATAGGGAGAAAGATGGAACCATAGGAGGGAAGAAAGGTGGGATAAAAAGATGCTAGAGGATGGAGAGAAAGGAACAGGGAGCTATAACCTGATGAGAGAGGGAAGGGGATTCTGGAAGTGGTGAACCACATGGAAGAGGTCAAAAGGGGGATGACAAGATGAGAAAGAGAACACTGAGTACAGTGGTAGAAATGTGGTAATGGAGAGTAGATAGAAGGAAATAGGAGGCTGGGAAAGGTGTGAAATGGGAAAACTAGAGAATGAGAAGAGATGGAAAATTGATAGGTAACTGAAAATTTAAAAAGAAGGAGAAGAAAGAGGGTGAGATTTGAGTGGGCAGAGGGAGAAGCGAAAAAAGGGAGGAAAGCTGAAATGGAAAAATCAATATGTTGGAGACAGGCATAATGAGGAAATGGAGAAAAAAAAATGGACAGCAGATGGTAGAAAATAGACAAAAAGTAAAAAGAGAAACTGGGACCAGGACGATGGAAAACCAAAATGTTCATACAACAAGGTAGAAAAAAGTGTTTTATTTTGATTTTGTTAACTTTGGGATATGTGTATCACAAATATATTTGTATTCTATTCAGTGACATAGCCACACAGCTAATTTGGAGGGAGGGGGGAGGGGCTGGAGCACCACATTTTCTCCCCATCTGCATGCAAAATATAAATACTTGAGCTGGTGGGGATCCCCAAGCCCTGCCTATTGAAGACCTCCTCCTCCAGTCTTCCAACCAGAAATCTCCAAGTTTCGCAGCTAGTGGCCATATCCTCAAGTTGCCACTTCTTTCATGCATTCATGAAAGCCGTAGGGGTAGGGAGGCAGCTGCAGAAGCTCTGAAATACTACAGAACATGGAGAGTTCTGGTCACTGGATCTGAGGAGAGGGAGGAGGTGGTCATTAACTGGTGAGGCTTGGGGATCCCTACCAGCTACAGCAAGGGAGATGTTCATTTTATTTTATTTTTTTTTTGGGGGGGGGGGTCTAAGCTCAAAGTGAGAAGCCCAGCCCCGTCTCACAATTATGCCACTGAATGTGCTGATTTTAATGTTTTGGGGTTTCCAGTTCAGTTTTGGTATTCATATTTCTATGTCTTATTTGTAATCCATTGTTCTGTATTGGGTGAAGGTCTGTCTGTGTTTTGTTCTGGAAGAAATCATTTAAAGTTGTTTTATACATATGTGGTATTAATGGTGGGTGGAGAATTTGGGACAGGGGCAGGTACAGTGGTACCTTGGTTTAAGAGAATAATTCGTTCCAGAAGCATGCTCTTAAACCAAAACACTCGTATATCAAAGCAAGTTTCCCCATAGGAAGTAAGGGAAACTGCTTTGATTGGTTCCACCTCCTCTCCCCCCCCGAGGCTACCGGCGCTGCTCCATTCTCCCCCCCTTGAGGAACCCGACGCTGTTCCAAACCCCTCCCCGCAATCCGGCTTCCCCCCCCCTGTGAACCGGCATCCTCCCACCACTCGCGTTGACCCCCCCTCCACCGTGATCCTACTTCCCCCCCCCCCCCCGAGCACGTCAATGACACTTTCTTTACCCGACTTGGCACCAGTGCCAGTGCCTGAAGATCCTCCCTCTTCTGGCGCAGCCTGGGCTGGGCGGTGCGTCGGAGATCCTCCCTCTTCTGGTCTGGGCTGGGCTGAACTGGCTTTGAGCATTTGCGCATGCTCAAAGCCTTCTGGTCTCGCTCTCAATCTCGGAGAGAGCGAGGCCAGAAGGCTTTGAGAATGCGCAAATGCTAAAAGCCAGTCCAGCCCAGCCCAGACCAGAAGAGATAGGATCTCCGACGCACCGCCCAGCCCAGGCCACGCCAGAAGAGGGAGGATCTCGGCACTGGTGCCAAGTCGGGTAAAGGAAGTGTCATTGACGTGCTCGGGGGGGGGAAGTAGGATTGAGGTGGACAGGGGGCAACGCGAGCGGGAGGGGGGATGCTGGATCGCTGGGGGGGGGATGCCGGATCGCGGGGGGGGGGAGCTCGTACAGCGAGGCAAGCTCGATTTACGAGGTACCAATTTTGCAAATGTTTTGCTCGTCTTGCAAAACATGCGCAAACTGGTGCACTCGTAAACCGAGGTACCACTGTATATGTACTTAGAGGTTACTTATGCCCTGGGTTGGCCATTGTTGGAAAGAGGACACTGGATTTGATGGTCCTTTAGTCTGTCCCAGTATAGAAACAAGATGGCAGATATAGGACAAATAGTTCATCCAGTCTGCCCATCCGCAGTAACCATTATCTCTAAGAGATCCCATGTGCCTATCCCAAGATCTCTTGAATCTTTGTCTCCACCACCTCTTCTGGGAGATTGTTCCATGCATCTACCATCTTTTCTGTAAAGTATTTCCTTAGCTAACTCCTGAGCATATCACCTCTTAACTTCATCATATGCCCTCTCATTTCAGAGATTCCTTTCAAATGAAAGAGACTTGACTCATGTGCATTTACGCCACGTAGGTATTTAAACGTCTCTATCATATCTCCCCTCTCCTGCCATTACTCCATACTTTTTATATCTTTTTGAAGGTGCGGTCTCCAGAATTGCACACAATATTCTAAATGAGGTCTCACCAGAGTCTTATACAGGGGCATCAATATCTCCTTTTTCCTACTGGCCATACCTCTCCCTATGCACCCTAGCATCCTTGTAGCTTTCGCTGTCACCTTTTTAACCTGTTTGACTACCTTAAGATCATCACATACAATCATACCCAAGTCCCGCTCTTCTGTACTGTTTGCTTGGGTTTTTGCAGCCCAAATACATGACTTTGCATTTCTTAGCTGACAACTTTCAGATCATTCTTCAAGCTTCACAAGGTCTTTCTTCATGTTATTCACACCATCCATGGTGTCTACTCTATTGCAGATTTTGGTATTATCTGAAAAGAGGCAAATCTTACCCAACAGTCCTTCAGCAATATCGCTTATAAAAATGTTAAAAAGAACAGGCCCAAGAACAGAACCTTGAGGCACACCACTGGTAAATCCCTTTCCTCAGAGTGATCTCCATTGACCACTGTCACCTTCCACTCAACTAGTCCTGACCCAGCCCGTCACTTTGGGGCCCATTCTGAGGGCACTCAGTTTATTTATTAGACATCTGTGGAACACTGTCAAAGGCTTTGCTAAAATCTAAATACAGTGGTACCTCGGATTACGAGTGCACCAGTTTGCGAGTGTTTTGCAAGACGAGCAAAACATTTGCAAACTTGGTGCCTCGTAAACCGAGCTTGCCTCGCTGTACGAGCGCCCCCCCCCGCGACCCGGCATCCCCCCAGAGATCCGGCATCCCCCCCGTTCGTGTTGCCCCCCCTCCATCGCGATCCTACTTCCCCCCCCCCCGAGCATGTCAATGACACTTCCTTTACCCGACTTGGCACCAGTGCCGGTGCCCGAAGATCCTCCCTCTTCTGGCGCGGCCTGGGCTGGGCGGTGCGTCGGAGATCCTACCTCTCCTGGTCTCGGCTGGGCTGGACTGGTTTTGAGCATTTGCGCATGCTCAAGACCTTCTGGTCTCGCTCTCTCCGAGATTGAGAGCGAGACCAGAAGGCTTTGAGCATGCGCAAATGCTCAAAGCCAGTCCAGCCCAGACCAGACCAGAAGAGGGAGGATCTCCGACGCACCGCCCAGCCCAGGCCGCGCCAGAAGAGGGAGGATCTTCGGGCACCGGCACGGGTGCCAAGTCGGGTAAAGGAAGTGCCATTGATGTGCTCGGGGGGTGGGAAGTAGGATCGTGGTGGAGGGGGGCTACACGAGTGGGGGGAGGATGCCGGTTTACAGGGGGGGGAAGCCGGATTATGGGGAGGGGTTTGGAACAGCGTCAGATTCCTCAAGGGAGGGGGAGAATGGAGCAGCGCCTGTAGCCTCGGGGGGGGGGGAGGAGGTGGAACCAATCAAAGCAGTTTCCCTTACTTCCTATGGGGAAACTTGCTTTGATATACGAGTGTTTTGGTTTAAGAGCATGCTTCTGGAATGAATTATGCTCTTAAACCAAGGTACCACTGTATACCACATCTAGTGCACTTTTTATATCCAATTCTCTGGTCACCCAGTCAAAGAAATTGATCAGATTTGTCTTTCAAGACCTACCTCTAGTGAATCCATGTTGCCTAGGGTCCTGTAATCAAACAGGATTCCAGAAACTTCAACATTCTCTATTTTAAAAGTGTTTCCATTAATTTGCTTACCACAGAAGTCAGACTTACTGGTCTGTAATTCTCTACTTCTTCCTTACTTCCACTTTTGTGGAGCAGGACCACATCCACCCATCTCAAGTCCTCCGGTACCACTCCAGACTCTAGAGACTCATTGAAAAGGTCAGTCAGCGGAGCTATCAGAACTTCCCTAAGTTCCTTCAACACCATCTGACCCCATCGCTTTGCCTATATTTAATTTAGCTAGCTCCTCATGAACACAACCCTCTGAATATCGAACAGGGTCTACCACTTCTCCATCTCTATTCGCATTTGTCATCTTCAGTCCCGCTATTGGTGCTTCAGCCATGAACACAGAACAGAAATATTTGTTAAGCAATTTGGCCTTTTCTATCAGCTTCTACATATTTTTTCCCTTCACCTTTGATTCTCACAATGCCACTTGTGCTCTTATTCCTATCACTGATATATCTAAAAAATGTCTTTGTCTCCCTGTTTTACCATGTCAGCTATTTTTCTTCCATTTGTATCAATTGCTTTCCTGACTATTCGACCAGCCTCTCTTAACTTTTCCAGATATTTTTGCCTGTCTTCCTCTTTCTGCAATCTTTTGTAGCTTATGAAAGCTAACTTCTTCCTTACCTTCTCAGCTACTACTTTTGAGAACCAAAGTGGCCTTTTTTCCCTCTTACTTTTACTTACTTGCCTCACAAAAAGGTCTGTTGCCCTTATAATAACTCATTTCAGTTTTGCACACTGCATTTCTACTCCTTCCAGATGTTCCCAGCTCTTATCTTCTGTGGTTTTTGTCAGAAGTCAGTCATTCCTATCACATCACATCCCTATATTCATACTGAAATTTACTTTTTGTCACATTGAAACACCAGGGCTGTAGCTAGCTATGTGCAGCCAATGAGAGTGCAGAGGAAGCCAGGAACTGAAATGACACCTGTTCATTAGCTTCCTTTGCTGATGTTAGCAAAGTGGGTGGAGTGGGCGTGCAACATGAGCTGTTGGGAATGTGTCGCACAGTGCACATTTGCTGTTTGCAATGATCCTATTTTTGCTATCCATGTGGCTCACAAACCATGTACACTGACCCTTTAATTCTATAGAAAGTGCTGAAAATTGCACACCCAAATGTACCCGATTTACACATGCAATTTAATTGAATAACAAGCTAATTAACACCAAAAATGGTCTTTTTAATAAGTAATTATTGATGCTACTGTAATTAGTTTTGTGCATAAATTGTACATGTGAATTTAAAAAAGGGGGTGAGGAAATGGGCACGTCATCGGCAGATTGAGGGTGTTCTTTTAAGTTTCTTGTGTAGCTATACAATAAGAGAATCTGTGCCTAAATTTGGGCATGAGCATTTGTGCCATGTTTTTGTTGGTGCAAATAGTCATGCCTAAAGTTAGGTGAGGTTTCTGGGCATAAGTATTATTCTATAAATTGTGCCTAACTTTAAGTATGGTTTATACAATAGAATAGTACTTTTTTTCAGCACTGATTTTTTAGGCGGCATATATATAGGGTTACCAGACGTCTGGATTTCCCCGGACATGTCCTCCTTTTGAGGACATGTCCAGGGGTTCCGATAGCTTTTCAAAACCCGCACTTTGGCCAGTTTTTAAAAGAAATTGCGTCTGGAGGGGGCATCCGCGAATGCAACACGGTGGCATCCTGCATATGCACGGATGCACATGTCATTGCGTCTCATCCATGCATGTGTGGATGCCTTCATGCCCAACAAACAGGCATCGGGGGGGGGGGGGGGGGGGTGGGTCTGGGGGTGGAGCTGGGGTGTAACAGGGCGGGGATGGGTAGAAATGAGCGGGCCTGGGGGGGCGGGTCTAGGAGTCCGGATTTTACTGATGTAAAATCTGGTAACCCTATATATATAGAATTTACCCAAGTTGATGTCATCACGTCACATACGCACATGCATGGATGCCTTCTTGCCCAACAAACAGGCAGCGGGGGTGGGTCAGGGGGCAGAGCTGGGGTGTAACAGGGTGGCGATGCATGGAGCTGGGCGGGCCTAGGGACGTGTCTAGGGCCTAGGGACATAAAATCTGGTAACATACATATATAGAATTTACCCAAGTTACTTCCAGATGTTTGGGGCTGCAGGAGACAAATAGCTGCTGAGTATCAAGATTTGTTGAATATTTGCTATAGGAGATGGAGCAGAACTCAGTTAAAAATTCATATTAATGATGACCAAGAAATCCATCTATTTTTATAATGTGTAGTTACACCCACATTGATGCGTTTGTCTGCCAACTTCTATCATTAAACTATAAGCAGTTTATAACTTTAAACCACTTACAGTGCTTGGCACCTGATGGTAGTGTTACCACTGTTGACAAAAATGAATCTAATTTTGTATGGCTTTCATAGCTTAATCTGCTTGTGCTTTTCATAATAAAAACTCGGGTTGCTGCTGGCGGAAGCTGTCTAAATAATGTGTACACTATATAATGAATGGTACGATTTTCACATTTATTTCATTTCAGGCCTGCAGCAAGCTCAGTGATCAGAGTGAAGTCTGATATCAGCATTCACTGTGCGGACATCGTCAGAGTGAACGCTTCTTGCTGCTTCTGCAGATAAAAGATTGATAAGTTCAAGAACAAATGCACTGACAGCTTTAGTTTGACCTTCAGTACTGTTGAAAACAAGTGGGGAAACTATATTCCCCTTTTATGTGCTGTTTGTGCTATGAATGTGCTCCATGAAGATTGCCATTCCGGGATTGTGATCCTAAGTCTCACCTATTTTGAGTTTCTTCCCAGGGTGAGCTGCATTACCGCTATTGCCATGGTCTGAGGTGGTTATTATTATTATTATTATTATTATTGTTGTAATGGAGAATATCTTGAATTGGGATTTTCTTGACATTGTAAAATTGCTCATACATGAGCCATTGTTACCAAATATGGTACCAGAGGGAAATACAACATAACTCAGTCTATTGAGCAAGGTGAAAAGATGTATTTGCATCGGAGCATCTGATTTGTTATTTTTAATTTTCACTTAATCTGTTATATCCAGGTTTCCTAGTTAGGAAGGCACTGTTCTGCCACTGCTTTTCAGATGCCAGAGCAGCAGGGGTATTTTAGTCCAGCAGCCTGCAGAAAAAAACAGGAGAAGGAGTGAGCCTGGTGCAGAGGAGCAATGGTCTCTCTGCTCCCCAATCCTACCCCTTTTCTCGTGTTGCGCCTGGCAATTCTCTCACTCAGCTCCACAGTTCCACTTCCCTTTTGTCTATAAATTAAGCCCTGCTCAATGGTTTTAAAGAATGCTTTTAAAGTAGAAACCATGCTGTTAAAACAATTTATTAATAAAAAATTTTATTCCGCATATTCTGCAATTCTATGCGGAGTACAATAGAACATCCAAATAAAAAACACAAATTGCAGCCCTGAATTTTTTGGTGTTCTTTCCTAACTTTAATTCCTTCGGTAGGGCATTCCACCACATTGGGACCATTACCGAGAACATTCTTGCCCTGGGACCTGTGCTAAAACAACATGAGTTAGTGGTAAACTAACATCTTAATGGTAGCCCACCTTGATAACAATGCTCCTTACTGTGCCAAAACTCTTAGCCTAGATTGCAGATTTGTTACCCACTCCGCATAAAAGTTTTGGACACGATTTACTAAGGGTCATCTCTCATTCTGTTTCCATGGGAAAAGACTTGGGGCTCCTTTTACGAAGCTGCATGCCTAGGTTCCATTATAGAATACCAATACAGCCTGGTACTGTTGTGCCTAACATATAAGGGCTGGCACTTACACCAGCCATAGAACTGTGTATAAGTGTAAGCTATTAGATGTGGCAGCATTGGGCATAACTTACAATTTTCACATTTTACAAAGTACACATTTAAGACTATCACCCTCCCATGATCCACCCAAGTGTACACCCCCTTTACAAATATATGCTTGTACTACGCAAGATAGGTGCATATATACAGAACAATGTTTAGGTGGAATACCAGCATATAATTCACATATTTGTACATATGCGTGGGGTCTATGTTAGTATTATGCAAGTCCTGAACCCAAGCCAGTCTGGTTTTCAAGGTATCCACAAGAAATGTGCATACACTGCCTATATGGTAATTTAAATGCAAATCAAGTTAATATAACCGAACTAGATAAGTGCAAAGCAACCCCTATCACAAAACTTCTGGTTCTAGATATGGCACCCAAAATTGTGCATGCAAATTTGAGCACGTATCCAATTTGCACTTGCAATTGAGTAACAAGCTGATAACTAGCAATAATCGGGCACTAACAACCAATTTTGCAATTAATTGGCTCCTATTAGGATTTGTGCATGCATCTTACACGTTTCAAGTTTGTTTCAAGTTTATTAAAGTTTGTTATCCCGCCTTATCTGTAATCAAAGCAGCTTTACATAAAAAAATTTAAATACAGGGAACAAATAAACATCAAATACCTTTACATCAAAGAAACATCAAGAGACAAACTTTCTTGACTGACGTGGCTAACCAGAACGAAAGAAACTGGCACCTGAGGAAAGGGAAGAATTACAATCAATGACAGGAAAGAACAAAAGTAGGAAAAAACAAAAGGGTGGGGAAACTGAAAATTAAAACCCAATACTGGATACTGAAGAGTTTAAAACATCCTTAAAAGGATGGTTATACTGCAAAAGCATCTTTGAAAAGCATAGTTTTTAAGCTAGACTTAAAGTTATCTAAGGTAGTAATCTCGTGCAAATCTTTTAGTGTGCAGCTGAAAAGGGGCGTGGTCATAGAAGGGGCATGGGTGGGTCAGGGGCATTTTCTAAAGGTGCACACGGTGTTATAGAATTCAAGGGATCTGCGCCTAACTTATCTGTGAGGATTTACACCAGGCTTCAGTTGGTGTAAATCTTCACATCTGGGATCCCAGCATTATGTGCTATTCTATAAATGATGCTCAACTCAGAGTGCTGTTTATAGAATAGAGCTCAGGGTGCATTTTTTTTTCAGTGCTCAAATTTGGGTGCCATTTCCTGAATCTAGTCTGAAATGTATTTTCATATCTTCAAACATCTTTATCATGAATATCCAGATTACATTATATAATGTATAACAACCAATGATCTAATATTCTTTTTTAATCCATTGAATTAATACCATAGAACCAGATAGTTGTTCTTATATTCAAATGGTTGTTCTTATACCAGTTTATCTGTCCTGTTCTAAGGTGGAAAAAAGCATCAGATCTGGAGCATATATACCATCCGGTGTTAGTATCCAAATCTGTTTTCGCTCCTGATTTTAATCATCGGCCAAAACCATCATCTCACCTATTATCTTTTTTTTCATATATTATTCTTTTTTACTTTCTGTTTTCTCTTTAGACTTATTATCAGGAGAGTCAAACAATCAAATCACATTCGTTAGAAGCTTGTATCAAAATTCCTTTAAATAGTCACTTGTTTCTCCATAATATCTAATACTGGATTTTGTGGCACTTGATATACGAGAAAAACTGTTGAAGTAAAAAAAATGTTGAAATAGTTATACTTATCAGGAACGTTGTATTCACATTGGTAAATTAAAAGTGCTTCCAAACTTTTGTGCAGTCTCCAAACTTCTTAGCGTTAGCCGCCTCTATCTTCACCAATGCGGCCAGCGTTTTGCGGTTCAATCTTTCATCCCGCTGCTTCAGGGTTTATTCATGCTAAGAACGGTTTCTTTTTTAATTCAATAATAATAATAATAATAATAACTTTATTTTTGTATACCGCCATACCCCGAAGAGTTCTAGGTGGTTCACATTAGTTAGACAGAGATTACAAGTGGTTACATATCAAGTTGATCATAGCGTTGCAAACAGCAAGGAGAGAGTAGTTACAGAGATTACATATCAATTGATCGTAGAGTTGCGAACAGCAGGAGAGAAGTGGGGAGGAGGAGGAGGGGGACGGGGGGAAAGGCTGGAAGTTTGAATTAAAAAAGAAAGCTGTTCTTAACATGAATAAACCCTGATGCAACTATTTGGATATAAGAACAAGTATCTAGCTCTATGGTACTAATTCAATGGATTAAAAAAGAATATTAGTCAGTTTATATTGTTGGATCCATTGTGTGTGAATTGATTTATTTTGCTATAACCAATGATCTAAAAATCATATGATATAGGGAAATGACTGATAAATAAATCATTATATACTGTATTATCCTGTCTGAGAATTTAGGAGGAGATAGCCCCTCTACCTCAAGCCTATGTCAAACTGCATCTACTGTATACAAAATAAGTAACTGCATTTTCAAACCCTATTTCTATTTTTGTCATATTGAAGGAACCTTGTTTTCTGTCCCTCTCACATTCATCGGAGAATATTCTTTGATATTTCATTTTCAGAAGAAAGGCTAAATTACATTTGCACTTTTTTGTAACTTGTCATTTGCATTAACCCTGGAGGCTATGCATCATTTTATTTCACTTTAGCGTGGGTGAAATGATTTATTGACTGGCAGCAAAATATATATAGCTATAATCAAATTGTCAAATCTTGCCAGTCATAATTTTACTCATATATATTTTTCATACACTGTGTCTGGCTTATTCACTAAATATTTAACTCTTTGGCATGTATATTTATTTCAATCTTTTAAGCCCTGAGAAGCATCTCTCTTACGGGAAATGCTTCACCCAATAAGAACTTTCATGTAGCCGCAAGCTTCCTCATTGGCTTCAATTTTATTACATCATTTTTTAATTTTTTAAATATGCACTTATCTTAAACTGCCTATTATCGGCTCATTGCCAAACCCTATGCTGACATGCATGCTTCGCTATCTGCGTCAGGATTGGGTTTATTTGGTTTTCACCATAACTTCTTACTTGCTTCTGTTTCACAATATGGCGCTCACAGCATATTAAAAAAGAAGCCTGACAAAAATTAACAGTAAAACTACTGTGCCTCTGGATCTGATAAATTAATATTTAATGCTCATGCCATATGGGAAAATTAGTAATAATAGAATTATGTGTGACTAAATTAGGAGTCTTTAATTTTTTTTTATTTTCTTCTAATTGTTATATTCTCTTTATTCTGTAATTAAACATTTGAGAAATCTAGATTTTGCTACCTTGTACAGTATTTATAATGTAAAATGATAAATTTTCATGTTTAATAAATATGTTGATCTATCAGTCTGTGTAGAAAATCTTTGCACACACTAGGGGTAATTTCATACTTTCATTCTACTGGTAAAGCCTATTTTATTTGTGGAAAAGGGCTTTTATATAATTGCATGACTACATACGAGCATTAAAAAGTAGACATGGAAAGAATGTGCTTATTTTAATGCAATCTGAATTCACATGTTCACAGAGAATAATCTGAATGTGTTCCTTGTAGATTTAAGGGATGTGTTCTTATCTCAGAGCTGTCCATCTGCCCAATCTCACCCCACAGGCCCTGCCAACAGATTTTTCTCCTCTTTGCTGAAGAGATTTCACTTTAAAGACCACATACAGAATTCCCACTTTGCCACAAATATTTAGCTACCCTTTTACTAATGCTTAGTGCATGCTAACAGAATTAGTGAAGGCTAAATGCTAAGCAGCCCATAGGTAAAATGGGGTTCTTAGCATTTAGGGCTCCTTTTACTAAGGTGTGCTGGCATTTTTAGTGCACGCAGGATATTACCGCGTGCTATGTGGCTAGAACTAACACTAGCTCAATGTTGGCGTTAAGGTCTAGCGTGCACAGAAATTCAGCGCACGCTATTCCATGTGTTAATGCCCTAACGCAGCTCAGTAAAAGGAGCCCTTAGTCCATGCCAATTCCGTAAGCACATGTTAAGCTCTGGTAAAAGAGCCCCCAGAGATTTTTATGGGGTGTTCCAGCTAACTCTACTGATGACTACTGCAATCCAAATACTGTTTTAAGGTAATCTCTTGAGGTTGTACAGTATTACTCACACATCTTGAATCTCCTTTATCCTTTGTCTATGATCCCTTTCAGTCTGGGTTATCAATTTTTCAAGTAGTAAATACCTCTTCTCTTCAAACTGAACTTGATCTCTTGTAGGATATCATATTTCATCACGGTAAACTTTTATGGCCTTTCTCATTGGTGCTTCACCATCTTGGGCTTCATGCTTTGTTTTTTTTGTGTTTGCTTTTTAATCAAATGGGATGGTAGAGGATATAATGGGAACAAATCTTATGTAACACAAACTATGATAAAAGATTAAAAGAACTTCAACTGTACCTCACGAGTGTGTGGCGCAGTAGTTAGAGCTACAGCCTCAGAACCCTGAGATTGTGGGTTCAAATCCCTTGCTGCTCCTTATAACCCTGGGCAAGTCACTTAATCCTTACATTGCCCCAGGTACACTAGATAGAGTTTGAGGGGAAATATTATATAAGTGGAATATAGCATAAATAAACACTGTTACATGTTGGAAAGGCTTACTTTTCAACAATTGTGCAGAAGAAATGAGAGAAACAAAGAGAAAAGAATAGCTTTACTGTAGAAACCGTGGTACGTCTGGAGATCGATCCAAGATGGCGGATGGCCTCCCGGCTGTCTCTTTTTACTTCAAAATTTACTGCTTTTTGCTTCTTACTATGCCCCATACTAAGAGGAAAGGGGCCGTGAGGATATCTGGACCACTATCTCACTCTAGATATGCACTCAGAGCTACTAATCAGAAAAGGCTTCTCGACACTATGGAAACTAAGAACCATCAGAAAGTACTTCGACACAACATCATTCTGCTTACTAGTGCAATCCTCCATCTTAAACCTACTCAACTATTGCAATATTATTTATCTGGGGTCTCTCAAGAAAACCATTCAAAGACTCCGAATCATACAAAACTCAGCTGTGCGACTGATTTTCGGCTTAAAGAAATGGGATCACATAACCCCCTACTACCAAAAACTCCACTGGTTGCCCCTGGAGGCAAGAGTATTGTTCAAATTCGCCTGTCTCTGTTTCAAATCCATTCTCGGTTTGGCCCCTCTGTACCTGGTCTCCCACTTTAAACTAGACTGCTCCACCAGGCCTACACGCAGAATACGCATGTTTAGCCACCCTACAATAAAAACCTGCCGATACAAAAGATTCCTTGACAGAACGCTTGCCTTCCAAGCAAGTCTACAGAATGACTGGCTAAGCATCATCATCATGCACTCCTCATCCTACCTCAACTTCAGAAAACTAATTAAAACCAACCTGTTCAACCGATTTGTGACCAAGAATTCCTAAAGTCTTCACTGCTTATCCCACACTGTATGACCGCTCTTCCTATTGTAAATCGCCTCGACTTACTTTTTATTGTAAACCCCACTCCTACAATGTTACCTTACTCTGTACAAATATTCATGTACTCAAAGACTTCATTGTTTTTTCGCTGTATGTCCAGCTCTTCTTTATTGTAAACCGCCTCGAACTACTTTGGCTTTGGCGGTATATAAACAATAAATTATTATTATCTCAACCGGGGGCCCTTACCTTTTCACCAATGCAGCAAACATTTCAGCGTTTCTTAGAGCCACGGAACGCCGCTGACCCTTGGACTTCCCACTGGCGGCAGACCTCCGCGGTGGCTTCGAGTGAGGGAGCACTCGAGTCCTTGGATTTGAAGACATTCTTGTCACCGCCAACGAGCTCTGCACCGCTCTGTCCAGCGGGCGAGCAGAGCAATGACTCGTTCTCTGGAGGGGAGGAAGGAGTTGCTCCGGAGCAGGCAGCGGGTGGAGCTACACTCTCGGCTGGAGAGCAGGGGAGTAAGAACTCTGAGGGAGTTGAAGCCTCAGGAAGAACTCCTGCTAACACCCTGGATATCCTACTGGAGGCCATAAGGAGAATGGAAGAGAAGGTGGAGAAGACAGCTTCAGATGTTCAAGTACTGGTAACTAAAGTAGACTCTTTTACTTCAAATATTGAAAAAGTGAAACAAGAATGCTTAGAGAAGGTAGACTCTGAGACTATTCCTTTGAAAAATGCCATTACTAGTATAATTAGAGACCAGACTACTCTTTCACGCAAGATAGAAATGATTGAAAATTACAATTGACGTCTTAATTTAAGAGTACTGAATTGTCCAAAAATTCCATCTATGCTACTGATTGACATCTTTAAAAAATTTCTGGTGGAGAATTTGTCTTCTCCACCAGATAAATTGCCACCTATAAACAAGGCTTATTACTTATCAACACCAAAAAGAAATACTGGCTTGGAAGAAGTACTCATTTCTGAAAATGTATCACTTTATGGAAATTTACCAGTTGATATTGATTTACAAAATTTAAAAGCAGTTTTGGAAGATTCTTTCACGGATGTAAAGGACAGAGCTACATTAATTGTAAACTTTATATTTGAGCAAGATCTCAATTCAATCATGAGGTTATTCTTTAAAAAAATAGGTACACCTTTCTGTGGTCAACGTATATGGCTACACCATGATGTTACAAAACCAACACAAGAAAGGTGTAAGCTTTTTTTAGTAATGCGAAAAGACACAAAGAAGTTGGGGGCTACTTTTACTTTAGCTTATCCTTGTAAATGCATAATTAAATACATGGGTTTAAAATATGTTTTTTATGCACCTGATCATCTAAGATCCTTTTTGGACCTTAAGGGGTTAATCAGAGGTGGAGAGTCTAGCTCTAAAAAATAAAATCCGGGGGGGGGGGGGGGGGTAGACATATTAAGCCTTTTTCTTAATTTATAATTTATAATTTGTAATTTTTCTTTGATTATCTCCCTGTAACTGGATCGTTCTCCTAATTTGAGGTCTATGAAAGAGTTATAACCATCAAGAATTGGTTTTGTTTCTAACAATAATGTGAATATTTCTTATTTTGGCCTTTTTTACATAATGGATTATGACTCTATTGCTTTAACAAGTTGTATTACTTGTGAATAATATAATAAAAATAAAAAAAAGAATAGCCTTACTGAGTCAAACCAATGGTCCATCAAGCCCAGTAGTCCATTCTCAAGGTGGCCACTCCAGGTCCCTAGTACCTGACCAAAACCCAAGGAGTAGCAACATTCCATGCCACTACTTGTTGATGTCTTACATTAGCAAGTTGGAGGGAATCTCCAGAATGCGATTGAATAGAGTCTATAAAGTACATGAATTAGGAAACTGAGAACATATATATACAGAGTTTTTTTCGGACCAGTGATGATACGAGCAGCTTGGGGTACTGTTGAGTCCCGGTCACTCGTGGATGAGGCCCGTTTTTCTCCATTTTTTGATATCTTTTATTATTATTTTGATTTGCTGTCTGCTGATTAATGATTGAGTGTGAATGAGTTTTTCTGGTAAACTAACAACAGAACGTTTTTTGATTTCTTTGACATTTTTACGACTGTCTCCTTTTTCTTTTTTGAATTATACTCTCAACTAAAGCATCAGTTAGAAATCTATTATAAAAATGCATGCTACTAGGACTGGCAGTTTTGAAATTTAGTTACTCAATAAAACTAAATGAACTTGTTGAACAAAATGAAGAAATCGTGCCATCTTGTGGTCAGTTTGTACATTACAATTTTATGTTTCCTATGGATTGAATTTTCCCTTGAAAGGCTAGTAGTAATATTGAACATAAAGGGAGAAACAAAGAGGAAACCTGAGAACAGATAAAGCAGTTCAATATAGGCACAACCTTTGTATCAAAGATAGAAAATTGCCCTGCTTTATAAGGTACGTTTTATACCTTCATTTTTTTTTTACCATCATTTTTCTTGCATATCAGGATGTTCTTCCTAGATCTGAACTTACAACAACAATAATGATGATTTCCATTATCAAACACAATATTGCAATTCTATATACCAACAGTTTCTAGTCTAGGATTCATTCAAGATGAAATTATGAGATGGAAAACCACTGGTTCTGGCTCACTATTAGGTTGGATTAAAAAAGGGGAACTAGAAATTATATAAGTGATCAGTCTTTCCATACAGTTTTACAATGCTGTGACCAATTTTGAAAAAGGGAGATTTCAGACTGGTTCCAGATTTCTGACAACCTTGAAATTATCTCATTTAGAATATTGTGTACAATTCGGGAGTCCGCACCTTCAAAAAGATATAAAAAGGATGGAGTCGGTCCAGAGGAAGGCTACTAAAATGGTGTGTGGTCTTCATCATAAGGCATATGGGGAAAGACTTAAAGATCTCAATCTGTATACTTTGGAGGAAAGGTGGGCGAGGGGAGATATGATAGAGATGTAATGTAAATGCACATGAGTCGAGACTCTTTCATTTCAAAGGAAACTCCGCAATGAGAGGGCCTAGGATGAAGTTACGAAGTGATAGGCTCAGGAGTAATCTAAGGAAATACTTTTTTACAGAAAGGGTGGTAGATGCATGGAACAGTCTCCCAGAAGAGGTGGTGGAGACAGTCTCTGCAATTCAAAAGGGCCTGGGATAGGTACATGGGATCTCTGAGAGAGAGAAAGAGATAATGGTTACTGTGGATGGGCAGACTAGATGGGCCATTTGGCCTTTATCTGCCATCATGTTTCTATTTTTCTATGTAACTAAGGCCGGTAAATGAACTAAGGATGTAAATTAAAGAACTAAGGCTGATACTGGACAGACTTGCATGGTATGTGTCTCATATGTGGTGATTTGGTGCAGGATGGGCTAGGGAGGGCATCAATGGGAACTCCATTAACTTGGAACATGAGGATGTTACATGCCAGACTTAATGGTAGATATCCTGCAAACAGGATAGTTGGCTAGCCTGGAGTGAGCTTGGATGGCAACTCCAGCAGTTGGAACCTAGGACAATACCAGGTAGACTTTACAGTCTATGACCCAGAAATATCAAAGAAGTGACAAGTTAATTTAATCATGTATTTTTAATGGGTATAACTAATGGGCAGACTGGATGGACCGTATATAAGTAACAGTACCTATTTTGCATAGCAGAACTGTAACCTCATTACCATTCAATTGGTTTGTTCCAGGCTTTCTATGTGTAAAGCATATTAACAGAGAAACCAAAAAGAAAAAAAACAGCAACCATGCAGATCACCAAAATTGAGATGTGCTAAATGTTAGGCTGAAAGTAGGCATCTAAACATAACTTTAAGAACCTAAACTATATTTAAGCCTGCTCTAGACTCTCCTATCTTTAGGCCCTAAGTATAGCGCTGGATATCAGTCTGAGCATTTAACTTGGTTCCTTCAACTTGATCCTTTCCCATTTCCCTACACTGCCCTAATCTTAGATGCCTACATTTAGAAACTTGGTAAAAATATTTTTAGGGGCAAATTCTATAAAGGATGCCTAAAGGTTAGATGTCATTTAGGCATCCAGCTAAACACAATTCTATTATGCAATAGAGAATCGCTCTCAGCGATGCCCAGTGAATTTAAGCATATCTATATAATTAGGTGTCCTTTATAGAATTGCCTTTTAGGTATCACATAGATGTCCTGACAATGTCTATATCACGTTTTAGAATTATGATGTCATTAGAATGGCAATTTTGTACATTAAAATTTTATGCAGAATGCAGCCCCATTTTACAGAGGGGGGCTCCAGGCTGCTGGCCAGACTCTTCCTTCCCAAGAAACAACACTATTATATTTTAATTATTTATATAACCACTTATTTTCTAAGTGGTTTTTACATTCATATTTTAACATATTTCCCTTCTGTCCTGGTGGGCTCAAACTCTGAGGGGATTAAGTGACTTGCCCAGGGATACATGGAGTGGTGGAGGATTTGAACCCACAATCTCAGGGTAGTGAGGCTGCTGTAGCTCTAACCACTACACCAAACACTCCCAACCAGAGTTGCTTGGATTTACAACAGGCATGCCTCCTTCCCGCCAAATCTTACACTAGGCCATTCCTCACCTGCTAGCTCTCTAGGTGCCAGTTATATGATCCACCCCTCCACCTCATTAAACCACATGTCAATTCAAAAGCCAAGCTTGTATCCTCTTGATTCACAAGCAGTCATTTTTCTCTAGGATAAATATCAAACATGTACCTTCAACACTTGTCCAGTTCCTCTGCTGTTTCCCCGCAAAATTATTTTGGCCTCTGTGTTCTTCAAAGTACATGAAATATATATATATATATATATATATATATATATATATATATATATATATATATATATATATATATATATATACACACACTGTATATTGCATACCAAACCTTTTTTTGGTGTAAAGAGGACTCCTCTTTGATAATAATGGGAAAAAAGTGTTTAATAATGCATTACTCAATCAAAGCACATGAAAAAAAATATTGTATATTAAACCTCAATCCCAAACATTTAGATGGCAGATGGTCACTATGAAAAATAGGGGTACCTGACCATAATAGGGTAGATGGCCATATCTTGGGTAGATGACCATATCTTGGGTAGATGGCAATAGTGCCTGTAACCACTGAGCCACAGGGGCTTGCTTTTAGACAGGGGTTCCTAACATGTGAGATGATACCTTTGGAGATCATAGTCATCTCAGGGTAGAAATAAGTTTCCCTATGTACTCTGGAAAAACAGAGTGCAAATTGTCCACAACCCATACTCTTTTATAAGACCAAAAAGAAGCTGTTAAAGTACTGGGGGGGAGGGGTGGATTTTAACCCAGGACCTATAAAAGATGGAAGAAATGCCTTTAACCCAGTGGTTCCCAAGCCTGTCCTGGGGGCTCCCCAGCCAGTCAGGTTTTCAGGGTATCCACAATGAATATTCATAAGAGACATCTGCATACAAATCTCTCCCATGAATGCAAATTTCTTCCATGAATATTCATTGTGGATATCCTGAAAGCCTGACTGGCTGGGGAGTCCCCAGAACAGGTTTGGGAACCACTGCTTTAACCACTGAGTCATAGGAGTTTCTTTTTAGGGAGGGGTTCCTATTATTTTTAGTGACATTCTGCCATCTAGATCACTGGTCTCAAACTCAAACCCTTTGCAGGGCCACATTTTGGATTTGTAGGTACTTGGAGGGCCTCAGAAAAAATAGTTAATGTCTTATTAAAGAAATGACAATTTTGCATGCAGTAAAACTCTTTATAGTTTATAAATCTTTCCTTTTGGCTAAGTCTTAATAATAATATTGTAATTTATAGCTAAAGAGACATATGATCAAGAAACTGTTTTTTATTTTACTTTTGTGATTATGATAAACATACCTAGGGCCTCATAATAGTACCTGGCGGGCTGCGAGTTTAAGACCAATGATCTAGGTGCACATTGGTGATGTCACAATGATGTCAAGATTGTGCATCAGACATGTCCACTTGCTCTGAATCATAGTCACTGTGAGTAGTATTGAGTGGTTTACAATCAGTTACTCAAGCATTTATTACCACAGAAGTCAGATTTATTTGCCTGTAGTTCATTACTTCCGCTTTTGTGGAGAGGGACCACATCTTCCCTTGTTTAGTTCTCCAGGACCATTCCTGACTCTAGAGATGCATTGAAAAGATCAGCCAGCGGAACCACCAGAACTTCCCTAAGTTCCTTCAGTACCCTCAGATGTAAGCAATTTGGCTCCATTGCTTTTCCCACCTTTAGTTTAGTTAGCTCCTTACTAACACAGTTGTCTGAAATTCATTCAGTGTCTACCACACCTCCATTTTTGTGTTTGTCTTCTGCAATCCTGCTCCTGGCTCTTCAGCTGTGAGCACATTTGTTGAGCAATTCCACCTTATCCGTATCAATTTCTATGTATTTCTCCCCTTCACTTTCACCTTTGAGACTCACAATGCTACTTTTGAATTTCCTCATATCACTATTGTAGGAACCTGTGAATTTTTGCACAAGAATTGTATATATAAAAAAAAGTCTTCAACTGGATTCATCAACTGGATCCTTTCACAATAAGGACATTATGGGGCTCATAATCGAAAGAGAAAAACGTCCAAAAACCGGTCTAAGTCGGCACTTGGACAAACGAAAGACGTCCAAGAGCCGATAATCAAAACAGGTTTTGGACATGTTTACAAACGACCTAGGGCTTCCCAGTGCCGCTGAATGACCAGAGCTAAATGGGGCATTTCAGGAGGAGTGTCGAGGGCAGGATTTGGGCGGGACGAACTAGACTTAGTTGTACTGAATGTATAACTGAAAGTTTTACAACATAGCCTAGACGGAACTTGGACGTTGTGACTTAGGCCATTTAAAACATGCTCTAAGTCACAAAAATTATATAAAGTGACCAGATAAGCACTGCAAACATATAGTACAGACCCCCACACATTACCCCAGTGATCACTGACCCCCCCCCCTCATAAACATTGTAATCACAACTTTAAATATCTACCTCTAGAACATCAGCACCTGGCAGCCTGCCATAGGAAAACCTAGTAGAACTGCACAGAGGCGGTTTAAGTCATCTTGGGTGTGGATTAGGGACCCATGGAGAGGAGGACCTAGGCCCATAAGCCACTGTAATCATTGCATTCATGGTGAAACATGTGCACTACCCAAAAAAACCCCAAACCCTTTTGTACTGCTATATAAGTGGCTCCTGCAGCCATAAGGGCTATTGGGGTTGTAGACAGGTGGGTATAGTATGTTTTGGGGGTGTTTTGGGGGGGCTAACCATAACCTATAAGGGAGCTGTAGTGAGATGTTTATGGGGCACCCTTTTTGTGAAGTTCACAGCAGTGCCCTGTAAGTTACCCCACTGTTCAGGTGCCATGTCTGGGTGTCCAGTCCATCACTTTGCTGACCTCTCTCATGTGCAACAGGGCTTATTCTAGGCGTTTTTGACTTGGATGAATATTTGGACGAAAATGTGGTATAAAGATGGACGATTTAGCAGCCTGGACGTATTGTTAGACGATTAGACGGCTGGACATATAGTTAGACGATTTTCAGAAAAAATATATATTTTGGGAGTATTTTTCGAAAATGTATCCTAATCTGTGTCTGACCTTGGATGACTTGTGACTTAGATGAAAACAGACTTAGACATTTCTTTCGATTATGCCCCTCCACGTTTATAGGTTTTTTTATTCATGTGTTTCTACATGTATTTTATTTTAAGTTTGTAGAAGTAAAAGATTGTTTATCTCAAGGTTGACATGTACTATTATCCCACTCCCCCCCTTATTCTCTTTCTATCAGTGCTCAGCACCTGCCTGCCTGATACCATGCCTAACTGTAAGTCTGATCCAATTTAACTTCCAAATTGTACCAGTTGCATATAAGATTGGAGAGAATAATAATAATAATTTTATTTCTTATATACCGCCAAAGACATAGTAGTTCGAGGCGGTTTACAACGAAGAAGGGCTGGACAATCAGCGAAAATGGTACAATGTTACAATCAGAGAAAAAAAATGGTACAACTGAGAGAAAAAATGGTACAACAGACAGATAAAATGGTACAAACAGAATCGGCGAAGGATGGTACAGTCAGCAAAGATGGGTACAATTATGGCAATGAAATGGTACAGGGAAGAAGCTCAAGACAATCTGCGTAAAGGACACAGAAGGAGAAGTTCCAAGAGAAAGTAACATAGTAAAATAATAGATGACGGCAGATAAAGACCCGAATGGTCCATCCAGTCTGCCCAATCTTACCCACTCTTTAAATTACTAATTCAATTAAAAAAAAAATTTTCTTCTTCTTAGCTATTTCTGAGCAAGAATCCAAAGCTCTGCCCAATACTATGCTTAGGTTCCATCTACTGAAGTCTCCGTCAAAGTTCACTCCAGCCCATCTAAACCATCCCAGCCATTGAAGAGAGAGCTTCATCTACTGGGAGTGAACTGAAACACTTTAAAGGAGAAGTGTAAATATTTTCTAAGAGCTTCTGCACCTACTCTGCCTAATATGTCCCTGATTATTTAAATCGCTTACTCTGAAGTAAACTATTATTGTGTTTCAGATCACATCACCCATATGGTCTGCTTTTATTTTTTAGAACTGAGTAACTGTAAGAGTGTGGAACTTAGCCTTATTCAGCCTCCTGGGTTTATATCAGTCCCAGCCCATGCCCTAAAAATAAAATATTGTGTACCTGACCAACTGTTATGCAGATGCCTGGTGTGATTCCAAAGGTCAGTACTTACACTAAGATGTCTATAAAATGTCTTGTCCCTCCATTTTAATGTATTGGTTATTTATATTCCATTTGCATCTTTGCTTTCCTGAGTACTTTACCAGCTTCTCTTAACTCTTCCAGATATTGTCACCTGTCTTCCTCTTTCTGCTATCTCTTTTATGAAGGCTGACCTCTTTTTTTTTTTTTTCTTTTTTTCTTTTTTTAATATTATTTATTTATAATTTTACAGATTGTTAAACAACAATGTAATAGAAATAAACATTTAAGAAGAAACATAACATAAATTATAAATCAAAAATTTCACAAATTTAACTAAGTTCATAGTCCACAAACTAGGGAGAGAGAATCCTACACCTCCAAGGGAAGTTGGTTTTTCAAGAAATGTTCATTCAAATTAAATTAGGAGATCAAACAGTTGGATTAAATTAAATTATCATCCTGGTTAATAAAAAAGGCATGGAGGGGATTGGAGCTTAACCAGCTGCTTTACCCTCAAGAAAAAATTTCAACTGATCAGGTTCATAAAATATATATCTATTATTCTGATAGGTAATACAGCATTTACAGGGAAAACGTAACTGAAAAGTTGCTCCTATACTCAAAATTGGCTGACGATAAATTAAAAATTTCTTTCGTCTATCTTGAGTCCATTTTGATACATCAGGAAAAATTGAGACTTTTGAACCATGAAATTCTGAATTATCAGTTTTATAGAATAGACGAAGAACTGCTTCCTTATCTTGTTGAAAAACAAAGGTTACCAATAAAGTTGCTCTTCCCATAATTTCTTCTTGTTGAGATGTTTCCAGGATAGCTGTGAGATCTAAATCTCCTGCTACGGTTCCTTTTCCTTTATCCTCTTTAGGAATATTTAAATAATAAAGTTTATGTACCGGTGGGAAATTATTTTCAGGAAATTTAAGTACTAGTCTCAAGAAGGAATGAAACAGTTCTCTTGCCGGTTGGAATTTGGAAATAGGAAAATTTAAAAGTCTAAGATTCAAACTCCTGTTAGCATTTTCCAAATTTTCCAATTTTCTAACAAGTAAATTTTTATCCTTCAGTTGTAAATTAATTGAAGCTTTCGCTTCAGTCATAGATTTTTCCAATTTGTCTATTCTATCGGATTGCTTTAGAAGTTTCTCATCAAAAGTCTTAAACTGTATGTTGGTACTCTGGGCTGAAGTGACGAATTGAGAGCATACCTTATACAATGATTCCAAGCCACTCCAAATAGCCTCCATGTCTATAACATCAGGTCTTATCAAAGGAGGAAGCAAAGTTGTACCGGGAATCACTCCACTGGATTCCACCTTCTCCTTCTCTGTAGCATTACAGGTTTCTGTTCCTCCATTCTCCATTGTCGGCTGCACAGGAGCCGACAAGCTGTGCAACTCATCCGGGGTCAGAGGGGAAATCGGCAGCACCACCGGAGGAATCAACTCCGGAGCTTCCTGTGCTGCAAACATCGCTCCCAACACCGTCCCGGGGTGAGGAGGAACTCCAGGTCCCATCGGGCTGAGCGAAGTCTCGCCCTCCAAGATCGAGGTCTGCCCCCCTCGATCAGTGGACATGCCCGCTCCAACTGGGACAGCAAAGCTGGTAATCGCTGTCTGCGTCGACGGCGAAGAGGCAGAGAAAGTAGGAAGAACGCCCCTCTGTCTTCCCCTGCGCTTCGGCATTGTAAAGGCAGAAAAAGAAGGCAAGTAAGTAAATATTTTGCCGGTCGTGCAGGAGCCTCTCGCCGACACGACTTACTCCGTCGCCATCTTGGATTCTCTCCTGACCTCTTTTCTTACCTTTTCAGCTACTACTTCTGAGAACCAAAATAACCTTCTTTTTCTTAACTTTCCTTACAAAAGGTTTGTTGCCTTTAGAAAAGCTCCTTTCAGCTCTGACCACTGCTTTCCTACTTCTTCCAGATGCTCCCATCCAGCTATAATCTCCTTGAGGTATTTCCCCATCTGGACAAATATGCTGGTTAGATCTGAACAAGCAATTTAACCGGCAGCATCTGTTTCTGGCTGGTTATATCGCTCGGAATATCAACCCCATTTATTATTAAAGAAATGTGAAACGGAATTTTAGAAAGAGCACCCAACTCAGAATATGGACATGCAAGTCTGTACCTCAGATAAGGAAATTCATTTATCATGCAGAGTTTAGAACAGGATCTGCTGACATATAGCCCATTCTAAAACACATGAAAAATGTTGGCTATGTCCAGCATGAACATCCATTTTAGAAACTGAAACATCCAAACTATAAATGAGGCAAAACAAGGGACATGGGTGTCTTTGTGACAGCAGAGGAATGTTGGGGGTAGGGGCAGAGAGAGGGGGAGATGTCAGCGGCTGGGGCAGGGAACCCCCCTTGCAAAGTTGGCCGATGGGAGGGATGCTCATTCCCTCCTGCCCCCAAACCCCCAAGCCCCTCCCGAAGCAGCCAGGCAGGATGGATGCCCACTCCCTCTCATGGGAGCGGCCTTAGGTATCTGACCAATTGGAGTCTTAGGCAACTCCCACTGTATCCTAAGATGCACCGGGAAGGAGGCCTAAGACTCAGATTGGCCCAGGTATATAAGGCCCCTCCTATGGGAAGGGCCTTAGGCATCTAAGCCAATCAAGACCTTCCTAGTGCATCCCAGAATGCACCGGGAAGGGGAAGGCCCACCATTTTGGAGTGGTAGGTCTACATATCTTTTATAATGTGTATTTGCAAAGGAGGCATATATGAGAGTGGGGGGGGGGGGGGGGGGGGAGAACCTGGGTAGGGCATGATCAGGATTCATACTTATTACTGTACCTTATAGAATACTACAAAGTACATACATCTATAACTGGTTTAAGTGATCATACATAAATCTGCAGGGATATCTACCCTAATTTACTAGTATTCTACTCATATAAAGAAAAGTAGGTGACTACCTTCCTCTATATAATAGAATCCTATCATATGCCCTCTGGGTGCCTATTTGTAGATGCTCTGTTAAAGATCTTGCTCTAAGCTGGGCAAGTTACTGAAATTTTGTCTCTCCGTATCCATTGGAAAAGTGATTTAGTGGACGTTTAAAAGTGACTGCTGTAAAATTTCCCCATGCTTGGCTTTTGTAAGCAAACTTACAAAGTACTCAGTGCATTTGGAATATCCATGGAACAGTGATGGAAAGTGGGTTTTAAGGGTCCTCACAAATGCAGGACATGTTTAAATATTACAAGGAATTTGGTACCCCTCATACAAGGATGGAAAGGAGAGTGCTGTTCTTGTGGGAGGAATTTGTGACTGAGTTCAGCCAGCAGATGGAAAAGCTCTTCATAAATACATCTAAAAGTAGTTGGAAGCTGGGACTTCAATGCCAGACAGAAGAATGAAGGAAAGAAGATGCATTTTTTTTTCTTTTGCCACATGGAAAGGACAGAAGTAACGAAGAACTGGAGCTTAACCCCTGTGCCCCTCCATCATTTGTCATGTTGAAAGAGTCAGGAGGCTGTGAGAACAGGACTAGGAAGTTGATTCTGGGTGAGCGGAGGCAACCAGCAACCTGAACTACTGAATGAGGCCATGAGTACCACCAAATCTGGGATTGCTCACTCATAAAAAAATGCACGATAATATTTCCCAAGACTTTTTGATCCTGTAATTGTTCAACCTAAGGAGCTTCTTATGTTCTTAAACTGTTATCAACTGTTTTTGTAAGTTACTATTAGTAAAATTATCCCAGATTTTGAGGCTCCAGAATCGTGTGCTATGTGCCGATTTTACTTAGGGCTCCTTTTACTAAGCGGCGGTAGTGTTTTTAGCGCATGCTGCAGATTTGCGCACGCTAACTCCCGCGCTACGTGGAAAAACTAACGCCAGCTCAATGGAGGCGTTAGCGTCCAGCGCACGCGGCATTGTAGCACGCACTAAAACCGCTAGCGCAGCTTGGTAAAAGGAGCCCTTAGTGACAGTCACTGAGATGCCTGACAGAGGGATCTGACCCCTGAGGAAAGGACCTCTGTGAGAAAAGAGAATGTGTGGGGGTGGAGCAGAATTGGGTTGTAACACAAAGAGGAAACATTTATTTGGCTCAGCAGAAGTGTGCTAATTTCAGACATCCGACTGAAGTGGTTTTAGAGATCCTCTGCATTCATCCCACACTTTTTTTGAATTCCGTCTCCATTTTCACCTCCACCACCTCCCTCGGGAGGGCATTCCAAGCATCTACCACCTTCTCTGTGAAAAAGAATTTCCTAACACTACTCCTAAGTCTGCCACCCCAGAACCTCAATTCATGCCCTCTAGCCTTACCATCTTCCTTCCCAAAGGCTGCCCTAATCCCACCCAAAACATGCCTCTAAATTGCCCCCTTAAGATTTAAACATATTGGAGGGCAAATGACCTGCATGACGTATAAAAAGGTTAGTTTTGAAGATTGGAACTTGGATGTTTTGATGATTAAAATGTCCAAGTGCTACTGTATGCCATTTTTTGGACATCTTAAAAACAAGCCCCATAGTATCTCTAAGGGAGAGGAAGGGATAGTAGATGGCATGGATGGGCGGACTGTATAGGTCATGTAGTCTTTATCTACTTTCATTTTTCTATGTTTTCTATTTATGAGCAGAAAGACTTCTAAAAAATCAGTTTCAAAAATGCCCACTTGGGATTTTTTGACTAATAAGATGTCCAAGTGCAGGTTTATGCTGTTTTTGGAATAGCCTGTGCTGCTCCCGATGCTCGTAAGAACTCAATGAGCATCAGGAGCAGCGCGGCTCTCTGCACTAAAAAACGCTAGTGCGGTTTCGTAGAAGAGGGGGTTAGTGTGTGTCTGTGATTAGAACTGATATTTTGACATTTTTGCTGAGAGAACTGGTCTACTCATACTGTATAGTATTATGTTTGCTTTAACTATTAAATAAATTTTAATAACTATAAAAGTAACTCCTTTGAAGTTAAAGATAGCTACATTCAATTAATCACAAGTAACTGGAAGAACCATGATGTAAAAGTGTTAACTTATTTGAAATGATCTGTTGTGACTAAAGGTGATTAGTAGTTCTGATAATTCAGGGTTTACTGTAATGAAACATAGAACACAAAATTAAAATTGTTATTGTAACTATTTCTTACATTTTGTGATTATTTTGATTACCAATACATTTCAATTTTGGGGATAAGAAAATAAAATATTATATTTAACTATTTTCCTTAAATCCTTATAAGTTTATTTCCTCCTGCTGTTTTAGAAACTGCAGGACGAGGTTAGTTTGTTTTATTTGTATTCCGCCCCTGTTTAGGGTTTTACAGGGCAACTCTACAACCTTGTAATTGCATTGCGGCCATTAAAAACTATCCTGGGGGTGGGGGGTACACCAGGATTACATAAGAAAAAGCTCTGCTTCTTGGGAGAGACAACTTTGTGATACCTAGACCTGGCAATGAAAACAGCTCTTTGCTAGCAGAGTATTGACTATCATATATACTCAAATATAAACTGAGATTTTTGGGGCCAAAAAAATGACCCAAAATGGGAGTCTTGGTTTATATTCAGATCAGCGTTGACCTGCCCCCAAACCTGAACCTGTTGCAGGCCTTTGCCGGGCCTATGGTAAGACCTTGTGGTCCAGCGGTGGGCTGAGACAGGAGTGATACCTCCTGTCTCCTGCCTCATCCAACTTTAACAATTTTTATCTCCCTCTGGCCAACTTCCCGCTGTACCTTTTAAATCCCTGGTGGTTCAGCAGTGGGCCAGGACAAATGGAATCTCTCCTGTCTCCTGCCCCAGCCAACTGTACTGCACTTGAATATTATCCCCCCTCCAGTTTATATTTGAGTCATCCTTTTTTCCTCCTTCTTTGGAGAGAAAAAGGTTACTTCAGTTTATACTCAGATCAGTTTATATTCGAGTATATAAGGTATATCTTACCAATATAATGGAGGTATATCTTACCAAATATAATGGAGATTTCCAGTGCCATGTTATTTGGACTGAGAAGTTTACAGCGGCCCTCGTAGGAACTCCTTTACAGACACTGTAAGTAGAATTGACAATGAAGTGAATATCAAAATCCATTATTTTTCCAAAATCAGGCATAAATGATGTATATATTGTTGCAATTGTTCTCCATGCTGCTGTTGGACAGCTGTAAAACTGCAAAGCAGTCAAGAAATCAACATGTTTCGGCGTTTTGATTGACGAATCTGCTGACAGAACAGCTAAGGAGCACGCATCATTTATGCAAGATGTAAGTATGAAGGCAAGGCTGTCAAAGACTTGCTTGAACTGTTAAAAACTGTAAAGCAGAACAAGTGAAAGAGTGATTGCAAAGCTATTACAGGCCTGCTGCTTGAAAAGAATAAAGGAATGAAGAAGTGAAAGTATATGATCTAGTGTAAATTTAAATGGCGCTTCATGTTGGCCCACAGGACTGGAATTGTTCTAAAATTAAAGAAAGATGGTCTTACCTCTTTTACGAAAGCACCGGCAGCGTGGGTAACTGCTCCGACGCTCATAGAGCAGTTACCACTGGTGCCGGCACTAAAACCTGCGCTACGCGTTCATAATAGAAGGGGTAAGTATTCCCTGTAAGCTGGATAAATGTAGTTTTCGGTTGCTTGAGAGTTACTATTAAAAATAGGCATAATTAATAATAATAATAACTATTTTTGTATACCGCAATACCACAAACAGTTCAGAGCGGTTTACAATGCAAGAGACTGTACATATACAGCGAAGATACAATGCAAGAGAATGTACAATGCAGTTGTGGGCAGTTTAATACTATACCCCATATTATGCTATAAGCTGTTCCAGACAAACTACTGGACATGTGGTAGGCAAAGCGTGAGTGTACTCGGGTGTGGCGTGCCAAGTTTACAAGTTTCAAGTTTCAAGTTTATTCAAAATTTGTTGAATCGCTTATTTAAATTTACTAAGCGATTTACAAAAACAAGAAAAATAGTACAAATAAGAGGTTAGTTAAACTTTAATACAATGTTAAAAACATAAAATTGAAATTATACAGACTAACGGACATATAAGGAAAGAAGGGTAAAATTACATATGTATAAAAAAAACCAAAAAGGTGTAAGGTAAAAAACATGAGGTAAGGGAAGGTAATGAGGAGAAATATAAGTTAAGAAAGGAATAGGAAAATTGGTTTCATATGTTAAATGCGTCCTTAAAAAGGAAACTTTTTAAGCTACTTTTAAACTGCTTTAAATCTTTTTCAGTTCTAAGATACAGGGGCAGGTTATTCCACAATTGTGGGGCTATGACAGAAAAGATATCAGTGCGACGGGTTCCAATAATTTTTAGTGAAGGAACTGTTAAGAGATTTTGGTTGGTTGATCTCAATGTACGAGAGGTACAGTAGGGGATAAGTAGTCTGTTAATGAATTGAGGTTCGTTTGTGCTCAATGTTTTAAAAACTAAAAGTAGTAATTTAAAAGTAAAACGATGAGAGATAGGGAGCCAATGAGATTTTATAAAAAGTGGTGTGACGTGGTCAAATTTTTTACAGTTATGTATTAATTTAATTGCTGTGTTTTGGACTATCTGGAGACGTTTTTTCTCTTTCTGAGTGATATTAAATAATAATGCATTACAATAATCCATTTTTGAAATAATGAGTGAGTGAATAAGTATGTTTAAGGATTTAGGCTCTAAAAATTTTGCAATTGATCTGATCATACGTAATCTAAAAAAAGATATTCTAATTGTATTTGTAATATACACTTAACATTTCCCCCAGAAATTGATTTTATTTTCATTTTTATTTAAAGTATTACAGTATTTGTTAAATTACTTGTTGTTTATTTTATACTTGAAAATAAATACAACTCTTTGAACTTAAAAAAAAAAAAAAAAAGATTTCTTTTTCTGGCAGCAGACCTTACAATCACTTTTCCACTAGTTATACTTTACAGGTTTAACAGTCCAAGCAAGTCTACCTTTGTGGCATAGCGGTTAGAGATACGGCCTCAGTACTCTGAGGTTGTGGATTCAAACCCTGTGCTGCTCCTTGTGACCCTGGCCAAATCACTTGATCTTCCACTGCCCCAGGTACAAGAGCCTGTCAAGACAAGATAGGGAAAATGCTTGAGTACCTGATATGTAGGATTACCGTATTTGTGAAGACAAAAAAGAGGACACATGGGAACGGTTTACATGAATTTATTCAGGTACTCAAGCATGTTTCCCTGTCTGTCCCGGTGGGCTAACAATCTATCTAATGTACCTGGTGCCCCCACCCTCTTCCCTATGATATATCAGACTTCCAGTTGTGAGTTTTGTACCTTATTCAAAATTAAAAATACAATCCTTCTTTCTATTTTTCTAATCATGTTGGTCTCAGTCTCTAATTTCTGCTTTCCTCTGTCTTCTCTTAGCTCTTGTACCAGGGTTTTGTGTTCATTTGTCATTTTTTTCTCTCTTCTTGTCTTCTTCTTCTCCTTTACTACATTAATCTTATCACTGGGTTTTTCCTCAGTATTCTTCATTTTATTTTTCTCACTTTCTTTATTCATTTTTACTCTATAGTCTTCAATTTCCCTCTTTTTACTGTCTACCTACAGCTTTCTATCTCTTGTCTCTCACACCACACTTCTCATTTCCCTTCCTCTTATTCCCTAGTCATTTACTAACTCTACCCTCTATCCCCTTCCATCTAGCATGTTCTTCTTTCTCTCCCCCCATGCCCTCATCACCTCACACTTAGATTACTGCAACTTGCTATTCTCAGGTCTTCCGCTCTGCCATCTTTCTCCCCTTCAATCTGACCACAATTCAGCTGCACGACTCATATATTCCGTGAGAGTCGCTATACTCATGCTACCTCTCTCCTACAGTCACTTCATTGGCTTCCTATCCATTTCTGAATACAATTCAAACTCCTCTTACTGACTTACAAATGTATTCACTCAGCTGCCCCTCACTATCTCTCTTCACTTATCTCCACCTATGTTCCCCCTCCCTGTGAGCTCCACTCAGCTGATAAGTCCCTCCTATCTATGCCCTTCTCCTCCTCTGCCAACTCCAGACTCAGTCCTTTCTATCTTGCTGCGCTGTATGCCTGGAACAAACTGCCTGAATACCTACGGCATGCTTCATCGTTGGCAGTGTTCAAGTCCAAGTTAAAAGCCCACCTCTTTGAGAGTGCTTTCAACTCCTAACTCCTCTCACCTTGGGTTCTGCATCCACAACCCCCTCCCCCGTCCCTCCCTCCAGCCCCTGAAGCAGCAATGTCAGCGGTCCTGACCAAACAAACCCCCCATCCCTCCATATAGCCCCCGAGTAATTGCAACGGTCCTGACCAGATAACTCCTCTCCATTCCTCCATACAAACCCTGAAGCGGCAGCCAGTCAGCAGAGGCAGTGATGTAAACAGGCTGCTCATGGCCAGCCCCAGCAGGACCTTTCCTCTGCTGCGCCACTTCCGACAAGGCAGAGGAATTGGCCCAGTTTTCTTAGGCCCTCCTATGGGCGGGCCTTAGGCACCTGGGCCAATTAGACCCTAGCCCCTCTCCGGTGCATCCCACAATGCACCGGGAAGAGGCAGGCCTGCCATTCCGAGGATGGCGGGCCTGCCGGCTGAACCAGAAACCCGTCCGTACGGCCAACGTTAGTGTGTATGGGGGTCTGGGGTGATGGTGGGGTTCGGGGTGGGGGATTCGCGGGAACATGAGGGCCATCTTCAGCAGGAGGGCCTGGGCTCCCTCCTGCCGGTATTGTCTGGGGGTGGGGGTTTCGGGGCATTTGAGGGGGGTGGGGGCCGTCTTTGGCAGGAAGGCCTGGGATCCCTCTTGCCGGTATTGTCGGGGGTTCGGGGGTGTCGGCAGGAGGTCTTAGGATCCCTCCTGCCAGTTCACAGCTGTTCGGGGGGGGGGGGGGGGATCGCGCTTGTGGCAGGAAAGATGAGGCATCTGTCCTCCATGATTGTTGCGGGGGTGGGGGGATTCTGTAACCGGTATTGTTTTTGACAGACGCCGGTTACAGAATCCAACTTTTAGGTGAAGGACTGGCCTCTCCTTTGCTTAAAAGACCTTGTTTTGGGTGTTTGGGACTTGGATGATTTTTTTTGTTTGGGAATGTGTTTTAAGGTTAGATGTAGTGGTGGTCTAGCCGATTAAACTGCTGAATATAGAGGTAGGCCATTCTAACAAAAAAAACCTTAATTTGGACGCTTTTTTTTGAGAATGGACATTTCCCTGCTGCTACTTTCAGTGTTTAGGGGCTTAGGCCAAAAGGGGACTTAGATGTTTTTTAAAATTATGCCCCTCCACATATTTAGTTTTAGAAATTCATTTTGAAGTTCTAAACACCGTAAAGCATTTTGGTTTGGCGATTACACATTTTGAAGGGAGCCACTAGTCTGTCTATTTTCTTGTAACACACTGATTTATGAGCACAAAAAACTTAAACAAGAATTAGTATATTACCTTTAAATATGATTTTTGCTCTGACTATTGTCTGTGGGTAACTGATTACATGACAGCCTGCCAGGACAGACAGGGGAAATACTTAAGTGAACCCGATTACTATTCAATATATTGCAAACTGCTTTGGGCGAATCTCTTCTTGAAAAAGTGATAAATAAGTATTCAAACCAAGGAAATGTGCTACTTTAGCTGAAGCAAACTCACTGTGCAGTATTTAGCCACAAGATGGCACAGTTGGTTTTCTGGTACTTCGTTTAGCTGTCTTGCACTTGACATTTGTTACAGCTTAAAATTTATTATTTATTAACACCCAAAAATTATATAGTATAAAGTAGCATCATTACTTTACATTTTCAATAGTCATTCCCCCCAAATAGAATGTATTCCAAAAAAATCTAGTTCATTCATTTTATTTGCTCTCTGTTTTACTTATTCTCTTGGTTTTTATCTCACCCCTCTACACAAATGTATAGTCAGAATACATTTCAAAAAGATGGCTTTGTTGACAAAGAAGAGACAATTTAATCATGTATTTTTAATGGGTATTGCTAATGGGCAGACTGGACGGACCGTTCAGGTCTTTATCTGCCATAATTTTTATGTTATTATATGTTACTATGTTTGCTTGCTGTAATTCTTCACAGCATTGCTGGCTGGAAGTTATTGCATCAAAGCCAATATTAGTCAGAGACTAATCCCCAAATCTACCGTGTTTCCCCGAAAATAAGACCTACCCTGAAAATAAGTCCTAACATGATTTTTGGGGTAGGTCCTAATATAAGCTCTATCCCAAAAATAAGCCCTAGTTGGATCGACCCCCCAAAACCCCTCCTGAATGTCCGCGACACTTCCCGATTCGCCAGCGGCAGCACTCCTCCCCAATGTGCAGCATCTTTCCACCCCTCTCACCCATCCCCTTGCGCAGCATCTTTCCATCCCTCCTTCCCATTCCGCGCAGCAGAACCCCGCCAACCCTCCCACCACGAGTCCAATATACCTCTGTTCCAAACAGTGGTGGCAGCACTGAATAGGTTGCTTCACGGCCTTCCCAATGGTTTATATGGAGAATGCACTTTTATGATCACTGTGATCAGTATCATGTACCCAGCTGCTCCTGGGTACATATAAGTTATATAAAAGCACTTGTTTTGGAGCAGCACCCTACAGAAGGGATTAGGGGAGATTGCCCCCTTAATCCTTCCTTTGTCCCCTCTCTCCCCAAAAAGTAATAGTACCAAATGATTGTAGACACTGTAATCTTGCATGTACATTTTTACGCTTAACATACAAAACTGTACGCACAGGTTATAGAACAGTGACAGTTATGCCCGTTAATTGGCAAATTAGGTGCTAATTGGTACTGGCAACCAATAATCACTGATAATTGTAGTTAATTGGCACACTAATGTGCAGTTACCTATGTAATTGCACTAAGAGCTAGATGCACTAAAGTCAGTCGGTAATACTGACTGGATCGCTGTTGGCCAATTCTCTGGCCAATTGTGGAACAGTGATCGATGCAATTTGCATGCAGTTGGATATGTGAGGGGTGCTAGATATGGTCACCTAATCAAAGAAACCAATCAGATTTGTCTGATAAGAACTGCCTCTAGTAAAGCCATGTTGCCTCAGATCCTGCATTCCATTTGATTCTAGAAATCTCACAATCCTCTGCTGTATTTACATTAGTTTACTTACCACTGATGTCAGACTAACAGGCCTCTAATTCCCAACGTCCTCCTTCCTTCTGCTCTTGTGCAGAGGGATTACATCTGCCTTTCTCCAGTCCTCTGAAAAGATGAGATAATAGAGATGCCATAACCTCTATGAGTTCCTTGAGTACCCTTGGATGTATACTATCAGGCCCCATTGCTTTTTTGTTTTTTTGCTAGCTCCTCACAAACAAACACAGTCTTCTGAGATCCTATCCTGGCCTACCATACAGCTATTGTAATAGAAACTCGGATGTGTGAAATACAATAATATTCTAATCTGTTACACTTTCACAAAAGTATATGAATGTCATAAATCAATGTAAGCAGTACTGCTTTAGTTCCAGGAGATGTGTGTTTCAAAAAACGGAGGAAAAAGCCTCAGGCAAATGCCCTCCCACCACCACAATGGTGGAAAAAGGTGGTAGGGTGGTAATCTTCATTGGCAGAAAACCTCCATTACACTCCCTGTTAAATAAACTGTAAGCAGAGCTGTCTATGCAATCGATAGATGAAAATTATTCAACTTATCTCTGATCGGTACACCATCAGTACACCATCGGTACACCGATCAGAGATAAGTTGAATAATTTTCATCTATCGATTGCATAGACAGCCCTGCTTACAGTTTATTTAACAGGGAGTGTAATGGAGGTTTTCTGCCAATGAAGATTACCACCCTACCACCTTTTTCCACCATTGTGGTGGTGGGAGGGCATTTGCCTGAGGCTTTTTCCTCCGTTTTTTGAAACACACATCTCCTGGAACTAAAGCAGTACTGCTTACATTGATTTATGACATTCATATACTTTTGTGAAAGTGTAACAGATTAGACTACCATACAGCTATTTCCATTTGCATTTGTTTTCTTTGGTCCTACTCCCAACCCCTTCATCTGTTAACACAGAACAGAAATAATTGTGAAGCAGTTCCGTCTTATTCTTATCAGCTTCTATATATTCTTCTTCTTTACCCTTGAGTCTCATAATGCCATTTTGACACTTCCCCCTATCACTTACATATCTAAAAAATGTCTTGTTCCTTACTTTTACCATATTGGCTATCTTTTCTACCGTTTGCATCTTTGCTTTTCTGACAGCTTTTCCAGTTTCTCATTGCTTTTCTAGTTATTTTTGCCTGTCTTCCTCTTCTGCAAAGTCTTGTAATTTATGAAGGATAACTTTTTTCCCCTTACCATTTCAGCTATTATGTTTCTTCTTTTCCTCTCGCTTTTATGTACTTTTCTAACATAAAGGTTTGTCACCTTTAAAATAGTTCCTTTCAGTTTTTCCCACTACTATTTTACTTCATTCAGCTGTTTCCATTCAACTAACTCATCCTTGAGGTATTCCTTCATTTTGAGAAAGCTATTTTAAAATCTAAAACCTTCAATTTTTACTGAGCCCTTCCCTTCCTGCATCTTAATGTTGAACCATACCTTTCGGTGATCGCTAGATACCAAATGATCGCCACCATAACACCGTACCAGATGATCACCCCTCATTTGTAAGCACGAGGTCCAGAATAGCTTCATCCGACATCGGTTCCTTTGCCAATTGCTAGAACAGTTCTTCCTGTAGCAAATCCAAGATCCCCATGCTTCTAGATGACTCCGCAGCAGGGACAACCCAATCAACATCTGCCATATTAAAATCACCTATTAGTAGTGTTTTCCCTTTCATAGTTATCTTGTGAATGTCTTCAATTAAATCTCTGCCCATTTCCTTTGACTGTAAATATATTTTCCATTTCCTCTTTCCAGATTAACCCACAGTGCTTCTTCATCGCTCCATATGACCTGCAATTCTGACACTTTAATATTATTCTTAACATATATCACCACTCCTCCAACCTTTTTTCCTACCCTGTCCTTCTTGAATAGATATAGCCAGGTATAACTGTATCCCAGTCATGGTTTTCTGTGAACCATGTCTCCATGACTGCTACTAAATCTAAGTCAGCTTCTACCAATAGAGCCTCTAGTTCTGGAAATTTTATTCTATTCTATGAACACTGGTATACAAAGCTTTCTAGATATCACCCTTTTGTCCCATTTCAATAAGGGCATTTAATGTCTTTTATTCCTATGAGTTATTAATGACTTTGGGGCATTTTTTTTTAACCTATCCCCAGTGAATTTAGTTTAAAGCCCTCATCATTACATTAGTCAGTCTATTACAAAAGCCACTTCAACCCTTCTCTGCTCAGTAGGTCTTGGAAGATAATCCTAAGGACTAGGAAACCGAAGTGCTTCCATTGACACCATGCACACAGCCATACATTCAGCTACAGGATGTAAGTTCCCTCATTTGTCCTTTACTCACAACAGGAAGGATCGATGATAACACCAACTGTGCACCTAACTGCTTTACCTTCTTTCCCACTCTCTCTGTCACAACTTCCTGTTTCTCTATCTGGGCAGGATGCACCAGATTGGGGGGGGGGGGAGGGGGGCTTTTGAGTCAGTGACAGGCAGCATTTTGGAATCGCTGCCACTGCCGGGGACCAGATGAAGTAAGAGGAAGAGATGTGGATGAAGGAGGGAAGGAGAGATGCTGCAGGGGGGAGACAGGGAGTATCACTGGTCATAGGGTGGAGAGGAAGGGAGCGATGCAGAAAAGGGGTGGAGGGACAAGAAAAATAAATCTTACATATGGGGTGGAGATGAAAAGACAGAAAATATTCAACATGGGGTAGAGGGGAGAATGATATTGGATATGATAGTGGAGAGGATGGGGAGATGCTGCATGGTGGGAGAAGGGAGAGATATATTAGAAAACACACTCCAAAATACAGGCTTGGTGCAAGAAATCAACAAATCAGAAACAAAAGTACTCACTGCACTAAATTTTTTTTAATATTTATGCCATATTGTAGCTTGGACATAGGTATAACAGTGCAATTGCTGTTTTGGAAGGAAAACCTCAGATCTTTGTTTGCCGCTAACTATTTCAGCTTAGCTTGCAAACCATAGTGGGACAAACATTATTGGTTAAAACCTCCCCTTAACATTTAATTTGTAGCTTTTAGCTTCTAAACTTCTAAATTCTTCAAAATATATAATGTATAATTTAGTACTTAGCTTTAGCTTTCATGCCGAAAATGATAGGAGGCTTGTGCCAGAAGACGTATGAGGAGAGACTGGAAGCCCTGAATATATATACCCTAGAGGAAAGGAGAGACAGGGGAGATATGATTCAGACGTTCAAATACTTAAAGGGTATTAACGTAGAACAAAATCTTTTCCAGAGAAAGGAAAATGGTAAAACCAGAGGACATAATTTGAGGTTGAGGGGTGGTAGATTCAGGGGCAATGTTAGGAAATTCTACTTTACGGAGAGGGTAGTGGATGCCTGGAATGCGCTCCCGAGAGAGGTGGTGGAGAGTAAAACTGTGACTGAGTTCAAAGAAGCGTGGGATGAACACAGAAGATTTAGAATCAGAAAATAATATTAAAGATTGAACTAGGCCAGTTGGAACCCAAGCACAATACCGGGTAAAGCTTTGGATTCTTGCCCAGAAATAGCTAAGAAGAAAAATTACAAAAAAATAAAAATAAAAAAAAAATTTAAATTGAATCAGGTTGGGCAGACTGGATGGACCATTCGGGTCTTTATCTGCCGTCATCTACTATGTTACTATGTTACTATGCCGGACTTTTGCCCTTTTTATAAAGTTGGTACTTTTTAGTCAACTGTCTGTTGCCGACAAAGGCCACCCGTGTTTCTCTCTGCTGTGTCAGGGCTCCGGACAGAACAAGCTAATTCAAACCAGCAGTCATTCTTCTATGCTCATTTGGTGACAGTGAAAGCTAGGAGGATGCTAGGGTTCATAGGGAGAGGTATGGTCAGTAGGAAAAAGTAGGTATTGATGCCCCTCTATAAGACTCTGGTGAGAATGCATTTAGAATATTGTGTACAATTCTGAGGGCCGCACCTTCAAAAAGATATACAGAGGAAGGCTACTATAATGGTCTGCATTATAAGGTGTATGGGGACTGGCTTAAAGATCTCAATATGTATACTTTGGAGGACAGGCAGGCAGAGGGGACATATGATAGAGACATTTAAATACCTCCAGAATGAGAAGGCATAGGATGAAGTTAAGAGGTGATAAGCTCAGGAGTAATCTAAGGAAATAATTTTTTTACAGAAAGGGTGGTAGATGCACGGAAGAGTCTCCCAGGAGAGATGGTGGAGACAAAGACTGTCTGTGTTTGAATTTAAGAAAGCGTGGAACAGGCACGTGGGAAATAATGGATGCTGCGGATAGGCATGTAAAACCATCTTTTCAGTTACTGCGCCAACATTTTGGAATGCTCTATCCACCCATCTCAGATAAGAAAACTCATAGAAACATAGAAACATAGAAAATGACGGCAGAAAAGGCCACGGCCCGTCTAGTCTGCCCACACCAATGACCCACCCTCTAACTTACATAGAAAGATGATGGCAGAAAAGGGCTACAGCCCATCAAGTCTGCCCACTCCATTTACCCACCCTATTAAGTCTGAGTGCTAATGACCTAGTTCCTTAACTCGATCGTCGTAGGGATCCCATGTGGATGTCCCATTTATTCTTAAAGTCGAGCACACTGGTGGCCTTGATCACCTGCACCGGAAGTTTGTTCCAGTGATCTACCACCCTTTCTGTGAAGAAATACTTCCTGATGTCACCACTAAATTTCCCTCCTCTGAGTTTGAGCAGGTGCCCCCTTGTGACCGAGGGTCCCTTGGGAAAGAATATATCGTTTACCACCTCTACACGACCTGTGACGTACTTGAATGTCTCAATCATGTCACCCCTTTCCCTGTGCTCCTCTAGGGTATAGAGCTGCAGTTTGCCCAGTCTTTCTTTGTATGAGAGACCCTTGAGTCCGGCGACCATCCTAGTGGCCATTCGCTGGACCGACTCTGCTCGAAGCACATCTTTCTGGTAATGTGGCCTCCAGAATTGCACACAGTATTCCAGATGAGGTCTCACCATGGTTCTGTAGAGGGCCATTATGACTTCAGGTTTGTGGCTGATGAAACTTCTATTGATACATCCCATCATTTGCCTTGCCTTGGATGAGGCCTTCTCTACTTGTTTGGCAGCCTTCATGTCTGCGCTGATGATCACTCTCAAGTCCTGTTCTTCTGAAGTCCTAGCTAGTGTTTCTCCATTCAAGGTGTATGTTCTGCATGGATTTCTGCTACCGAGATGCATGACCTTACACTTCTTAGCGTTGAAGCCCAGCTGCCACGTCGAGGACCAGTTTTCCAATGTGATCAGATCCTGCGTCATACTATCCTTGAGATTGCTTTCACCTACTATATTACACAGTTTGGCGTCATCGGCAAACAGTGCTACTTTACCCTGAAGCCCTCGGGTCAAGTCCCTTATGAATATGTTGAAAAGGGATGGTCCCAGGACTGAGCCCTGCGGCACTCCGCTAGTCACTTCAGATGTCTCAGAGAGGGTGCCATTGACCACCACTCTCTGAAGTCTTCCACTCAGCCACTCCTTGACCCATGCAGTTAGTTTCTCACCTAACCCCATTGATTTCATCTTGTTTAATAGTCTACGGTGTGGAACACTGTCAAAAGCCTTACTGAAATCCAATTACACTATGTCCAGAGACTCTCCCAAGTCCAGCTCATGAAGTGATCCCACATGCCAATCCCATCTTTTCTTAAAGTCTGGCACGCTGCTGGCCTCAATTACCTGTTGTGGAAGATTATTCCAGCGATCAACCACCCTTTCGGTGAAGAAATATTTTCTGGTGTCACCATGGAATTTCCCTCCCCTGATTTTCAACGGATGCCCTCTGGTTACCGTGGGTCCTTTAAGAAAAAAGAGATCTTCTTCTGCTTTGATACGGCCCGTGACATATTTGAACGTCTCAATCATTTCTCCTCTCTCTCTGCGCTCCTCAAGTGAGTATAGCTGTAATTTGACCAGCCGTTCCTCATACGGAAGGTCCTTGAGTCCTGCGACCATCCTGGTGGCCATACGCTGAACCGACTCAACTCTCAGCACATCCTTTTGGTAATGTGGTCTCCAGAATTGTACACAGTATTCTAGATGGGGTCTTACCATGGATCTGTACAGCGGCATTATCACCTCGGGCTTACGGCTCATTAATTAAATTTAAGTCAAACCATTTTTTAAAAAAAATATTTTTTATTAAGTTTCAAAAAATTTAACAGTGCAATATATAAGTTAATAACAGACAATAAAGCGTAAAAGCACATACAACTTACAAGTATTTATGCACAATCAATTTACCCCACCCTCCCTTCCAATAAATAATCATTATAAATAACAAACATTTTCACCCCACCCTCCCACCCCCCCTGGATGTGCATAGAAATAACCAAATTAAAACTATCCTGATGAAATATAAGATGCCAATGGTCCCCAAACCAATTTAAATATATTACCCTGCTCCAATATATCCACATTTATCTTCTCATTTCTATATGTGGAGCATAAATTTGCCCACCAAAAAGAGAAGTTAAGACGATCAAAATTCTTCCAATTTTGTGTTATCATTTGTATTGCTACTCCAGTCATAATTATGAGGAGACGACCTTTATAGCGATCTATGTGGGGGTTTAATATGTAATGTACCACATATGACTATCTTATATGTTAACGGAAATGATGACTCAAGTATTGCATTAATCTGCCCCCATATCGACTTCCAAAAATTAAGTATCAAGGGACAATAGAACAACAGAATGTATACAATATGTAAGTAGACCAAATAATTAATAAGAATCATGAGCTACACAGTTTATCCCTCCCCTTTTGTGTTTCCCTTTACCTAGGGTTACCAGACGTCCAGATTTCCCCGGATGTGTCCTCTTTTTGAGGACATGTCGGGGGGTCTGGATGGCTTTTCAAAACCCAGCACTTTGTCCGGGTTGTGAAAAGCCTCCTCTCAATCGCATTGGGCAGGAGGGAATCTGCACATGTGCAGATTGCCTCCTGCCTGACCAAAGCAGGCAGCCGGGGGAGGGGGGTAGAGAAGGGTAGGTCTTAGGGTGGGTCTAGAGTGTCCAGATTTTATAACTTCAGGAGCCACAGGCAGGTTTTCAGGATATCCACAATAAATATGCAGTGCATGCAAATCCATCTCATACATATTAAGAACATAAGAATTGCCGCTGCTGGGTCAGACCTGGGGTCCATCGTGCCCAGCAGTCCACACACGCGGCGGCCCTCTGGTCAAAGACCAGCGCCCTAACTGAGACTAGCCCTACCTGCGTATGTTCTGGTTCAGCAGGAACTTGTCTAACTTTGTCTTGAATCCCTGGAGGGTGTTTTCCCCTATGACAGACTTCGGAAGAGCGTTCCAGTTTTCTACCACTCTCTGGGTGAAGAAGAACTTCCTTAATGTTCATACGGAATCTATCCCCTTTCAGTTTTAGAGGGTGCCCTCTCGTTCTCCCTACCTTGGAGAGGGTGAACAACCTGCCCTTATCTACTCAGTCTATTCCCTTCAGTACCTGGAATGTTTCGATCATGTCCCCTCTCAATCTCCTCTGTTCGAGGGAGAAGAGGCCCAGTTTATCTAATTTTTCACTGTACAGCAACTCCTCCAGCCCCTTAACCATTTTAGTCGCTCTTCTCTGGACCCTTTTGAGTAGTACCATGTCCTTCTTCATTTACAGCGACCAGTGCTGGACGCAGTACTCCAAGTGAGGGTGCACCATGGCCCGGTACAGCGGCATGATAACCTTCTCCGATCTGTTTGTGATCCCCTTCTTTATCATTCCTAGCATTCTGTTCACCCTTTTCGCCGCCGCCACACATTGCGTGGACGGCTTCATCGACTTGTCGATCAGAACTCCCAAGTCTCTTTCCTGGGAGGTCTCTCCAAGTACCGCCCCGGACATTCTGAATTCATGCATGAGATTTTTGTTACCTACATGCATCACTTTACACTTATCCATGTTGAACCTCATCTGCCATGTTGATGCCCATTCCTCAAGCCTGATTATGTCACGCTGCAGATCTTCGCAATCCCCCCTGCATCTTCACTACTCTGAACAACTTCGTATCGTCCGCAAATTTAATCACCTCACTCATCATACCAATGTCCAGATCATTTATAAAGATGTTGAAGAGCATGGGTCCAAACACCGAGTCCTGCGGCACCCCACTGGAAATGCTCTTCCAGTCCGAGTATTGTCCATTTACCCCCACTCGCTGTTTCCTATGCTCCAGCCAATTTTTAATCCACGTGAGTATTTCACCCTCGATTTCATGGCTTGCAATTTTCCGAAGTAGTCATTCATGAGGAACCTTGTCATTGTGGATATCCTGAAAACCTGACCTGCCTGTGGCTCTCGAGGACCGGAATTGTCTACCCCTGAACTAGAGAGAGGGGAAAGATGGTGGACTATTTGGGCTTGACTAACAAGATGTTTCTTTTTAAATTTGAGTGCATGGACCTATGACACAGTGCTACAGAAACTGAATTAATCAAGCAACTTCTTCCCTGCAATTTATTTTATAATACACAGAATTTCAGTATTTTGAATGGAATGGTGTGCCTAATAATAAAAACATACAATACAGAAGATCTAGGCAGCGTTATCTAGTTCGCTACATCATTGCTTGTGTCATAAAATACTTCTGTGAATACTAGTGAAAGGTTAACTCTAAAACTATCGCTCCAAATGGTGGAATTAAATCATTTTTAAACTGTTCAGTGAATTAACTACCTCTATGCCCATGCCATACAGTCAAACACTTTTACAATGAGCACTTGAAAAAGACTAAAGAATTTAGTGGCATACATTATGATGCACAAAGCTGTTTTTTTAAAAAAAATTGAAGTGCTTACTACACATTCAGAACTCAATTCATCTATATATAAATACAATTATGATCTACTAAGTCATCTTTCCATTGATAATCCATCATGCAGTTATGGCTTTGTTTCCCAGTGGAATATATTTGGCCTCATTTGATTATAAGTCACGATGTTGTGAACAATATATTGCCCAGCACATCACATCTGTGGTATTGATAATTCATTTATTATGCTCCTTAACAGCTTAGTAAGGCATGCATTACAAACAAGGTGAGCACTATATTTGTATAACAATTGCTTTGGACAGCTGTAGGTCGTCTATGTATACGATTTTGGTGGTTTTATGCTTTTAAACCTGCCATTGAGAAATAGAAACATACAGTAGCCTGGTTTAAGTGGGCTGGAGAGGCTCTTGACTGGTTGACTCTGTGTCCTGGCAGCCTATATTCAGCACAAAAGATCCAACTGGGGTAGTAGGGAAAATAACCACCACAATACACTGGGCAGCACCTACTATATAGACCAGCATAAAGCACTTCAACACATATTCATTCTTACTCAATTGCCTTCTGTGGAAATTAAAGAGCCCAATCAGAGGGAAGGAAAAGCTTCAGATTTTCAATGGGAGTTATATAGAGAAATCCTCCAAACTCCCTAGCTCAGTCACTGGCATAAAAACCTACCCTCTGGCACACAAAAAAACTTTCTTTTTTTTTTTTTAGTTCGATAAGTTTTTTTATTATACAAGGAAAAAAAAGAGAATCTACAAACAAAGTACATAATACATCATATATAAATTCTTTTTAAGCCCACTAAAAGGGGGGACAGGAAACTAAATTCAGCAAAAAAGAAATAGAAGAAAAGATAAAGGAAATAATTCTCAGCTCACTTTTGTGAGCCTTGTACCATTCCTTACTATAATAGGGATATTATCCTCCTCTATATCTTAGCAATGAAACATACAAATAGAAAGATGATATTATTTCTGCTCACGAGCAAACAAAAATTGTTGCAATTGAATGGGATCCCCAAAAACATATTCAACATCATGTAACTTAACTAAACATTTACAGGGGAATTTCAGATAAAAAGATGCCTCCAGAGTCAAAACTCTAAGCTTTAACCTCAAAAACTCTTTCCTTCTAAATTGGGGGGATCTAGTAAGGATTTTTCCTGATGTCTCAAGAGCCACCCAATTTACAAAAAAAACTTTCAATGATTGCAAAAATATTCTTAAAGCAGTGTAAATATTTCTTCAAGTAATCGCATTGTACAAATTTCAACACAATTCATTATTTTTCTTTTTTCAGTCTGCCATATAGAAATATCAGAACATTCCTTTGGCCATCAGACATACCTCGAACAGTATATTGCAAACAACTTCTATACTTGTTGTGCTTCCTATAAACCTTTCACCCAGAGCTTTCCAATAAGTCTTTGCATGCTTTCTGCTCTCTGACGCTGACAGTGTTTCACGGCTATAAACGCCAGCACATCAGGGAAATTACAGCTTCTAATTTCTCAGGTGTACTTGTTCTCAGTGCATCTATCATTTTGCACCATTTCCGAAAATAAACACTTCCAAAAGAAAAATGCACCAAACAAACCATTGGGATGTAGGAGGAGCCAGCATTTTTAGTAAACTGGCCATACAGACATCCCAGCAGAGCAGTGGGGCTCTCTAGGGGGCACTGCAGTAAACTTCACATAAAAAGGACCTGGCACACATCTCACCATTACCCCTTAGTGCATGATGAGCCCTTCAAAACCCACCCACAATCTACTAGACCCAACTTTACACAACACCAATAGCCCTTATGCCTGCAGCTGTCACCTATATATAGGCACAGTGGGATTTGGGTGGGTTTTGGAAGGCTCACATATTCCACCTTACATGTAGTAGTTAGAGTATATGGGCCTGAGTCTCCATCTCTATACACTGACCACTAGGTTAGTCCAGGAACCTGCTTGCTCTTTACTAGGACTTGTCATAACATCTAAAGCAGAGGTTTCCAACCTGCGGCCCCGTGAAGTATTTTGTGCGGTCCCAGTCGAGGGCGATGCAGTGTTTTCCTCTGCTGCCTCTGGGTGTTTACCGTCTTGCCGGCTCCCTCCTCTGTCTTGCTGCAGCGTTTGCGCATTTGTGCGGCCCCAGAAACATTTTTTTCGGCCAATGCAGCCCAGGGAAGCCAAAAGGTTGGACACCCCTGATCTAAACCTATCATGCAGGCCGATATGTCCTTTTTAATTCACATCTTTGGGTGGTTGGAAGGGGTCAGTGACCACTGGGGATCATGTCTTCATCCCTCCAGTGGTCATCTGGTTAGTCTGGGTATCTTTTTGACACTTATTCGTTATTAAAACATGTCAAGCCTCAAACATCCAAATTGTACCAAATTGGATATTTTCTAAAATGTTCGATTATTATTGCAGAAAAATGGCCAAATAGAAACATGATGGCAGATAAAGGTCAAATGGCCCATCCAGTCTGCCCATTCGCAGTAACCATTATCTCTTCCTCTCTCTAAGAGATCCCACGTGCCTATCCCATGCTTTCTTGAATTCAGACACAGTCTCTGTCTCCACCACCTCTTCGGGAGACAGTTCCACGAATCTACCACCCTTTCTGTAAAAAAGTATTTCTTTAGATTACTCCTGAGCCTGTCACCTCTTAACTTCATCCTATGCCTTCTCATTCCGGAGTTTCAAGTTTCAAGTTTACTGATTTTTAATATACCGACCATCGACAAGCATCTAGCCGGTTTACAATAAAATGATAAAATAGAAGTAAGATAGTACTTATAAACAATAAAATTGGTAAAATAAGGGGAACGTGAACATTAAGGACTTTTTCCTTTCAAATGAAAGAGACTCGACTCATGCGCATTTACATCATGTAGGTATTTAAACATCTCTATCATATCTCCCCTCTCCTGCCTTTCCTCCAAAGTATATTTTGAGACCTTTAAATCCGTCCCCATACGCCTTATGATGAAGGCTATTGTCCATTTTAGTAGACATTCTCTGGACAGTCTCCATCCTGGGTTTTTTTTCATTAATTTATTTTGATATGACAAATGTAATACCAACATTCAATGATGAGAAATGCATGTTCTGATTGTAACATACGAACCAACTATATGTATATTCCCTCCCCCAACCCCCCTAACCGCAAGAACCAGAATTTGTTCATCGTCAGACAGCCACATAAGAACATAAGAAACGCCTTCACCGGATCAGACCCTAGGTCCATCTAGTCCGGTGACCTGCACACACGGAGGCCAAGCTAGGAGCTCCCTGTTGGAGACCTTGATTTCCCGTATCCCTCGATGTGATTTGCAAGAAGGTGTGCATCCAACTTGCGTTTGAATCCCAGAACGGTAGTCTCCATTACAACCTCCTCCGGGAGAGCATTCCAAGCGTCCACCACTCTCTGTGTGAAACAGAACTTCCTGACATTTGTCCTTGACCTGCTACCCCTCAGTTTCAGTCTATGACCTCTTGTCCGTGTCACATCTGAAAAAGTGAATAATGCTGTTTCTTGGTCTATTTTGTCAAATCCTTTTAATATTTTAAAAGTCTCTATCATATCTCCTCGCAGTCTCCTCTTTTAAAGGGTGAACAGTCCCAGTTTTCCGAGGCGTTCTTTGTAGCTCAAATTCTCCATACCTTTGATTAGTTTCGTGGCTCGCCTCTGCACCTTCTCCAGCAGGGTTATATCTTTCTTAAGGTATGGAGACCAGTGTTGGACACAATACTCCAAGTGTGGTCTGACCATTGCTCTATAAAGCGGCATTATGATGTCCGCCGATCTACTCGTGATGCCCTTCTTTATCATGCCCAATATCCTGTTTGCTTTCTTTGCTGCCACCGCGCATTCAGCCGACGGCTTCAGTGTCTTCTCTATCAGTACCCCTAAGTCTCTTTCTTGTTCATATTTACCTGTTACACCTAACATTCTATATTCTATATTCATGGCAGACAAAGAGCCATGATTTACACATTAAGCAAGCGACTATGATCAACAGGCGTTAATGAGTTCCAAAATGGCTCTCAAGTGGAACGAAATTTGCAACCCCCTAATCTATCCAAGTCTCTGCTTGTATTTCTGCTGCTCCATCTGGATATGCTGTATCACCAAAGCACATCATTGTTCCAACATGGAGGCTCAACTGTTCAGCCATCGAATCACCTCCATCCTGTTTATATCTTTTGAAGGTGCGGTCCCTATAATTGTACACAATATTCTAAATGAGGTCTCACCAAAGTCTTATACAGGGGCATCAATTCCTCCTTTTTCCTATTGGCCATACTTCTCCCAATGTACCCTAGCATCCTTCTAGTTGAAGTTTACCCTAGTCCTGACCAAACCATGCCTCCAACACTCCCTCTTCAGATTTAGACACACTGCAAACAACTACTATAGAAATCTGTCTATAAAACCCACTTCGAAAATAGCGAATTGGAATGGTTTGGTGAGAGAAACGTCTTTCTTCCCTTTTTTGCCTCTTTTTGGCCGTTTTTCTTTTATGAAAATGGGCCCCATGGTGCAAGTATTTTATATATCCTATTTTTATATGTTGAATACATATTTTCTTTCCCAAATAGTTCCAAAATATCTTTTTTTTAAAAATAGCAGTTGCTTCTCTTTGCTTTCTAGAAGCTGAAACCTTTTGGAGAGTGTGAAGGCCTATAAGCGTGCTTTCTACTACAGCATTGTTTTTAACATGACATTATAGTACGGGGATATTCCATCAAATCTATTTATGCAACTAAAGGCTAGTAACATGAAAGCATTAAACCAAGATTGCACAGATGTTATGGGTCCCACATTGCTTTCTTCTTTGCGTTTTGCAGTTCCTCCTGGCGTAATCTGGTATTTGACCTCTCACTGAAACTCACTCCGCTCTTCCCTTCTTTTCACTCTCTCTCTCTGACATTTATTCTCCTATTTTATTACTTTCCCAGAGTGACCGTAAAATGTTTTCGGAGAATTCTGCATGACAGGCACTATGTAAAACTGTATCATATGGCATAATTTCATTTAATTCCTATTTTCATAGATTTACGGTCATCTATCGGGGAATTTAGCACAACTCTTTCCTTTGCTTCATGACAATTCAAAAGTAGGTTGAAATTTGTAAATATAATCCTGTTTAAGAAAACAAAGCTAAATCTTTTTTTTTTTTTTTCCACTGGAATGGGGGGGATGTCACTTGAAGCTACTGAAAGACCGTTAGGTTTAATTGCTTTTATTAACAACCAAATTCATTATGAGAATCCATTTACAGAGGGGCTGACACTAGACAAAGCCTGAGGCAGCTCTGGAGCTCTGGGATGCAACATCTGTTCCATAAAAATCTCTCACACACATTTAACTCTTCTCCCGCTCAGGCAGTAGCTGCTTTAGTGCTTTTCAAACAACTTCTTTTCTCCTTGGGATATATAAGCTCAAAACATAGGCCAGCTACTTCATTCATATCTCTGCGGTTAAGTCAGTTAAAGGCCATCCAGAGTCAGAGTGCTCGTATCATAATTAAAAATGCTCATGGATTTAATTTTTCAGTGAAAAATTAATTACTTTTTTCTTTTATCAGTGTAATGGAATTCTTGTCTATTGAATATGTAGTAAAATGTGCCTGTCTCAGCTGTGACTCGCTATTAATATTTTAGTGGATTTGTAAATAGCCTCGCTAATTGGTGAGGCTTTCCAACACATTATTCAGAGATTAACATATGCTGTTATCCATAATAGATCAGCCACTTCCAAAAGATCTGAAGTCTACATGAAATTGCTTCAAATACCAAATGCATATTTTGCCTCGAGACAAATACTAAGGAATTTAGAATATTATAAGTCCATCAGGTAAGAAGCCTTAGGAAGATTGCTGCTTGTTTAAAAGGACGAGGTAGGGAAAGTGGTGCGGGGAAGAGAAGTGGGGTGGGATAGAGGGAGAGAGATAGAGAAGGAAAGTGACATTTGAGCTGCTTTACTTGGGTGGCAATTTGGCATTTATTTCTATGCTTAAAATGTGTTTAAGAGCATAAGAACATAAGATTTGCCATACTGGGACAGACCAAAGGTCCATCAAGCCTAGTATCCTGTTTTCAACTGTGGCCAACCCAGGTCCCAAGTGCCTAGCTAGATCCAAAGTAGTAACCAGATTTTATGCTGCTTATCCTAGGGATAAGCAGTGGATTTCCTCAAGCCATCTCAAAAATGGCTTATGTATAGACTTCTCTTTTAAGGAAATTATCCAAACCTGATTTAAAGCCTACTAAGCTGACTGATTTTAACACATTCTCCAGCAACAAATTCCAGAGTTTAATTACATGTTATGTGAAGAAATATGTTCTCCAGTTTGTTTTAAATCAACTACTTAGTAGCTTCATTGTATGTCCTCTAGTCCCAATGTTTTTGGAAAGAGTAAACAAATTATTCACAGCTACCCTTTCCACTCCACCACTGAACCATCCCTTCTCCAACCTGAAGAGCCCTAGCCACTGTAGCCTTTCCTCATAAGGAAGTCTCATTCTTTTTATTATTTTCATCACCCTTCTCTGTAAGAACATAAGAATTGCCACTGCTGGGTCAGATCAGTGGTCCATCGTGCCCAGCAGTCCACTCATGCGGCAGCCCTTAGGTCAAAGACCAGTGCTCTAACTGAGACTAGCCTTACCTGTGTATATTCTGGTTCAGCAGGAACTTGTCTAACTTTGTCTTGAATCCCTGGAGGGTGTTTCCCCCTATAACAACCTCTGAAGAGCGTTCCAGTTTTCTACCACTCTGGGTGAAGAAGAACTTCCTTACGTTTGTACAAAATCTATCCCCTTTTAACTTTAGAGAGTGCCCTCTCATTCTCTCTATCTTGGAGAGGGTGAACAACCTGTCTCTATCTACTAAGTCTATTCCCTTCATGATCTTGAATGTTTCGATCATGTCCCCTCTCAGTCTCCTCTTTTCAAGGGAGAAGAGGCCCAGTTTCTCAAATCTCTCACTGTATGGCAATTCCTCCAGCTCCTTAACCATTTTAGTCGCTCTTCTCTGGACCCTTTCGAGTAGTACCATGTCCTTCTTCATGTACGGCGACCAGTGCTGGACGCAGTATTTCAGGTGGGGGTGTACCATGGCCCGGTATAGCGGCATGATAACCTTCTCCGATCTGTTCATGATCCCCTTCTTAATCATTCCTAGCATTCTGTTTGCCTTTTTCGCAGCCACTGTGCATTGCATGGAGGACTTCATCGACTTGTTGACCAGTACTCCCAAGTCTCTTTCCTGGGGGATCTCTCGGAGTACCGCATCAGACATCCTGTATTCGTATATAAGATTTTTGTTACCGACATGCATCACCTTACATTTATCCATATTAAAATTCATTTGCCATGTCGCGGCCCATTTCTCGAGCGTGTTTATGTCAAATTGCAGGTCTTCGCAATCCTTCTGCATCTTCACTACTCTGAATAGCTTCGTATCGTCCGCAAATTTAATCACCTCGCTCATTGTACCAATTTCCAGGTTGTTTATAAATAAGTTGAAGAGCACGTATCCAAGCACCGAACCCTGCGGCACCCCACTCTCTGTTTCATATCCGCTAGCCAGTTTTTAATCCACGTGAGTATTTCACCCTCGATTCCATGGCTCGCAATTTTTCGAAGTAGTCGTTCATGCGGGACCTTGTCGAATGCCTTCTGAGAATCCAGATATATAATGTCGACCAGCTCACCCTTGTCTATCTGCCTGTTTACTCCCTTGAAGAAGTGCAGCAAGTTCATCAATCAAGATCTTCCCTTGCTGAAGCCGGGCTGGCTGGTCCTCATCAGATTGTGTCCTTCAAGGTGATCAATGATGCGGTCCTTTATCAGCACCTCTACCATCTTTCCCGGTACCGGGGTTAGACTCACCGGTCTGTAGTTTCCCGGATCTCCCCTCGAACCTTTTTTGAAGATCGGCATAAACTGTCTACCCTGTACCCCTTCTCTCCTTTGTACATGATACATTTCAGCTTCACCCCCTCTCTATTTTTCTCTCTCTTGTCTCCACCTCCTCCCCTATGCTATGTACCTTTTCTAATTCTGCTATATCTTTTTTGAGATATGGTGACCAGAATTGCATATATTGTTCGAGTTGTGGCTGTACCACAGGCCATTATAACATTTTCATCTTTGTTTTTCATGCCTTTCCATTCCTAACATTCTATTTCCTTTCTTAGCTGCCACTGTCCATAGAGCGGAGAGTTTCAACATATCTTCAACAACGACACCTAGATCCTTTTCCTGGGCAGTGACTCCTAATGTGGAACCCTGTATCACATAGCTATAGCTTGGGTTCCTCTTTCCCACATGCATCATTTTGTACTTGCTCACATTAAACGTTATCTGCCATTTTGACGCCCACTCTCTCAGTCTCACAAGGTCCGCAATTTTTCACAATCCTATTGTGATTTAACAACTTTGAACAACTTTGTGTTATCAGCAAATTTAATTATCTCACTAGTTATTCCCATCTCTAGATCATTTATAAATATGTTAAAATGCAGCGGTCTTAGTACTGACCCCTGAGGAACCCAACTATTTACCCTTCTCCATTCAGAATATTGACCATTTAAACCCACTCTCTGTTTTCTGTCTTTCAACCAGTTCTCAGTCCATAAAAGGACATTATCTCCTATCCCATGACTTTCTAATTTCCTCAGAAGTCAAATACCTTTTGAAAATCCAAATAAACAATATCAACTGGTTGACCTTTATCCATATGTTCATTCACCCCTTCAAAGGAATGACTAAAATTATGTTGGCTTTCTCTCATTAATCCATGCTTACATATATGTTCTGTCATTTTGCTCTTTATAATGGTCTACCATTTTGCCTGTCACCGACCTCAGACTCACTGATCTATAATTTCCAAGGTCACCTCTGGAACTCTTTTAAAAAACTGGCGTCACATTGATCACCCCACAGTCTTCCAGCAATAAAACTTATTCATAAAGCGAAAAAATATGATCATGTTACACCACTAATGATTAAATCACACTGGCTTCCTATTTCTCACCGTATTAACTTTAAGATACTATTTTTAGTATTCAAAGTACTAATCTTTAATGAACCACAATTTATGACAAGAATGATTATTCCATACAATGCCCCGCGTTCTCTTCGATCATCTTCTTTAAATTTACTAACAGTTCCCTCTTTGAAAATCGTTGGCACAAGAAGAAGTGATATGTTTTCTGTTATGGCTCCTAAATTGTGGAATTCACTACCACATTATATCAGAAATGAAAAAGATCTTTCATCTTTTAAAAAATTATTGAAAACTTTTTTGTTTCAAGACACTTTTGATGTTTAATATGCCTTATTTTGGACCCTTCATATTTTGTTATAGACATTAATCACATTAATCCCTTTCCCTCCCTCTCGTTTTTTTTCCTTTTTTGTAATTTCCAATATAAAATTAATTTGTAACTTTTCCCCCCTTTCCCCCTTCAATCATGTCTGTCTTTAATCTGACTGCAAAAATGTTAGTCGATTTATTTAATTTGTATGTTGTTTTTTTTTATCCAATTGTATGTGAGACCACTAACTAGTGGCTTTTTAAATTGTTCATCGCTTAGAAAATTTGTATAAGCGATTCATCAAATGGTAATAAAACTTGAAACTTGAAACTAACAATAGCTCTGCAAATTCATTTTTCAATTCTATCAGAACTCTGGGATGTATACCATCTGGTTCAGATGATTTGCTACTGTTCAATTTGTCAAACTGACCCATTACATCATCTAGTGTTACAGAGATTTGTTTGACTTTCCCTTGTTCATCATAACTTAATAAAAAAAAATCATAAAGGACTGCAGAAGTGATGTACAAAATCCCAAGTCTTTAATTAGAATCAATAAAATGTACTTGTCCAAAGAATGATTCACATTAGGTTGGAAACATGGACACGACACTCTCTGTGTTTCAATAAACACTTCTTCCTCAGGGGTCCAAGATGTGTTAAACCTCAATTATGGAGAACCATTTGAAGTGTAGCTGGATTGAAACAGATTAAGATCTCTGTGAATAATGGGTGGTTTCTGTTTATGCATGGGCTACTACTACTATTTATTATATCTATAGCGCTGAAAGGCATATGCAGCGCTGTACATTTTAACATATAATAGACAGTCCCTGCTCTGAAGAGCTTACAATCTGATTTAGACAGGACATTTCAGGGTTGGGGAGATAATGGTAGAGGAAATGATACAGTAGGTATAGGTATCTGACAGCAGTGAATGGGAGTTAAGAGTTGAAAGCAGTTTCAATAAAGTGGGCTTTTAGCTTGGATTTGAATGCTGCTAGGGACGGAGCATGACACATTGATTCAGGCAGCCTGTTCCAGGCATACGGTGCCGAATGAAAGAAGGGACGGAGTCTGGAATTGACAGTGGAAGAGAAGGGTGAAGATAAGAGGGGCTTGCCCGATGAATGGAGATCATAGGGGGGAGCATAGGGAGAGATAAGTGAGGAGAGATATTGTGGGGCTTCAGAGTGAATGCACTTGTAAGTAAGCAAGAGGAGTTTAAACTGCTTTTTTACATTACATTACATTACGGATTTCTATTCCGCCTATACCTTGCAGTTCAAGGCGGATTACAAAAGAATTGACTGGACATTTCCAGTGATGAACATATTGCAGAGGATTTTACTGGACATTTTCCAGTAAGGATACATTTTTTTTTTTTTTTTTTAGGGGGGGTAGCTGGAAATAATTCTAGGGGATCTTACGGGTTGGATGGTAAACTGACAGTGCCGAACTGTGTGATATTAGCAAATGGAAAACAGTTAGAGTAGGCAAGATTACAAACTATTTTAGGGGTCTGTTTACTTGAAAGGTGTTTAGGTGGGATATTTGGGGGAGAATTATCTGGCGGTAGGTGAATTCTATGGAGGTAGGTGAATTATCTGGAGGTAGGTGAAATTAGCTGGAGGTAGGTAAAGAGGGTTTAAGATATTTGGATGAATTTTTTGAAAAGCAGGGTTTTGATTTCTTTACGGAATGTTTTGAAGTCGTCCGATGTTGTCAGCAAGTTGGAGATGGAATGGTTGAGTTTTGCTGCTTGTGTTGCCAGAAGGTTGTCAAACATTTTATTGCGTTGTGTGCCTTTGAGTGGGGGGAAGGCAAAAGGGTTTGGGGTTCTTCTGTGTCTTGAGATGGAGATCTGGTTTAAGCGGTTATTTAGGTAGGATGGGGAAGAGCCGTGTACTGCTTTGAATAATAGGCAGTGGAATTTTGAATTGAATTCGTGCTTGTATGGGTAGCCAGTGGGAGTCTAAGAAGGCAGTTGTTATGTGATCATATTTTTTAGCTCTGGTAGAATATATTCAGTACTGTATCACATAAGAGGAGACCTTTAGATTTAGCCTTAGTTAAGAATTCCACAAGCTGCCCTAAAGAATTCCACAAGCTGGAAATTCAGGGCTTCTGGAATTTGCATACCAACATTTCAAACAATGTTTATCATATCTATTTACAATTTTCTCAGCAGTTGGTATGGATAATTTGCAATCTTTAAAATCAGCCTGCTCTATATTTAAGGTAACCTGGTCTACCATGTCCTGTATTGCAATCTCACTATCGGGATGCTCTATCTTCTCTTTTATGATGATATTTTTTAAAGATACCTTGTTCTGAACCATGCTCTTTTGAGCGACTGTCAGCCTTCCCCAAATTTCTACTTTAAAATCTCCTTTTTAAATGTTGATGCCAGCAGCTTGATCTACCCTGGTTAAGGTGGAGTCCATCTTTGTGGAATAGGTTTCTCCTTCCCCATTATGTTGCCCTGTTCCTAACAGATCTAAAATCCTCCTCCATGCACCATTGCCTCATCCACACATTGAGCTCTGCCTGTCTCTTGAGTCTTGCATGTGGAACAGGGAGCACTTCTGAAAATGCTATCTTGGAGGTTCTGGATTTTAATTTCCTACTTAAGAGCCTAAATTTGGCTTCCAGAACCTCCCTTCCACATTTCCCTATGTCATTGCTACCCACATGTATCAAGATGGCAAACATTTCCCCTGCACTATCTAAAATCCTAGAGGAATCAAATACAAAATTATTTACTCTATGACCTTTCCATACCTGACAGTAAAATAGTGGAATCCTTTACCAGCACAATAAAAGAACACCCCCTTTTACCAAAACTTTTGTAAAAATCTAAAAACTTATTTGGAAAATATCTTCTTACCTTCACCCCCCAAACAGGTTACGACCAATAGAACCCAAACAAAACCCAAACTACCTCTCCCATCTCAATAGATCAGTGTATCGCAAACTGTGTGCTATGGCACACTAGTATGCTGTGGCAAGATTCAGGGTGTGCCACGAGATGCCAGCAAGGAGGAATGCCACCAGCAGTGGCTGACTACCTACAGGATGTATCTCTTGTGGCAAGAGGCCTGTCCTGTAGCTGCAGTCAGCCAGAGCCAGCAGCTCTACTCCTCTTCTCCGCACCTATCCAACCAGGGTTAGCAAGCTCAGGGCCCCGTATGGAGGTCCTCCGTGCTTGTGCATATGTCGACGTGATGTCACACATGTGCATGATGTTATCACATCAATGTTCATGCATGTCTGGAGGTCCTCAAGCCGCAGCCCCAAGTTTAGTGTGCCACGACTTCAAAAGGTTTGCAACCCACTACGATAGATGATCAAATTCTCTACATACCCATCACTCCACAAACCAGGAAAGTGACACTCATACTAGAACCCATATTGTGAATATTACAGTACTTGATATGGCCAATCTTCTCTCCAAACCATATACCATAATCATATGCCTACGTGAACACAAACAAAAATATCTATGCTATGAACCCTAAAGAAATGCAAATCCTAGAGAAGACCAGGCTCTAAATTGTAAATTGCATTGAATTCCTTCTGGGACATATTAGTGATGCATAAATACTAAATATAATTTAATGTAAAGTACTGTGTAAATGAGTAAAACTAGGGGCCCTGAAGTGTTATAAGTTGAATGTCCATGTAGATGATTTTAACCCCTATCTACCAAGTGTAATCTGATTTTGATGTTTATGGTATATTGATTTGATATCATGAAACTACACAGTTGAATGGACACAGTTTTCACAAATATAGGCCAAACCCCATTCTACTAATCTATGAAATTTATGGAATAAACTAGCTTTATAGCCCGTTACATTAATGGGTGCTAGAATATATGTGTGTGTATCTGTCTTTATTTTTTTCTCTCTGTCTCCTTAGCTGCTTTCTGTATTTCTGTCTTTCTTTGTTTTGGCTGTCCACCACCACCCCTTGCTGCTCCCCCTGTCCATTCTCCCTTCCTTTTACCTCCCTCACTGCTACCCTTATCCAGCAGTAGCCCTTCTCCCTTTGTTTTACCTCCCCTCTGTCCATCAGCACATCTTCCTGCTCCCCCTGTACAGCAGTAGGCCTCCCTTCCTTTTTTTCTCCCCATCCATCAGCACCTCTTCCTGATCCCCCCTGTCCAGCAGTAGGCCTCCCTTCCTTTTTTCCCCCCTATCCATCAGCACCTCTTCCTGCTCCCCCTGTCCAGCAGTAGGCCTCCCTTCCTTTCCCCCCCCCATCCATCAGCATCTCTTCCTGCTCCCCCTGTGCAGCAGTAGGCCTCCCTTCCCTTTTCCCCACTGTCCATCAGCACCTCTTTATTCTCTCCCTGTCCAGCAGTAGGCCTCCTTTTCTTTCCCCACCCCCCCACCAGAGCAGAATCTCCCCTCTGTCTATCCTCCCAACAGTCCAGCATCTCCCTTCTCTCTATCTCCCATCAATCCATCATCAAATCTCTGTCTCCTCCTGTCAGCCACTACCGTTCTCCATGTGGTCGATCCACTGCCGACAGGCAGGGTCCAGCTCCAGCGCGTCACTCGTGCACAGCAGCAGGAGCAGCACCACCAGCAGCAGTGCCGCCATCGGGAGCCCTTCTCGAGTGGGCAGGACAGGCTGCTGAGGAGCTTTGGGGGCTGCTGAGATGGCAGAGACGGAACGGCGGAGCTGAACTGGCGTCCCCCCCCCTCCCCGGTGCCAGCGTCGCTCTCCCTCTGAGCGGGCCGGAAATAGAGGAGACTGTTGTGTGCATGCGCACTCTTGTGGCCATATCGTGACGGATCAGGAAACACGGCTTCAGAGTGCGCATGCGCGCTTACCATTTTATTATTATAGATAGATAACATCACATTGCTGAAACAACCCTCAACTAAGATGCAAAGTGTATCACTGAGACAGATAAATTAATTGTACAATCATAGTGATGATGACTGAACAATTTACTCAGACAACTCAACAGTTAACTGCAAGCTAGAAATCAATCTCTATTGGTTCCTGTTCAGGCTTGGATTATTTAAAAACTGCTTTACTTTGTATTTAAAATTTTGTAAGGTTTGGCCCCAGAATACATGATTTACTGAGCAGTTAACTTTACATTTTCCTAATGCAAATAGAATTCGGTGAAAGAAATTTGGAAGATTTTTTCCCTATATATCAGCTTTTGAATGATCCACCAACAGATTGTAGACTCATTGTGATAATCGCTTTCTGTTTTGCTGGACTAAGATCCTTTTATTCATAAATTTTTAGGAAAAGCTTTGAATTGAATTGTTTTATATAACTTTTAAGCTATGGTCAAATTTCTTTTCTAATTTTTCAGTAATAATTTAGTGGGTTGCAAGTATTCATATTTGATTAGATAAGAAGAGACTACGGAGATTATTTTAGTAACATTTGCATGTATAAATAATGTCATTTACATAAATAGATTGGCTACAGCTTTAAATGGTAGTAGCTGGTAATGATTTATGCTTATGTTTAGTTAGACTTGATATACTGCTTTTAATGAGAGGCAGATCAAAATGATTTACAAAAAAAATAATCAATACAGAAAAAGAAAGCCAACATTTTAACAGGAAAGAACCATTCATGACAAGCAACAATCAGATCAAACCCTTTGCAGGACTACATTTTGGATTTTTAGGTACTTGGAGGGCTGCAGAAAAAATGGTTAATGTCTTATTAAAGAAATGACAATTTTGCATGAGGCAAAAACTCGTTTATAGTTTATAAATCTTTCCTTTTGGCTAAGTCTTAATAATAATATTGTCATTTATAGCTAAAGAGACATATGATCAAGAAACTGTTTTATTTTACTTTTGTGATTATGATAAACATACCGAGGGCCTCAAAATAGTACCTGGCGGGCCGCATGTGGCCCTCAGGCCGCGAGTTTGAGACCACTGCACTAGAACAAATCATCCAAATCAAATCATGTGCCAAAAGCAGTTTAAAAACGTGGGTAAAATTTTAAACTTCTGATTAGATTATTCGGAATGGATAAATCCTGGGAGATCATTCCATAACAGGGGCATCAAAATAGAAAAAAAATTATTTATTTTATGAAAAAAAATGTATATACCGTCTACACAACTAGGCGGTTTATAGAGTACAAACTTGCGGGAAAATACAACATTGATCAAATTCAAGGTCGTGTTAAAAACATTCCTTTTCCGCGATGCCTTTGTAACCTAAACTGTCCTTTTCAGGACAACTTAGATTTATTTTTAAGTAATGTTTCCATTCTATTTCCTCAACCTTTTGTTCTTCCCTTTAAGTGTTTTCTCTTTTTCTATCAATTGTAATTTCCAATCCCTTCTTCCCTTTTGTTCCTGTTCGTCCGTGCTGTAAATCATTTTTTGATGTTTTTTTCCTCCCCCTGGTCTGTTTTAGCCTAAATTATTTTTTAATTGGTATAATATTAAGGTAATTTGTAAACCGATAGTAAATTTGAAATAAACTTGAAACATAAAAATTTAGGAATAAACATCACAAAGCAAAATCTTAAAAACTACTCTTAAAATAACCCGCTGTACCACTGAAAACCTTGAACATTTCACAATTACGTTTTCAATCATTTTTTCAAATCTTAACTGATCAGAACACAGCTGTAACTGTCCCACCAATTCGTTCCATAGTTTCATACCTGCAATGCAAAAAGCAGCGGCTCTGGTTTCAGCATATCTACCTTGCATTCTCAGTTCCAACAACTTTTGATTTTCAGATCTCAGAGCTCTATTAGGCTGATAAGGTATGATGTGAAGGTGTATTGGGGATAGCAAAGAGGAAAGATATGCTGACTTTCCAAAACAAAATGCCTTATATGCTAAACATAATATTTTAAACAAAATGTGAGAATGCTCAGGAAGTCAGTTTAAATGTTGGAACAGTGGCATAAGTTGATCAAATTTATGAGCTCTATGTAAGAGTCTTTGAGCAGTGTTTTGTATGTCTGCTAGCTCTATAGAAATAATTAATAGTAGTAGATTGGTGGTATTCATTTTATTGTATTATTTATATACCACTTATATGGTTTACATTCAGGTACTTTATCATATTTCCTTATCTGTCCTGGTGGGCTCAAACTCTATCTAGTGTACCTGTGGCAATGTGGGGATTAAGTGACTTGCCCAGGATCACAAGGAGCAGTGAGGGATTTGAACCCACAACCTCAGGATGCTGAGGCTGTAGCTCTAACCACAGCACCACACACTCCCCTATTGGGAGATACCTGCATATACTGGATTATAGTAATCCAAATGGGAGATCACAAAAGCATGGAAAAGAGAGTTTAGGGAAAAGTAATGCAGGAAACTGCAAAGATACTGAAGTTTTCATAACAACAACAACAAAAAACTCAATCTTACTACAGCATTATCCTGATGTGTAAAAATCAATCCTGAGTTGATAAGAATCCCTAGATATTTAAATCAATGCACTGGCTCAATAAGAAGTCCAAAAAGAGGCAACTGAAACTGAGGTTGAAGGAGTGATCCTGTGATCCAACAAGTCACTGTCTTGATGGGATTAAATAGCTTTATGGAGATGGCCCTCTTATATTGCTTCATGCACAGACCAGTACTAGCTGCTGTGTTTTGTACTATTTGGATCTGTTTGATCATGTACTTTGGAACGCCCAACAGGATTGCATTGCAGTAGTCGAAGATTGAGAGTAGCAGGGATATTACTTCGTTGGACATTGCTTGATGGGTTAGGTAGGGTTTTAATCCTCTAACCCAGTAGAGTTTGCCATAAGCATTTTTCAAAATGCATTGGATGTGTATTGCCATGTCCAGGATTGGATCTAGCCTTACTCCTAAGTTACTCACTCTCTCCGTGGATGATTTTATGGTGCTGCCATTCAGAGTTAGTTGGTAACTTGAGCGGTTTCCCCCCTCATTTGTTAATTAGAAGTAGTTCAGTTTTTTCCCTGTTGGCTACTAGTTTGTTTATTTGGAACCAACTGAAGATTTTCTCTACTCCTGTCTTTGATCTTCTGCTTGAAATTCCTTGACTTGAAAAATTAGATTACAGCAAAATTACATGATATTTCATAAAGTACTGAAAAATAGCTGTTTAATAAATATCTGTTAACTTCTAGTGCTTTCTTTAAAGACTGTACTAATGTGTAATACTTTAGGCTGATTTATGGAGATTACTTCTAAGTTTTTGTGATAAAGATTGTTAAATTACTCTGCTATGCTATGAACTGTTCTATATTCTTGGCTGTGATGGTGTATAAAAACACTGTTTATTATTTATTATGATTTAAAAAAACCACTATTTACACATGTAGACAAACTGGGATGCAAAGATTTTAGGGGCTCTGATTTGGGCAGGACAAAGATTTATGTGTATTTTGCATATCACAAAAAGAATACATGCTCTTTTAAACACATTTCCCCAGTTACTTTTGCATCAGTTCTGCAACATGCATAGGTTTTATTAAAATCTTTTTTTTTCAGCTAGGCCCTCTTTTACTTGCTCCAGCTAAGGCCCTCTTTTACTAAGGCGCAGTAGAGGTCTCTACCACTGCCTTGAGCGCTAAATGCTCCGACACTGCTCTGACACGCATAGAATTCCTATGAGCGTCAGAGCATTTAGTGTCCTGGGCCGCAGTAGAAGCCTCTACCATGGCTTAGTAAAAGGGGGTGGGGGTGTTAAATGAGGGATCAAAGGAGTACTTATTCATAACTGCTTTGAAGTTTAAGGGCTCCTTTTACTAAGGTGCGCTAGTGTTTTTTGCGCGCACTGAAGATTAGTGCGTGCTAACCTCACGCTACACAAAAAATACGAGCGCAAGCTCTATGGAGGCGTTAGTGTGTAGTGTGCACGGCAATGTAGCATGCGCTAAAACTGCTACTCCACCCTCGTAAAAGGAGCCCTAAGTGTTCTTTCTCCCATTTACTTTATCTATTTTTAACATTAGATATGATATTTTAAAATTTTTTTTATATCTGACTGATAAATGGTATAAATTTTTTTATACCTGACTGATAAATGGTATATCAAAAATAAAGAAACTTGAAACTTGAAGGATGGTATATAAGCTTATAATAAATGAAAACATAAACATAATCCATTATTTTTAAAATTTTACAAACACAAAATCCTTTTATGGTTTTGCTAGTTAATTGATGTCATCTAAATGTAGAGATGTGAACCTTAAATTTCTAAAACATTAATAGAAGTAAATCCATCCTTTTTCTGGAGCCATATGGTAACCCTACATTGGGCACATAGACCTTAATGTGTCAGCACATACATATGTATGTCTGAAATAGTAACATTCATGTGTTTCTGCTGGAACATACGTCTGTCAGCCATTTTAGAAACTTACGTAAACATGTATTTTTCTTGATGATGTCACAAAGCCTGGTATCCTTTGCCAGTTTCACTTTTGGGGACACAAAAAACACTGGGGGAATTAAGGAAGCAATATCTCCTAATCCTGTCTGAAAGCTATACAGGTGTAAATCCTGATGTTGATCTGTTTGGACATAGACCTGCATTCCCCTTCTAAAATAGGGAATACATATTTATTTTTCAATCACATCCAAAACATGCTCCTGTGACAAACACACATTTTTGAGTTTTAAATATGTGTATTTGGCTTTGTCAATTTGAGATTTAGACATATATGCATGCCTAAAACACAAAAAGTGCTTCTAAAATAAGTATTTTAGGGGTATGTATAAGGCCTAACAGGATAAATACAGAAGCTCGATTTTCTAAAGCTACTATTTCAGTAGTTTAGCAATAGATGGCAGTATTGGATGGCAAAAGACAAGCTAGAATTTAGCAACATTGTTCCTTTTGAATGTGGACCCAATAGTATCCAGCATTAAGGATGTTAAATGCTAAGAAGGTTTCACTGACATAAAAAAATCAATATTACAGAAAAGCATGATAGTCAAATGTAGCCAGATGCCACCAGTTTTTATGGTGGGCTTACTCAGTCATAATCAGGACAGGATTAACCAATAGGCCAAGTAGGCATGTGCCTAGGGCATGAAATGGTCAAGGGGGCCCGATGAAGGAGGGCATCAACATTGTTTTTTCCAAACGGCGATAGGCCTTTCCAGCATCGATCGGAAATGTGGCCCCCCCTAATTGGCATCGCAGGCCCCACCCCGATCGGCAACGCGGGCCCCACCCATCGACGGAAAGTAAGACAAGCAAGCAATGCGGGTAATAAAGGCAACAGGAACTGTAATTGTGCAAGTAGTGCTGCTTGCCCAAAGCTTCCCTCTTACGCAGCTTCCTGTTTCCGCCTGGGCGGGCCCTCAACGAATTAATCCTGCCCTGGTCATAACCAGATATGACACTACTAGAAACATAAGTGTAAAATAATTAATAATCATAGAAACATGATGTCAGATAATGGCCAAAAGGCCCATCCAGTCTGCTCTTCCACACCATCCATTTTCCCCCTTAGAGATCCCACATGTCCATCACACACTATCTTGAATTCAGATATAGTCTTCATCTCCACCACTTCCATTGGGAGACTATTCCATGCATCTACCACCCTTTCTCTAAGGAAGTATTTTCTCAAAAAGAAACTCTCAAACAAGAAAGGATGTCCAAAAAATATACACACCTAAATTACATTCTAATGTCTACCCAGTACTACAGACATGCATTAACATAGAAACATAGAAACATAGAGTATGACGGCAGAAAAGGGCCGATTGCCCAACAAGTCTGCCCACGCGAATAACCCACTCCCCTAAGAACTTCCTCGAAGTGAACCCACATGTTTATACCATTTATTCTTTTTTTATTATTATTATTGAATCTTTATTGACTTTTGAAATTTAAACATGATTAAAACATACAAAATAGAAAAATCCACTTTAACAATATATAAACATCCACAATAATAGCAATAATGAATATACCCATACATCTGTCTCCCCATAATTAGCCTCATATAAAGTATTTGGGTCCATTGATAAATAAATACCCAAATACTTTATACCCTTAGATGTCCATTTAAATGGGAATAGGGGTTGGAGATCCATTACCTTTGATGGTTCTAAAGTAAGCTTCATAATTTCTGTCTTCTCTAGATTGATCTTAAATCCAGATACTTCTCCATATTCTTCAAAAATTTGCAATAAGGGCCCCACCGTGTGGTCAGGATCCCCCATATATAAGAGAATATCGTCCGCAAATAGAGATATTTGATGCTCAATGCCACCAACCTGGATCCTCTTCAGTCGGGGATAATTTCGAATAAATATCACTAATGGTTCTATAGATAAAGCAAAAAGCAACCCTGTCGAGTAACCCTTGCAATAGAAAAAAATTCTGTATATATCTGATTAATCCGAAGATGCGCTCGGGGCTCCCAATATAACGCTTGAACCCATACATTAAAGTCTCCCCGCAGTCCCATCTTTTCCATAACAGCCCACAAGAAATCCCAATATACCCGATCGAAAGCTTTCTCAGCATCAATCGCCATCAGCACCGCCTGTTCTTGATTTTTCCTTACATGCCATATCAAATGTAAAGTTCGTCGAATGTTATCACCCACTTGTCTCTGTTGTATAAAACCAGACTGATCTATATGAATCAGGCTAGGAAGTAATTTACCTAGTCGTAAAGCTATAACTTTTGTTATAATTTTAACATCTACGTTCAACAGAGAAATAGATCTTTATGAACTACAACTGAGCGGATCCCTCCCAGGTTTCAAAAGGATCGCTATACTTGCTTCCCTCATGGAGTCAGGTAAGTGACCCCCTTCTGAGACCCATTGATTATACGCACTACCAGTGGTGGACACCTGTCACGCCCTCTGGAAGCTCATTCCAGGTGTCCACCACCCGCTGGGTGAAGAAAAACTTCCTAGCATTGAATCTGTCCCCTTTCAGCTTTTCCGAATGCCCTCTCGAAAACTTCAAGAATGAGAGGGCACTCAGAAAAGCTGAAAGGGGACAGATTCAATGCTAGGAAGTTTTTCTTCACTCAGCGGGTGGTGGACACCTGGAATGAGCTTCCAGAGGGCGTGACAGGACAGAGTATGTATTAGGGTTTAAGAAGGAATTGGATAATTTTATGAAGGAAAAGGGGTTAGAGGGGTATAGATAGAGGACTACTACACAGGTCCTGGACCTGTTGGGCCGCTGCGCGAGCGGACTGCTTGGCACAATGAACCTCTGGTCTGACCCAGCAGAGGCACTTCTTATGTTCTTATGTACATACCAGCTTGTATGACAGCTTCAGTTGTTCTGAGCAGTCACTAACCCTCTCCCATCCCCCAAAGATGTGACTGAAACAGTACATACCTGCCCGTACAACAGCTTCAGATGTTAGGGCCAGTCTTATTAGAGCAGTAAGCAGATCACTGGAGTGGTTGGTGCAGTGGCCAGACTGCAACTTGCTTAAAAGCATATTTTAGGACACCTAACAAAGTAGTCCAAATGGCCTATAATAACAACCTGTACTACAGTTCTGAGATCCTCTGATGACAAATATGTTTGAATAGCTCTAATTAGGTGAAGATGCAAACAGAATTTTTAACCAATTGATTAACACGGTACTGAAATGTAAGCTTGTAGTCAGGGTAACTTCAAAGCACTAAATTTGTCAACAGCTGATAGCTTTATATCATGCAGAGAAGCAGTGGGTAAAGAATACTGAAAAGGATTTTTTTCTTGTTCAAAGACATTCAGTCTTATAAAGTTCAAAATCAATTTATTGATATAGCCATTTATACTGAGCTGTCATCTAATCCTCCAGTTGAACTAACTAAACTATCTGGTCCCTAACTAAGCTATCCGGATATCATCTGTGTAATACATTCAACTAAGCTCAAAGCTGTCAACTAAAGTCTAAAGGCTGAAGATAGATAAACATCATAGGAATTAGACTGAATTACTAGGAGCTACCTAAGGGAGGTCCATGGGGGTCCAATAGTTTAGAGATGAGGTAGACACTTTAGGGCTCATAATCAGAATGGAAATACGTCTAAAATCCCGTCTAAATTGGCACTTGGACGATCAAAAAGACCCGACAGAGAGGAAGGCCTAAAGCCGGCAACAGCAGTGAATTGTGAATGCTGCTGCTGCCCGATGAAGTTCAGGACACCAGGGCTTGGGTGACAGAAGGAGGAAAGGGAGCAGAAGGGGAGAAAATTGGGGAGAGTGTTGCTGTACCCAACTGGAGGGAATGAAAGGAGATGACAGGGCTTGGAGGGAAGAAGAGACGCCAGGGCATGGAGGGAAGGAGGAAGGTATGCCAGATCAAGGGAAAAGGAAGGAGGAGATGTCAGAGCATGGAGGGGGAGGGGGAGATGGAAGAAAAGGAAAGGAGAGAGATGCCGGGAATCAGGGAAGGGATGATGCAGACTGTGAGGTGGGAAGGAAAGAAAGGATAAGAGAGAGATGCCAGAGCATAGGGGAGGGGGTGGTGACAGAGAGAGAAAAACGGAGAGGTGACAGTGTTGAAATCAATCATGTACAAAGGAGAGAAGGGGCATGGGATAGATAGTTTATGGAAGGAGCATAGAAAGAGGGAAGATGCCATATGGAAGAGAGAGAGAGAGAGAGGGTGCACACTGGATAGAAAGAGCACAGAGGGCAGTGAATGGAAGGGGCGAGATAGAGGGTGAACAGTAGATGGAAGGGGTAGAGAGAGGGAAACAGACACTGAATGGAAGTGTGGGGGAGAGGAAGGACAGCTGCTGAATGGAAGTGTGAGGGAAATGGGGAGCAGATGCTGGAAGGAAGTGGGGGAGGAGAAAGAAAAAAAGGGCACATGCAGGATTGAGGGAAGAGGATAGAGTTAGTTACTGGAAGGGGTGAGGGAAAGAGGTGGCAAGCTATAGGTAGACATAGTGAAAGAGGGAAATTGAGGACTGAATAGTAAAAAAGAATTTAGACAGAGGCAGAAAATAAATTGAGAAGGAAGACCAGGGAAGAACAGGAGGAAGGGAGTGGAGAGAGAGAAGCCAGAGCAGGGGGGAAGGAGAGGAGACAGATACCAGACCAATGGGGGTGAAAGGAGAGATGGAAGGGGGAGGCATACAGTTTCTGGAAGGGGCATAGAAGGAGAGAAGATGCCATATAGGGGAAGAGAGACGGCAGACAGTGGATGGAAGGAAGAGAGTTACAAGAAGATGAGGAAAGCAGAAACCACAGAAGACAAAGGTAGAAAAAGATTTTCTATTTATTTATTTATTGCTTTAGGAGACATGTGTCACTGTTTCTGTGGTACACTGTATGCAGAGTCCAGCTTCTTACTGGTTCAATTTAACCTTTGCCTATGTATTTCTATTTTATCCCCCCTTTTACAAAACTGTGGAGCGTTTTTTAGCGCCAGCCATGGTGGTAGCAGCTCTGATGCTCAGAATTCTATGAGCGTCAGAGCTGTTACCACACTAAAATCCACACTACAGTTTTATAAAAGGGGGAGAGGTTAGTTTGTGATGACATATTCCATACTAGGTGAAGGTGTTTTCTGTGTTCTGTGTGTTCGAAAGACATGGTTTTCTGTTAGGATTGACGGTGTAGGATTGATCTGTACTAGTCTGGCTTGTTTAGTTTTATAATGGGTGTATTGATGTTGTACTGCTCACTGCAGTATGTAAGATGCTGCCTTTTCCTAGGTACTCATATGTGACATGTGGCTTGTTACTAAAAATCATGTTTTTCGTACAGATGGGGGGGTGTCAAAAAAATGATGGGCCCCGGGTGTCACATATGCTAGATACGCCACTGCTCCAGAGACCTGCTTGCTGCTTTAAGAAGACTGGCCATAACATCTGAAACTGTTATACAGGCTGGTATGTACTGTTTCATTAACATCTTTGGGAGGTGCGAGAGGGTCAGTAACCACTGGAGGAGTAAAGGGGAGAGGCATGTCTTCATACCTCCAGTGGTCATCTGGTCAGTTTGGCCACTTTGTTAACACTTAGAGCCAATGTTAGGGGGGGGGAGCAATCAGGGCCCCGAGACTCTAGGGGACCACTGTGGGCCAGCATGTCTACCTCCTTCTCTCTGCGCCGGTCTGTCACCCCTGTCTTCTGTTTCACTGAAAAATCTGCTGGCCTCGGCAGTGATTCAGAAACAATGCCAATGGCTCCCCTTCCTGCTTTCAATCTGCTACGGTCCACCTGGGTGAAACAGGAATTTGTGTCACTGGGGAACATCATTGAGGAACAGATCGTGGCAGACGGAAAGCAGGAAGGAGATCTCTGGGAAACATTTCTGAATCAAAGCTGAGACTGGTGGATTTTTCAGCGAGACAGAAGACAAGAGCGACATTGGACTGGTGCAGAGTGAAGAGGGACGACATGCTGGACTGAGGAAGCCCCCTGGACTAACTTTTTTTTTGAAGCACGAATAGGGAGAGTATTAAAAGAAGTGCCAGACTGGTTGTGGCGGGAGAACTTATGGGACTGGAAACAGAGGAAAGAGAGAGATGGTGGGCAATGGTCTGAAGGGAAAGCAGTTGGACCTGGGGAAAGATACTTGAAGGGAGGACTGTTGAGAAGAGAAAAGGAAAGATAATGCACCTGGGGCGAGGAAGGCAGGCATGGGGAGAGATGGGATTGGGGGGCAGTTGGGAAGAGAAAGGGAGATAAGTTGGATCTGGGGATGGAAGGGAGGGAGGGAGAAATGTTAAGCCTGGGGGTAGAAGGGAGAGAGAGATGCAGCATCTCTTTTTCCCCCTCCATCACATTGTTCAGCATCAAGGGGGGGGGGGAGGGAAGAAGAACAACAGAAAACAGAGGAAGAAAATTGTTGAAGCATGGGGGGGGGGAGAGGAGGAGAGATGGAGAGACGGACGCATGGAAGGGCAGGAGGGAAGAGAGCTTGGATAAGAAGATTCTAGGGGATGGAGAGAAAGGGACAGGGAGATATAGCTTGACCAGTAGAGAGAGGGAGCGGGATTCTGAAAGTAGTAAGCCATTTGGATGAGGTCAAAAAGGAGATGACAAGTTGAGTGAGAGAACAGTGAGTATAGTGGTTGAAATGTGGTAATGGGGAGTTGATAGAAGGACATAGGAGGCTGGGAAATGAGTGAGATAAGAAATGGGAGAGCTAGGGCCTGAGAGGAGATAGAGAATTGAGAGGTAGTTCAAAATTTAAAAAGAAGAAGGGTGAGAAAGAGGGCAAGATTTGAGTGGACAGAGGCAGAAAAGAAAAAGTTAGGAAAGCTGAAAAGGAAAAAAAATCTATATGTTCGAGATAGGCATAAGGAGGGAATGAAATAAGAGAAAAAAAAATGGACAGCAGACACTGGAAAAAGAATTATTAGACGACAGACAAAAAGCAGAAAGAGAAATTGGGACCAAGATGATGGAAAAACAAAATGTCCAGACAACAAGGTAAAACAAATTGTTTTATTTTTGAATTTATTAACTGGAATATGTTGACTTCACAATTATTTTTGTATTGTGTTCAGTGGCATAGTCATACAGCTGATTTGGGGGAGGGACTGGAGCACAAAATTAGTGGATGGCCACCAAAGTTTCTCCTGGCCTGAGTGCAATATATAAATACTTGAGCTAGAAACATAGAAACATAGAAAAAGACGGCAGATAAGGGCCGCGGCCCATCTAGTCTGCCCACCCCAATGACCCTTCCCTATTTAACTGTGCAGAGATCCCACGTGACGATCCCATTTCTTCTTAAAATCAGTCACGCTGCTTGCCTCGATCACCTGAAGTGGAAGTCTATTCCAGCGATCAACCACTCTTTCGGTGAAAAAGTATTTCCTGGTGTCGCCATGCAATTTCCCACCCCTGATTTTCCATGGATGTCCTCTTGTCGCCGTCGGACCTTTGAAAAAAAAAGAAATCCTCTTCTACCTCGATACGGCCCGTGAGGTACTTGAACGTCTCGATCATATCTCCCCTCTCTCTGCGTTCCTCGAGTGAGTATAGCCGCAATTTATCCAGCCGTTCCTCGTACGGGAGATCTTTGAGTCCCGAGACCATCCGGGTGGCCATTCGCTGGACTGACTCAAGTCTCAGTACATCCTTGCGGTAATGAGGCCTCCAGAATTGCACACAATATTCCAGATGGGGCCTCACCATGGATCTATACAAAGGCATAATGACTTCAGGCTTACGGCTGATGAAACTCCTACGTATACATCCCATAATCTGCCTGGCCTTAGATGAAGCCCGCTCCACTTGATTGGCAGTCTTCATGTCTTCACTGATGATCACCCCTAAGTCCCGTTCTGCAACAGTCCTTGCTAGGATCTCGCCATTTAGGGTGTAAGTCTCGCATGGATTTTGACTGCCGAGGTGCATGACTTTGCATTTCTTGGCATTGAAGCTCAGTTGCCAGGTCCTAGACCATTGCTCCAATAAGAGTAGGTCGTGTTTCATATTGTTCATTGTGCTCTTGTTCGTTGTGCTCTTGCTTGTTATATTACATAGTTTGGCGTCATCGGTGAATAACGTTATTTTACCTCGAAGCCCCTCAGCCAAGTCCCTTATAAAGATATTGAAAAGGATCAGGCCTAAGACCGAGCCCTGTGGCACTCCGCTGATCACTGCCGTCGTTACAGAGGGGGTGCCATTCACCACCACCCTCTGAAGCCTACCACTAAGCCAGTCCCCAACCCATTTTGTCAAAGTGTCTCCTAATCCTATAGAACTCATTTTGCACAACAACCTGCGGTGTGGGACACTATCAAATGCTTTGCTGAAGTCCAAGTATATAATGTCCAAGGACTCTCCAACATCGAGCTTCCCCGTCACCCAGTCAAAGAAGCTGATCAAGTTGGATTAGCAGGATTTCCCCTTAGTAAATCCATGTTGACGGGGATTCCGTAGATTCTCCTCATCCAGGATCTTATCTAATTGCTGTTTGATTAGGGTTTCCATTAGTTTACTCACTATAGATGTGAGACTCACTGGTCTGTAGTTCTCAGCCTCTGTCTTGCAACCCTTTTTGTGGAGTGGAACGACGTTAGCCGTTTTCCAGTCCAACGGGACTCTACCTGTACTAAGGAGCTAGTGGGGATTCCCAAGCCCTGCCAATTGAAAACATCTTTCCAACCCAGCCCATGTGCCTAAGGCCCCACCCATAGGAAGGGCCTAAATCAACTGGACCAATTCCGGTTGGCCCAGGTGCCTAAGGTCCCTCTTGTCCGTCCGTCCGTCCTACTTTTTTTAAGGTAAGGGGGTGTCGGGGGTGGGGGGTGATGTCATGGAGTCGGCGGGGGGGGGGGTCTTGCGGGTTGGCGGGTGGGAGGGTGTTCGGCGAGCCGATCAGGGGTTCAGGGGGCGGTCATGGGGGTCTGTGTCGGGGCAGGAGGGCCTGGGATCCCTCCTGCCCATATCTTAGTGGGGGTAAGGGGGTCTCTGGGGCAGAAGGCTTGGGCTCCCTCCTGCCCGGATCGAGTCGGGGGGGGGGTCGTCGAGGCAGGAGGGCTTGGGCTCTCTCCTGCCCGGATCGAGTCAGGGGGGTCGCCGGGGCAGGAGGGCTTGGGCTCCCTCCTGCCTGGATTGAGTCAGGGGGTTGCTGGGGCAGGAGGGCTTGGGCTCCCTCCTGCCCGATCATGTCGGGGGGGAAGGGTGGATTGCTGCGATAGTGATTCCAAGTGCTGCGTTTGGCGGCACTTGGTGATATCGCTATCGCGGCAGGGGCAATGAGCCATCTCTCCTGCCACGATCGTTGCTGGGATGTGTGTGTGGATTCTGTAACCGGTGTTATTTTTGACAGACACCAGTTACAGAATCCAGCTTTTAGACAAAGGACTGGCTCCTCCTTCGCCTAAAAGTCTTGTGTTGGGTTTTTGGGAGTTAGGCTTTTTTTTGGGTTCATCATATGTGGTAAGTGTAGACGTAGTGGTGGTCTGGGCGTTTAAGCAGCTGAACGTAGAGGTAGACCATTATTAAAAAAAACACTCCTTTTAGATGTTTTTTTTGAGAATGGACATTTTCCCTGCTTCTACTTTCAACGTTTAGGGCCTTAGGCCAAAAGGGGACTTAGATGTTTTTTTAAATTATGCCCCTCCATGTTTCAAAAATGGAAATTTGGACGTTTTAGCAAACATTTTTGGATGCTTTTCTGTTTTGAAAATGAGCCCCATAATCATAAATGGACAGACACAAAGTAAAACTACCATAGTAACATTTAACTTTTAAAAGAAAAATATGACAAACTAAGGAAACTGGGGAAAAAATAAGACTTGCCAAGTTTGCCATGAGACATGCACATTACTTAAGAATAGCAAAGTTTACTGGATAATACCAAGTTCACATGTTGGTTTTATTATTTGTGTCCATCTTCTTGGTGCCTCACTCACTTTTATTGTTTGCTGTTGCACACCTGTGAGGTTTTGCATTTCCTTGTTCTGCATTATTTAAGAATACCATTTTGAAATCCTAAGTAAAATACATTCCAAGACCTATAGATGATAAAGGGATAGAAGGAATGTTTAGTGAGGACAAGCTGATAGAAGAAAAAATAAATGAATTCTTTGCTTCAGTGTTTACTAAGGAGGATTTTAGGCTGGAGCCTTTTTCTCAAACTCTTCTCAAAATACGCCACCACCAACTGCCTGTTAGACAACTGCCCACCTGCCATCATTAAATCCGCCCCCCCCAATTCAAAGCCGAACTCTTCAATTGGGTCACACTATGCCTGTCCACTGGTCTCTTCCCGACCGAACTCGGACACAATCTCGTATCCCCCCGCCTCAAAAACAACAAAGAACCCATCTCCTCCGCTGCTAACTATAGACCCATCGCCAACATACCACTCTTCCAAAAACTCATGGAAGGCCTCATTAACCATGACATCATGAACTACCTAGAAAAGTTCAACATCCTTCATGATTCCCAATCCGGCTTCCGCTCAAACCACAGCACAGAAACGGTCCTAGCTGCTCTAACCAATTACCTCCTCCACCATTTCTCACTGGGCAAAAGCGCCCTAGTACTCCAATTCGACCTAAGCAGCGCTTTCGATCTGGTTGACCGTGACATCATGCTCCGCTGCCTTGACTCCATCGGCATTTCCGGCCAAGTACTTAACTGGTTCTCAAGCTTCCTAACCAACCGTACTTATCAGGTCCACAGCAATGGAACCTTCTCCCATCAATGGTGTAATTTCTGCGGAGGCCCACAAGGCTCCCCATTATCCCCCTCCCTTTTCAACATTTACTTGGCTCCCCTAGCACGGATACTAGCCGACTTAAACCTTAAATCATTCATATACACCGATGACATCACCATTATCATCCCCCTAACTTCATTCACTCAACAGACGGAACAACTCACCTCCTCTATCCTCATCAAGTTAGAACAATGGACCTCACAATTTAAATTAAAATTAAACACAGAAAAAAACAAAATCTTCCTGGCAAGCCCTACCCATAAAATAACAAGCACTTCCCTGAAACTGAACGGCCTAGAATATCCTATCAACCCCACCATAAAAATACTCGGAGTCATCCTAGATAGAAGTTTGACCTTCGAAGACCATACCAGTGCCCAGGTCAAAAAATGTTTCTGTTCCCTCTGGAAACTTCGCACCATCAAACACCACTTCGACCACCTCTCCTTCCGCTTACTGGTCCAAGCATTAATCCTAAGCATACTGGACTACTGTAATATCATATACCTGGGAGCCTATAAAAACACCATCAAACGTCTAAGAATAGTACAAAATGCTGCTGTCCGCCTCATTTTCGGCCTCAAAAAATATGACCACGTTAGCCCCTATTACACCAAACTCCACTGGCTTCCGGTGGAGGCAAGAATCATCTTTAAATTCGCCTGCCTCTGCTTCAAAACCTTAGCAGGCTCTTCACCAATTTACCTATCTGAGCACCTTGAAATTGCAGGCCCCTCTCGTACTCGAAATACCTACCTGTTTTCCTTTCCCTCCCCGAAAGGCTGCCTCTACAAAAAATTCCTCGACCGATCCCTAGCATTCTAAGCGGGCAAATGGAACAAATGCCTCTCCACTCTCATCTCCAATTCCCCCCCTATCAAACTTTCAGGAAGTTAACTAAAACCTACCTTTTTGACAAATTCCTCTGATTTTTCTTCTCTCATCCTTCCTCCTCCTCTGACCTCGACTCTCCCCCAGACTCTTTACCGCCATATGTAACACTGCTATTTGTAACACCACTGTATGTAACTTATAGCAAATGTAACTACTCCGAATATATAACCTAGATGCAAAAAATTAACTTCTCTATAAATTTATCGTCTAAAATGTAAATGTAACATTAACGAAATTGTAACTTCGCTGTAAATGTACAGTCTCTTCATCTGTTAACCGCATAGAACTTCCATGGTAATGCGGTATACAAGAATAAAGTTATTATTATTATTATAACTTCCCTAAATACCCTCTTTGGTGGTGATGCATCAAAGCAACTAAAGCAAATCACTGTAAATCTATAAGATATAAGTGAACAAATTGAAACACTGAAGAGTAACAAATCACCAGTACTGGATGGTATTCATCCCAGTTATGAAAGAGATCGAGCATGAATTTGCTTGTCTGTTACTCATAATCTGTCACTTATCATTTGAAAAAGTCACATTAACTGAGAACTGGAAGGTGGCCAATGCAATACAAAATTTTAGAAAGGGCTTCAAATGGGGGTTCTCAACCTAGTTCTAGAGACACACATAACCAGTCATATTTTCAGGATATTCACAACAAATATGCATGAGATAAATTTGCATATACTATGCATGGAGAGGCATAATAAAAAATGTGCCTAAGTCTGAAGTTGGATGTTTTGTGTAAGACATCCACAAACCCAGCAGGAAAAATGTCCAATTTCAAAGCTGCCAAATGTCTATCCTTTATTTTTGAAAATGAGCTAGATATGTTTTGATCCTTAGGACATCTACCTTTTTAGCCCATTTTCAAAAATAAAAACATCCACACGAAAAACGTACAAAAGCAAGTTTTGTAGATATACCCACTAACTACCTTGTCTGATCATGGCAGAAGAAATTCCTATCAGCTGAGCCAGTTTTGGGGATTCCTGGCAGCTCAGCTGATGGGGATTCCCCTTGCCAGAATTAGCTGAGCCGTTGAGCCTTACACCCATCCCCCTGACATCCTGAACCTTCCCCTGACTTCCCTGAAATCCCACTGATATCCCGGACCTCTCCCTGACATCCCCGATATCCTGCTGACATCTTTGACCTTCCCCAACATGCCCTGACATTTCCACACACACCCTCACATCCCCCCAGCATTGCTGGGTCCCCCTCGCACATCCCCGGGGTTACCTTCAGAAGAGCAAATGTCAGGAGGGAAGTTCACTCCCTCCTGCCTACAGGGCCGCATGCTGCAAATGTTGGGGCTTCCCCCTCCCAATGCATCTGATTAGCTCAAAATTCTAAAAAGACATTTGGAGGAATTCTTTACTTGATTAATCAAGTTGTCATAATATAGTTTGTTAGCTTCCACTACTGCCAGCTTATATTGCTTTATTTCTCTTCTCCAGCTAACATAATGCTCCAGTTTCTGATGATTCCTCCAGAGTCTCTCTAATCTTCTTATATTTGTTCTTAAGGCTAGTAATGATTCAGAAAACTATGGATTATTCCTCTGTTTTACTTTCTGTTTTGGTTGGAGCAATCTTATCTAGAACTGATATGGTAAGATCATACCAGGAGGTTAAGGCCCTATCTACTACATTTTCACTTATAGGGTCTTACTGGTTCTCTCCACCCCTACGATCCTTTTGAAATTTGTAGTTTTACCTTTTTCCTTCATTGTATTTGTCTAGACCATGTGCATGTTACCTCCTTTAAAAACTAGCCTGAAAGCCGCTTAGACATTTAGGCCCAAATTCTGTACCCGACATGCTGAAGTGAGATGGCCCTACTGCTGCCTAGCTGACCAATCAGGGGGCATGTTTTTAACATAAATTAAAGGCGCCATAAGGAACCAGTCTTGTGCCTACAGAGTTGTATAGGGATTCTTACAGATACCTAAAGCTGACCGGGGCGTGGTTTGCACTGAAAGTGGCCTTAGATCCATAGGCATCCATAGGCATCTTTATGTGCTTCTGTAGATACAAAACAAGCGCCTTAGATATAGGTCTTTAAAATGCTGGTTTACATTTAAGATGCCTGTTTTCCAAAACAGCCACAATTTTACAAATGGCTCCAGTGCGTGATCAGCAGCCATTTCTTAGGCGGCCGCCAATACTGACGCCATTTAAAGAATTCAGTCCTTATGGATAGGTGAGATATTAAGTCCCAGAATAAACTTGGAAACCTACTGTCTCCTAACATGCCCACATGCAAAAAAATTAAGCCTATTTTTTTAGCATGTGGGTAATGCACACTGATTCCAAAAATGCCCGAGCATGCCCCTTGGTAGTGGAATTTAGCCTGCAATAAACACACATTAGTGCTTACTGCAGCTTAGTAAAAGGTGTTTTACAACAAAAAGGACACTGAATAATGGGGCTGCTCTGGTTATCCCATCTCAAAAATATATGGTAAAACATGAAAAGATTAGATGGATGATGTTACTGACTCATGGTAACACACACAATGAGTAATCCATCCTGTGATATTGCATGACAGAATGCCAATGCCTTTTTCTGTGCAGTGTGTGGCTCCACTATGCTGCTGCTGCCCAACATAGGGCCCCTTAGCCTATAGCACCTGGTATTCCCATGTGGTTTCCCTTCCAAGTACTAGCTAGGCCCAACCCTACATATCTTCTGATAGTAAGAGTGGGCCTACTCAGAGTGGCCAGGTCATAGACAGAAAAGATTAAAACAGGGCAACAAAAATGATAAATAGGTTAGAATACCTCCCTTCTGAAGAAAGGATAAACAAGTTAGGATTCTTCCGTTTAGAAAAAAAAGAGATACCTAAAAGGGAATATGGAAGAATTGAATACAGTCATGAAAACCATTGCTCATCCCTGGAAACAAAGTGAGAAAGACCTATTTTTTGAGATATGGATGGTACTTGTGGCCCACTCTTGGAGACAGAATGCTGTGCTCAACTGACCTTGGACAGATTCAGCATGACTTAAGTTGTGTTCTTTCAAGATCATATGTTTCAAAACGGTACTATAATCCACAACGAGAGTGGGCAGTAATCACACAGAGGTAGATATTCAGCAGGCGGTGGTCAGCATTTTTATAGTGCCACAAGCTTTATACTCAGATATCCAATACTGGGCTATGTCTGGGCACCAGCATTGAATATCTGGATAAGCATGGATAGTTAAAACTTATGTGGTTAAGTGCAATATTCAGCACTTAGCCAGATAAGGTGAACTATGAGAAATTCTCTAATCCCTATTTGTCCTGGATTCTTGAACTGGCGCCGATTTTTAAGCACTGGTGAGCACCCAATCTCGGTTAAAAACGCTGTTCTAACAATGCTTTTAACCCAGTTTCAAAGTTCCTAAAAAATTAGGACCAGAATCGTGCCTATCTAGGTGCTTTAGGCCGCCGTATGCCACTATGGGCATGGCCAATGCCGGAAGTGGCATTAGGCAGCCTAAAACACCTGTTTGGGTGCGTTTCACGCAAAGATAGGTGCCGGAAACATAGGCCTGGAAAAACCTGGCCTAAATTTCTGGTGCCTATCTTTCCCACTGGTGTGATTCTGTAAATGGCGCTGATGCGCAATTGACATGCAATCGTCAACCACTTTTTAGGTGGCTGCCAATATTGGCGCCATTTATGGAATCCGGGCCTTTGTCTGTTTTAATTAGATTGTAAGCTCAATGGAGAAGGGATTATCTCTCACTTGTTTCATGAACAGCGCTGCGTACATCTAGTAGCATTTTAGAAATGATAAGTAGTAGTAACTGAATAAATATAGGACTATGTTTATGCAGTTACCTTATGTGGTTAGGTGCTGAATATCAGTATTTAACTGGATAAATGCCGGCTCTGCCCCTGGGCGAGCCACATAATAACCAGTTTTGGCTTAGGCAAGTGCCTTGCAAACTTTTCGGGGCAGCGGCACACTAAACCCAGTGCCGCGGCTGGAAGGCATCTGGAAATGAACGGACATCGACGCGATGATGTCACGCGCATGCATGACATCACGTCGATGTCTGCGCCTGCGTGGAGGCCCACCTGCCACAACTCTGAACCTGTCGCTTCACCGATGGGGGATCCTGGAGGAGAGAAGGTGCGGGGAAAGGAGGAGAGACGCCAGTGAAGAGGAGAGTTATCGGCGCCGGCTGACTGCCTACTGGACATGCCTCTCGCCGCAAGAGGCATATCCTATAAACAATCAGCCAGCGCCGGCGCCTTTCCTCCTTGCTGCCATTTCGTGGCACAGCTGGAATCTGCTGGGGCGCACAGTTTGCGATACACTGGCTTAGGCATTATCAACAGCACTGAAGTGCCACTGAATGTGCCTGGTTAGCAATTTAAATGGCCAGGCCTCTTTCCTGGCCATTTAAATCCCTGTGAATATCAATCCTGGAGTCTTTTTTTTTGTTGATAAAATGTTGCTTTATCCATGTCCGGGAAACCATCAACTAATCAAAGGTTCATGGAGCCATTTAAGACAGAAAAGTAAATAAGCCTGGACTCCTTCAAATTATATAATTGCTGATTCTTTACAAAATACTTTAGTTGCACATGTTAAATTAATACCTTCCTAATGCTAAAATGATTTGCAGTTAGACAATGGGATGCCAGCTCCAACCAAATGATTTTGTTCTCTATCCCTACAGGACTTACACAACTTTAAAGAATGTTTCATGGGATTCGTCAAGCATGCAGCATGAACCTTTCACGCATCTCATTACTGTCATACGACCAGTATTGTATGATCCTATAATACATAACACATGGAAACCCCACTTTAACAGAAAAAAATACTATGGTGCCAAAAGTTCAATATACAACTACGTTAAGACAATATGTTTCCTGGATTGCTGATATGGCAAATATTGCACATTTTATAGCTGTTTTGTTGCCAACATTTATGCTGTAGAACTCGGTGATGAAAACAAAACATACAGTTCACACCAGCTTGGAAAATTTAGACTCAACGAAAAGGTTACAAGGAGCTAGCAAGCCTGAATAAAAGGAAGTGATGTTACATTTAGCCATGGGATGTCACTGTTTCCCTTCCACAAGAAAAAAAAAAAAGCAATATAATATGTAACATAAAGTCTTGAATCAATAATTTAAAAAATTACATTGAGCACATGAAGTTAATTATTTCCTTTTGTGTGCAGTAATCAATATATAACGTGTTATCGATTTATAACCAAATGTTACAATGTGTGTCTAGCCTATGCTAGGATTTTACTTAATTTAAAAGGAGGTAAAATGCTCAAATCAACGAAACCTTTTTGTTCTAAGCTACCAATACTGGGTGTGTATTTGCTAACCTGTCATGTGCATTATAGCAGATTCTTAGTAAATAGGTCTCTGTAGCCAATGTGAACTGTGGATGGAGTCGGTCCAGAGGAAGGCTACTAATATAGTGCATGGTCTTTGTCATGAGGCATATGGGGACAGACTTAAAGATCTCAATCTGCATACTATGGAGGAAAGGCAGGAGAGGGGAGATATGATAGAGACATTTAAATACTTACGTAATGTAAATGCACATGAGTTGAGTCTTTTTCATTTGAAAGGAAACTGCAATGAGAGGGCATAGGATGAAGTTAAGATATGATATGCTCCGGAATAATCTAAGGAAATACTTTTTTACAGAAAGGGTGGTAGATGCATGGAACAGTCTCCCAGAAGAGGTGGTGGAGACAGAGACTGTGTCTGAATTCAAAAGGGCCTGGGATAGGCACATGGGATCTCTCGGAGAGAGAAAGAGATAATGGTTGCTGCGGATGGGCAGACCAGATGGGCCATTTGGCCTTTATCTGTCATCATGTTTCTATGTAAATAATATGCCTTACCACACATTGCAGACACTCTTATTCTCATTACATACACAGACTATGGTACATCATCCACCCATTCATTAGATCACTAGACAGTCTTTGGAACTGCAGGAAAGCTGTGAAATCTTTCCTCTTTACAAACCCAGCCCCTTAACGACCCGCGTCTGCACCCCTGACGGATGGATCTCGAAGACACCACCTAATTACATCATACGGAATCTCACTAAAACTCGCATGCCACACATTCTCCAACAACAAAGATGCTCCCACCTGCTAAGAAAAGCTATTTTACCTCAATGTTATATCTACACTGAAAATGCTGCAATTTAATCCACCCTATGTCCACTAAGTCTGTATTTTTAAGTCTGTATGTTTCTCTACAGTACACTGTAAATGCTGTAGTCTAAATCCCCTTTGTCTAGACTGTAAATGCTGTAAAGTATGTATTTCTCACTAAAGTTTGTCCTACCCATACTATGAATGCACTCTTGTAGTCCGTTCTGGGCTCCATTTGGGAGGACGGGCAAAATAAATGACAAATTAAATAAATAAAATAAACCCCATTGTTCATTAATGCTAACAACAGAAAACTGCTTTTATAATTCCTAAAGTATGCCTGTATTAATTTTTTAATGTGCTCTTGTTTCAGATTCATTTAATTTGTTCGTCTACCAGTTCCTATCAGCTATAGCAGAGTGTTTATTGGCAATTATAATCTGACTTTACATTATGAAACAAAAAAAAGTATGATTTTCTGTCATTATTCTTTAGTTAATCAGTTCAAGGTCAGAGTTTTTTCAAACATGTATGAACTCATTTTATATTTAAAAAAAAAGGAAATGCGACAGCACTGCACTCGTTAAATGCATGTGGAAATGTCTTTCATGAAAAGCACATGTAAAACAAACACTTGATGCAAGAAACCCATGGTAATTTGGTTATAACAAAATTGATGAGATGAAGGAGATGGGAAATGAAGAAAAATGGGAACAAAGAAGATTAAAGAATACCAGACAAAGGGCCTGGTGTATGCATGATTTTCATCCATTTTGTGCCTAAGATAAAACCTTTTCTAAATCAGCACAGATACAGGGGGCAGGAAGACGGAAAGAGAAAAGCACAGAACGCAAAGATCATTTACTAGTAACATTGATAAAGCTACAGAAATTTTTATTTTAAAAAAAGATTGTAATTACAAAGGCCCCCTTTTATCAAGCCACGTTAGGTTTTTTTAAATTTTTTTAAATAATCGCTGGCCACTGTAGTAAAAGCTCCAGTGATTTAAAAAAAAACAACAAAAAACCCTAATGTGGCTTGATAAAAGGGGGAACAATATTTGGCAAAAAATGTTTTAAGAGAAGGCAAAAAGGACAGGGTGAGATCAGATCTGCTGCATACCACAACAATCTGGACTGTTTAAGGCCTCGGGAGAGCTATTTTTAAAGTGAGACAAAAATAGTCACTGTCAAGTGCACTCTGTCTTTCCTCTCCAAATGGCTTTTAGGTTTTGATGGCTGTATCCTAAAGAATCCCAGTGTGATGCAGCGGTTAGATTTACAGTCTTGGTACCCTGAGGTTGTGGGTTCAAATCCCACACTGCTCCTTGTGATCCTGGGCAAGTCACTTAATACCCTTTGCCCCAGGTACATTAAATAGAGTGGGAGCCCACCAGGACATTTAGGGGAAAAATGCTTGAATAGAGTTTTCAGTCCTTTGACCAATCTTCTAATTTTTGAAGTCATATTGGCATTGTCTACTTTCATGCAGGTTTTGATATTACCTGAAAACAGGCAAGCATTCACATTTATAGTCTGTAAACTTTGTGCCCAATAAAGAAAAGATCAAAGAGAAGACATGTGATCAACCTGAAAAGTGGAGCCCAGTAGATATTCCTCAGAATAAATAGTCTATTGGAACAAATCCTAATTACCAATACTGCCTGATGACCTATTGAGGGGGTAGTTGAGCAGAGTACGGTTTTGGGTTTCAAAAAGGAATTGGATGAGTTCCTAAAGGGTAAGGGAATCCAGGGGTACAATTAGAGGGTTACTATACAAGACAAAATGCTCTTGAGTAATAGATCACTACAGGTCATTGACCTGAGGGGCCGCCGCAAGAGCGGACTGCTGGGCATGATGGACCTATGGTCTGACTCGGCAGAGGCAATGCTTATGTGCTTATGAAGGGGGCCAGGGAACTTATTTCTGAAAGTGTTCGGTTATACCCCCAACACATGTATAAAGCCTATGGAATAAAACATGGCCTAAAATTATTTGTGTGTAACTCAGTAACGTAATTTAAATCGGGACTTAGGGAAATATTAACTAAAGTATGTTAATCCATTAGTGAAGGTATGCATATTAGAAACAACTGCATTAAAAATCATGTTAATTGCTTAATGTTTCGAAGGGAAAGAAACTGAGCAGGATCTGTGCAGAGACTGGGTGTAAACAGCACTGAGAATGCAAGGTATGTTACCACAAGACAACTTTCAGGGCTGCTGATAGCATGGTTACACTTTACACTTCCTCAAGAGGTGATGTTAACTGCACTTGTGTTACTGGCAGGCAGGTAGTAGCACTGCTATCCCAAAAAACCCAGTTACATCCCTGATACCCAACCACTATGGACATGTAGCCCCCCCCCCCCCCCTTAGCACACAGCCTGTGCAGATGCTGCTATTACAAAACACGCCAATTGCAGTCCTGAAACCAACGCCTCACTCAGATGCCAGACCCTACCCATGAGCGCCTAGGTTGCCCCCGGATGACAGCTCCACCCCTTCCATATACTCTCCCTGAATGACAGCCCTCTTTTGCACATAACCTTCCCACCAGAAGACAGCCCAAATGTGGATACCTCTTCCTTTCTGAACAATCTGATCATAATACTACTACTACTACTATTAATTATTTCTATAGCGCTACCAGTGCTGTACAGAGTCACAAAGAAGAAAACAGTCCCTGCTTGAAAGAGCTTGCAATCTAAACAGACAAGACAGTCAAACAGGATGTAATGGATACAGGTAAGGGGAATGGTTAATTTGCTGGCTAGGTTGGTGGGCAGTGGGTTTAAGGATTGAAGGCTATATCAAAAAGGTAGGTTTTCAGTCTGCTTTTAAACAAGGGAAGGGAAGGGGCTTGGGGGCCAGCATTTACACCTGTTCAGTCACTCCTAAAATACCCCTCCTAGGATGGTCACATAACCCTACTGCTGCCATATCCCCATTTGGTACCTCCAATGGTATCTCTAGTGATCTAATGGACTGGGCAGATCCCCCCTAATCTAGGCGGTAACAGAGTTTGAATAGAGGGGGGGGGGGATCTTATTAGTGGTACTGCTTATCTGAGTACTGTTTCCATATCAGTGATATATTGTATGATGAGCTCTAACCACTGGAAAACAGTTCTCTGATTGGCTGAGCTGAGCACACTGATTCTAGCTGAGTCAATTAGACTCTGGCTTTTCCATGGCAGATGGATAGACCACATTCTGAGGTGATGAGTGATAATGAATAGACAAGGCAATGGTAACAGTCTGGTCAGAACTGCTATACAAAATTGTTGTTAGAGCTCATCATACTATATATCACTGATATGGAAGCAGTACTCAGATATGCAGTACCACTAATAAGATCCCCCCTCTGTTCAAACTCTGTTACCGCCTAGATTAAAAATGGTAGCTATGATCCCTAACATTATTGACAAAGGCTGATATTTGAAGTTTTTTTGTCCTTTGTGCTGGAGCCCATGTTAAATGCATTAGCAGCTAGCTTGGGTACATCCATGCTATCTGCAAATATGTTTAACAGAAGCCTGCCTGGATAGTGTGTGCCTTCTGTGTTAATTGCAGGGAACCTCTGCAGATACCATGATTTAGTTTGTGCTCCTAATGTGCAGTAACTGCAAAATTTGTCCTCATTTTAGTAAACAGGCTCCTTAATGTGTTAAGCAATTTTACCAAACCAGCCTAAAATGTGTTGTTCCAATATGGAAGTTAACACAAAAAAGTATGTCCAGACATTCTCTTAATTATTTTTTAGATCCTCAGTAGGCTCTTTCAAGGCTTGTGGTAGCAAGTGTCCATTGAAACAAAATGATCAGCTAAATCTTGTGACGTCAACGTAGAACTATGCATAGAAAAACTTAGTATTAGAAAGCTTATTAAGTGTGGCATAAATATATACCCATATTGCATTAAAAATCATATCTCAAACCCCCCCCCTTCTCTACCCATTGTGGCTCTTTGAAATCTTGGGTCAAACATTTAGAATAAAATGGCTCTTTGCTTTAATAAGGTTGCTGATCCCTAAACTAGGCGGTTGTCTTTGAAAGCAGCTTCTGGAAGGCATCATAGGGCAGCTGCAGTGAAAGCAAAAAGGGTAGGCAAGGTGGACAGTTGTCGAATAGCTCATTTAACCATATTATTCTGGAAGGGGTGGTGTTGTGGTGAAAATGATTACTAGGGGCACCAAGAGACCTAAAAGTAATGGGGGGGGGGGGGGAGCTGTAAGGTTACCACCTGTTTATATATTTTTGCATGCACCAGAGTCCTGGAATAATCTTTATGAATCAAACTTCCATGGATTCCTGTTTCACTGCATCGTAGACTCTGGCTAAGGCCAATGCCATTTTGTCCATGTGTGAAGACTGAATAGAGCCTCTGTTCATTGTTCTCTGTAGTGCACAAGAGGGCTAGAGACTTTCCAGTCAAACAACCAATGAGTCTTTGAGTACAACAATTTTGTACAGCAGTTCTGACCAGACTGTTACCATTGCCTTATCTATTCATTATCCCTCATCACCTGAGAATCATATTCCTATAGCATACCTAAATTATAGAATCAACTCCCTCCTGCCATTAGGGCAATTGATAACCTACTGACCTTCTGGAAAGCAGTAAAGATGCTTCTTTTCATGGACTGGATCAATTCTGGTCTCAAACTTTGACAGACCTTGCTTCAACATACCTTACCTCAGAACATCTGTACCTGCTAACCAGTTCTTCTACCATTCACTGCAGATATGTTATTACCCATTCATAACTCTATGATTTATTTCTTAGATTCTGCAAAGCATGTGTTCTTAGTTACATTCTCTATAAGTTGCAAGTTATTGAGTCTATAGCTTTGTGTTTTGATCCTGTAGCATGTTATTGACTCTGTAATGTACGTATCTCTGTTCCTGAAAACTTTGTGTATCTATCCTTGTAACCTGTTCTGAGCTTATGGGGAGGATGGGCTACTGCTCCACTTAATTCCATATGTGGAATGGTATGACTTGGCTTTGGCATCAACTTGGCTTTTCCAAAAATGAATCCCACCTGGGGAACTCCATTTACATCTGATATTTTCAAGTAGGACACCACTGCTATGGCCTTCTCTGAAGCATCTGAGAAGATGCAAATTTCTTTTTGACAGTCGGTACTGAGTGCTGTACACACATAATTGTGTGAGATATGCAATTCAAGAGTCTTTAAGGAATATTTCCATCTCTCTCTCCCACTCTTGTCACATTTCTGTTGGCAATGAAACATTCCATTCATTGGTACTTTGAGACAGCTTTCTTAATAGGGTTCTCCCTTGGATGGTGACTGAAGCATAAACCCCAGTGGATAGTACAGACTTTTAACTGTTGATAAGACACCTCAACTTGGATATGGCTTTTCATTTTCTTGGGTAGACACTTGAAATGTAAAAATGTTGGTCAAGATGGCGGGGACAGACGCATAAGCAACACTATCTCCCTTAGTATATCAGTGTCTCATAGTGTTGACATATGGCAGTGTCTTGGTGAGTGGTATTCATTATTGTTGTATGTTTTTGTGAATTATTGCGTGTTTTTAGGAATTATTAGGAAAGGGATGGTTAAATAGACCGAGAATATTGTGATGCCTCTGTATTGTTCCATGGTGCGTCCCCACCTTGAGTATTGCACCAGTACTGGTTGCCATATCTCAAAAATGATACAGCTGAATTAGAAAAGGTTCAAAGGTGAGCAACCAAATTAATAGGATGGAATTCCTCTCATATGAGAAAAGATTGAAGAGGTTGGAACTCATCAGCTTGGAAAAGAAATGGTTGAGGACGGATGTGATTGAGGTCTGCAAAATCCTGTGTGGTGTAGAACAGGTAAGAGTGACTTGATTTTTCACCCTTTCAAAAAGTACAAAACCAAGGGACACTCAATGAAATTACATGGGAATACTTTTAAAACAAATAGGAGGAAATATTTTTTAATTCAAAGAATAGTTAATCTCTGAAACTTCTTGCCAGCACCGGTTGGCATAGCTGGCTTTAAGAAGGTTTGGACAAGTTCTTGGAAGAAAAATCCATAGTCTGCTATTGAGACATATATGGAGGAATCTACTTCTTGTCCTAAATTTTTTAATATGAGTTTTCAAATTGAGTTGTTATAGCCTAGTTGTTACTGTTATAGCAGGCAGGTATAAACAATACATTTCAAATAAAATTATTTATATATATATATATATTTATATTTTTGTAGTGGCACAACAGCAATAGTGTCCCCCGAAGAAGGCTTTATTAGCTGAAACGCTCTGAATGTAGTGGGCAGTTCATGAACCCCCAACGTTGGCTCTGGCTGGAAAGCCATAAAGATAAGTGTTGTTGCTCTTGTATAAAGTATATTTTAAAACAATACATGATTAATGAAGTTAAACTAAATAAAATTAAATAAACAGTTGTACTCCCCAATCAGTTAGTTAGATTTTTAAATAAATTTGTTAAATAAATATTCAAATAAACTAATAATTAAATTTTAAGATAGGAAGGAGGTTTGTGAAGTAAATGATTACATCACATGCATTCAGAATGAAGACTTGAAATAATATCTAAGTTATAAGAGGTCTCTTTACTGAGAATCATGAATATTTATGATACTTCAACCTCATTATTAATCACGGGGATTAGTTCTATTCTTTAGGTGACAGTTTATATGTTTACAATAAATGAGCTCAAAAATTTAAATTATTGAGAATTTAAAGCACTTTATGTGCAAAAGAAAAATTGTTGGACACAGGTATTTAGAAGTTATCCTTTAGACCCCCTATTTGGAGAATTTGTCCTAGATTGGTAGCAAGGAATGTTGCTACTATTTTGATTGGTGTCAGATACTGTGACCCAGATTGGCCACTGTTGGGAACAGGAAACTGACCTAGATGAACCATTGGTCTGATCCAGTATGCACATTAAATGTCATCTGCCATTTTGATGTCCAATCTCCAAGTCTCACAAGGTCATCTTGCAATTTTTCACAATCCACTTGTGATTTAACAACTTTGAACAACTTTGTGTCATTAGCAAATTCAATTATCTCACTAGTTATTCCCATCTCTAGATCACTGATAAATTTATGTTAAAAAACAGTAGTCTGGAGCAACAAGACACCAGACTGGTGTGATGGAAAATGATGTGAAGGACATCCTGGACTTTTGTATGGTCAATATTAAGGAAAGATAGCAAAAAAACTCGGATATGGTGAACACCACTAATAATCACAAAAACACTTTCACCAAAAGGTGTACCGATCCTTAAAGGAGAAAGCTAAGTCATTATCTTCTTCTATATCACTCAACTCTGAAAGCAATTTTCAAACACATTGCTAGGACCATCAAAATAGGAGGTTTTGTGCTAATGAACACCGCTATTCCACCATTGTGGAGGTGGGTGGGCCCCTGTCTGAGGCTTTTTCCTCCGTTAAGATTGGTTTTTGCTTGTGTTTCACTATTTATTATACCTTCATTTATTCCTTTTGGTGAAAGTGTTTTTGTGATCAATATTAAGGATAGAGACATAACAGCATGTAAATTGATGTACTGTATTTAGAAAATGAGATCAGGAGAAACAACATATCTGTGGTGGATTTGGTGAAGAAACATTTCAAGAAGTTCTGTGGGTTACAATAGGACTATCTCTTTTTGTGTGAGCTCAATATTTTTCTGGGATAGCAGGAAGTACTGTAGATATCCTGAAGTGGAGATACTGTTTCATTAAGACCACAATCAATGCTGTACTTTAGAGCTTGCTGGAGTGCATCTTGCTACTTGTGAATTTGGCTTTACAGCCTGATAGGAATCATAACTGCTTTGTTAATATTTTGAATATACTAAATGCAACATTTTGAAGATCCAGATATTTCCTGATAGGTATCCTCTGAAGAGAAGGAAGAAATTTTTGGCCCTTAGGCCTAGGGTCATTTCCCTGGTTGCTACATTTTTTTAAACAAAATTTTCTTGTAGATACTTTGTAACATTGGATGAAAATACTTTTCTTTGAACCTATAAAGTTGCTGGATTTTATTATTTCTAAAGATGGGGATATTAGTGTATTTTTGAATGTGCTCACTTGATTAGGCATATAATATTATAATGTTGGCTTTAGTAGTTTGTCTCACTACAAACCTAAGAATTAATTTTTTTTTCCTTGGTTCTTGGCTCCTCTGGACTAATTTGAGCAATTTTTCTTTTTTCTTTTCCTAATTATTATTTGTTTGGGCTGAGTTTTCTTATATTTTTTGTTCTATGACTGGAGAAAAAATTAGAGAACCTAAAATATTTGGCAATCTAACACAGTAATAAAAGGTGATTTCAATTAATACAAAAAAAAATATGTATAATTTGCTGAAAAACTAGGCATAGCCACAATTAATTATATCAATAAACCACAATATTCAACAAAATATGAGTGTCAGACCTCAATTTTCAAGACCCATCTCATAATATCAGGACTTCAACCATATATTTGTTTTAGAGTTTCAGAAGTACTCATATCCTGGTTTTATAAAATTGGGATTTGGGGAGTGGGTAGAGTTATCAATATGAACCATCCTTAAGCTGTGTTATTTTATTGTTGATTCCAGTTAGTAGTTTGTAAAGATCTCATTGCATAAAATATGACCTGTGTTAAATAGCATGAGTTACTGGTATAATAACACTCCTTAACAGTAACTCATGTTTATAACTATACCCCTTAGGTGTTTATGCAATATAGATGTCGAAAGGTTTAAACCTTGAATAAATGCTTATAAAATATATATAGTACTCCCCCGATATTCATGGGGGTTCCGTTCCAGAACCCCCCGGTAATGTTGAAAAACCACGAATATGTTTTTTAGTGGGGGAGATAGGAGAGGGCAGCAGGAGCGCCGGCGAGTAAAGGAAATCACTCGCGGTATGCTCCGACCTTCTCTTCGTGTAATAAAGTCGGGCCTCACCAATCAGGAGCTGTGTGTCAAAGCAGCTCCTGATTGGTGAGGCCCGACTTTAGTACAGGAAGAGCAGGTCAGAGCGTGCCGCGAGTGATTTTCTTTACTTGCCGGCTCTCCAGCTGCCCTCTCCTGCCTCTTCAGCTGCTCTCTCCTGCCCGGTCATTTGCGATTAGAAAATACAGCAAATGACCGGGACTGCGAATCGTGGAGCGCAAATTCGCAAGGGAGCACTATACCATAATATATTATTGACATTCTTTGGAAAGATTAGATGCTGTTCTTTGTACACTTGGTCACCACTAGTGCCTTTAATTTTGTCATATACATATGTAACTGGCCACATATGCATTAAAAACTTTTTATAAAATACCAATTTGCTTAAATATACGTGTCTTGGCAAGAAGATGTGTACCTTACTGTAGATCAGGGGTCTCAAAGTCCCTCCTCGAGGGAGGGACTTTGAAAGCAGTGCATGCAAATAGATCTCATGCATATTCATTGGGGGAAATCCTGAAAACCCAACTGGATTGCAGCTCTTGAGGAGGGACTTTGAGACCCCTGCTGTAGACATAGACAGAGATGCAGACTGGGTAGAGTGCCAGTAGACTTCACAATCATGAATGCTGATTATTAAATACTTTAATCAAAGTTATAATTGAAGACTTATACCTACCTTTCTCTATGCACTTGCACTTCTCTATGCCTCTGCACTTCCTGTAAGAGCATTAACAGATGCTTCCTTCCAAACACAAGGCTGACTAAGGCAGTATTGCTAGACAACAGCCAAATGAAATTCTGTGAAACTTATACTTACCCAGTGAAGTTACAATTTCTCCGAGAAACCTGTGATTGAGCAGGACAAGATACTAAAATGTTATTATTTAAGACAGTAGTGCTGTCATGAGTTTACAGTAGCTCTTCTGCTGCTGTGCCTGGTAATGGAAGGCAGCACCGCACATGATGATGAAACTACAACTCAAAATATTTCCCCTTCATATTTCCTCAGATGCATTGACTATAATTCTACGGTGTATCAGACAATTGCACTTGCCTTGTATCCTAAAACAACAGCTTACACCAGTATATGAACCATTACCATAAGCTTGCTGTCTTTTGCCACAGAACAGTTCTCTGACAATTTTCTGCTAAAAGCTATCATTCTGCTGTATTATGTTGCATTGTCTTGGGTAATATGGAATCTACAATAACTGTATAAAATGTGAACTCCAAGTGATACAATTCAGCATTCAGCAAGTGACTGGCAACCACTCAAAACATTATTATGCCACATAAAATGTCAAGCTGCAATGTTATTACATTGTATGAAGGTACAGCTAATGGCTGCATCGCAGATTTTACCATACAAGACATTTTAATCAATGTTGTCACTTCTGAATTACACCAACCATTTTAGCATGATTCAGATGAAAACTGGGATAAATGTTGCGGGATTTAGTAATCATGCAAGGCAGGAGGCGTATTATTATCCCACAATGGCACACCTCAGGTGTGTTATAAGACAGAAACCTTAAGGCCAAGAGCCTTCAACCAACTGAGAAGTGCAATTGTCTTGCCATGATGTGTGTTATGGTTATTATAAAATTGATCTGTATTAAAAGTGAAAGTTTTTCCTACTTAGGCATACTTTTAAAACCAGTAACATAGAACTTTCTTAAGAGATCAGATTCCACAGGTGACCCTTGAGGGGAGGAATGCTGGCCTAGTACCTAACCCTCAGTAAGCCTGGTTCTAAGAGAGAGGTTGTAGAGGATCTATATTAAAGACAGTTTTCACAGCAACCTGTGAACTACTTTCTGCCTCTGCCCACCCACCCTCTCCACATCCCACCCATCCCTAGGCTCAAATTACTCTTATACTACTCCTAAATTACCCTTCACATTCCTCCAGCTGATCCTAATAAGGATAATCTGCACAAACCTGAAATACCTAACCCCCAAACCCTCTCACCAGATCTGGTAACTCACCCTTTTCCCCACACTTGAAGAGGTACTGAGATGATCTGCTCTGCTGAGAGAAAGAACCCTCACAAACAAATCATCCATTGGAACATCTTGTCTGGTAGTATTCAAACTTGGGAAAGGTAAACTTAGATTTTAGTAGGTTATATTTTTGCAGTTCTCTTTTTTTATCTCAGCAAAATCAGTCAGGAAATAGTGTAACCTTTAGAGTCTGTTAGGGTTTAATACAAAACAGAGTTTTAGCCTAGATTAATGATTTAGGTTGCATCTCAGGGCATATCATCAGATTAGGGCACAAATAGCTGTTGAGGAAAGGCTCTGGTGTTAATTTAATTCTCTCCCATCCATCCCATGGCAGTGCTTTTAGATTTATAGGATCTCCAGCCAACCAGGAACTGCTTTGGTAGGATTTTTCTGCCCTTTCTTTTTTTTTTTCTTCCAGGTGTAAGTACTTCTGCACCACAGTATGGCTGGGAAACATCGTATCACCAAAGTTGCCCAAAACTTCACTAAAGCTGCACCAAAACTTCTGTCTCTGTGCAGACAGAAAATGTTACCCAGGCAGAGGGAGTAGTTCCATGTACAAGCTGTCTTCAGCTTGAATCCCTCATGAAGGAAGTAAAAGAACTGAGAGAGGAGGTGGCATGACTAAGAAACATCTGTGAGAATGAGAGGTATATCAATGAAATGGTTCATGAGGCATCAAAAATGTCCAGCAGTGGGGAAGAAGAGGCTGAGGGAAGGCAGCTGGACTCAGATTATGGAACACTGCAAGATTGGTGCTGTGACTTCCCCCATCCTTGAACTGAAGAACCGGTATGCTGTCCTGGAAGTGGAGAAGATGAGAGCATCCCAAGGAGAGGAAGAACCAAAGCTTGAGATCCCAAAAATTACTGGATCCGTGACCACTAGGAGGTGTAAGGTAGTGGTAGTTGGCGATTCCCTTCTGAGGGGTACAGAAGCATTCATCTGCAGATCAGACATGATGTCACGAGAGGTATGCTGTCTACCTGGTGCCAAAATCCAAGAAGTTACGGAGAGCTTGCCGAGACTCATCAAGCCTAATGACTACTATCCAATGCTGCTTATCCACATTGGCACTAACGATACTGCCAGGTATCCCTGTGAACGTGTCAAAAGAGAGAAGGTGAAGCAATCAGGTGCACAGATGGTATTCTTGTCCATCTTCCCTGTCGAGGGTAAGGGCCAGGGCAGAGAAGCTCACATCCTGGAGATGAATGTGTGGCTATGTGGATGGTGTCATCGAGAACGTTTTGGCTTCCTGGACCATGGGATGATTTTCCAAGGGCTGCTGAGCAGGGATGGTGTGCATCTATCAAAGAAGGGAAGAAGTGTCTTTGCTGACAGGCTGGCTAATCTACTGAAGAAGACTTTAAACTAGAAGTGATGGGGCAGGGTGATCAAAGCTCCCGGGTGAGTATAAACCGTCAGGTAAGTAAATCACTGAATATCTCTACACAGATGGGAAAAGGGGGCAATGTCTTGAAAGCAGTATATACTAATGCTCGGAGTATGGGAAACAAGATTCTGGATCTAGAAGCTGTGATGGGTGAAGAGGGGTTGGATATAGTGGCGATCATGGAGACGTGGTTCACGGAGAACCATGACTGGGATGTAGTTATACCGGGCTATAAGCTGTTCAGGAAAGACAGGGTAGGAAGAAAAGGAGGGGGAATAGCGTTATATGTTAAAGATCATATTAAAGCCACACAATTGCAGGATCTGAAGGGCAAGGAAGAGGCATTGTGGATCAATTTGGAAAGAGGGAATGGTGAATATATTTACATTGGTGTGATATACAGGCTTCCTTCACAGACAGAAGAAGTAGATAGAGATTTAATAGTAGACATTCAGAATATTTCTAAAAAAGGTGAAGTCTTGCTAATAGGTGATTTTAACATGCTGGATGTTGATTGGGGTATCCCTATTGTGGGGTCTTCTAAAAGTAGGGAGATCTTGGATTCTCTACAGGAAGAACTGTTCCAGAAGTTGGTAATGGAACCCATGTGGACTTAGTGCTTACAAATGGGGAAAGTGTTTCTGATGTTACAGTGGGTGATCTGGCATCCAGTGATCACTGCATGGTACGGTTTAATATTAAGATGAGTACAGAGAGGGCTAATTCAAAAGCAGAGGTTCTAGACTTTTAAAAAAATAACTTTGTTCGGATGGGGGTTTACGTCAAGGAATTGTCTGGGTGGGAATGTCTGGAAGAAGTGGAAATGTGGTGGGCAAAACTGAAAGCAGTGCTTGTAAGGGCGATAAACCTTTTTGTGAGGCAAGTAAGTAAAAGTAAGAGGAAAAGAAGGTCGCTTTGGTTCTCAAGAGTAGTAGCTGAGAAGGTAAGGAATAAGAGGTTCGCTTTCATAAACTACAAATGATAGCATAAAGAGGAAGACAGGCAAAAATATCTGGAAAATTTAAGAGAGGCTGGTCGTGTAGTCAGGAAAGCAAAGATGCAAATGGAAGAAAAAATAGCTGACATAGTAAAATGGGGAGACAAGACATTTTTTTTAGATATATTAGTGATAGGAAGAAGTGTAAAAGTGGAATTGTGAGACTCAAAGGTGAAGGGGAGGAATATGTAGAAGCTGATAGAAAAGGCTGAATTGCTTAACAAATATTTCTGTTCTGTGTTCACGGATGAAGTGCTGTGAGTGGGACTGCAGAAGACAAACATGAATAGGGATGGAGAAGTAATAGACCCTGATCGATTTTCAGAGGGTTGTGTTCGTGAGGAGCTAGCTAAAATAAAGGTAGACAAAGCGATAGGGCCGAATGGTGTACATCCAAGGGTGATGAAGGAACTTAGGGAAGTTCTGATAGCTCTGCTGACTGACCTTTTCAATGAGTCTCTAGAGTTGAGAGTGGTACTGGAGGACTGGAGAAGGGCGGAATTAAGGAAAAAGTAGGGAATTACAGGCCGGTAAGTCTGACTTCTGTGGTAAGCAAATTAATGGAAACACTTTTAAAACAAATAATGGTCAAGTTTCTGGAATCCTGTGGATTACAGGACTGGAGGCAACATGGATTCACTAGAGATAGGTCTTGTCAGATAAATCTGATCAATTTCTTTGACTGGGTGACCAGAGAATTGGATAGAGGATGTGCACTAGATGTGGTGTATTTAGATTTTAGCAAAGCCTTTGACAGTGTTCCACACAGACGTCTAATAAAAAAACTGAGTACCATCGGGATGGGTCCCAAAGTGACGGGCTGGGTCAAGAACTGGTTGAGTGGAAGGCGACAGAGGGTAGTGATCAATGGAGATCGTTCTGAGGAAAGGGATGTTACCAGTGGTGTGCCTCAAGGTTCTGTTCTTGGGCCTGTTCTTTTTAACATTTTTATAAATGATATTTCAGAAGGGTTGTCGGGTAAGATTTGCCTCTTTGCGGATGATACCAAAATCTGCAATAGAGTAGACATGCTGGATGGTGTGAATAACATGAAGAAAGACCTGGCAAAGCTTGAAAAATGGATTGAAATTTGGCAGCTAAAATTTAATGCTAAGAAATGCAAGGTCATGCATTTGGGCTGCAAAATCCAGAGGAAACGATACAGTTTAGGGGGTGAAGAACTTATGTGCACGACGGAAGAGCGGGACTTGGGTGTGATTGTATGTGATGATCTTAAGGTGGCCAAACAGGTTGAAAAGATGATGGCGAAAGCTAGAAGGATGCTAGATTGCATACAGAGAGGTATGACTAGTAGGAAAAAGGAGATATTGATGCCTCTGTATAAGACTCTGGTGAGACCTCAATTAGAATATTGTGCACAATTCTGAAGACTGCATCTTCAAAAAGATATAAAAAGGATGGAGTCGGTACAGAGGAAGGCTACAAAAATGGTGTGTGGTCTTCGTGATAAGGAGTATGGGGAAAGACTTAAAGATCTAAATCTGTATATTTTGGAGGAAAGGAGGGAGAGGAGAGATATGATAAAGATGTTTAAATCCCAAAAATTACTTATGGTTATCCTTGCCGTTGGAAAAAGAAGAAAAAGTTTGCACCGGTGAATCCTTTCCTGTTCTATCCTCTGGCGCCAGAGCTAAGTATTTTGCTTCCTTTCTCAGCAATTTTGTATTTGGAACTTTACATTTCATATATTTATAAAAACGTATTATAAAAATTTTAAATATATAAATATATAAAAAGAATTAAAAATACTGTGCACAGTAGTGGGGTTTTCCCCTTTTAAGATCTTTTTACATTGTACTGAGGGTGTGAATCATCAATGATTGCTGCATGCTAAAAACGTTTTTGAGGCTTTTTCTTCACTCTGTTTTTGAATTTCAATGTTGGATCTTAAAGAGGTGTCCCACTGCTGGTGAGTGACATTTTTTATAATTTTTGGGGTTTTACTGTCACTATTTTTTTGATCTTGAGAGGTTTAAATACCTACATAATATAAATGTGCATGAGTCGAGTCTATTTAATTTGAAAGGAAACTCTGCAATGAGAGGGCATAGGATGAAGTTAAGAGGTGATAGGCTCCGGAGTAATCTAAGGAAATACTTTTTTTACAGAAAGGGTGGTAGATGAATGGAACAGTCTCCTGTAAGAGGTGGTGGAAACAGAAACTGTGTCTGAATTCATGAGGGCCTGAGATAGGCACGTGGGATCTCTCAGAGAGAGAAAGAGATAATGGTTACTGTGGATGGGCAGACTAGATGGGCCATTTGGCCTTTATCTGCTGTCATGTTTCTATGTTTGTAGATAAAGACCCAAATAGTCCATTCAGTATGCCCTGTAATCACATGCATTAAAATTTCATGAATAAATTAAAATAATAATAATAATTTTATTTTTTATATACCGCCTAAGCAGGAATGGTCATACAGCGAAGAATACAACTTAAAATGGAAGTACATCAGATAATAAACATAAGAAATTCATAAAATTTTAAAAATACGACAGAATACAATTAGGATACAAATTTATCAAATAATTGGGTCTTCAATAATTTTCTAAAATCAAGATAGGAGGTAGCTCCTAGCATAATTTTTCCAAACCAACCATTCAGTTTAGCAGTCTGATAAGAGAGCGTTCTCTCAAGAAATCTTTTATAACAACCTAATTTAACAGAAGGAAATGCAAACAAACAAACTCTACAATAGTGTCTTTTTATCTTTGTTATTTCTGGACCATAGATCTTAGACTTCTACCTGGTACTGTCCTTAGTTTCTAACTACTGGAGTTGCCACTGAAGCTCACTCCAGCCCAGGGTTACCATATGGCTCCAGAAAAAGGTCTGTGATTAGTGTTATATCAAGTTATTGAAAATAAAATAAATAAATAAAAGTGGGTTACCGTTAATATGAGTTATTTTACCAGAAATTGTATTTTCTAATTGCATAATATGGAACCCTGTGCTAAACCAGACTGACTTGTGGTAAAATAACCCATTTTAATGTAGCCCATGTTGATAACATCCACCCTTATTGCAGTATCTTAAATGTTTTGGAAGCTTCATTTACTTAGATGAATTAGATCCTAGTTCCACAAAAGTCAATTTAATTATTGTTTCAATCTCATAAGTCAGCTAGACTATTGTAATGTATATATATAAGTTTGATGGCAAAACAGTAAAATAGATTTCAGTTAAAAGACACAGCAACAAGACTGCTTTATAAGTTGAAGAGATATGAGTTTAACTGTTTTCAAAATGTGGTATGGCTTTAGCACCATCTTATGCGACTTTTCTGCCTTTTTCAAATAGAGCATTGTATTCTAATTATTACCTAATTCCCCCCTCCCCTTTTACAAAACCAGGAAAGTGGTGTTTAGTGCAGTCCAGTGCGCTGAAAGCTCTGCAATATTTGGTAAAGTAGAACTCTATGATCATCGGGAGCAGCACAGAGCATTCAGCGCACCAGCCAGCGCTAAAAACCACTTTTGCGATTTTGTAAAAAAAGAGTTTTTAGATTTCCCCAAAATTAGAGGAATTAAATCTAAAAACCTACTGACTTGGATATCAAGCAGGACAGATCTGGAATTTTTTAAGGACTTCAACAATTATTTCTTGTTTCATTGTGCTAGGAAGACATCTTTTATTAACATTTTTTTTAAAATGAGCTTTAGTTATTCTTAGTTAGATTTTATATGAATAAATTTGGTTGTAACATCATAGAAAAGCCTAATTTGATTCTTTTGTAATCTGCCTTGAACTGGTACGGTAAAGACCAGATAATATGTATTTGTTATTTTACTGTTAGTAACTAAGGGGAGAATTTTTCAAAGTGTGCTACTGTTAAAATGGGTTATTTTACATGAAGTCATGCAATTTTAGCACAGGGGACCATTTTATGCAATGAGATATTGTGCTAAAATAGCACAACTTGTGGTACAATAACCCATCTTAACAGTAGCACAGATTGATGAATTCCCTCCCAAGTCTCATTGCATGAAATAGGTCTCGTGCTAAAAGAGCATGTTAATGTTGAAATAACATGCCTTAATGGTAGCCAAAAGTTGATAATTATGCCACTTAAGGTCTATGCCCCACTTCTACGACAGCATGGAATGTTGCCACTCCTTGGATTTTGGCCATGTACTGGGGACCTGGACTGGCTACTGGGCTAGAAGGGCCATTGGTCTGACCCAGTAAGGCTATTCTTCTGTTCTTACAGAATGAAGGATTGCAAACTAGAAACAGATAAAAACAGAAATGGAAACCCTGAGAAGACAGATGCTGCATGTTGTCTAGCACCAAAGACAGAGAAGAGATGGTTGAGGAAAGATATGATGGAGGTCTCCAGAATTATGAGTGCAGTAGAAAGGTTAAATGGCTAAATGTAAATTGATTGTTTAGGAAAGTATAAAACTAGGAGGCAGTAGTAAATTTAAAACAACCAGAGAAAATGTTTTAACTTCATGGATAGTTAAGCTCAGTTTCTTGTTGCCAGAGGATATGGTAACAGAGTTAATGTAGCTGAGTTTACAAAGGTTTGTACAAATTTCTAAGCTAAAGTCTATAAACTATTACCATAAGATAGACCTGGGAAAAGATGCTACTTATCCCAGGAAGAAAGTAGCCTGATTGTAAATCTTTAACCTCAGCAGCTGGTGAAAGATATTTCAGTAACCCAGTTATATGGTCAGATCATAGTAAAATGAAGTTTATTTTCTCTCTTTAGGAAAAGAGAGAGATTTAGGCCATAATTCTGCAAAGCGTGCCTAAAGTTAGATATGGCTTGGGTGTCCAAGATAGGCATGCTTTGTAGAATCGTGTTCAGCACTGTTTAGAAGTCTAATTTTTGAGACGTCCTTTAGAGAATCGGGTTTTAGGCAAGAGTTAGACATTCAAACAATGTCCCTAATGTTATAATATTTTATTATTATGATGTTATTAGAATGGTGATTTTTATGGTGTTTTTCATTATAATTGTGATACTGGGAGTTGGATCTGTTTAATGCTTTTATTTATTTCTCTTCCATCAGAGAGAGTGACTGGGAGTCAAATCAGCCACATTAGGGTAGAAGGCTATATGTTTAACCAGTGTGCTACTAAGTTACATAGCAGTTATAAAACTAGGTACTATAGGCATTGTAAAGGAAGTCTACTTTTCAACATAGTTTGGGCTTCAGATAGACCCGAGTTCTATGGACAGAACTAAGGCCCAGTTTGGATGTCCTTAATACGATCTGCTAAATAGCTCTCTGGGTTTTTATTTTTGCTTTATTAAGCTCAAAATATATTTAACTTCGAATGTCACCTAGTCTTTGTAATTTTTGATGGAGTGAAAAATCAATCCACGTACCATAAGAACATAAGAATTGCCACTGCTGGGTCCATCCTGCCCAGCAGTCTGCTCCTGTGGCAGCCCTTAGGTCAAAGACCAGTGCCCTAACTGAGTCTAGCCTTATCTGCTTATGTTCTGGTTCAGCAGGAACTTGTCTAACTTTGTCTTGAATCCCTGGAGGGTGTTTCCCTCTATAACAGCCTCTGAAAAAGCATTCCAGTTTTCTACCACCCTCTGGGTGAAGAAGAACTTCCTTACATTTGTATAGAATCTATTCCCTTTTAACTTTAGAGAGTGCCCTCTCGTGCTCTCTAACTTGGAGAGGGTGAACAACCTGTCTTTATCTACTAAGTCTATTCCCTTCATCATCTTGAATGTTTCGATCATGTCCCCTCTCAGTCTCCTCTTTTCAAGGGAGAAGAGACCCAGTTTTTCTAATCTCTCACTGTATGGCAACTCCTCCAGCCCCTTAACCATTTTAGTCTCTCTTCTCTGGACCTTTTCGAGTAGTACTGTGTCCTTCTTCATGTACGGCGACCAGTGCTGGACGCAGTATTCCAGGTGGGGGCGTACCATGGCCCGGTACAGCGGCATAATAACCTTCTTCAATCTGTTTGTGATTCAATTTTTAATCATTCCTAGCATTCTATTCACCTTTTTCGCCACCGCTGCGCATTGCGTGGACGGCTTCATTGACTTGTCTATCAGTACTCCCAAGTCTCTTTCCTGGGGGGGTCTCTCCGAGTACTGCACCGGACATCCTGTATTTGTGTATAAGATTTTTGTTACCGATGCATCACCTTATACTTATCCATGTTAAACCTCATTTGCCATGTCGCTGCCCATTTCTCAAGCGTGTTTATGTCACGTTGCAGGTCTTTGCAATCCTTCTGTGTTTTCACTACTCTGAATAACTTTGTATCATCTGCAAATCTAATCACCTCGCTCGTCGTACCAATTTCCAGGTCGTTTATAAATATGTTGAAGAGCACAGGTCTAAGAACCAAACCCTACGGCACTCCACTCGTGACTCTTTTCCAGTCCGAGTATTGTCCATTTACCCCCACTCTCTGTTTCCTATCCGCCAACCAGTTTTGAATCCACTTGAGTATTTTACCCTTGATTCCATGGCTCGCAATTTTTCAAAGTAGTTGTTTTTGCGGGACCTTGTCGAACACCTGAAAATCCAGATATACAATGTCGACTGGGTCACCCTTGTCTATTTGCCCGTTTACTCCCTCGAAGGAATGCAGTAAGTTTGTCAGGCAAGATCTTCCTTTGCTGAAGCCGTGCTAGCTGATCCTCATCAGATTGTGTCTGTCAAGGTGATCAATGATGCGGTCCTCTACCATCTTTCCCGGTACCGAGATCAGACTCACCGGTCTATAGTTTCCCGGAACTCCCCTCAAACCTTTTGTAAAGATCAGCATAACATTCGCCACTTTCCAGTTTTCCTGAATCCTTCATGATTTGATCGACAGATTGGCTATTAGTTGGAGCAGTTCAGCTATAACCCCTTTCAGTTCCTTGATTACCCTCGGATGGATACCATCTGGTCCAGGGGATTTATTGTTTTTAAGCCTATCAATCTGCCTGCATACCTCTTCTAGACTGACCGTCAACTCTGTCAGTTTCCCGTCTTCGTTTCCTGTGTATAACCAGTTGGCTTCCGGTATGTTGTGTATATCCTCTTCGGTAAAAATAGACGCAAAAAATGTGTTTAGTTTGTTGGCGATGGCTTTGTTCTCCTTTAGCACTCCCTTTATTCCATTCTTGTTCCAGGACGCTTTTGGACAACAACTGTCCTCTTAAGGACAAAATTAAATCAAATTGTTACTTTTTACCCAAACCTACTGTACTTTCCCTTTATGTTGCACTCTCCTTTAATAATTGTAGTTCTTCCCCTCTTTCCTATTGTTTTAAGTAGGTCCGTAAGACTTATCAGTGCTTTATTTTGACACTTGGATTTTATTCAGTATCCCCTGTTTTAATGTTTTTATGTAATTTTATATTGTACACCGCTTAGAAACCTGATTAAGCGGTTTAAAATTTTTTTTAATAAACTTGAAACTTGATGGTCATCCAACAGCCCCACTACTTCCTTCGCAGGTCATTTCCTCTTAATATATCGAAAGAACAGCTTGAAGTTTTTTGCCTCCTTGGCTATTTTCTCCTTGTAGTCTCTTTTGGCCTCTCTTACCGCCTTATGGCACCTGCTTTGATGTAGTTTGCGCTTTTTCCAGTTTTTGTCCATTTTTGATCTTTTCCATTCCTGATCGCTTCCTTCACCACTGCAGTGAGCTACACCTTGTTCTTTTTCCTCTTGGATCCTTTGTTGATATGCGGTATATATAGATTTTGCACCTCGGTGACTGTGTTCTTAAAAAGGGACCATGCTTGCTCTAGCGTTTCTAGTGCTTATCCTCTTAATTTTCTTCTGCACCATGAGTCTCATCCCTTCATAATTCCCTTTTTGGAAGTTGAGTGTCATGGCCGTTGCTCTGGATCGATGTTTTGCCTCTGTGTCCAGGTTGAAGTGGATCATATTGTGATTACTGCTTCTCAGCGTCCCTTCTACTTCTACAACTTGCGCCAGTCCTCGTAGTCAATTTAGAATTAAGTCCAGAATTGCATTTCCTCTCGTATTTTCCTTGACAAGTTGTTCCAGGAAGCAATCACCTACAGCATCCAGGAACTTGGTCTCCTACTGCAGCCAGAGGTGCCTAGGTTCCAGTCTATCCCAGGATAATTGAAGTCGCCCATGATAACTGCGTTGCCTCCCTTGCAGTTGCGTTTAATCACGTCCGTAATTTCTCCATCAGTTTTTTCGGACAGCCCTGAGGGTCGGTAGTAGATGCCACTCTTCGTTTCTGTTCCATTTGTTCCCAGAATTTTGGCCCAGAGACTCTATCTTATTTTTGTTTCTGGCGTGTTCTCTCCAGTAGACTCAATTCCCTTTTTGATGTATAGGGCAATACCCCCACCTTTTTGACCTACTCTGTCTCTGCGGTATAGTTTGTATCCGTTTAACTCATTCCACAATGTTTCCGTGATGCCGACAATGTCATGGTCATCTTTTTGTGCCATAGTTTTCAATTCCCCCATCTTATTCCTTAGGCTCCTTGCATTCATGTACATACACTTGAGTTTGCGGCCTGTTACTTTCTTGCATTTCCTTCCCTCTTGTGTCCCTTTTGATCTGTCAGGATTTCTGTCTTGCCTATGATCTGGTGAGTCTTCCCCGAAATCTTCCTGCATTGTTTCCTCTGGGAATACTGTTTCCCAAACCATTGACTCTTGGTCGACTATCGGCTTTCCCCTTCTTCCTAGTTTAAAAACTTCTCAATTTCTTGTTTGATGTTGCTTGCAAGTAGCCTCGTTCCGTCTCCGCTGAGGTGGAGTCCATCCTTCCTGTATAGCTTGCTCTTCCCCCAGAACGTCATCCAGTTGCGCACACCACTCAGGATATTGTAGACTTCAATCATATCTCTGGATGTCTTAACTTTTAGTATGCGCTAAATAGGTTAGCGTCCCTTGATGAATTCCCTCCTAAATATCTTTTTCCCATTAAAGTGAATAAAAAAACAAACAAGTTTCAAAATGGAAAATCTTGGTGGAATGACTAAGGAGAAATGTTTGGTTTGAATATTAGCTTTGGAAAGTGGCGTGTGGGAAAGATCTAACAGTTCCTTATGCTTAAAATTGGATTAAATCCATTAATCAGTGCCACTGCTGAGCTTAAGCCTGCAGTGACCAACAGAAAGTTGTTTGATTTGAAAGTGGTGTAATCAGTGTGAATTGGCTCAGTGACTGGCTGTGGGAGAGATATTTTGGCTGAAGTGCTAGATGAGAGGCAGCAGTGTTTAATTTGGGGAAGAGTTGCTTATCTGGAGGGGGAAGGGGGTTGAGAAGGCTGGGTCTGCAGCATTGGCAAGACTCCTATAGAGCAGAGAAAATAGTAACAGAACAGGAACTCATTGTTTGGAACAATAATTTTTATAGAGTTAAATAGAGAGCCCACATTATTCAGTCCCAGGAAATCTGTGTCTGCTTTAAGGGAAAAGGGAGTTAGGGTTTTCCTTCTCTTTTAATTATTTAAAATAACAGAAAGTCAAACTTCTGAGGTTAGCAGCTGAGGCATCGCCTCTTTGGAGCAGCAAGGACCCCTCCTTCATGAAATACCAAAGCCTGTGTCAAGAGAGACTTTACCTGTATTAGAAAGATAAGGTATATTATCAGAAGAAGGCCACCAGGAGGGATGTGGTCAAACAGAGCAGAGGCCCATTGATGCAGTCACATGGCATCAGAGAAGTACCCTTGAACCACAACGATACAGATGCTTGCAGTACTACTTGTCTTATACTGTATATGGAGTCAGGCCTGGGGTGGGTTAAAGCCAATATAGGTAAGACAGGGTTGGAAACTAGGACATATCACCTTGCTCAGTCCGTTAACCCTGTAGTGCCTCAATGCAGTCACGTTCTAGAGTCACTGAGGATCTGCTCCAGTCCTATCAATTTCATACCCCATACACAGCAGACTGGAATAGGAGGAGATGCTAACAGGTCATGGAAGGAGAAAGAACAGATAGAAGACAAGGAGGATACAAATTATGAGACAGGAAAAGGAAGGGGAAAGGATATGTGATGGGGTCATTAAAAACCCTAGTGCTACATATAATAAGTCTCTGAGAATAATTCAGTATACAATGGCAAGCATAGTAACTAGCTCCATAAGATGCTGTGGGTGATTGATTGCCCCCAATATTGAGCAAACTCCGTGTGTTCAGAAAGGGGTGATTTCCATTGGGTTTAGCACCCCCAATCATTTTGAAATATTGGTTCCTGTGATGGCAAGGTATTTGTTGAATGTTAGCTGGGTGATGTATACCTTTGGAATGTACAGTATATGCAGTTGGCTTTCCCATTTGCAAAGTCATGGGAGAGAGAGATAGTATTGAGAGAGGGAATATTGTCTGTGTCTTAGGATGAAGAAAAAAAAATGCAAAAGAGCTCAAATAACCCTGGTCTCCAAGCTTTGATCGATTAAGCCAGGAGTCCCTAAAGTCCCTCCTTGAGGGCCAAATCCAGTCTGGTTTTCAGGATGTCCCCAATGAATATGCATTGAAAGCAGTGCATGCACATAGATCTCATGCATATTCATTGGAGAAATCCTGAAAACCTGACTGGATTCGGCCCTCAAGGAGGGACTTTGGGGACCCCTGGATTAAGCCCTGATTAACAAATCTGTTGGGGTTAACAGAGGTCTGGAAGGAGGAAGACTCAAGAGTTAAGAGAGAAGATTCCTAGTTATGATAATCTGCCTTTGTGTGTTTAGTATACAAAGGTCAGAGTGTCTGACAGTCAAGGGTCCTGAAAAACTGAAGAAGCTTAATGACGATCCTAACCAGCAATGATTCTATGCCATGACCTGTCCTAAATCTGGACTAGTAAAATTCATTAATATTATTTTCTTGTGAAAAGACATGGGACTAGACTAGGACCACCTTAAAAAAACATAAAGAACTAAAAATCAGTTAGAAACATAGAAACATAGAATATGACGGCAGAAAAGGGCCTACGGCCCAACAAGTCTGCCCACTCAAATAACCCTCCCTTCTAAGTTCCTCTTTGAAGCGAGCCCACGTGTTGATCCCATTTGATCTTAAAATCAGTCACGTTACTGGCCTCAACTACCTGAAGTGGAAGATTATTCCAACGGTCAACCACTCTTTCAGTGAAGAAGTACTTCCTAGTGTCACCATGGAATCTCCCACCCCTGATTTTCAGCGGATGCCCCCTTATCGCCGTAGGGCCTGTAAGGAAGAAGATATCTTCTTCCACCTCAATGCGGCCAGTAACGTATTTGAACGTCTCTATCATGTCACCCCTTGAGAATTTTCTAACAAAGCAGTTTGCATGTGTGTGTATAAACTAAGCTGGGAAATGAACCAGTGTTTGCTAGAGCAGGAGTAATATATGTACATAAATTCCATCAGGTAATTTTTAAAATGGATATAAAAGCATAATCTGTTTTGAAAATTTGCTGATACACCAACAGGGAAAATACACACACACATATTATTTATGTTAGTGCTCAGTTACACAATTACTCGCTATATAGTTGTAGATTTTAAAAAGCAATAGCAAAGATCCTACTGTACTTTTAAATACATTTTTGGAATACTTCCCCTATACTTGGTTCATAAGTATAGTATCAAAGAATCCCTACAACTCTTTTAGTCCTAAAATATATGTTCTATATTAGAGCTGGTCTATTTGTTAGTTTTCTTGCATATTTTATCCGACTCTCAAGATTATAACTCAAACAGAATTCAGCTAAGCATTGATTTGTAAAGCTGAGTGCTTAAGACTATTTCTTTTAATGATCAATAGCAGCCTCAGTTTTCAATTCCACAACTCAGCTAACTGACTTACCAAAATGACTGTTTCCTACTGAGTCTCAGTAAAAAAAATAAAAAGTATACTACACACAGTGAGGCCTAAATTCTCTATTACTGCGTTTAACTTAGGCGTGCTTTGGACGTCCGCTGCAAGTGAATAATTACGGAGTTAAGGGTCTTAATTGATGTTAATTGGGTAATTAACGACACATAGACGTCCCTAGGTAGTACATAACGAACTAACGTCTATTGAACGCATAGTCCCGTCTGCAGCTCTGGACGTGGGCGTTCCATGGGCGTTCCGTTGGGCGTGCCAAGTGGGGACGCTAGATAGGCGCTACTTGGGCGAACGCGTGCGTCTAAATCTCGTGAATTATGTAGACGTAAGAAACCCTGGTCTAGCTTGGATTTCAATGCCGTTTCAACTATCGTAATTGCGGCTCTTTGTTAGACGCGAGGCAGACGTCCGCTGTGTTTTTCATCAATAATTCCAATAGTGAATTTCAATAGGTATATTTCATCTTTTCTCTGTCCGAATAAATATAATGACACCATAACAATGGAACACATTATATTGCATGGATAACAAACCACATTTCATCCCAAACCATAATATAATTTTCACATGGCTTTTACAACCCCCTTTTTTGTCTCAACAAACAGCACTGCAATCGGCTCTCTTTTGAAAGCAAAGAAAAACCAGCACACATTATCAGCACTTAAAAAGAGAATAAACAGATACACACCTTAACAATCCAGCTTCCCTCATTGCAAAATGGAGGTGTTCAGTTGCACAAAACTGACCTCATTGTGACCTCATCAATCTGCATCTTCCAGTAATATGCCACAATTAAAAGACGTGGTGGGTGTTGAACCCACAACTTCTGGATGTTAGCAGCACAGGCTGGGCTCCTAACCGATAGAGCTACAGCTGCTTGACTTAACTGTCCGTGCTTCATTAGGTATCATGTCAGGATGAACTCAAATAAGTTTAAGCAAAGGAATGGCTAAAGATTTGGAACGTTTTCAAGTAGAAAACAAATATGAAATATGTATTAAAGAATTGCAGCACAAAGAACGCCTAAACGGAACCGATTATTTACAGTCCTATATGCATTAGTACAGTGCTTAGAATGAAGATTAGCGTGTGAGAAAAACGGAGCTCCACCTCACATGCATTCAAGCACACTTGGGAATATGGGTTTGGGGCTCAGTGAAAGCAGCCTACTATGACATTATAGCTAAACTCCTTTTCCCTTAGCACTTCACTAAGATATGATATGACAAGGGAACCAGAGGAATTGGAGCTGTGGGTCAGTGAGGAAAGGCACTCTCTACCAATTGTCCGGCCTTTGAGGGTTCAAATCCCAGCCTGTATTTTACTTGTGGCGTATCTGCCTTCCAGGTGCACTTTGATGATGCTTTCCACTTCTTATAGGAGTTGAATATAACATTTCTCCATTTAAACATGGCATACGTTGTTAGTTTTTATCGTGGTAAAGTATACATTTCTGAAATGGTGAAGAAATGGCAGAAAGCGGTATAAGCAAATCCAAACTGCTATAAGCACAAGAAAGCATTTGTAGCTCAACACGCTAATGCTCCTTTTCTGAGCTTTGCCAACTAAAACTCCCCAGTTCGACTCCCACCTTTGCTAATTTTAATAAGGTCCTAGTTTTTTGCTATTAGCTCTTATAACATTTCCCTTTGCAGGCAAACCTATTTTCAACTTACCATGGCTCGGACATCCTAAGCAGTGATGAGAGCACATTAACCAGGCGATCCACAAATGTCATCTTGCTGTCAGAGGAAAGGTGTCTCTCATCACTGCTTAGGATGTCCGAGCCATGGTAAGTTGAAAATAGGTTTGCCTGCAAAGGGAAATGTTATAAGAGCTAATAGCAAAAAACTAGGACCTTATTAAAATTAGCAAAGGTGGGAGTCGAACTGGGGAGTTTTAGATGGCAAAGCTCAGAAAAGGAGCATTAGCGTGTTGAGCTACAAATGCTTTCTTGTGCTTATAGCAGTTTGGATTTGCTTATACCGCTTTCTGCCATTTCTTCACCATTTCAGAAATGTATACTTTACCACGATAAAAACTAACAACGTATGCCATGTTTAAATGGAGAAATGTTATATTCAACTCCTATAAGAAGTGGAAAGCATCATCAAAGTGCACCTGGAAGGCAGATACGCCACAAGTAAAATACAGGCTGGGATTTGAACCCTCAAAGGCCGGACAATTGGTAGAGAGTGCCTTTCCTCACTGACCCACAGCTCCAATTCCTCTGGTTCCCTTGTCATATCATATCTTAGTGAAGTGCTAAGGGAAAAGGAGTTTAGCTATAATGTCATAGTAGGCTGCTTTCACTGAGCCCCAAACCCATATTCCCAAGTGTGCTTGAATGCATGTGAGGTGGAGCTCCGTTTTTCTCACACGCTAATCTTCATTCTAAGCACTGTACTAATGCATATAGGACTGTAAATAATCGGTTCCGTTTAGGCGTTCTTTGTGCTGCAATTCTTTAATACATATTTCATATTTGTTTTCTATGAGTTAAATCAAACTTCAGAGGGCTTGGACAGGTGTTGAAGAATGATCCAGTTAGGGGGGGATGTTTTTGGTGGGGGGAGGGTGTTCAGCATGAGAGAGAACAGGTTGCATTAACTATTAGACAATGGGCTGCACATAATAAAAGCTGAAGCAAAATATTGATATGTAAAGGCAAGGCTAAAGAGTTACCAGGTGTCCTGGCTGAGAAATGAATATAACCTATTTGCTAACCTTACTCAAGACTTGAACCCCCTGATGTATGGACGATGAAAAAAAGCAATGCCTTAAGGCATAGAGCTATAGAGGTAACTTTGTTTAGAACATAGAGCTTAGAGATGTGAAGGAAATGACTACAACGTCACTACAGCTGTATATTGCAAAACCACATCCAATGCACATCCAATTAGATTTGAATCCTAACGGTTTCTATGACGTCCGCCGCTAATTAGGCGTGCTTAGTATATAGAAAGCTTTGGCACAGCCATTTTCCCTATGTAAGACCCCCTCATGTGAGTTGGTGTTTGTGGTGTTCCGTTTCCTCAATGATGAAACTTTGTGCTATGAAACTTGCCTGTTCTCCTTTATACTCCCTTCTGCCTTTGACACTCCTCCCCACCCCCATTATCTGTATTTCTTTCGTTTATGGATTTTTCTGGGTGTTGGTGTGAGGGATTGTTGAGGACTTAAATTTTGTGTTAAGTGTGGAGGGGAATCAATTGTTAGGGAAAAGAAGGGGCCAGGCCAGGTTACACACAGATGCCTACACCCACCACTCTCCCTGCTTTCAAAATGTCATGGTCTGCCCCACTTCCATTTTCCATATCTGCAACTCTCCATGCAAGAAATTCGATTTCCGTTTTGGAGCCATGTTGTAAGGTGAAGATATCTTTTCAGGCTACTTGTAGAACACGTTCAAACACACCCCCATTAGAATAGCCAATGAGGTGTGATAGGCGTGGTTAGGAAGCGGGCCAAGGAACCGCACCCGAACGGTGCCCAATAGGCATTGAGAAACCTTTCCCGTCCTACTGACGTCAGACGTTAATTAGGCGTGCATGGGTATAAGAAGGTCCAGGTGAGCAGTGTTTCTTTTCTATTCTGTTCTATTCCTTATGCAGATGTTTGAGACTTTACTCTGTCTTAGTCTTTTACTTTTTTTTTTCCTATCTCTGCCTCCCATTTCTCTCTATTCCACAGAGCCATTAACAAGCTACATGTCATTCTAATATGTTGTTTTATCTTTTCTAGAAGTAGCTCAGATAGTAAGTCCAGGTGAGAATGATATTTTGTAAGCTACTTAGGTGTCCTTATGATAGAACTAAAGAAACCAACCAGCAAAAACTGACTTCTCTTTATGGGCTTTCATTGTGTGCTATTGTTTATAATAGTTATTTTATTTCTGATATCTCTTACTCTTCATTCCACAGGGCTGACAAAAATGACTGAGAAGACTGATAAAGACCATGCTGGTAGAAATTTTGCTGGTAGAAATATGGATATATAAGTAAAATGGATGTGTTCATACATCTGAGAGGGTTTACTCATAGAGCTAAAGTTAATTCTTTGTAGAATCAAATTACAGGCAAGTTAAAATCAGGTGAGGAATGGTTCTGTGTACTAACTCATTGATAAGAACAGGTTGGGTGTGTTGGGGGGGGGGAACACTGCCATTCAGTGGACATCCAATCAGTGTACATGGTTCAGGTGGAAAACTCCTAATGAGTGGCTAATGGCTGCCATTTTTAATAAGGAGTCTAAAGGTATGTTAGCACTTCTGTTACTTCTAGGTGTGTGTTCTGCCACAACTTCAGTGTTTCATTTTGGAGACATAGATCTTTGTTAACAGTTTCTCTATTCTTCATTTCAGGTTAACTCTGCTCATCAGCTCAGCACACCAGCTTGCACCTAGCCAAACAGTTGTAGGTGAGAATGATACTCTACTATTCTTCACTTGAGTCACTCTTCTGATGAGTGAAATAAATGTTTCACACTTCTATTGTTCTCTTCACACAGGTATCCTTGATGACTTTCAGGAACAATAGTAAATTGATAATGTTGGCCTCATAGAACACCATGGCACGCATTCCTGCTGTTATATGCACACAAACAGCAGCTCAACATAAATGAGGTTAACACATTGCTTCAGGGAAGGGAGGATAGATATGGACCTTGGGGTTGAACCCCCTGTTTGTGAACCTTGTGTAAACCAGCTTCTCCTCTTTTCTGTTTTCAGGTGTCTTAAACAGGCAACTGCAGTATTGTCAGATGGAGTTTTGTATTACTGAGAGCAGTGCAGCTGTGAGCATCTTTGTGGTTTCCACACCTGCTTAACCAAAATAGTGCAGCTCAAGAACCAGGAGGATAGATTGAGGTATGTGGCCTTTACTTCCATCACCTTCCGTGAAAGGAAGAAAAACCCACATGTCTCATTTGGATTCTCCTGGTGTGGAGCCAACTCTTAGTAGCAGTAACCCTATTCCTTAACAACAAATCTACCACAGTGACTTATATTTTCTTCCTTATGTAGCCATTTACTTTGGAACAGGGACTGCCTTATTTTGCACATCATAGCTGAGATGTCGTTATCTACCTATAGTTGCATATACCCTTGCATTCACTTACTTTTTTCCTAGATTCTGCAATGATTTGACATCAGAGTGGCTAGCAGGTAATAGAATGAATGACAGACCCCAATAAAGATTGTCAAACTTTCTATATGTCACCTTCTTGTATATTGAAAAGGGCCCATTCAGCAGTCCCTCCTGAACCCCTATCTACCTTGGACTCTGTCCACTAAACTGCTGATGCTACATGGTTAAAACCACACAGGAAAGTTTAAACTATAACCAACTTTTTTATTAAAATATAAACTTTTTAAAACTTTTAAAAACTTAAAACTTTTTTTTAAATAACTATTTACATACACATAACACAGGGAAAGAGGGTAGGTGCCCCCCAAGAGCAGCTTGAGCTACCTCAGGCGAGGGGGGCGGAAGGAGGTGCAGTCAATGAGAGGGTGTATGGCTGCTGGCACCATGCCCTCTTTCGGCTACCAGCCGCAAGAGGGCATGTTCCATCCTCTCCACACACCCTCTCATTACCTGCACCTCCTCCAAGATGGCAGAGTAGGCCGCCATCTCCCTGGCTGCCCCCTCCTGAGGCTGGTCGGGCTGCTCCTGGGGGGGAACAGCAAGGAAAGGGGGTGGGATGGGAACAGGAAGGGCAGGAGAGTGAGGGGAAGGGCTGTGGGTGGGGGAAGGGGAAGGTCCAACAGGGGATGGTGGTGGTGGTCCAGGAGGTAGTGGTGGGGCAGGCGGTGGGGGTCCAGGGGGCAGTGGTGGGGCAGGCAGTCCAGGGGGCAGTGGTGGGGGCAGTGGTGGAGGTCCAGGTGGCAGTGGTGGAGGTCCAGGGGGCAGTGGTGGTGTGGGCGGTCCTGAGGGCTGCCAGGCCTCCTCCTCCTCTTCCTCCTCCTCCATCTCCTCTTCCTCTGCTGAGGACCAGGGTGGGGCTCCCTCCATCACCTGCGGGGCCTCCTGAGGGGGTGCCTGCGGTGCTGCTTGACAAGAGAGAAATAGGATACAGTCAGATATGTCAACAACACTTTTGAACATGACATTATTTACTACGTTATTTTCTTCAAATGCTAATAACAGGATGCAAAGCACCTACTCCACTGTAAACATCAAAATGTAGCGTAAGTAAGTGAGGCAAGTAGAACACCATAAAGCCATTGTGACATGATATCACAATAGCAGCTTTACTGCAGATTTTATGATTAAGAATGGTTGACAGCTACTCAAGCATTTTCATCTATTTATTCTGGTAGGCTGATCACAAAGAAACACACGCTGGACTCATTACTCACCGGCTTCAGCGCGCAATTCCTCCCTCACCCCCTCAAGGAAGGCCCGCTCCTGGCGCCTCAGCAGCCGCCCCCTTTTCCTGAGATCCTCAACCTAGATAATAGAGAGAGAGAGAAAGAACAGAGAGGGAGGGATATGATGAGTGCCATCTAGCACTGTGGCATAACATGTTTACTTAAGTATTGACCTCTATAAGCACATAAAAATGGAGCACGCTGCCCTCCAAGAGCCGCTATCCGCTTTGCTGCCTGCCTCTACCCCCTTCTGCCACATGTTTTACATGAATGTATTCACGTACTCCAGCTCTTTCCCCTTTCTGTGCTGGAGGCATCGCTATCTCTCTACTGTACCTGGGACAGTGGGGGGGGGGGGGGGGGGGGTTTGAGGTGACATGGCCAGCATCACAAGGAGGAGTGTGGGATTGAACTCACAACCCCAGGGTGCTGAGGCTGTAGCCTATCAGCACTGCCCCACATTACAGCATGTCCTGGTGAGCTTACAATCATACAGCAGGGGCAATAACATAGTTTGGTCAGAAGGAGCAGCGTGGCTTGAAACCCCTGACGTCAGGGTACTGACGCTGTCACTTTAAACGTCATGCCACTATCTCCCTAGACCAGCAGATTGATCCAGGAAAGGTGAAGGTATTTGAAATGACATAGCAGCAATTTGGCAAAGTTGATTTCAAGATGTTTCTATTACAAATGCGAAGCTTGTGACCCAAAAATTAGTTGTGTGCATGTTGTGAATGGAATAGATGCCTTCTAGGAGCTGAATTTGACATTTGAAATCCTACTACTGCTCCTTTGGGATGTGCTTTAATTTCAGTATTCAATGTAAAAGATTTATTATGCACAATTGTAGTTTTTAAAAGGAATCAAAATTTGCCCACAAAAACATGAACAATTTGATTGAGACAGGTTTCCATCATTACATTTTACATGATTATTTGTGAGGGCCTGACTTGGAATACTTACTTCCCTGGGACAGGAGGCTCTACGATTGAACCGCCGGGTCAGGCGGGTCCAGGAGTCCCTGAACTGCAGGTATGACCTGCGATGGCCTGCCACTCTAAAATAGTGGTGCTCATGTCCTAAAAAGAGCCTGGCCAGCAGCCTGGAGTCCTCTGTGGAGAAATTTGGCTGTCTCCTAGCTGCCATTTTAGAGGAAATAACTGCGTATGAAGAACAGCCGATTCTATGATGTCACAACGCAAAAAAAACGCGATGACGTGTTTGTGCCGCTTGGGCGTGCTTACGGTGGCAATTCCGCACTACATCAACACTGTTAATTACATCCTAAACCACGCCGATATCGCTGTTATACAAAAAAGTACAGCAGAATGAACCACCTCCACCAAACACAATGACAAATTAAATAAGTGAAGATTGGGAAGTGAGGTTCACATGCATGTTTGGGTGGGTGGAAAAAAAAAATATTATGTCTTTGGTAACCTTAGTCAGGACTTGAACTCCTGACCTTTGGAAGATACAGGCAGTGCTTTTAAGCACTGAGCTATGGTGGGGACTTGGGAATGGGAGTCTCCAGAAATGGCTTTAGGTACAAGATTTGACAAGGGGTAATCATTGCATCACTAAGGTATGCTTTGACAGGGGAACCAGAGACACAAGTGTAGGTTAGTGAGTAAAAGCACTATATTGATCATCTGTAGGTTGTGAGTTCAAGTCCCGGCTTGTCTTTTACTTGTGGTATATCTACCTTCCAGGTGCACCTTGATGATGTCACAATGAGATCAGCATTGTGCTGCTTGCTATTTCCTCTTCCTGTGAACTGGAAGCCACATTCAGGTTTAATCTGTGTTTTGATTCTGTTTCTTGTTGTGAAGAATGAGCTGATAGTAGGAATGTTTTAAGACCAGGAGAGTGTTCTTTGGAGCAAGATATCACTTCTAAACTATCCTCTCTGAAATAATGTCTCTGGCAAATCGAGAGAAAGCTTATTGGATGACTTAGGGTGCCTTTCCTGCCAGTCTTTGTGGAAGTTAAACGAAGTTTATAAAAAGTCTATATGGTGTTCAAAGTCCTATCCTTTCCACTTCTAATATGAGGTGAGTATGACATTCTTGTATAGCTTTCTGTGTAGCACACATCTACTGGTTCCCACCTTCCATTACTGATAATGTAAGTTCAACACCCACTCGGTACGTTTCATTTTCTAGTTTTCCTTTGAAACATAACATATTTCTTTTCCTTGTATTAATGGTAAATTGTACAATTCTGATACAGTGTTTTAGTTATGTTTTTCATCATCCTATACTTATCAATGCTGAATGTGTGATAATAAAGAGTATATATAAAGTATAATTTTTAAAAAAAACAAATAACAAATTAGAGACGGTTCAGAAACCTGCGTCTATTTTGCGCACGTCTATTTTGAGGGACGTCTATTTTGCGCGACGAGGGACGTCTATTTTGCGCACGTCTATTTCGCGGGACGTCTATCTCACGCCTAAATATAGTTAATTGGTATTTACGTTTACCGGACGTCCAAAGCACGCCTAAGTTAAACGTACTAATAGAGAATTTAGGCCTGAATGTCCACTTTGTAATTTCAGCTCCACTTAGAATCCTTTACTTATGCTTTGACCCACTGTAGCTCCATGCAGCAGTTAATACTCAAAAGTTACATATTGCTTGGAACAGTGAACTCAGTGGAAATACAAAAGCATTCCTAATAATGTCTTTTCAATTCATCCTTTGTTTCTAGGGATTCATGTTAAGCATGGTCAACATTGCGATTAACATATTATTTATTAGTTGTGATTTAAAAAATTTAAATGTATAAGCCATGATTAATCACACTGCAGTGTGCCTCCTCCCATTGTCTCTTTTTCTCTCCACTCCTACCTTCAGTGTGATCTGGCATCTGTGTCCATGATTCAATATTTCCCTGTCTCTCAAACCCCCCCTCCCCCCCCAATGGGTCTACCTTAAAGCTGATCTTCTGTTCATCTCCAGGAGCAGTGATGCACATAGACTGCCTGCAGCTTGCTCCAAAGTTTTCCTTCTGACCTGCCCCGCTCCAGAGGAGGCAAGATGGATCAGAGGGATAGCTTCAGAGCAGGCTGCAATCAGCATATGTGCATCACTGCCACGGCTGAGGATGAACAGACCATCTTTAAAGGTAGGCCAGGGGAGGGGGTTGGAAGAAGAGATGCCACACTGCAGTGTTTCTCAACTCATTTATTTATTTAGTTGAATTTTTAGCCTGTCCTCCCAGAAAAGCCCAGAATGGGTAGAAGGTTGAGCAACAAGGTTACAACTTTCCATACCGCAGGGGAGTGTGTGGTGCAGTGGTTAAAGCTACAGCCTCAGCACCCTGAGGTTGTGGGTTCAAACCCATGCTGCTCCTTGTGACCCTGGGCAAATCACTTAATTCCCCCCCCCCCATTGCCCCAGGCACATTAGGTAGATTGTGAGCCTGCTGGGACAGACAGGATAAATGCTTGAGTACATGAATAAATTCATGTAAACCCTGGGAGAGCGTTATAGAAAAATAAATAAATATACAGAACATATTAAAAGCAGTAGTAGAAATTTCTATGTACATGTTTTAGGTACTGAGGACGGTAGCGTGGGAAATGATGGGCAACAAGAATGCAAATTCACATATATGATATACAGAATAACAGATTAAAGGGAAGAACAGCAACAGGGGGATAGTTCTTATGAACTGCATGGAGAAATGAGTACATGCTTTGGGGGCTGAGCATAGTAACATGGAAAACGATAGGCACTATAAGTATAGGAGCTATAAAAGGTAGGTTTTTATTGCTTTCCTGAAGTTTAGTAAACCTGTCAGTGATCTGATAGGTAGGAAATAGGAGTAGGAGTGTTTGTGGATACTTTCCAGAAGGAAGGTTCATGCTGGTGGGGTGGACAATCTTCTTTCGGCTTGAGATAGCAGGGGTCGGTTGTGGATGTAGATTGTTAGGGGGTTTTTTTGCCATGTAGGATGGGACCATTCTGTCAAATAATTTGAAAGCTTTAAAGCTTTAAAGATGCAACGTTTCTGGATGGGTAGCCAGTGTACAGCAGCCAGTGGCCAGTCCTGAAGTACCCTCTTGCCAGTCAGGTTTTCAGGATATCCACAGTGAATATGCATGAAAGAAATTTGCATATAATGGAGGCAGTGCATGCAAATCAAGTTTATGCAGAAAAGGTTCAAAGAAGAGCGCCGCTGCTTACACTGAGCCGTGTAAGCAGCGGTGAAGAGGCAGGGGAGCCGGCGAGAGGAGCAGGAGGGCAGGAGAACCGGTAGGAGATTGATTCCAGCGGCGGGTAGCGGCGAGAGGAAGCTCCGCCCACCCCACCGCGTCAGCGTAGCGTCATCGCCCGGGCTCCCCCTTAAGAGGAAGGGAGCCAATGGCGCTCAGCCGTTCGGCGCGCGACGAAGGCGAGCGGCAAAGGCGCTCGTCTTAGCGAGAGCGCCTTTGCTAAGGGCCTCAAGAAGGGCATTAAGGGAGGGCTATCAACTTTAGCCGGTCTCTCAACTTTTCCTACCAGCTAATTAACCAATTGACTTCAATCTTTCCTAAACTTTCTTCTAAATCCTTCCACTTTCTACCTAACCAACAAGCAAGCTAATCTTTCACACTAAACAGGTGGAACACACCAATCACTCTATTCCCAAACCTTTTTAACAGGCAGACCACGCTATCCTCTATCATACTCTCACATTTACTCTCTCTCATTCACTCTCTTCTTTTTTGTTATGGCAGGGCGGACAAGGAGTGTGAAGCCTACAAGCAAGATTGGCATCCCCTGCACTGAGGTGATCTGGGAGTTGAACTCAGCCTACGCGCAGACAGAGGAGAACACAGCCCCGGGAATGGACGTCTCCGTGCAGACCGAGGCCATCCCACAGCAGTACATTATGGCCTCTACACAGACAGAGGAGGTCGATCAGAGGGATGAAGACATCATGCAGGAACTAAGAAACCTCAGGGAGGAGGTGAAACGTCTGAGAAGCATTAGAGAGGATGAGGCCTACATCGATGGGATATTGCAGGAACTATCCCAAGTTACAGAACGGGCCCGTGACGGATCTCCCATGATGACTCCAGGGCCACCGACAAAGAAACCAACTGTTGCAGTTCAGAAGATGGATGGAGACACTGACTCCTGGCAGTTAGTGACCTCCTCCACAGGTAAATGTAGGAGACCCCCCCCCCCATTTACAATATACTCACCTTCTCTCTCTTTCTCTCAACAAGGCAGCTCCACATCAACTCCACAGCTGAGCCTAAAGAACAGATTCCAGGTCTTGCAGGAAGAGACTACCGACGTGGAGATGGACCAGGATCAACGCATATCTCCATCTCCGGGGATGATGGATCGACACCCCCAAAAGAAGCGTAGAGTAATAGCCATTGGGGACTCCATGTTGAGGGGCACTGAGGGACCAATATGCAAACCGGATATGCAGTCGAGGGAGGTCTGCTGTCTACCCGGAGCCAGAATAAGAGATGTGACCACCTGTCTCGATAGACTTCTCAGGCCCCAAGACCACTTCCCCATGTTGCTCATCCACGTTGGAACGAATGACACTTCCAAGAAAACCCTGGAGGACATAGCTAGAGACTTCAGAGCTCTGGGAAAGAGGCTGAAGCAGATAGGAGCACAGGTAGTATTCTCTTCCATTCTTCCTGTTAGGGGCAGAGGAAGGGACAGGGACGATTGCATCCTGAAGACGAATGAGTGGCTACAACGATGGTGCCAGGAGATGAACTTCGGATTCCTGAATCACAGAGAGACACTGCAGGGACTACAGGGACCAGACGGACTCCACCTGACCAACAGAGGTAAGAATGTGTTCGGACACAGACTAGCCCGCCTACTTCGAAGGGCTTTAAACTAGGTAAGTCGGGGGTGGGTACCGGAGCAGTAAGTAACAATCCTGATGTGGAGAACCAACACTACGCTTCTAAGTCTGAGGTAAGTACTGTGGGACCGGGATCCTGGCGAGACCTAGTAACTCCACAGAATCCCAGTCTTGGCTCGAGCGTAACCGTGGTGGGCCACAGCTGGCCTGGTGCCTCCCATAAACTGCACACCACACTGGCCGGGCTTTTTGTCCAAATATATCACTTTTATTTATCCACAAGAAAAGTTTCAAACAAAAAAGGTCAAAATTTGGCATTCAAAGTAAAAACCCAAAACATTCCAATTTTCTCTTGTTCTGCTTTCTTTCTCTCATGTGCCAGTTCTTTTCACTGCACCCTCAGTGCTGGCCAATTCAAGTTCCCAAATTAAGAACATAAAATACAGATCATGTTAGGGGTTATTTCCCCAAGCAGTGCTAGAACCGTACCTGCCTTGGCAATAGTTAGGCTACCTGGTTCTAGGCACTAATTAGGCTTCTGGTAGATTTGAGTGGCAGTTCCCTTTTCCTAGGAGCAGAGAGACTTGTACTCCCACAGGTGTGGCCCCTGTTCCACTTATCTAACCCAACAGTAAATTCAGCAGCTTCCAGCCCAGGTTGAAACCAGGATACAAAATCCTTCACAAGACATAAAACTCAAAAAGGAAGAAACAAAAACAAAACCCTTTCACCAAGGAAAAAGGACATTCAGGCTTTCCTAAACCTATTCCCATTCCATAGGGTGTTCTTCCCCAGAAGACATAGCATTACTCTCTAACCAGTCCATGTCACAAACCTCAGATTGTGTTTCAGGGTTTTGCATTTCCCTATCCTGGTGAGAACTTCTGAAGGCTGGCCAAAAGTTAGCTGCTGTAGCTGGTTTCCTTCTCAGCTTCCCCTGAGCTTCCAGTCCCAGCTGTCCCTCCTCTCTCACTGACGAGGGAGCTTCAGAAAAAGGGAGACTCGGCACATAACCACGCCCCCTCACAGCAGCTTTAGCTAATTCCTTAAAGAGCCCTGTCCTTTCCGTTCCAGCCTGAGCTCTGTGAGCTATTAAAGGGACAGGCTCTCTCTTAACCTTGTGCTCAGGATTTTCCCTATATTCAGGATATTTCTTCTCCTTAGTCCCTGGCACATTATCAATGCTTCCCTGCTCTTTTCCCTGGGCTTTTCCCTGGGCTTTATTAGGACTAGCCAGATCCCTGTCACATTCCCCCACCCTCAAAATCTTACCCCGGGTAAGAGAAGGATTCTGTGACGATAGTTCCGACAGACGCGAGAGAGTGTCTACATTGGTATGCAGCTTCCCTGGCCTGTGAATCACCTGGAATCGGTATCCCTGTAAAGCTAAATACCATCGCGTGAGCCTAGTATTGTTATTCCTCATGGAGTCCAACCACCGTAAAGCAGCATGATCCGTGACCAAGGTAAAAGCTCGTCCACTGAGGTAATGGTTGAGACTGGTCACTGCCCACTTTACGGCCAAGCACTCCAATTCGACCGTAGCGTAATTACGCTCGTTTGGTAGCAACTTCCTACTAAGGTATAACACTGGATGTTCAATGCCCCCTCGTTCTTGTGACAATATAGCTCCTAAACCTGACCCCGAAGCATCAGTTTGGAGTACAAATGGTTGTCGGAAATCAATGCCCGCCAAAACGGGCTCCTGACACAAATCATTTTTGAGGCTTTCCCAGGCTCTTCTCCCTTCAGAATCCCATTGTAACTTCTCAGGACAATTCTTTCGGAGCATGTTGGTCAAGGGTGTGGCCCTGGTAGCAAAATTAGGAATGAAACGCCGATAATATCCTACCAGACCCAGGAATCCCCTCAGCTGCCTTTTGGATTCAGGAATAGGGAAGTCCCGTATGCATTGCACTTTGTCCATTAGAGGGCGCACCTGACCATTCCCTACCACGTAACCCAAATATGCCACTTCTTTCTGCCCAAAAGCACATTTCTTCGGATTCACTGTGAAGCCTGCCTCCCGCAGTGCTTCCAAGACCTCCCGTAAGTGCTCCACGTGCTCTCCCAGGGAACCCCCTTCCACCTCCTTCCTTACTTCTTCAGGTGCACCTCCCTGCATACCCGAAGAGCCAAATCCGTTTTCACCCCGAAGTGTTGGGGATAAATGAGGCCATTCTTGCAAACGGGGTTTACATAATCGTTCACATACTAACTGAGCTACCTTGTCCCCCGCCTGTATAGAAAAGGGTTCAGTGCCAAAATTAAATAACAGGACTGAGAGATTACCCCTATAATCAGGATCGATAACTCCCGCCCCTACATGAATCGCATGACGGAGCGCTAAGCCCGATCGCGGGGCAACCCGTAAATACGTCCCTGGTGGAGGTGACACTTGGAGATCAGTTTGTACTAAGCTTCTACCTCCAGGAGGAATCACTTCCTTCTGAACGGCATACACATCATATCCCGCTGCGCCCTCATAAGCTTGTGTAGGTGCTCTAGCCTGGGCAGACATACGTGCATACCGCAAAACAGGGTGTTTGTTCTCCCTTCGTGCTTGCTGTTTATAACGTTGGTGGATTGTTCTAACCCCCATAACTACCTGTGGGTCAGGTCTCTCCCTCCTCTGGGGTCTTGATATCTTTTTACCCCCTATTCCAAGTCCCCTAGAGAGATCAGGCCAGTCTCTGCCCAACAGTAGCGTAAAAGGCGCATCTTTAATTACCGCCACTAGCAGAGAGTGCCTTCTGCCTTCATATTCAACTGTGAGCAAATGCTGCGGGCAAGATTTCGTAATCCCATGAACACACATAATAGTCGCCAGTGTCTGACTTTGGTAGGGATTTTTATTTCCCCGTATCTTTTGCCAATATGTGCTTGATATCAGGGTCTGATCTGCTCCTGAATCTAACAGAGCCCATACCGGGTGTCCCTCCAGAGTCACTTTAAGGAGATACTGATTCCTCCGCCCCGTACCCCAAGTTGTTTGGGAACTAAATTCTTTCCGGACTCTACACTCTCTTTGTAAGTGTCCTACTTTTCCACACCTATAGCACACCACCTCCCTCTTAGGCCCCCCTCGCTTATTAGGCAAGGTTTTAGGCACTATACCGGGAGCTGCTATTCGTCTGATCTCATTCTCCATATAAGCACCCCTTGAGGTTTTAGCCCCACTTTCTGTACCAGGGTAGGAAGCCGTGGCATCCATAAAGTGTTCTGTTGCTTCCACCACTTGTGCCAACTCATCTCCTCCTAGCTTCTTGACCCAGCCACGAACCATCTCTGGTAGTGCTTCAATAAATTGTTCCTTTAGGATCTCAGCAAATAATGCCTTAACGTCAGTTAAACAAGACTGTAGCCACCTCTCCGCCATGCGTTGCAGGCGCTGCAGTAGTGTTTTAGGGCGCTCCCCTTCCAACATATGGGAACCCCGGAATTGCTGACGGTAATATTCCTTCGTGAGACCTAAAGTTTCCAAAATATGGGTCCTAACTTGATTATAATTGGTAACATATTCAGGATTTAAAGTTTGGTATGCTGACAAAGCTTTCCCCGCCAGACAAGGTGCTAATCTTACGGCCCACTGGCTCTCTGGCCATCCAGCCGCCGTAGCAACACGCTCAAAAGTATTAAGAAAGTCATCAGCCGCATCCTGCGGACCCATTTTACATAGCGTTAGAAATTGTAAAGGTTGAGGTCCCACCAAACTCTGAACCCCAGCACCTGGCATACTTGCGTCCATAGGTGTCTGTCCACCCGCAGGTCCCAGACTAGAAGTTCTTAACTGTGTTGAAAGTACTTTCACCAGTTCCTCATGCCGGTGTTGTGCCGTCTCCTGGGTAGCTCTCCATATTTCTTGGTTCGCACGAATCACCGCACGCAAGTCCTCAGTCAATTGTTGTCTCCCGGCATCCATTACCGCCGCCAACTGCTTGACATCCATCCTGAAATAAACAAAAGGACAGGAAACACCAAGTGCGGCTCCTTAAATCAGAGATTCTCCCTCCCTGGCTAAACTGGGAGACCACTTCCCTTTAGGAATCCTCTTCAGTTTCCCCCCTAGGTACCTCTTACCTCAGGGACTGAAGAGTCTACGCCTTTGGGATCTCAGGGCGTCCCAAAACCACAATCCTGTCGTTCCTCCGTCTCCTGGATCTGCACTCTCGATCATTCACGCCTCAGCCTGCTGTTGTTCCCACGTTGTGATTCTCCACCGACTCCGCCCAAGCGTTGTTTCCTCATGAACAAAATCCTCTTAGCCGATAGTTGTTAGGCCCCAGCAGACTGATCGCTCCTCCGAAGAGTAGCAGGAGAGAAAAGAAAGCCAAAAACCAAAAAAAAAAAAAAAAATTTTCTGTGTCCACCTGGAGGCAGTATAATCCCCTCTGATACCACTTGTGGGACCGGGATCCTGGCGAGACCTAGTAACTCCACAGAATCCCAGTCTTGGCTCGAGCGTAACCGTGGTGGGCCACAGCTGGCCTGGTGCCTCCCATAAACTGCACACCACACTGGCCGGGCTTTTTGTCCAAATATATCACTTTTATTTATCCACAAGAAAAGTTTCAAACAAAAAAGGTCAAAATTTGGCATTCAAAGTAAAAACCCAAAACATTCCAATTTTCTCTTGTTCTGCTTTCTTTCTCTCATGTGCCAGTTCTTTTCACTGCACCCTCAGTGCTGGCCAATTCAAGTTCCCAAATTAAGAACATAAAATACAGATCATGTTAGGGGTTATTTCCCCAAGCAGTGCTAGAACCGTACCTGCCTTGGCAATAGTTAGGCTACCTGGTTCTAGGCACTAATTAGGCTTCTGGTAGATTTGAGTGGCAGTTCCCTTTTCCTAGGAGCAGAGAGACTTGTACTCCCACAGGTGTGGCCCCTGTTCCACTTATCTAACCCAACAGTAAATTCAGCAGCTTCCAGCCCAGGTTGAAACCAGGATACAAAATCCTTCACAAGACATAAAACTCAAAAAGGAAGAAACAAAAACAAAACCCTTTCACCAAGGAAAAAGGACATTCAGGCTTTCCTAAACCTATTCCCATTCCATAGGGTGTTCTTCCCCAGAAGACATAGCATTACTCTCTAACCAGTCCATGTCACAAACCTCAGATTGTGTTTCAGGGTTTTGCATTTCCCTATCCTGGTGAGAACTTCTGAAGGCTGGCCAAAAGTTAGCTGCTGTAGCTGGTTTCCTTCTCAGCTTCCCCTGAGCTTCCAGTCCCAGCTGTCCCTCCTCTCTCACTGACGAGGGAGCTTCAGAAAAAGGGAGACTCGGCACATAACCACGCCCCCTCACAGCAGCTTTAGCTAATTCCTTAAAGAGCCCTGTCCTTTCCGTTCCAGCCTGAGCTCTGTGAGCTATTAAAGGGACAGGCTCTCTCTTAACCTTGTGCTCAGGATTTTCCCTATATTCAGGATATTTCTTCTCCTTAGTCCCTGGCACATTATCAATGCTTCCCTGCTCTTTTCCCTGGGCTTTTCCCTGGGCTTTATTAGGACTAGCCAGATCCCTGTCACAGTACACTTATTGCAAAAGAATCGCTAGGAGACACCTTGACTCAAATGGGGGGCTCACTACAGGAGGTTAGTAAACAGAAAGAGTGGAGAGCTATGTATGTTAACGCACACAGCCTAGGGAATAAATTTCTACAACTAGAAACAGAAATAGTTAATGCAGACCTAGACATAGTAGCAATATCCAAAACATGGTTCACAGACTCTCATGGGTGGGATATAACTATACCAGGGTACAACCTGATTCGACAAGACAGAGAGGGTAAGTTAGGAGGTGGGGTAGCACTTTACATCAAAGAGAACATTAAGACAACCAGGATCACGGATGTCAAGTATACTGGGGAATCTATCTGGGTAAACCTGGCCAGAGGCGGAGAAAAATGCCTGTACCTTGGTGTGATATACAGACCTCCAAGACAATCGGAGGACAAGGACGCAGAATTAATTGAAGACATTGAGAATATCACCTTACGGGGGGAGGCTGTACTATTAGGAGACTTCAACATGCCTGATGTAGACTGGAACACACTATCAGCGACAACTTGTGATAGCAGGAGGATATTAATGTCCATGAAGGGAGTACGGCTCAAACAAATGGTACTAGAGCCCACTAGGGCCCAGGCCATCCTGGACCTGGTACTTACGAACGGGGAAAGCATCTCAGAGGTCTCGGTGGGAGAGACGCTAGCCACCAGTGACCATAACATGGTATGGTTTAACCTTAAGAAAGGCTTCCCTAGATCACAAACAAAAACAAGGGTACTCAATTTCCGGGGCACTGACTTCGCACGCATGGGAGATTTCGTCTATCAGACGCTGCAGGTTCAAGAAGTAACTAATAATGTGGAAGCTATGTGGTCAACCTTGAAATCGATCCTTCATGAGGCAACTATCCGCTACATAAAATCGGTAACCAAACAACAAAGAAAAAAGAAACCCCAATGGTTCACAGATGAGGTATCGTACCTCGTCAAGGAGAAGAAAAGAGCATTTCTTTCATACAAACGCACGGGGGAAAAAGAAGCAAACATTGAATACAGGAAAAAGTCTGCAGCGGTCAAAACAGCAGTCAGGGAGGCCAAAATTCATATGGAAGAAACTCTAGCAAAGAACATTAAGAAAGGGGACAAATCCTTCTTCAGATACATTAGCGACAGGAAAAAGAACACAAACGGGATAGTACGCCTTAGAACACCAGACGGGAATTATGTAGAAACAGATTCCGATAAAGCCAAACTACTGAATGATTACTTCTGTTCAGTCTTTACCTGCAAGGCACCAGGGCACGGGCCTCGGCTAGAAGCAAAGCAAAGCATGGAAAACCCATTTCAGAAGTTTGAGTTCACACCAGCTGATGTTTACAGAGAACTGTCAAGACTCAAGGTGAACAAAGCCATGGGACTGGAAAATTTGCACCCAAGAGTGCTAAGAGAGTTATGTGATGTTTTGGCTGAACCGTTAGCAATACTCTTCAATCTCTCCCTAAGTACGGGGAGAGTCCCCCTGGACTGGAAAACTGCCAACGTGGTTCCTCTGCACAAAAAGGGTTGCAGAGCGGAGGCCGCGAATTACAGACCAGTGAATTTCACATCAATAGTGTGTAAACTCATGGAAACTCTACTTAAAGGGAAATTAGACACGATATTGGATGAGGGGAATCTGAGGGATCCCTGTCAACATGGATTCACTAGAGGCAGGTCATGCCAGTCCAATCTCATCAGCTTCTTTGATTGGGTGACAGGAAAGCTGGACTCGGGAGAGTCTCTGGACATAGTATACTTGGATTTCAGTAAAGCTTTTGACAGTGTCCCACACCGTAGACTATTAAACAAGATGAAATCGATGGGGTTAGGTGAGAAACTAACTGCATGGGTCAACGATTGGCTGAGTGGAAGACTTCAGAAAGTGGTGGTCAATGGCACCCTCTCTGAGACATCGGAGGTGACTAGCGGAGTGCCGCAGGGCTCAGTCCTGGGACCATCACTTTTCAACATATTCATAGGGGACTTGACCCGAGGGCTTCAGGGTAAAGTAGCGCTGTTCACCGATGACGCCAAACTGTGTAATATAGTGGGTGGAAGCAATCTCACGGATGATATGACGCAGGCTCTGATCAAGTTGGAAAACTGGTCCTCGACATGGCAGCTGGGCTTCAACGCTAAGAAGTGTAAGGTCATGCATCTCGGCAGCAGAAATCCATGCAGAACATACACCTTGAATGGAGAAACACTAGGTAGGACTTCAGAAGAACGGGACTTGGCAGTGATCATCAGTGCAGACATGAAGGCTGCCAAACAAGTGGAGAAGGCCTCATCCAAGGCAAGGCAAATGATGGGATGTATCAATAGAAGCTTCGTCAGCCGCAAACCTGAAGTCATAATGCCACTGTATAGAACCATGGTGAGACCTCATCTGGAGTACTGTGTGCAATTCTGGAGGCCACATTACCGTAAAGATGTGCTTCGAGCTGAGTCGGTCCAGCGAATGGCCACTAGGAAGGTCTCCGGACTCAAGGGTCTCTCATACGAGGAAAGACTGCGCAAATTGCAGCTCTACTCTCTAGAGGAGCGCAGGGAAAGGAGTGGCATGATTGAGACTTTTAAGTACGTCACAGGTCGTGTCGAGGTGGAAAACGATATATTCCTTCCCAAGGGTCCCTCAGTCACAAGGGGGCACCCGCTCAAACTCAGAGGAGGGAAATTTAGTGGTGACACCAGGAAGTATTTCTTCACAGAAAGAGTGGTAGATCACTGGAACAAACTTCCGGTGCAGGTAATCAAGGCCACAAGCGTGCTCGACTTTAAGAATAAATGGGACATCCACGTGGGATCCCTACGTGGGTCGAGCAGCACTCAGACTTAATGGGGTGGGTCAGTAGAGTGGGCAGACTTGATGGGCTGTAGCCCTTTTCTGCTGTCACCTTTCTATGTTTCTATGTTAAGATGGTAAAAGGGATGGAACTCCTGTATGAGGAAAGACTAAACCGGTTAGGGATCTTCAGCTTGGAAAAGAGACGTCTGAAGGGAGATATGATTGAAGTCTACAAAATCCTGAGTGGAGTAGAACGGGTACAAGTGTGGATCAATTTTTCACTCCATCAAAAATTACAAAGACTACTGGACACTCAATGAAGTAACAGGGAAATATTGAAGAAAAGATGGGTAGAGGAAATAGTCTCAGAATTACCGAGAGTCATAGAGCAGAGATTGCTAAACTTGTCAGTTTATAAAATACTCAAAAGACTTCCTTGTTATTATTTTTGTGCTCTCCTTGGTCCTTTGAGTCACACACACATATGGATACCTTTGAACTGTGCAAAAATAGTGTTAGACGGAGTGAGGGCAGGAGGGGGAGTCGCCGCCATGGTGGTTGCCATTGGCTCTGTTCCTCCGTGCCTCTGCATGCGCAGTAGAAGGAGCCATCATCGCCGAGGGAGGGTGATGGGGAAACTGCCACATGCTCCTTGTACTGTGCATGCATGGTACGGAAGCATGGACGCAAGGAGACACAGAGTTTGAAGTGCGCATGCGCACTCACGGGTTTTATTATTATGGATGATTAGTGATAAGAAGAAGTACAAAATTGGCATTGTGAAACTCAAATGTGAAGGGGAGAAATATGTGGAATCTGATAAAGAAAAGGCCGAATTGCTTAACAAATATTTATGTTCTGTGTTCATGGCTGAATAGGGATGGAGGAGTAATAGACCTTGACCGATTTTCAGAGGGTTGTGTTCGTGAGGAGCTAGTTAAAATAAAGGTAGACAAAGTGATAGGGCCGAATGGTGTACATCCGAAGGTGCTGAAGGAACTTAGGGAAGTTCTGGTAGCTCCACTGACTGACCCTTTTCAATGAGTCTCTAGAGTCGGGAGTAGTATCGGAGTACTGGAGAAGAGCGGATGTGGTCCCTCTCCACAGAAGTAGAAGTAAGGAAGAAGTAGGGAATTACAGGCGGTAAGTCTGACTTCTGTGGTAAGCAAATTAATGGAAACACTTTTACAACAGAGAATGGTCGTTTCTGGAATTCTGTGGATTACAGGACCGGAGGCAACATGAATTCACTAGAGCACGTTTTAGCCACCATGCTGTGGTTTTCTTCAGGGTATACTGGAAGTCTGAAGTGTGACTTTGTAAATAGTTGGCTCACTGACCTGATTGGGAACAGGGCAGTCCACCAATTTGAATTTTGGCGGGAAAGTCAGTTGGTCAGAAATTTGAGCTTTGTTGTGAAAGTGCAAAGAATGGAAAAAAGCCTCTGGTAGGTTTAAAGATGTTCTCTCCATGGAGCTGGATTAGATGTTCTCTCAGGGTTTCCGCAGCTGGCATTGTACTTGTTGCAAGTTTCCGGGTTTCACTGCGTCTTTGAATCCTTTATCCATTCTTTAAAGAATGTTTTTTTTTATGGCTCTAATAGCCTTTTTCTCTTCACCTTTTAGCCATGCTGGATCTCATTTCCTCTTCTTTCCACCTTTGTTAATACATGGAATACATCTGGTCTGGGCTTCCACAGTGGTATTTTTAAATAACATCCATGCCTTGTTTACATTACTAACCTTTGCCACAAATCCTTTTAGTTTCTTTTTAACCATTTTCCTTATTTTATCATAGTCGCCTTTTTGAAAATTAAGTATCAATGCAGTAAGCTTCTTTAGTGACATCACTCCAGATATCAGCTCGAATTTGCTCACGTTATAATCACTGTTTCCTAGCAGATCCAACACAGTTACCTCCCCTACTATGCCCTGCCTTCTACTAAGGACGAAATCTAAAATAGTTTCCCCTCTTATATGTTCCTTGACCAGTTGTTCCAGGAATTTTACCTCCCTAGCACTTGTTAATTTTAGGGAACTTGTACATTAATTATTTGTGAAAGGTAACACTTCAGACACATCTGTGGACTCTTTCAGACAATGCGATTCTTTTTTGCCCTATCTATATTGGCTACCAGATCAAGATCCTCTCTACCAAACTTAAGGCTTCTGTCTTAGAGGAGCATTAGAAATATTAGTATTAGTGGCGGTAGCATTAGCAGCTTTTTTTCACTTTTTCTGTGTACTTTGTCTCTTTATCCTTTCTCCTGTCTTGAAGTATGAGCTTTCAAGCACAAGAGTCACTTTGTCAGCTTTCAAGGACTCTTAGCCTTGAAAACTCATGTCTCAATCAATTGGTTGGTTAGTTTATAAGATGGCACCAGCTTCTGTTTCTTTGACTTCTTCTGTCTAACCCAGCTATCCTACTTCATGCACTTTTGAAATGACTGTGCAATTTGACAGTTCCATAAAAAACCCAAGATTTTTTTCACAAGTTAATGCAACTACAAGGCATTTTAGAAAAGATAAAATAAAATCACAAATAGCAGAAATATTGAAGTAGGAGTTTACTAAACACATTAAGGTAAAAAGGAAAAAGCATCTAGTTGATATTCAAAGTCATTTGGGAGTATGTGGTACAGTGGTTGGAGCTACAGCCTTGGCACCCTGAGGTTGTGGGTTCAAATCTCACACTGTTCCTTGTAACCCTGGGCAAGTCACTGAAGGGCAAATTCTATAAAAAGCGCCAAACTAGGCACCGTTCAGCACAATTCAAGTAAAATTGGGTGCTGTTTAGTGAATCACGTTGAGCGGCACCTATTTTGGAGACGCCCAATAAATAGGCCAGCTTTAGGCACAACTAAAAGTTAGATGCCCAAGTTTTTTTTCCCCCAATGGGTGGTGGACACCAGGAATGTGCTTCCAGAGGGCGTGATAGGACAGAGTAAGGTATTAGGATTCAAGAAGGGATTGGATAATTTTCTGAAGGAAAAGGGCATAGAGGAGTACAGATAGAGGACTACTACACAGGTCCTGGACTTGTTGGGCCACCGCGCGAGCGGACTGCTGGGCATGATGGACCTCTGGTCTGACCCAGCAGAGGCACTTCTTATGTTCTTATATTCTAAGCATACTTAAGAGCAGTGATTCTGTAACAAGGTGCCTAACACAAAGCCACGCCCACGCCTAACATGCATAGCACCTATTTTTTGAAGGCCGTCTAAATTTTTAGAGGCGCCTTGTTACAGAATCGTGCTTTCTTGATAGGCACCTATACAGACAGTCGTCGACTTACGACCTATCCAAGTTACAACTGCTCGACCTTACAATGCAACTTCCACTCTCTGAAGTCTCACTACACAGCATGATAACATACGCAGGGGTGTTGTTTTGGTGATTTCATGCAGCAAAAATGACAACGAAGAGGAAATTGTCTCTGTCCACTCCTCAGCCTTCGAAAAAGGAAAAAAAAGGCCATAGATCTAGACACCAAAATGATGATAATAAAACAGTATTACATTACATTACATTACATTAGGGATTTCTATTCCGCCTGTGCCTTGCGGTTCTAGGCGGATTACAATATAGAAATATCTGGGATATTCCAGTAGAGTTACATTTCAGGATAAGAGTAAGTTACAGGAACAGTAATGAGTTATGATACTACAATTTCACAGAAGATAATACTTGTTACAGAAGATAATACATATAACGGAAGATAATGCATTTAACAGAGGTAATACATGTTAACTCGATCGGTTGAATCGGGTGTAGTGTAGCAGAATTACAGTACATTCTAGATCGCAGATAAAAAGATAATATAGGTGGGTATTTCTGAAGTCGTTGATTGAGAGGTCATTGGGTGGTGGTTAGAGTGATGGGAGATATTTTTTGAACAGTAATGTTTTTATTTATTTCTTTGCGGAACTCTTTTATGTCTGTTGTTTTGGTCAGTAATTTTGAGATGTCAGAGTCTATTTTAGCTGCCTGTGTCCCCAGGAGGTTGTCGTAAAGTTTCTTACGACGAGTACCGTTGAGTGGTGGGTAGGTGAAAAGGAAAGAAAGTGAATGCGATCGCATGTGATATAAAGTTATCACACTCTACTGTGTCGACTATTATAAAGGCCAAACATAGAATTTGTGAAGCTGTGAAAGGTTCTGCACCTGCTTGGAGGTGTTCAAAAAATATCTCCCATCACTCTAACCGCCACCCAATGACCTCCCAATCAACGACTTCGGAAATACCCACCTATATTATCTTTTTATCTGCGATCTAGAATGTACTGTAATTCTGCTACACTACACCCGATTCAACCGATCGAGTTAACATGTATTACCTCTGTTAAATGCATTATCTTCCGTTATATGTATTATCTTCTGTAACAAGTATTATCTTCTGTGAAATTGTAGTATCATAACTCATTACTGTTCCTGTAATTTACTCTTATCCTGAAATGTAACTCTACTGGAATATCCCAGATATTTCTATATTGTAATCCGCCTAGAACCGCAAGGCACAGGCGGAATAGAAATCCCTAATGTAATGTAATGTAATATCAATGGGTTCAAGCTGAAGCCCTTATTAATTTACCATTCTGAAAATCCACATGCATTTAAGAATGTGAACAAGCACACTTTGCCAGTTTATTATAGATCAAGCCATAATGCCTGGATGAACCAGGCTTTATTTGAGGACTGGTACAGTAATTGTTTTATTCCTCAAGTGCGTGAGTACTGTTTGGAGAAAGGAATCCCCTTCATAATTTTACTGTTGCTTGATAATGTGCCTGGACATCCACATCACTTAGCTGATCTCTATCCCAATGTGAATGTGTTGCACCCGAACACTACACCACTTATTCATCTGATAGACCATGGGACAATTCCTACTTTGAAGGCAAACTATCTCAGAACCACTTTCGCCCAAGCCATAGCTGCTATAGATGCCGACCCTGAACTATCACTACGTGACTATTGGAAACAGTATAACATTCTTAAGTGTATAAAAAATCTTGCTACTGCTTGGGACTCAGTGACGGAAAAGTGTATGAATGGTGTATGGAAGAAGTGTGTTAAGTGCTATGGGTTCATAATAATAAAAAAAAAAACAACACGTCTAAAAAGTGTCCTAAATGGCTACTTGGACGATCAAAAAGCCTGATCGTCCAAGTACCCATAACCAAAGCTGGTTTTTAGACGTATCTAAAAACAGCTTAGGCCTTTCCCCTGCCTCTAAACGCACAGAGAGAAAAGAGGTGTGTTTAGAGGAGGGGAAAGGGCGGGTAGTGGGCGGGAGGTGGGCCGACCTACACCTAGGCGTGCAGCAGGTATAACCAAAACCTTAGGCAGGTTGCCTGGTCGGCACTTATACCTTTTTGACTTAGACGAAGTCAAACCAGGTCTAAGTGCCGAAAAAGGGGCTGCTGAGCTGATTGTGGCTGCTGCGATCAGCTCAGCGGCCCCAGCAACCTGCCTACCCCTCCACCGCAAGTATCGCAGCAGGAGAGATGCCTCATCTCCACTATCGCGATGCCATCACTCCTCTACCCAAACTGCTGCGACCCGTCTGATCAACTTACGTCCTGATCAACTTACGACCTATCAGTCAGAACCAATTGTGGACGTAAGTCGACAACTACCTGTATTTCAATCAGTGCTGTTTAAAAAGCTTAATTGAGCTTGTTCTTCAGTTTTGATAGGCCCCTATCTAGTTGGGTGCCTCCGAAATAGGTGCCTAACTTTAGGCGCTGGTTACAGAATTTGGGCCTTATTCCCCATTGCCCCAGGTACACTAGATAGAGTGGGAGCCCACCAGGACAGTTAGGGAATAATGCTTGAGTACCTGAATAATTTGTAATCCGCATAGAAGTGTAGGATATGTGGAATATAAATTATTATAAATAAATTTTAAAAAATTTAAGGGGAAAAGAGAGGCTCCTGCTTGCTTAAATTGCTAGTGACTACCTTTTCAGTGGAACTTAACTGGTTAGTGCTACTGAATATTGACTCTAACAAGCCATGTTGGAAGTGAGCAGATAGGGGTGTTAAAGGAGGCAGAAATGGAGATATGCTGGCAGTTATATGGGTCCGGCAATATCCAGTGTCAATATCTGCATAGCAAATCAAGCATATAGGATTGCATAAAAACCAGTCCTAAATATACCAACCTAGATAGATGCTGGTACTGAATATTAACTGGCACCCACATAACTTCTGGGTTTTGGCCTGAGGTTGCCTCTGACATTTTATAATACAACAAGGGTACTGTTAGAGGTCAGGGCAGTCATTTTGAAGGCAGAGCTGTGACAGTCAGAAGTGAGTGGGCATTGCTCCTGCTTGTTCCTCCACTAGACTACTGGGAACCAGGCAGGCAGACTTTGGGTGCTGAAGGAGGCTGGTGCTGATGTCCTTGATGTGGGAGGGAGTGAGGGAGTGAAGAAGGCCTATTGACATTTTAGGGAGTAGGAGAGAAGAAGAGAGAGGGGGATTGGAGCTGTTACCGCCACAGCCAGAGCTAAAAACCATGCTACAGTTTTGTAAAAGGGGGTGGTGGGTGGTTAATAAATAAATAAGTTAAATTTATTTATTAAATTTGTTTTCTATCCTGTTGTCTCTAACGGGTTTCAGGTTAACATACATAATATACAGTTAATGGGTTACAATTTGCCATAGTTATAGTATAAGTTTTTTCAATACAAGTTTTTATCCTAACGCGACACATACTAGGGATCTACTACCAATATACGTAATATATAGTTTACAGGTTACAATTTGCCATAGTTTTTTTATTTATCCTAACGTGACATATACACTTCTCCCTCTGTATTTGCGGTTTCAGCAGTCGCGGTTTCGATTATTCACGGTTTTTTAGCTTGCTGGCTCCTCCCCTCAAATTATGTCAGCTTGCATAGAGAAATCGCTGATTTCAAGCATTTACAGAGAAAAATCGCTGATTCCCAGCACTTTCTTCACCGTGTTTTGCCTCTCCTTCAGTAACAGGCCAGGTCTCCCCACCATGTTATTCGTGGTTTCACCACATTCACAATGGTTTTTAATAGAAACAGCGAATAACATCACAGTGAATACGGAGGGAGGAGTGTACTGAGGATCTAGTACCAATATATATTTCTTTGTAATCGACTGGCCATAGGCAGGGGAGTTAGGTGAAGAGGTAGGTTTTTAATGCTTTCCTAAAGTTCAGGAATCCTTCAAGGGATCTGATCTGTGGGGCCAGTTGATTCCAGTGGCTTAGTATGAAGTGGGAGTAGGAACGTTGTTTGGTGGTTTGCAGTTGAAGTTAGAAAAATCATGTCTAATTCACACTATTGATCATGGTAAACATTAATTAGGGCAGAGATCTCAAATGAGAATCTTTAGGAGATCCAGGCCAGTTGAGTTTTTAAGGATATCTCTAATGAATATGCAAGATGAAAAAATTGAATACAATGGAAGCTATAAAAATACAGTCTCTCTCATACATACTCATTACGGATATCCTGAAAACCTACTACTATTAATTATTTCTAGAGCGCTACCAGACATACGCAGCACTGTACAGAGTCACAAAGAAGAGAGTCCCTGTTCAAAAGAGCTTACAAATCTAAATAATTCCAGCACATGCACATTGTGCTGCATGATTTATATTCCACTGGTGTCGCTATGCTCACATTACCACTCTCTTTAAGTCCCTACCCATTTCCTCCTACAGTTCAACTCCTCTTATTCACTTACAAGTGCATTCACTCTGCAGCTCCTCAGTATCTCTCATCTCTCATACGCCTCCATGGGAACTCCATTTACTGGGTAAGTTTCTTTTACCTGTACCCTTCTCCTCTATTGCCAAATCCATCCTTTCTATCTTGCTGTACCGTATGCCTGGAACAGACTGCCTGAGTCAGTACATCAAGCTCCATCTCTGGCAGCATTTACATCTAGGCTAAAAGTACACTTTTTCAAGATTGCTTTTAACTCTTGACTCCCACTCACTTGTAAAATACATATGTCTGTTTTATTATTCCCTCTGTGAGAAATTCCCTAACCTCTATTTGTCCTGTCTGTTTTAATTAGATTGTAAGATCTATTGAGCAGGGATTGTCTCTTACATATTTAGGGGCAAATTCTATAAATGATGCCTAAATGTTAGGCATTGTTTAGACGTCCAGCACTAAAATGCTCAGTGTCATTCTATTATGCATAGATGCACAATAGAGAATCACACACAGCAAACCTAAGTGCATCTATATTGCCCAGCGTCCTTTACAGAATCAGGTGTTTTTTTTTGTGCGTGCTTTGCAGAATTGCTGTTTAGGTGTCACATAGATGTTCTGATGACTCTTAATGACGCAAGTGTGTTTCAGTGCCATGGCGTCATTAGAACGGCAAAGTTATGCTGTTATGTTGCAGACATTAAAATGGCATGCAGGAGATAGCCCAATTTCACAGAAGAGGACTCCAGTCGGCTGGCCAGGCTGTTCCTCCCCAAGGAGCACCACTATGTGGTCCTCCCAGGTCAGAGAAGAACGTACATTCAATACAGAAGGGCCTGGGAGAGTCTCACAAGGAAATACAGCCGGCATGCCTCCTTCCCTCATGCCGTATCAGTGTAGCTATCCTGCTACAAATAATAATGTTAAAAACACCTTCTTGTTTAAACATGTATAAAGTAGTTCACAGAAAGCCTTTTTATAAACACTTGCCCAAGGAGTAGTACTGGGATTTGATCTTACAACCTCTCTTGAGGTAGCAGCTCTGACACTGAGCCATTCCACACCTGCTTACTCTCACTCCCTGGTAAAGTAGACAAAACATATAAATATGTGTGCAGCTAGGTGCCATGGACCCAGGTGCAAGTTCTGGAGGCTGTCTAGTGCCACCAATATGTTTCATTATCTCTCAACAATTGGTTTATAATGGGAACATAGTACAATGAACTCTCCCAGAAAAAAGTAAAATGTGCTCTGCTGCCTGACTGCCCTCCTTCACCCCCTATGTCAATTCAAAGGCCAAGCTTATATATATTCTCTTGAGTCGCAAGCATTCATTTCTCTAGAATACATATCAAACATGTACCTTCAACACTTGTCCAGTTCCTCTGCTGTTTTCCAGAACAACTTTCACACCAGCACAATCTGTGACCTGAATGCTTCTTCTTCTTTTTTCCTTTTGGCCTCTGCATTCCTTAATCACTCTCACACATTGCAGGTGTGGCCAGGGAAATTTGGAGGCTGTGGACTGCATTCATTACAGGATCCAGTTCCTAGGAAACCCGGTTGAATTCTGTCATGTCTGCAAATCCCTATAAAGGAGGCAGTGGTGTAGTAAACAGGAGGGAGGGGGAGGTCTGCCCCAGGCACCATCTTGGTGAGGAAGCAGGAACCCATCCTCCTCTGCCCCCCCACTGTCACGCATACATACTGCTTCCCTTCCCCCACACCTCTATAGTATTCTTTGCATGAAACAGCAACCTCCAAGCTGCTGTCATGCCAGTGTCGGCTCTTCCTCTGATGTCACTTCCTGGATCCGTGTCTAGGAAGTGATGTCAGAAGAAGAGCTGATGCTGGTGCAACAGCAACTTGGGAGTTGCTGCTCACCGCACAGCTTGGGAGTTGCTGCCCACCCCACAGGCCTCCACCAGCCAGAGGTCTACCCCTGGTTCGTTCTTCTTTTATACATTTGAAATCACTTCATACCACGAAACAGTTTTGGAGGTTCTCAGAATAAAATTGGCAAGTCTATGTGCAGTTTATTAGTTTGGAATAATACTTTCATTTACCTACTAAGTAGATACATTCAGGATCTAAATACACCTGAATTGGAAAATGCCACTTTGATATTCTGTGTGTGTGTGTGTGTGTGTGTGTGTGGGGGGGGGGGGGGTCATAATAATCCCAATCTATTTTCATTAGAGCATGGTCAGATGTCTTTAAAAATCCAATCTCTGTTCTGTGGAATGGGCTCAGGAAAGACAATCCAAAGATGGAAAGGTGTGCCATGAATCAGTTGGATCCTCCTAAGTTCTTCAAAGTAGGAAAGATCTTTAATGACATTTGGTCTACAGATCTTCTAAATATGGGTTTAAGACTGCATTGACATCTCCAGGTAATATAAGCAAGGAAATCAGGGTGCTATACTAGTGTTAACAAAAGTCCTGAGTGTACATTTTATGGAGTACAGACATCTAGACCAGGATTCTGTAACTGCGCTGCTGTTGGCGGCTGCCTTAAAAGCGGCCGCTGATCAAGTGTCAATCACGTGATGTACCGGGTAACCTCAGGAGGGTAGTACTCTTCCCTCAGATAGTTCAAAAGGAAATATCTCCCCAATGGGTCTGTGAGTATTTTATAAAATGACAACTTTAGCAACCTCTTCTCTATGACTCAGTAATTCTGAGACTATTTCCCCTACCCATCTTTTCTTCAATATTTATTGTTCCAGACAGACAATCTGGGCTTTATGTATACAAAGTGCCTTCAAGATCTTATAATACACTATAGGAGAACTTATGCCTGAAATATCTCAAGAAATAATATGAAGAGAGGAAACACTCATTGTAGATCAAAAATTATGTGCAAACCACAGTATTCCTCTTCACTGAACTGGCTTATAAGCTCAGCCAACAGAGTTCAGTACTCAGGCTTGATCTGTTTATATAGCCTTTAAGCGCATCTATAATCTTAACGGCTGCTAGTATTCCCAAGATCCTCACCCATTCATACCACAGATCATCAACACAACATTCAAACTTGTAAATTATCCTTTGGACCCATACACAGCCCATGACTGCTACAAGAAGCAACATATTGATATGTAGGGTTCACTCCTTTGCCTGCCCCATTTGTTCATTAGAAGAACATCCTAGGCTAAAACAAATTTTGCAGTTTAGCTTCTAACATAAAATTAGTACATTTCAAAAAAAGGGGAATTCAGCCTAACCACAGCCTAACATAGATCCAATAAACATAGGATTCCACGTGATTTGTTATAAAGCACTGCCCACATATATGGTCAGAAAGGTAAGCAGATTGTTTCTTGGCTGTTCAAGAACTTATAACTTAGGCAGCAATCAAACATTATTGTAGAGCCATAAGAAGAAAAAGCCCCTTAAGCAAATGCTGGACTGTACTCTCGAATATTATATATTGCATTTTTTATGAAGAGATGCACCCACAGCAGTTTACAGTGCACTGAATAGTAATCAGGTACTGAAGTATTTTCCCTATCTATCCTGGACAGTCCTCCTGAACAGGGGTCTCCTGTGGGCCACATCCTACCCGCGATAAGATTTTATCGGGCCTGCGGAAAATTGCGTGGAAATGCGCTAATTGGACTAATTTTCCAATGAGAATCTGCAAAAAACAAACAAACCCATGGGGTGTTGATAGATTTCAAATGCATTAAATAAATTGTCTTCAAAATATATTGATATTGATATTCCATATTGATATTCCATATTCCCTGTTAATATTAATATTATTCACAACTTTATTTAATACTGAATCATAATTGTATACTTCGCGGTATTTCTTCGTACTTGTTCGACCTCAATTGACAGTATCAATTTGGTTTAATAAGATTTTTAAAACACAAAAACAGTTCCATCATTCACATTAATGGTTTTATTATAATTTGTGATGAAAATATGGGAATTTGCTGGTAGTGTTTGTCATCATTAATATACGATAATTTCATCTCACATACTCTGTAATTAGTTTATAAAATTTTCTGCTTTCAATAAAACTCATATACCTAGAGTTATTTATCTTTTTTTTTTTATTTTTTTACTACAGCCTGCTGAAAAGTACTGAAGTACCCAATGTGGCCCTCATGGTAATAAGTTTGGAGACCCTGCTCTAGTATATTATATATTGCATTTTTTATGAAGAGAGTCACCCAAAAAAAGTTTACAATACACTGAATAGTAATCAAGTACTCAAGTATTTTTCCTATCTATCCTGGCAGAATCACAATCTAAATGGGCTACCTGGGGCAATGCAGGGATTTACTCCATCTTTAACTAAACGCGATAGTGAGAGCCAACATTGTAAATGCTCTGACTTTGAATGGGCATTGGAGCATTTGCCATGTAGCACTCACTCCTACAGCTTAGTAAAAAGGGGGCCTAGATGACTTGCCCAGAGTCACAAGAAGCAGACTGGGATCAAACTCACAATCTCAGGCTGCTGAGGTAGCATTAATAACCACTAGGCCACACAGTATGTCCTATAACCATATCACATGCCAACAATTTTTAAGAACCTAGGTGGGATTAGGCAAATTTTAGGTAAATCTGGCCATCGCAAATGTAACAACTAAATTGGACATAATCCCTTATTAAACTGACACTGCTTGGTCTCTGCATGATGCAGGTGTATATCACTCACAGGAAGCAGAATGAATTCCAAAAACCTTGGTAGTTATAAATTGTTAAGCCTTTGTGAAGAGCAGTTTTTATGTTTAGATATATTTAATTAAATTTGTGCTTTATCTATCTATTTATTTATTTATTTTTTCATCTTACCAAGTACATTCTTTGTTCTGTGTTCATGAGAAACAGATTGCTTCACATACAGTACTTCAATCTTCTCAGGATTTAATTTATTTGGCATCACCCAGCTCCACATTGCAGACAGGGGAGAGTTGGTGTTATCTGAAATGGCCTTGAAAGCAGTTTTGATTGATATATAGTGCAGTATGTGATCAGCAAGAAGATGGAACTGTAATCTAAAACTTCTAATAACTTCATCCATAGATTTTAAATTTAAAAGAGGGATAGTATTGCTCTCTGAGGTGCCTCATAAGAGAAGGGGAAGAAGATTTGGACTTAGTCTGTACCTTTTCAGCAGTAGTTCAACACAGGTCATCTTCAGTATTTCCATGTTTCTGGAGGGTTTATAGTCTAAGGGGCCATTTCTCGTATAGAGCTGGGGTAAGCACTGGTGCGTGCTTTCCAAAGCAAACTGTGGCATATTGCAAGTTGTGCTGAGGCATCTCTTAGTTCAAAATAGTGTGCCAAATTTACAATGTTCTTCACCATGAAATTCCATCTTACCTGTCCAATCTAATTTGTGCTTATACTCCTGCAAGATCTCTCCATTCATTAGACACCAAGGCCTGTATTCTATAAATGGTGCCCCACTGATGCCTAAGTAAGAGGAAACGTAACCATAGTAACAAAAATGCATTCACGTGACTTATATTCAAAACACTGTGGCACCTTGATGAAGAGCTTATAAGCACATTTAAATATTTAAAAGCCTTTAAATGTTATATGATCATATTATTTGAGAAACTTGCCCAGTATTGATGAGAGGGGGTCTTTTGTGTTTTGTTCTATTTTGAAAATATTGCCCCTCAAGTGGACTGTAATTTAAAATCCCCGGTCTGTTTGGATACATCTATCTTTATCATTATCTTTTAACATTCAACTTTCATCCATTTTTCTGCTTTCTTCTCAAAATCTACTTTCCCATGAATTCCCTTCCCATCTATCCATATGTACCATCTCCTCCGTCTTTCTTCTCCCCTACTCCCATCTATCCATAAGAAGTATTTCTTCTTATCTCTCCCCCTTCCCCTCCATCCCTATGCACCATCTCATCCCTCTCGCATGGTCAGACATCTCTGTCTTCCCCCTTCCCCCCTTATATGGTCTGGCATCTTTCTCCTCTCCTTCTCATAGCCTGGAATCTTTCTCCTCTCCCATGGTCTGGCATCTTTCTCTCCTTCTCTCCCTCTTCCCAAGGTCTAACATCTCTCTCCTCTCCTTTCTGCAGTTTGGCATCTCTCTCTCCCTCCCCCTCCCCTCCTTCCCTTCCATTCTGTGGTCTGGCATCTCTCTATCTCTCCTTCACATTCCAATGGTCTGACATCTCTCCTCCCTCGCAGTGTAACATTTCTCCCTCCCTCTTTTCCACCACTATCATGTTCAACAATTCTCCCTCTTTCTTCCTTTCCCCATATACATCATCTCTCTTTCCTTCTCACGACACATACCTATGTCCAACAATTCTCTGTTCCTTTTCCCTCCCCAACTGGCAGCATTTCTTTCTCTCCCTTCCCACTATTCCACCTGTACAGCATCTCTCTTTTCCTCCTTTCCTAACCCCCCAGCCCGTGCATTTGTCCTTCCCAACCCTCTCCCAGTATGTACAGTATCTGTCTTTCCCAACCCCCTGAGCATCTGTCCTCCCTGCCTTCCCAACTCCCTATTCCTGCCTCTCCCTGCCAGGCTCTGTACCCAGCTCCCTCCCTCCACTGTCAAATTCTGCACCCAGCCACATCCACCCTCCCCTCCCAGACTCTGCACCCAGCCACCCCGTCAGATTCTGCACCCAGCCACCCCTTGTCAGACTGTGCACCCAGCCCCCTTCCTTCCTTCCCCATCAGACTCTGCACCCTGCCTCCCCTGTCAGACTCTGCTCCCTTCCCCTGTCAGACTCTGCACCCAGCCTCCCCCGTCAGACTCTGCTCCCCTCCCCTATCAGACTCTGCACCCAACCACTCCACCCCTCTATTTGACTCTGCTCCCAGCCCCCTTCCCTTGTGCACTCACTATGCACCCTGCTCCGTCATCCTACCTCCTCTGGCCTGGCCGGTCACGACTGGTTTCGTCTACTGCTGAGGGGCAAAGAGCGGGAGCGCACTTTGACGCTCTTGATTGGTGCTCAGAAGTTTCTTTGACTGGCTCCTGCTCCTTGCCACTAAGCAGCTGAAGAAACCAGCCATGACTAACCGGGTTATCAGCGGGTTCCTGCCCGCTGCACCTCTGGACCACCAAGGATAAAAGTAAGTGAGTACATGGCGAGCTATTAAATAAAATTGAACTGTGAACTGTGGGCTGGAGTTAATGTTGACAAATCAAGTATGCTTATGTAGTGATAGTATCACATCCAACTTTATGAATTTAGCTTGTTGGGCAACTGGATGGATTGTATGAGTCTTTATCTGCTATCATCTTGCTAGAATCTCTTGTTTAGAAAATTGTTTAGTCAAGGAAGAAGAGTCACATGCAACCCCATTTCAGTTAAGTGATGAACCTAGTAAACAGATGCTTAGGAAATGGAATATACCCAATCCCCCATTGCATCACATACAAAATTCTGTTACCCACCTATAAAATCAAACAACATCATATCCCCACCTTTATTGATAAATATTTAATCCCTTACGCCTCAAGTCATACACTCCACTCAAATTATCAAGATCTTCATGTTAGCCCTTCCATCTGAGAAATCTTCTACGATACATCGCGTAATTCCATCTTCTCAGTCATGGCGCCCTCTCTTTGGAACACTCTTCCTATGCATATAGAACAAGAGTACTCTCTCCCTGTATTTAAGACCAAACTCAAAACTTTTCTCTTCAATGATGCCTACGGTACCTAATCTAGGATCCCGTTTGCTTTCTCTGGCATAACTCTCTCTGCAGGTTTTTAAATCCATATGCCTCCCTAGAGGTGAACCATCCCCTCTTGTTCTACCCTCCCCTCTCCTACATTTATATTTTTTTAAATCTCGATGTATTTTTTGCAACCTCATGTACTTATCTTCCCTGTGATGTTAGTCTTAAGTTATGTAATCCCCCCTTCACTAAATTTGGTGATGGGTTTTTCTTTTTCCTGATTTTTTAAAATTTGTTTTTAAATTCATTTGATTGATTGTAAACCGCCTAGATATCCTCTTTGATAGACGGTATATCAAGAAATTAATAAACTTGGAAATTTGGAAAACAATATCAGCTATAGTGGACACCTGTACCCATAGCTACAAACCTTGAACTGACCAAAGTAGAAAACTTCAGACCGGTAACAGGGATCCCATGGCCTGCCAAACTACATGAATTCTATGTAAATATGAAATTAGCTAAATTTATAGACCAAACAGATGGCTTCCATAAATCAGAAGTATATTGGGCACTTGGATATATCTTTATAAGGCCAAAAAATCTAAGAAGCATCAAAAACTAAGCCTCAATTAGAGTTAATATATTCGTTTATGACCTCAGCAGTACAAACTGTGAGAAAGACTTCATTCACAGTATAGCTTACACTAGAGTCTTCATCGGTCAGATTTTTTATCTCAAATCTTATTAGTTTATTTATTTTTATTTAGTTTCAAAATAACTTAAGAGATAATACTCATCTCATTATCAGAGCATAGCAGGGGTTCTTCACCGACATAGGCTATGTTTCGCCATACAAGGCTTTGTCAAGGTAATCCCCTGATAGAGAAGAGAAATATATCGTAATTAGTAGAAATATTTTTACCAACACCTCATAGGGTAACGTTTCTAACCCATATAAAGTAAAGGGAGATAAAAACTAGGTTATATCTTACAGCAATAACTTATTAAATACCTTTCTTATGCCGATTCCACATTCGCTGCCATCATTGTAGTTTAGTTCAAGCAGAGCAACATGGCCGCGGCGTTTTTTATACAAAGTAAAAGCGTCATGATCTCATAGCTACACAACCTATCAGCATCCAGAATAAGCCCCGAGGTTAATTAGACTAATGTCATCCATTCTACTTCTGCGTTTAGACCATTAGGTTTGACAGTATTTAGTGTGTAAATCGTTCTTTGTTCCTTAAAGTTCAAACGTTCAATATAATTTCCTCCCTCCCATCCCATATCAATATGGTCAATAATTCTCCATTTTAAATCAGTAATTTTGTGTTTCTGAGTTAACCAGTGCTGTACAAGGGGTGCTTCAAGCCTACCAGTATTTATTCCATAAATCAGAACATAGCTTCAGACCAAGGCATAGTACTGAATTCCTGTTACTTGAATTAACATCTAAAATAAGATATCAACTCAGCAAAGGCAAGCAATTGATAATGCTACAATTTGACATCTCTACAGCGTTTGATGCAGTGGATCATTCTCTCTTCTCAAATTAAATGAACTTGGAGTATAGGGTGTGGTACTATAATGGCTTTCACAATTCTTAAAAATAGACTATATGAAGTTTGAAAATATGACAGATACCATCAATGGAAGGCCAACTGCAGTGTCTCACAATACTTACCGCTACCACCTTCGCTATTTAATATCCATTTAAGAGCACTGGGAAATAACTTGCCTTTGACACAGGATCACATCTTCTCTTATAGAGATGATATCTTCATTCTTTGCATAGCCAAAGAATCCTTCAATTGCACTCTAGATTACCTGAAAATACTATCAATGACCTCAGTGCTTGGACAAAGAGAAACTTCCTCAAACTAAACAAATTTAAACAAGAATATTATGGTTCGGAGGCTACAACTCACTACCTAGCACAGAACTAGAACTGTCCACATGTGAGATCCTAAAGATAGAAAATATCTTCAAAGTACTGGGAGTTACACTAGACTCAAACTTAACCTTCAACACACACACATCACCTCTCTAGTGAAAAAATTATTCTTTAAGATGAGGCAACTGAGGACTATTAGACCTGTCTTGACTGAGACTAGTTTCAGGACAGTAGCACAATTAGTCATAATACCATATCTAAACATTGCAACTCACTATATTGTGGCATTACAGAAAAAGAACACAAAGGACTACAAAACATGGCTGCAAGACTAATTCTTAAAAAGAACCAATACAAGAGGGCAAGTCTATTATTACAGCAACTGCACTGGCTGCCGGTGAAAAAGAGAATCTAGTTCCAGATACAGAAGCCTGCATGGTTCACAAAGCGATCTGTAGAGAAAACTCGGAGGGACTAACTTCTGATATTAAAGTCCCATACTCCTTCTTTAATTCACGCACTACGCAATGCTACAAATTATCCTTTTCATCACCTCAACAAGTATGACGGAAGAGGATATTTGAAACTATATTTGAATACCAGGGACTTCTCATTTGGAACAAACTGCTAATACATCTAAGACAACCCACCATTTACCTTGAATTCCAGAAGAAACTAAAGACACACATCTTCTCACTATAGCCATTTTCCAATCCTTTACTTCTTTCTTCTAAAACCAATTCTCCTGCTAACAATGTAACTCAAGAGCTTGATCCAAATCTTATTATAAACCACACAGATTCCTTGCAGAAAATTGTGATATATAAGAAGCTGTATTGTACTGTATTAAGTGAAAACTTAATTCATAAATTACTCATATGTAACCCTTTCTTGCACAATGAACATCAGGCAATTTACTTTTAGTAAAATATAACAGTTTGTAGGAAAGTCAGGATTGAGACCAGCCTTCTTCAGGTGGCCACTGTCATAGATAACCTACTTGATTCATACTCATCTTTCTCTCAATAAGACAGTCAAGGCCCCAATTTAAGTTATGAACCAAAAGGGTTTACTTAACTTGAATTAGTGGCAAAAAGATGGCAGATGGCAGATGAGCTTCAATGTAGAGAAATGTAAAGTCTTGCATGTGGGGAAGGGGAACCCAATGTACAGCTATACGATGGGAGGGAGGGTACTGGGGGAAGGCAGCCTAGAAAAAGACTTGGAGGTATTGGTGGATAAAACAATGAAGCCGGCGGTGCAATGTGCAGCGGCCTCAAAGAAAGCGAACAGAATGTTGGGCATAATCAAAAAGGTATCACTACCAGAACAAAGGAGGTTATTCTACCACTGTATCGAGCGATGGTGCGCCTACATCTGAAGTACTGTGTCCATTACTCCAGCAGGGCACCTGATCACAGTTACACTCCTCCCCGATACAGCAGGGGAGAATACTTTAAATATATATTTTTTATTTCTCTTATACTTATTTTTTATCTCTATTTTTTATTTATTTTACTTATTTATTTTTAATTCTATCTTTAAATTTATTTATTCATTACTTGGTGGAATATTCATTTCTATCTCTATCTCTGTCTTTATATTTTATCTTTATTTTTCTTAAATTGTCTCTTCAGGTACTTTAGTTAGATTGTGAGCCTTTGGTACAGTTAGGGAATTTCCAAGTACCTATCTTATTTATTTTTATTTATTGTATCTTTTAATGCATTCATTTTTGTAAACCGCTTAGAAACCTCACGGTTATTAGCGGTATATAAGAATTAAATTAAATTAAATTACTGGTCGCCCTACCTTAAGAAGGATATGGCAATACTTGAGAGGGTCCAGAGAAGAACGACAAGGATGATAAAGGGCATGGAAAACCTTTCATATGCTGAAAGGTTGGAGAAGCTGGGGCTTTTTACCCTGGAAAAGCGGAGACTTAGAGGGGACATGATAGAGACTTATAAAATCATGAAAGGCATAGAGAAGGTGGAGAAGGACAGATTCTTCAGACTAATTGGGCCAACAAAAACAAGAGGGCATTCAGAAAAATTGAAAGGAGACAGATTCAAAACGAATGCTAGGAAGTTCTTCTTCACTCAGAGGGTGGTGGACACCTGGAATCAGTGTTCCCTCTAAGCGGGCGGGTGTTGTGAGCAAACTTTTTTCACCGTGAGCCAAAAATATCGGGCGCCAGCAAGTTATGAGCCAACTCGCCCGATTCTCCTCTCGCCGCCCTGCCATCTGCCGTACGCCTCTTCCGATCGTGCGCTGTGACGAGAAACGTGTGCGCTGCGATGTAATATTTTGTGCGCCAGCGCACGCCAGCGCAGCTTAGCGGGAACACTGGTTCAAATGGTTTTATTTATTTCCCCAAATTTATTTTTGTTATACGCATTGAAAATATTTGATATTGCGTTTAAATCAAAATCTCAATAAACTTGAAACGAGTGCCCGTGAGATTGTGGGAGGGTTAAATACTCAAAACTTAGAAGTTTTTGCTACGCCAGCTTTCTGGTATCTTTACATACAGTGGCGTACCTAGCATATGTAACATCCGGGGCCCATCATTTTTTGGCACCCCCCCCCATCTGTAAGAAAAACATGATTTTTAGTAACAAACCACACGTCACACATGAGTACCTAGGAAAAGGCAGCATCTTACATATTGCAGTGAGCAGTACATCAATACACCCATTGTAAAACTAAACAAGCCAGACCAGCACAGATCAATCCTACACCGTCAATCCTAACAGAAAACCATGTCTTTCGAACACACAGAACACAGAAAACACCTTCGCCTAGTAAGGAATATGTAATCACAAACTAACCCCTCCCTCTTTTACAAAACTGTAGTGTGGATTTTAGCTACGGAGGTAACAGCTCTGATGCTCATAAAATTCTGAGCATCAGAGCTGCTACCACCAAGGCTGGTGCTAAAAACGCTTCACAGTTTTGTAAAAGGGGGGATAAAATAAAAATACATAGACAAAGGTTAAATTGAACCAGCAAGAAGCTGGACTCTGCATACAATGCTTCACAGAAACAGTGACACGTCTCCTAAAGCAATAAATAAATAGAAATTTTTTTCTACCTTTGTCTTCTGTGGTTTCTCCTTTCCTCATCTTCTTGTAACTCTCTTCCTTCCATTCACTGTCTGCCGTCTCTCTTCCCCTATATGGCATCTTCTCTCCTTCTATGCCCCTTCCAGAAACTGTATGCCTCCCCCTTCCATCTCTCCTTTCACCCCATTGGTCTGGCATCTCTCTCCTCGCCTTCCCTCTCCCACACCTCTCCTCATAGTCTGGTATCTCCCCTTCCCTGATTCTCTGGCATCTCTCTCCTTTCCTTTTCTTCCATCTTTCGCTCCCCCTCCATGCTCTCACATCTCCCCCTTCCTTTTCCCTTAGACTGGCATACCTTCCTCCTACGCTCCAAGCCCTGGCATCTCCTTTAATTCCCTCCCTCATCTTCCTTCTCCCTCCAGCTGGGTACCGCAACACTCTTCCCTGCAGCTCTGCACTTCCCCACAATTGCCATGCTTCGGTTCCTCTTCTTCCTTCCTTCCCCCCCCCCCGCGGGACCCTGCGGCACCATCAACTCTTACTCCCTCTAATGTCGGCCCTGCAGCTCCAGACTTCCTCGCACCTTCTCCCCTCCCCCTTTGGATCGCTATTATTTTAAATGTTATAGCCGCGGAGCTGTATCCATCAATGGAGATGTCTAACCTCGGCCTGCCCCGGAACTCTTACTGCAACAGTGACTTCCTGTTCCTGCCTAGACGGGCGGCTGCTGCAGTAAGAGTTCCGGGGCAGGCCGAGGTTAGACATCTCCACTGATGGATACAGCTCCGCGGCTATAACATTTAAAATAATAGCGATCCAAAGGGGGAGGGGAGAAGGTGCGAGGAAGTCTGGAGCTGCAGGGCCGACATTAGAGGGAGTAAGAGTTGATGGTGCCGCAGGGTCCCGCGGGGGGGGGGGGGGGGGAAGGAAGGAAGAAGAGGAACCGAAGCATGGCAATTGTGGGGAAGTGCAATCCCCCCAGTGCGTCCCCTTACCTTACCGACGCGTGTGTGCGCTGTGAAGAGAAACTTTGCGCTGCGATGTAATATTTTGTGCGTGAGCGCAGGCCAACGCAGCTTAGCGGGAACACTGCCTGGAATGCGCTCCCAGTGGAGGTGATAGAGCAGAGTACAATATTGGGCTTCAAAAAGGGATTGGATGACTTCCTGAAGGAGATGGAGATTGAAGGGTAACTATATAGGTACTAAATGAATAGGGAATAAAGAATTTAGGTTAAGGACCACTTACAGGTCACGGACCTGGGGGGCTGCCGCGGGAGCGGACTGCTGGGCACGATGGACCCCTGGTCTGACCCGGCAGAGACAATGCTTATGTTCTTAGTCAGGAAAAACAGCAGGACAACTCTCAATATCAATTATATAAGCAGAGATAAAGGAGAAAGTAGAGCTTCCAATTCTTAATGCCTCTAGTATTGAAACATTGAAACATAATGGCAGATAAAGTCAAATGGCCCATCCAGTCTGCCCATTTACAGCATCCACTATCTCCTTCTTTCCCTAAGAGATCCCAAGTACCTGTCCCATGCTTTCATGAACTTGGACACAGTCTTTGTCTCTACCACCTCTCCCAGGACACTATTCTACATATCTACCACCCTTTCTATTAAAAGGTATTTCCTTAGATTACTCCTGAGCCTATCACCTCTTAACTTCTTAAGGACACTAAGTCCTTTTATAGTTTTACTTTCTCAAGGGGGGGGGGTCTTCCTTAGAAAAAGGCTTCTCTGTTTCAGTCTCTTATCAGCTCTTTAAGGGGTCTCGAAGTCTTATGGTACAAGTCCTTAGTAGGTGGTTCTTCCCATGATGAAAACTTAGCTTCTATTGTTCTTCGTCCTGTAGAATTTTGAAGACTCTCCTCTGGTCCCTTTCTGTTCTATCAGGCTTGCTAAATCAGGATTTCTTACTCTTTCTCCTTGAAAAGAGATGGTGATGGGCTGAGTCTCATTTTAGCTATCACCTGTGACTAGTATAGCAGCTCAATAGCCTCTGTAATTGCAGTCCCTCCTTCTCTCTGGCCAGGAAAGTAGGCATCAAAGACAAGGGATTTGAAACTGTGCTAGGTATTTATACAAGCAAAGTTTACCTCCAACAGGCGTCTCCTCCTTCCATTGTTAATCATTGACAGGAAAGCCATCCCTTTGTTAAACATAAGAACATAAGTTTTGCCATACTGGGACAGACCAAAGGTCCATCAGGTTCAGTGACCTGTTTCCAACGGTGGCCAACCCAGGTCATACTGAAGGTACCTGGCATGATCCCAAGGAGTAAAACAGATTTTATGCTGCTTATCCTAGGAATAAGCAGTGGATTTCCCCAAGCCATCTCAATAATGGCCAATGGACTTCTCTTTTAAGAAATTATCTAAACCTTTTTTAAACCCTGCTATGCTATCTGATTTCACCACATTCTCCAGAAATGAATTCCAGGGTTTAATTACACATTGATTAAAGACATATTTTCTCTGTTTTTTTTTTTTTTTAAATCTACTACTTAGTAGCTTCATCTTTTGCCCCCTAGTCCTAGTATTTTTGGAAACAGTAAGCACAATGATTCACCCTTTCCACTCCATAATGTATTTTATAATATTTTTCAGGTAATTTAGAGTGCACCTGAAATGTATCTTCTCCAAGCTAAAGAGCCCTAGACACTTTAGCCTTTCCTCATAGGGAAGTTGTCCCATCCCTTTTATCATTTTCATCACCTTTCTCTGTACCTTGTTCCAGAAGCTGTGTGGGTGTGTAAAATTCAAATTTCATTATTCTGGTAGAGTCATTGGCGGGTTCTTCAATCCTATATGAAACAGTATCCTGTCTCTATGCACATTAACATAGGGGTGATAACTGGATAGGAGAGGCTCCTTACTGGTTAGCTCCCTGGATTTTCAGCATTGCATAACTGGATAGTTATCACCAAAAATTGGTGGAAATTGCCATGTCACCATCTGATTAGCACCAGAGCAGTATAGGGATGGAGTCAGGGTAGGGCCAGAAGTTATCTAGAAACTGCCGATATTCAATGCTGGTGTCTGGATACTACCCAGGCAAGTAGGATCACAGAAATAACTGTCCTAAGTATCCTGGATAGTTATTCGGGTACCAGTGCTGAATATTAGGCAGAGCCTGGATAACTTCCAATAGTCAGGGAAGGCCCAGATAGTCAGTAACCCAGATTAGGTCTAGCATTAAATATCTGGGTCCAATTCTGCCCATGGCAGTCAGTGCCTTAAAATCGCTGGATGCAGCAGGTTGAATATCAGGCTTATAGGAGATGATAGCAGATAAAGACTAATTGGCTCATCCAATCTGTCCAATATTAGCTATAATTAATCTATCAGCCCCCCAAAATCTCAACTGTAGATTGCAGAGTCAAATCCAAATAAACATTTATTATCTTTACCTTCAGTTCTTTACAGTACTATGAGTAGATAAATGAGCGTACAAATTCCCCCAAACAAAAATCAAATCCCTTAAATCAGCAGTAAAGCAATGACCAATCTCATAACCAAAACTTTCCCTTGTACATTATTTCTGTTGATTTCTGAAATCCCGTCAATCCTTCTTTAAATATGCCATTAGTATTTTCTATCCTAGCACAATTTTTGTATAGCCAAATTTTTGCTCCTCATACTGCAATGCTTACATGCTGTTTATTTGTTTTTATTATGAGTCACCCTATTCCCCACCAGCAGGATTTCGGTTAGATTGGCTCTCACACTAGGGTCATAGTGTTTATTTTCCTCACCGCCCATTGAGCCTTTTGTCTTTATTTCAGAGGTCAGTGATTCATAGATCTAGACACACACACACATACATACACACCCATATATCAATAGCATGCTGTATTTATTTCACTGTGCAAGTGACAAAGACAAAAACCATTTTACTGCAAACACTTTCAACATGTGTAACATCTCCTGAACTAGTGATGTGCGATTCTTGTTAAAAGAGGTTAAACATTCTGCTTTACAAACCCTGAAAAATCTGTTAATATGTGGATCTAATTTGACGACCCTCTTTTAATGAAAAGACCACATCTGAGGCAAAATCTACTTCATATTCTCAGTTAACTTAGGACATATTTGAAGAAACCAACTTTGAAATTTTCAGTTGCAATATAGAATATGGTCTCCTTGATATTTTCCCTAAAGATTCATAAAAAACTTAAGAACATATATCATTGCTTAGAGGTTTTCAAAGTTTAAAATTAGAAACAATTAAAAAAGAGATTAGGCTCTTACTTTGCTAATATCTTTTCTAGTAGTTAGGTGTGTAATTCTGGGCAGCAGAGCTTTCTGGTGAAGTAGGAGGGATCCAAAAGCCGGATTGGATTCCTTCTGCACAGCTTGAGGGCACCCATCCATCCAGAATGACACACCTGCAGGAAGCCAGATTGAGCTGCTGGTAGGATACCTCAGTAACATGAGGAAAGAGTGGGTGACCATCTTTGAGCACCTTAACCAAGTAAACTATGATTAAAAGAGACATCGAGGAGGGTGAGGGAAAGCTGTGTGTGTAGCAGCCCCCCCCTTCTCTCTTAATTATGTATGGATGGCCCTAGGATTGGGAGGAAGGTGTCCCAGCTCTGCCTCTGTTGAACAGGAGAGGGAAAGACAGACAAAAGGAGAGTGAGGAGGCCCAGGACAGATAAAGGGGGAGGAGTCAAGTTCAGGAGAGTCACCTGCAGGAGCAAAGACAAGAATGGTGGTAAACTGTAGAAGGTTAGCGAGATGGTCAGCACCCACATCTCTTCTTTTTCCCCTATGCAGATGATGTAAAGTTGGGGGCACTGACAGGAACAGGTTCTGCATGGGGTTGAGAACACACAAAGGGGGAAGGCACAGGAAAGAGACAAGGGGACCAGGGGAAGGAAGGAGGCACAGGGATTAAGGCACAGCTTCCCTTGTGATCAGGGTCTCTGTGTATCCCCCAGCATCAGAAATCTACCCTATGGAGAAAGAATGAAGAGTCTGCTAGTTAATGCTTCCAGGTGCTGTAGATAACAAACTATACATGGCCATTCCAGAGTTCAGGTGAATCAAACATTCGAAAATAGTATCTAAGGGCTGGGATCTCCTATAGATGTTTATCTGATTTGACCATAATCAGAACTTTGGGCATCCATATAGAAAACATCCATCTACCTGAAGCTGAGACGATTAGAAATGGCTATATAAACGCTCTAAATGCCATTTTCAAAAGCTTCAGCTTTCATAGGTGATGACTCCAAAAAAGCAGAGAAAGCAGGAGCAGCCAATCAGCTACATGGTTAATTTTTCAGATGCTGAAATGGAAGTGCTGGGTCAAGAGGTACAGGCACAAGGAGTGGCTGCCATTTCCACATGCCTGTGTGGTCCAACACAACAACAGGGACATTGAGGACTGTGAAAGGGCGTGGAGGCACTCCTGTGCTTCAGTACCAACAAGGGGAGGAGTGGCAGGGAAGGCTCAGAGGGAACATGGGAAAAGGAAGGGCCCAGGCAAGGTGAAGAGGAAGTAGGCAGGGGGCCATGGATGTAGATCTTATTGTGGGGGGTATGGTGGGGGAAGGTGGTGGTGGTTGTATTGGTGGGTGTTGTGAGAGCTGCACACCATAAATAAACCTGTTCATTGACCTTTACATTAAGTTTGCATCAATTGTTGCCTGGCATAGACCCCCTCCTGGTCCCTGTACCCTGGTCAGCTCTGAGGGGATGAGGGAGCTCCTCATCCAACCTCTCAGATTTTGCAGACACACACAGGTGACACAATCAGCACTCACTCTCCAGCTGCAAGCACAGGATACAGACATAGAGAGATTGCATAGCAACACAGAGTAGGGTGTGTGACTGGGAGTGGAAGTAGGTAGGGGGCAGAGTTTAAACATGTATAGTGTGGGGTGAGAGAGGTAGCAGACAGAGGAGCAGAACTGGCAGTGGCATACCAAGGGGGAGTGGGGGGGACGTTCCACCCCGGGTGCACGCCCCAAGGGGTTGCACAGCTGGCCACCCACCGGGGAATAGGCTGCCGCCGGGGAAAGGCTACCACTGCTGCCATTGGGAACAAGCCAGCGCCAAGTTCTCCCTCTCTGCTTTTCTTCCCCACGGGGCTGACCAACTCTCGCCACCCGACATCAATTCTGATGTCGGAGAGGACGTTCTGGGCCAGCCAATTGCTGCCTGGCTGGCCCGGAATATCCTCTCCGATGTTAGAATTGACGTCGGGTGGCGAGAGTTGGTTGGCCCCTGTCACACCTGCCCAGCTCCTGTTCACGGCAGCGAGCTGGAACACTGTGACTGTTCCTGTCCATACGTGTACCCTTTAACCAGGGTACCCTTCAGGCCTTCTTAGGCGTCTGCCTAAGGTATAATATCAGATTCCCTGACATTACCAAAAGAAAAACAGGCAAGGGAAAAGAAACTCACACACCTCAAAATCCAGTATAGTAGAATAATCAAACAAAGGTTGTATTATGTTCACTGGTTGCATTGAACAAAAGGAAAAATGCTTCAGCTTAGCAGACCTCAAAACAAGCACTCAAAACTATGAGGCAAAACACCAACTGTTCAAACAGAGCAAAACTTTCAAAGAAATCCAGTGTCCAGGTTTTTGGGTGTGTCTCATCTTAACCTATCGTTCCACAGCCTCTGGACTTTGTTAGTACAGCTATAAACAGTCCTGTTCACCAGAGTAGTTTGGATTTAGTAACTTTCACTAAGCTGCTTCAGCTCCAGCAGCTGGGTCATTTCATAGGCATGAAAAAATTCAGAACAGAAACACACTTTAAACCACAACTGGGCAACAAGAAACCTGGCCAGCATGTCACCTGGTTTTCACAGCCTAATGTGGCTTATCACATACTGTAGCTCTGTAAACCGTATTCTCTTCTTTAGCACAGAATTCACAAGGTCCGTGCAGGCTCTCAGCACAGCTCCCTGCTGTGCCTTTCAAGTAATTAATTATGCACAGCTGTGAGGAAGAACGCTCTCGGCTCAGCTTGGCTGCTAGCAGAGAGAACAAAAAAAATGCTAAAACCTTTTGCTAGCTTTACAACTAAAGCTTTCAAGCAGCAATTAACAGTTCATTATCAGCAGGGAGAGAACTACAACTCCCCTTTAACTATCACTGGCATAACTAGTAGCTTCACTACTGTGGACACAGGCAATACACATCCCCTTACTGCTTATCAATGTCCATGGACACCTCCGGTCCTACCAGACTCTCCTGGATTTCCATGGGTTCCCCTGGGGTTCCTTCCTCACTCCCTGGGTCAGCAGTAAGCTCTTCTGTGTCCAACATTTGCCAGTCTTGATTCAGCTCCTCAGCATTCTGTTGAGGAGGAGAGGGTTCTCCACTGAGCACACCCTGAAGCCTCCTCGGCTCCTCCTCCTCCTGACTCTCTCTCAGCTGCTCTGTTTTAACCCTCTCTAAATCGCCCCTCCCTGCTCTGCCGAGTGGAAAGGGAGAGAAAACTCTCTGCAGCTGTGCCTGTCTCAGTCACAGCTTTCTGTGCTGAGACTGGCCTTCTGGGAGCTGTAGTTTCTTAGCTCCTGGGATAGTCCAAGTGAAGTCAGCTTTTCATATTCTGCAGGGCCAACCTGACCAGCTCTCCTGCCTCGGGGACTACCTACCTTCTTCACCACTGTGTCAAAGCTAGGGATAGCGCTAGATTTGTCACACCCCGTGGGGAAGAAAAGCAGGGAGGGAGAACTCGGTGCTGGCCTGTTCCCGATGGCGGCAGTGGCAGCCTTTCCCCGGTGGCGGTGGCAGCAGCATGTTTCCCAATGGCGGTAGCATGGGGGAGGGCAGGGAGAAAGAAAGAAAGAAAGGGGGCACGGAGAGAGAGAGAAAGAGACAGACAGAGAAAGAAAGGGGGCATGGAGAGAGAAAGAAAGAAGGGGCAGGGTGAAAGAAAGAAAGAAATGGGGCACGGAGAGAGAAAGACAGACATACAGAAAGAAAGGGGGCATGGAGAGATAAAGAAAGAAGGGGCAGGATGAAATAAAGAAAAAGTTTGGGGAGGGAATGAGGTCTGGAGGAGAGGAAGCATACAGGAGGCTGAAAGAAGGGAAGATATATTGGATGCACAGTGAGAAGAATAAAGTGTAACCACAGACTGATGAAATTACCAAACAAAGGGATGAAAAATTATTTTATTTTCAATTTAGTGATCAAAATGTGTCCATTTTGAAAATTTATATATGCTGTTTATATTTTGCACTATGGCCCCCTTTTACTAAACCGCAATAGTGGTTTTTAGCGCAGGGAGCCTATGAGCGTCGAGAGCAGCGTGGGGCATTCAGCGCAGCACCCTGTGCTAAAAACCGCTATCGCGGTTTAGTAAAAAGGGAGGAGGTATATTTGTCTATTTTTGTATAGTTGTTACTGAGGTGACATTGCATAAAGTCATCTGCCTTGACATCTTTGAAAACCCGCGGAATATAAATGATAATTAACATTTTCTCTGCGTACAGTGTGCTTTGTGTTTTTAAAATTTTATTGTTGGTAGATCATTTTGATTTGGCCATGAAGGTATGGGGGAGGGAGGGAGGGGAGCTGCTGAAAGACATCTAGTAATCCTTGCAGGCTTGACTGTGCAGGGAATTATTTTTGTAAAATCATGTTTCGTTATGTGACTGGCATTATTTAGACCAGGGGTGCCCAACACGTCGATCACGATCGACAGGTCGCTCGCTCAGGTGACCCCAGTCGATCGCAGAGCGGGTTCCCTTCTTCCCTTCTCTTTTTTCCCCTCCTGACTGGCCTGCTCCTGAATTCTGCTGCTGCCTCCGCTGCTCAACATTAAAAAAAAAACAAAAAAAAAACGGCTTGGAGAATTTATGCTCCGGGGGCTAACGTGTGCTTGTACCGGCTTCCCTTCTCTTCCCTCTGAAACCGGAAGTTATGTCCGGGGGGGGGGGGGGGGAGAAGGGAAGCCGGCACGCACATGTTAGAGCCCCATTCGCGGGCTAAAGTGGGAGGCAGGTCAGTGAAGCTTGCGATTTGCTCTTCTTGCTGCCAGGTCCTGCCTACTTTCTGTTTCCTCAAAGGCAGGATCCGGCAGCATTTCTCCTAATAGGTCGATCTTGGGCCGATCAGCCTTCCTCTCCCCGACGTCAATTCTGCCGTCGGAGAGGAAGTTCTGGCCAGCGGAACTTCCTCTCCGACGGCAAAATTGACGTCGGGGAGAGGAATGCTGGTGGGCCCGAAGCAAGGAGAGCTTGGCTGGCGGCGGGCGGCTTTGGGGGCCTGTTATCCGATGGCGGCGGCAGTGGCTTGGGGGAGGGCAGGGAGGGAGAAAGAGGGCAGGCAGGGAGACAGAAGGAAAGAAGAGAAAAAGAAAGGGGGCATGAAGAGAGAAAGAAAGAGAGGGCAGGGAGAGAAGAAAAAAATGTTGGGGGGGGGGGGTGAAATGAGGTCAGGAGGAGAGGAAGCATACAGGCTAAAAGAAGGGAAGAAAGATTGGATGCACAGTCAGAAAAAGAAAGTGCAACCAGAGACTCCTGAAATCACCAGACAAGGTAGGGAAAATGATTTTATTTTAAATTTAGTGATCAAAATGTGTCTGAATTTATATCTGCTCTCTATATTTTACAATATGGTCCCCTTTTACTAAACCGCAATAGAGGTTTTTAGCGCAGGGAGCCTATGAGCGTCGAGAGCAGCGCTGGGCATTCAGCGCAGCTCCCTGCCCTAAAAACTGCTATCGTGGTTTAGTAAAAAGGGAGGGGGTGGGTATTTGTCTATTTTTGTATGGTTGTTACTGAGGTGACAGTGCATAGAGTCATCTGCTTTGACGTCTTTGAAAAAACCCCGGAATAGGAATGATAATTAACAATTCTATGCGTACAGTGTGCGTTGTGTTTTTTTAAAATTTTATTGTTGGTAGATCATTTTGACTTGGTCATTTTAAAAGTAGCTCGCAAGCCCAAAAAGTGTGGGCACCCCTGATTTAGACTAATTTCTATGAATGACTAGAATGAAAATGATATAAAATTACTTGCTTGTTTTTATGTGCGTGCTGAAGGAAAGTGGAGAGAGAGTGGGCTGAGGACGCTGAAGGGAAATGGGGAAGAGAGAATGGGGAGAAGATGCTGATTTATAAATTGACAATGGTACAGAATATTGTTTCTTTTTATACTTTAATATAATAAGTTCAATATAAAACAATTCAAGGCTTGTATGGATGGAATCAGGTGGTTTGCGAGGATGGGGACCGAGCTTACGGGCATTAGTCCAATAAAATGGAATTTTCTTATTTCTCATTATTTGTTTTATTTTTATTTGTTAATTTGTAAAGTGGTGATTGTTATGTATCAGTTTTTTCAAATTTACATCTACTGTCTTTATATTTTGCACAGTATTAGTGGACATGTATTACTGTTTTTGTGGTGTTGTGGTGTTGCATTGTATGCAGAGTCTGGTTTCTTGGTGGTTCAGTTTAACTTTTGTCTACATATTTCTATTTTTAGTTTGTGATTATTCCATATTGGGCGAGGGCGTATCTGTCTGTGTGTATGAAAGGGACATGGCTTTCTGATAGCATCGACTGTACAGGATCAATTGACTGTGCAGGATCTGGCTTGTTTAGTTTTACAATGTATGTGTTGGTGTTCTAGTGCTCACTGCAGTGTTTAAGATGCTGCCTTTTCCTAGGTACACTCTTGTTGTGCGATATGTGGATTGTTACTAAAAATCATATTTTTCATATAGATGGGGGGTGTCAAAAAATGATGGGCTCCGGGTGTCACATATGCTAGGTATGCCACTGAAAACTGGTAAGGTGAACCGTTGTGAAAGGGACACAGACAGACAGGCAATACAGCACTCAGCAACTCTCCAGTAGTTCGGACAAGCACCCAGTTGTTGCTCTCCACTCTCCAACACAACAAAAGATAAATTGTTACTCACCTTATTTACTTTTAAAGTAGGTCTAATGCTGGGTGTGTTTTGGAATCCATTATGGTGCGAAGGTGTTCATCTGCTAATGCCTCCGTATCACTCTTGAAATGCCCACTTTTTGGACGTCTTTACCTAAGCATCTAGTGCCATAGAAAACATTTTTTTAAATATTTGATTATATGCTTTGATTTTATGCCTACATGTCTATCCAAACCCTCCCCTGTGACAGTTTTTGGATGTTTTTCTCTTTTGAAAATGAGCCCCTTAGTGCAGATTTTCTCAACACGCAGGTGTACACAAGATACTTGTTAGGGGTACACAGCACTGTGTGGGTCTCCTGTCCCCTTCCTCCTTAATGACTGCCACTGCCAGGGATCCCATGCCCTCCTTCCCACCAAAGCTGATCCAGAAGGCTTTCCTCTGATGTCAGAGCTGATGTTGGAGGGAAGCCTTCCAGGTCAGTGGGGGATCCTGGTTACCTCCTTCCAGGTGGGCTGCTCCTTTCTGCCTTCAGCAGCACTCTTTTTAGGGATGCAAGCAACGGTTATTGCACGCTGCACTTGGCTGACCCGGAAGTCTTCTCTCAGAGGTCAAAGCTGATATCAGAGGGAAGGCTTGTGAGTCAGCCATGTGCAACATGTAAGAGCCATTGCCAGCATCCCTGCAACAAGTGCCGCTGAAGGCAAGAAGGAGCAGCCTAGCTGGATGGCCCTGAAAGAAGCGAGTGCTGCCCTGGAGCAAGCAAGTAAGGGAGAGAGGGGACATGATTTGGGACAAAGGGAAAAAGAGGGGGGAGAGGGGAAAGGAGCACGTTGAGATATAGGAGGGGGACGATCTGGGACAAAGGCTGGAAGGCAGGGAGGGGGGCATGAACTCGGGACACAGAAGGAAGGGTGGGGGCATGAACATATGACTCAGAAGGGAGGGAGAAAGGGGGCACTAACTTGGGACATAGGAGGGAGGGAATAGAAAGGGAGAATTGTTGGGCATGAGTGTGTGAGTGACAGGGAAAGAGATGGTGCACATAGGGAAAGGAAGAAAGAGGAAAATTGTTGGGCCTAGTGAGAGAGAGGATTAAGCTAGAAGAATAAATGATTTATTTATTTTAAAAATTTCTATCCTACTTATCAGCTAAATAGATAACAGTTAGCACTTACATAAAAACAAACTTTACAAATCCATTAATATATTATCAAAATAAAACACTTATTAAAAACCATCTTATATCCAAATCACATAGAAGTGGTTCATTATCTAATAATTTCAGAACGATCATGTAATAAAGACTCAGAATAGGCAGGTCTTTAGCAGTTTTTTAAAAGATTTAAAGTCTGCACATACTCTTGGGACCTCTTCCACTAAACCGCGCTAGCGGTTTTAGCACAGAGAGCCACGTTGGATGGCCTGCGCTGCTCCCGATGTTCATAGGAACTCAATGAGCGTCGAGAGCAGCACGGGCCATTCAGCGCAGCTCCCCATGCTAAAACCGCTAGCGCAGTTTAGTAGAAGAGGGGAGTTAATGTCCCTTTCATTGAGTTCCAAAGTCTTGGCCTGCTACCGATACAGCAGCCATACTGGTTTCTTTGTAATGTACTTCCTGATTCTTCTCCTAAATTAGTCTCATAGTTGATTCCGACTGTACATTTCGATTTGGAATATACCTTCTCAAAAGTTGAATCAGGTACCATAGTGCCACACCATAAAGCACAAGACGTATTTTAGTCAAAACTTTATATTCAATTTGAGCCTCGATCGGCAGCCAATGATAATTAAACAATAATTAACATTTTATCTGCGAACAGTGTGCTTTGTTTTTTGTTTTTAATTTTGTGGTTATCATTATGTATTAATAAGATTATATTGTGTGTATATGAAAAATGAATAGACGAAATTGAATTACAATTAGCACTATTATTATAGGGGAGGGGTTTGGGCCGGGGCTTGGGCAGGTCTGGGGTTGGAGCTTGGATGATATTTGTTAGACTTAGGGGGTACTTGGCTTGAAGAAGTTGAGAAACTCTGCCTTAGGGCTCCTTTTACTAAGGTGCACTAGTGTTTTTAGCGCATCCAGGATATTACTGTGCGCTACACCGCGCGCTACACGGCTAGAACCAATGCCAGCTCAATGCTGGCATTAAGGTCTAGTGCATGCGACAATTCAGCGCGCGCTATTCTGTGCGTTAATGCCCTAACGCAGCTTAGTAAAAGGAGCCCATAGTGTATCCCATCCACCATCCCAGATGCCAAAGATATCTCCATAAGAGAAAGGAAGATGATTTTTCCTAATTAATCCACTCAACCAAAAGCAAATAGAAAAAGAAACATTTTTGAACCTGTTGTGAAGTTATTCAAGGAAGATTCATATTGTAAGTTCTCCAGTAAAGAATTTTAAAAAAGTGAAGCTATTAATGAAAAGATCATAATTTGAATAAAATCAAAGCATACGTATATATCTAAAAGATGGTATCACCAATATGCTTTTATACAATGATCTTAATGCATAATATAACATATAACATTGACATAATATAACTTTATTCTTCTATACCGCCATAACCGACTGATTTCTAGGCAGTTTACAGCAAAGAAGACTGGACAATCAGTAAAATACAAGATGGTAAGAAGGTCAAAATATTTCTTATAAGTACAAATATTCTTTAACAAATACTATATAAACTTTTAATTAGAATAACAGTTCATAATGGCACAACCACACTAGGAAATGAGTGTGACCAAGGTACATTGAGCACAGCATTTTGTCTTCCACAGTAGCTACTCAGGGTCTCAAGTATCCAGTATATTTTAAAAAGTAGATATATTTCTTATAGTTCATTTTAAAGGATGAGGACCGACTCTTCCGAGTCTATCTAGCTAATCATTTTTATGGACTTTTCCTTCAGGAACATGTCCAAACCTCTTTTGACTTCTGCTATGTTGGTCACCTTGACTACATCCTCCAGCAACAGATTCCATTGCTTAATTATATGCTGCATTAACCCCCCCCCAACTTTCTATATATATATTTTTATTTTTCAATCTGCTGGTCATTAATTTCATGAAGTGTTGTTTTGTTTTTGTCTTATTTGATTGGTAAGCAACTGTTCCCTATTTAATTGTTCCACCCCACTCATGATTTTATATAAACTTCTATCATCTCTCAGTTGTCATTTTTCCAAGTTTAGCTTAAGTTTGACAAGTTGCTCATACATTCCTGCTCTCTCCCTGCCATATGCTTATTTTTTTCCCTCCCCCCCACCTTTTACTAAGCTGCGGTAGAGGTTTCTACCATGGCCTGGAATGCTACATGCTCTGATCCTGCTCTGATGCTCATAGAATTCCTATGAGCGTCAGAGCCGTGTCAGAGCATTTATCGCTCTGGGAAGAACTCTCAGTTGATAAAAAAAAATAAAGGTTTAAAGTCCCAACTGTTTCAGCAAGCATTTGGGGTTTTGTTAGAAGCTAAGTAGGTTTTATAGAGCATTAGAATATTCTGTGGATGTATGAACAGTTGTTGGGAATGCTGTCTTTACTGGGGAGAGGTTTTGCGGGGGGGATGTTGTCCTGTCAATATTTTGGCATTCTTTCCCCCCTTTTTATTTTTTTGTATTATACACCATCATTTTTTCTTTGATTGTAATGGTGAGATATACCAAATTGAATAAATCTGTAATCTGCTTTTAAGTCAAGGTTTTATTGGCCAAATACCAGCACCTAAATTAGGTGCCTACCAATGCTAAGTCCAAGTTAGGCATCTGGGCACAAAACACACCCAAGATCCACACATGATCCACCCTTAGAGGCTCACCTATTTGAAGTGTCGTATTAATAGCATATTTTATCTTTCTAGTTTTTTTTTTTAGGTTTTATATTTTGTTATATATTCTGATCTAAATTACTTGTGAACCGAGTCGAGCTCCTTCTGGAGATGACCTGGCATATAAACCGAAGATTAGATTAGATTAACCATGCTCACTTTCTGATAGGCGCCTTGGACTAAGCGCCTACCTGCAATTCATAGGTGCCTACCACCCATAAGAACATAAGAATTGCCGCTGCTGGGTCAGACCAGTGGTCCATCATGCCTAGCAGTCCGCACACGTGGCAGCCTTCAGGTCAAAGACCAGTACCCTAACTGAGACTAGCCCTACCAGTGCACTTCTTGTTAAGCAGGATCCTGTCCAACCCTGTCTTAAATCCCTGGAGGGTGTTTTCCCCCACAACAGATTCTGGAAGAGCGTTCCAGTTTTCCACCACTCTCTGAGTGAAGAACAACTTCCTTATGTTCGTCCGGAATCTATCTACTTTCAACTTTAGAGATTGCCTTCTCGTTCTCCCTACCTTGGAGAGGGTGAACAACCTGTCCTTATCTACTAAGTCTATCCCCTTAAGTACCTTGAATGTTTCGATCATGTCCCCTCTCAATCTCCTCTGTTTGAGGGAGAAGAGGCCCAGTTTCTCCAGTCTTCATTGTTCGGCAGCTCCTCCAACCCCTTAACCATCTTGGTTGCTCTTCTCTGGACCCTCTTGAGTAGTACCATGTCCTTCTTCATGTACGGCGACCAGTGCTGTACGCAGTACTCCAGGTGAGGGCACACCATGGCCCGGTACAGCGGCATGATAACCTTCTCCGATCTGTTCGTGATCCCCTTCTTTATCATTCCTAGCATTCTGCTTGCCCTTTTTGCCGCCGCACATTTTGCAGACGGCTTCATCGACTTGTCGATAAGAACTCCCAGGTTCCTTTCCTGGGAGGTCTCTCCAAGTACTGCCCCGGACATCCTGTATTCATGCCTGAGATTTTTGTTACCGACATGCATCATTTTACACTTATCCACGTTGAACCTCATCTGCCATGTCAATGCCCATTCCTCGAGCCTGATTATGTCACGTTGCAGATCTTCGCAGTCCCCCTGCGTCTTCACTACTCTGAATAACTTTGTATCGTCTGCAAATTTAATCACCTCGCTCGTTGTACCAATGTCCAGATCGTTTATAAAGATGTTGAAGAGCAAGGGTCCAAGCACCGAGCCCTGCGGCACCCACTGGTGATGCTCTTCCAGTCCAAGTACTGTCCATTTGCCCCCACCCTCTGTTTCCTATCTGCCAGCCAGTTTTTAATCCATATGAGTATTTCACCTTCTGAAAATCCAGATATACAATGTCAACTGGGTCGCCCTTGTCTATCTGCCTGTTTACTGCCTCAAAGAAGTACAGCAAGTTTGTCAAGCAAGATCGTCCTTTGATGAAGCCGTGCTGACTGGTCCTCATCAGATTGTATCCGTCGAGGTGATCAATTATGCGGTCTTTTAATTTTTTGCCAATTATGAGGTCATTATTGTTCATTATTGGCTTTGATTAAGTTTTTTAAGTAATTCAGTTAGCCATCTCGATCAGCTAGGCACACTGATATAGGCACCTAACTTCAGGTACTGTTTATAGAATCTGAGCCAAATAGCAGAGTATGTTAGAAGACATTGTGATCAGTGGCTTAGCGAGGGTAGGAGGTACCTGGGGTGGTGGTGCCCCCCCAACCCTCTTCTCCACTCCCCCTGCTCCATCCCACCCTCTTTCTGGTTGAGCATCTTCCTTTCCCTCCCCCCCCATACCTCTTTAACTCTTCATCGGCTTGAGCAGCATCTCCAACCATGCCCAGGAAGTGACTTCAGATGGAGAGCTGAGGCTGGAGCGAGCAGTAGGTTGAAGATACTGCTCGTGCTGGTAAAGAGTTAAAGAGGGATGGAGGAAGGGAAGGTGTTCATGTGGCAGGGAAGGAGCAGGGGGTGGAGAGGAGGAGAGGTGCTGGCACCCTCACTAAAATGATGCCCAGGGCAGTCCACTCCCTCTTACTGTACCACCGATTGCGATAAGAAAAATACCTGCTATCATGCCATACTGCTGGACTTCTATTGACTATGGTCAGTGGCAGTATAACACAGACTCTTATTTGTTGAAAATTCCTAATGATGACTCGTTGACCGCACTGAAAATCTTTAACTATCTGACCAATATATTGCTCCTTAGTCTTAAGTTCTACCCATGAGATCATACCGTATATCCTAACTGTTAATTGCAAATCTGGCATGATAGAGCTTTTAGGTCATCTAATAATGTAAAAAAGGAAAGTTTGAAAAGTTGTATAGCTCTATAATAAATTCCATTTCTAAAGAGCAAATTGGAAACTATGCCAAACTGCTTTTCCTCCATAAGGACATGCCCAGCAACAATGTACGTTCTTTATGATATGGTTTTACAAACAGTTCCTCAAATAAATAAGAAATGCCATCGGCATCTGTTCACTATTGCGGGAAAGATGTGGGGACATATGGGTCACCAGAGAATGAGGACCATTCCCATGGATCCTGTCCCAAAAATGCAGCTAAAGCTACATTTTCTTTTCCTTGTTCTGTAGTTTCACTTGCTCCATTCACTTTAAGTTTACTTTGAGACAATTCTTGCAAACACCAAAGATGTTTTTGATCAGTTCAGCAGATGGTTTTGTTCAAGCTGAGTTATTACTGGATGTTTTAGAGCCAAGAAGAAAAACAATGCCTTGGAAATAAAAGCATAAGTTGTATGATTTCAAAAGGAAGTTTAAAAGCATTCAGCAGGCGTGAAAGAAAATAGAGCATACATTGTGTTTGATCAAATATTCCATTATACAAGAAAACTAATTAGTTACCATTTTATTGTCAGAGAACTGTAAGAATCCTCCCTCGTTGTAATTGATTTCATGGCAATGTATGAGTAAGGTACTTTAATGCTTTGCATAAATAGCTCTGTAATGTGCTCTAGAAGTAAACTGCCTAACTAGTTTGCATTTTTTTTTTTTGGGTGGGGGGAAGACAGCTCTAATATCATATAAAAGAATGGCCCACTTTATGGCATACAAACATGTTTCTTAGTGACAACAGCGGAGTGGACGGTCCACTTTGTTGACGCCACTGTGTGCTTGTATCTGCAGACTTTTTGTTCTTCTGTTTCCTTCATAAACACGTTCTTCCTCACCTTGTGTTTGATATTATTCTTTAAAGTACATAATTCCTTTAATATCGGATGACCAACATAAAGTAATTTATCATGAAATAGTTGTGGACGAGCGATTTAAAGAACAGAGCATAGTACCATACTGAACTAAAGACAGTATAACTAAATAAACTAGATGAATATGGCAAGAAAAAGTGAAATCATTAAATTTCAAGTTGGAAGACATTCAAGACGTCAGGTACAAATCTTTAGTGCCACTGTTTTGAGCTATTCATACAGTTTGGGTTACATAGACAGTCTTCCAAGACATCTAGGGATAACGATACCTATTTCTCTCCAGTACTGATTTGTACAGATCACTAGGAATACAGAAAGAAAGTGAGATTGAACATTAAGGGTCATCCTGTTATAGCAGCATAAATTTGTTGTAGATTGCAGTTAACAATATTTATTTATTGATATGCTACTTATATCCTAACATGGTTTATATTCAGGTACTTTATCAATAATTCTGATTCTTTATTCTGGCTTTGATGTGGTATCTTTGTTTTTCATTCCCTGATGGGCTAATGTCTCTCGTTTACTCACAAGTTGCACTAATGCTGTTAATGTATGTTATTTACATGGGCCCTGATTCTATACATGGCAATTAGGCTAGGTGCCGCCTAACTGATTTCCATGCGGAACTCAACATTTTTTAATTGGCTTAATTGGCATGATAATTTAAAATGCCATTAAAAGCCAATTAAAAAACAAGTTCTGTATAGAAATTGGCACAGTGTCTACATAAAAAGTAGGTGTGGTTAATGACTGTGTTTGGCGTGGGAAGTGTTAAGCACAGGTAGGCATCTATATTAGGCGTAGGAATTTTAGGCCAGAATTTGATGCAATGCTCACACCATGGAGTGATACAAAAACATTATAATATTTTTGGTCTTATTTACCATCCTTTTCCTAATAATTCCTAGCCTCCTGTTTGATTTTTTTAGCTGCCACAACACACTGGGTGGAAGCATATTATACCAAGATACCTAGATTTTTTTCTTGGTGCTGATTTCTAAAGTGGACCCTAGCATCAGGTAACTACGATTTGGATTATTTTTCCCAATGTGCATCATTATGCATTTGTCCACAATATATTTCATCTGCCATTTGGATGCCTAGTCTTCCAATTTCCTATCTTTTTATGGTACACTATAGCTGATTAAGTGCTGAATATTACATTTAACTGGCTATGTGTTAGCTGGCTCCAAAAACCCAGAAATCCAATGCTGGTGCCCATACATGGCCTGGCATTGAATTTCTGGTTTTAATGCTGGTGGTAGTCAATAAAATGGTGATTGCCACTGGCTGAAAATTGTGTTCTCTAAGAATTATTGAAACCTGTCTCATCAGGTGTATATTTAAGTGCTCACCCCTATATTCCAGAGATATACACATATCTTATAGCATTCTATAAGTTACACATGTGAGTTTCACCCATTCTTTATCCAAGGTAATATAAAGAAATAAAACAAAAAACAAAGGAAATAAGGTGATTCCTTTTTTACTGGACTAACTCAAAGCATATTATGATGAGCTTTCAAAGATAACTCTTCTTTATCTAGAGCGACTAAGGGGTTGGAGGAGCTGCCGTACAGCGAAAGATTAGAGAAACTGGGCCTCTTCTCCCTTGAACAGAGGAGATTGAGAGGGGACATGATCGAAACATTCAAGGTACCGAAGGGGACAGACTTAGTAGAAAATGAAAGGTTGTTCACCCTCTCCAAGGTAGAGAGAACGAGAGGGCACTCTCTAAAGTTGAAAGGAGATAGATTCCATACAAACATAAGGAAGTTCTTCTTCACCCAGATAGTGGTAGAACGCTCTTCTGGAACGCTCTTCTGGAGTCTGTCATAGAGGAAAACACCCTCCAGGAATTCAAGACAAAGTTAGACAGGTTCCTGCTGAACAAGGACGTATGCTGGTAGGGCTGTTAGGGCACTGGTCTTTGACCAAAGGGCCACCGCGTGAGCAGACTGCTGGGCATGATGGACCACTGGTCTGACTCAGAAGTGACAATTCTTATGTTCTTAGACACTTCCCATATATACACCCACCCTCAAACTATGATCTAATGAAGAAATGCATGTAGTTACAGAATAGCATGTAGCGAGATTATTGGCATTTATGAATGTATATGCCAGTATTCTGGTAATTTACATATGTACTTAGGCTCAGATTCTCTACACAAAAGTGGAAATAAGGAAGAAGTAGGGAATTATAGGTCAGAAAGTCGGACTTCTTTGGAAAGCAAATTAATGGAAACGCCTTTAAAACAGAGAATGGTGAAGATTCTGGAATCAGGTGGATTACAGGACCAGAGGCAACATGGATTCACAAGTGGTAGGTCTTATCAAACAAATCTGATTAGTTTCTTTGACTGGGTGACCAGAAAATTGGGTAGATGGAGTGCGCTAGATTTGGTGTATTTAGATTTTAGCAAAGCTTTTGATAGTGTTCTACACAGACGTCTAATAAATAAAGTGAGTGCTCAGGTTGGAGACCAAAGTGACGGGCTGGTTCAGGAACTAGTTAAGTGGAAGATGACAGAGATTGCTCTGAGGAAAGGGATGTTACCAGTGGTGTGCCTCAAGGTTTTGTTCTTGGGCCTGTTCTTTTTAACATTTTTATATGCAATATTGTTGAAGGGCTGTCAGGCAAGATTTGCCTCTTTGCAGATGATACCAAAATCTGCAATAGAGTAGACACCTTGGATGGTGTGAAAAACATGAAGACAGACCTAGCAAAGCTTGAAGAATAGTCTGAAATTTGGCAGCAAAAATTTAATGCTAAGGAAAGCAAGGTCATGCATTTGGGCTGCAAAAACCCAAAGGAACAGTATAGTTTAGAGGGTGAAGAACTTATATGCATGACAGAAGAGTGGGACTTGGGTGTGATTGTATGTGATGATCTTATGGTGGCCAAAAAGGTTGAAAAGGTGATGGCAAAAGTTAGAAGGATGCTAGGGTACATAGGAAGAGGTATGACCAGTAGGAAAAAGGAGGTACTGATGCCTCTGTATAAGACTTTGGTAAGACTTCATTTAGACCACACCTTCAAAAAGATATAAAAAGGATTGAGTCAGTCCAGAGGAAGGCTACTAAAATGGTGTGTGGTCTTCATCATAAGGTGTATGGGGACAGACTTAAAGATCTCAATATGTATACTTTAGAGGTGGGAGAGGGGAGACATGATAACAATTTTTTGCTGATTGTATTTAAACATTTCTATTAGCCTAGTGGTGGGGATACTCCATGAAAATACATTTATAATAGGTGGAGAAAAAGCCTCAACTTATCAACAATATACGGACGGCAACCCAATGAGTTAAGCCAGTCCTGCTCTGTATCATAGGCAAAAAACTCCACATGTTTCAAAATGTAATTTTTCAAAATGGGATCAAAGCCACCACTGTGCACATGGAGCCAGAAAAAGAACAAAACAGTTCACTTATCTTCTGATGATGGCACAAACAGCAGCGAGTAGATCTTCCTGCTATAGCACTTCTTATGCTGACAAAAGACAAGGAACTGGATGTCACCAACAAGGCTCTTGTTTCGCCGATCAATGGCTGCGTCAGGACGGAGCAGGAGAGAATGTGATTGCCCTGACGCAGCCGTTTGGCGAAACAAGAGCCTTGTTGGTGACATCCAGTTCCTTGTCTTTTGTCAGTGTGAGAAGTGCTTAATCAGGAAGATCTACTCGCTGCTGTTTGTGCCATCGTCAGAAGATAAGCAAACTGTTTTGTTCTTTTTCTGGCTCCCTTTGCACAGTGGTGGCTTTGGTCCCATTTTGAAAAATTACATTTTGAAACGTGTGGAGTTTTTTGCCTATGATACAGAGCAGGACTGGCTTAACTCATTGGGTTGCCGTCCTTATATTGTTGATAAGTTGAGGCTTTTTCTCCACCTATTATAAATGTATTTTCATGGAGTATCCCCACCAGTAGGCTAATAACAATTTTTTGCTGATTGTATTTATATTTTGCTATTGCGATTGGATTCTTGTGAGAAATGTTTAAATACCTATGTGGCGTAAATGCGCATGAGTCGAGTCTCTTTCATTTGAAATGAAGCTCTGGAATGAGAGGGCATAGGTTGAAGTTATGAGGTGATGGGCTTAGGAGTAATCTAAGGGAATACATTTTCACAGAAAGGGTAGTAGATTCATGAAACAGTCTCCCAGAAGAGGTGGTGGAGACAAAAATTGTGTTTGAATTCAAGAAGGCGTGAGATAGGCACTTGGGATCTCTTAGAGCGAGAAAGGGTTACTGCGGATGGGAAGACTAGATGGGCTATTTGGCCTTTATCTGCCATAACGTTTCTATATTTCTATGATTGGCAACCACCTAAAAAGCAGCCACTGATCACATGTCAACCATGCGACAGTGCCATATAGAGAATCGCACCTCTGGGATAAATAGGCACAGGAAATGTAGTCCAGGCTTACATTTCTGGTGCCTGTTGTAAATTGCACCTATGTAGGCATTTTATGGTACCTAATGCCACTTCCAGCATTAGCCATGACCATAGTGGTGTTAGGCGCCGGTAGACACCTCTGGAGGCATGATTCTGGTGCCCTTACTTTAGGTACTGGTAGGCGCTTTAAATTTAGCTATTTGCCATTTCAAATGGAATTTCCCTATTAACTTAGGCAGCAGTAGGGTACTTTCCAGTGCCTAAGTTAAGGCGCTGTTTGTAGAATTTTCCACTTAGTGCCTAAAGTTAGCACCCACTTAAAAGAAATACCTCATCTGGGGGCAGTTCTGATCTTTGGATCCTCTCCCTTCATCTTGGATAGGAATTTCTTCTCACATACTGCTTCCACTATTGTTTTCTATTATCAACTCCAGTCTAAGTACCGGCGTTATCCTGCTATTGTTAGGCTAATATTGAAGGACTCCAAACGTGATCCTTTGTCTCCAGCAAATTACAGACCAATCTCAAACCATTCATTGCTAAACGCCTAGAAAAGGTTGTTTTTACCCAGCTGATGTGACATATTGAGTCCTCTAACAATGTATTTTCAGACTGTACCAATTTAGCAACTGGACTTTAGACCCGGGCATAATATAGAGACCCTCATTATTGCACTCATTAATAACTTCTACAGTACTTTTGAGAGTGGTCAAGTTGTGCTTGTGGTTTCATTGGATCTCACAGCAGCATCTGATCTTATTGATCATAAGATTTTGCTGTCTAGACTCACGGGCATGGGACTCTCTGGTACAGTCCATTCAAGGGGCCAGTAAAAAGCTCTCAGTCCAACCAAGAAGATAATAATGTGGTGCCTTGAAACTTACAAGTTATTTCACACTTTTCATGACACTTTTTGTTTCAATGATGTTTATGTTTATTAAAATTTGATATCTCGCAGAAGCTTATAACAGTTCTCTGCAGCTAACAACTGATATGAAATGAAAAGTAAAGGCCTATTTTCTTAACTGTTGTTGGCTGTTTAGTTCTGGAATTACTATACACTAAGGCCCTGATTCTGTATAGGACACCCAGGAGAGGTGTCCTATTCAGAATCGGGCCTACACTAAACCCCGATTCTGTAACCGGCATCCATGGTACAGACGCTGGTTAGAGAATCGGGTTAGATTAGACACGGCCCGCTACTTATCGCGGCAAGGAATATCTCTGCCGCTATAAGTATAGCGGGCCGCGGCCGCCTGTCCGATTGCCGGCAGGAGGGTGCCCAAACCCTCCTGCCGGAAGATGCCCCCCGACACTACCGACCGCCCCCCTGACACTACCGATCGCTGGCAGGAGGGTGCCCAAACCCTCCTGCCGCCCCCCCGACACTACTGATCACCGGCAGGAGGGTGCCCAATCCCTCCTGCCGGAAGACGCACCCCCTCTGCACCCCCCCTGCGCTAACAGCCCCCAAACCTCCCCCCCATCAAACTAACCTTTTCGTGTTGGCCAGACGGGTCTTGCCCGTCCAGCCGGCAGGCTCGCCTCGTCGAAATGAGGCGGGCTCGCCCCTTCCCGGCCCATCCCTTCGAAGCCTAAGGCCTGATTGGCCCAGGCTCTAGAAGCCTGGACCAATCAGGCCTTAGGCATAGCGGGTCCGCCCATCCCCACTAAGTCTAAGGCCTGATTGGCCCAGGTGCCTACAGCTGCCTAAAATCGGGACGCACTTTGTAGAATCAGGGCCTAACAGTCTAAACTTGAGCTAACAGTTAATGCAGCTGTTTATCTGTTAGTACGAGGGGAATCTCACAGTTCATGCAGAAATTGTTATGTGTTAATCTTTAATGCGGCAGATAATGCTTTCTCATGAGGTGGATAACCGCATTAACATGTAGTAACATCATTTTCTCTTCAATAATAGAATGGTAAAATGTTGGGGGCACACCCAACAGTTTAAACATTGGTTTTGCATTTACTGACTGTAGATTTTGGCAATTATGGTAACTGCAAAACCTTGATAAAATCCAAGAGAAAGTAGGGTCAAGACAAATGGCTAACAGAACCACAAGAAGTTTATTCAAAAGTGACTCGACATGAAGCCAGGTTTCAGTGGAACAACTGCAAACCACAAAAGAACATGGAAAACAACCCCATGTAGAGCAGACCAAAACAAGAAACAAGAGGAGAATGGGACTGTACACTTCAGCCTTGGGAGCAATAAACACTATTAATTATAATCACAAATAAATACTCAATAAAGGTTGTGACGGGGCCAGGGGTAAGCCTAGCGCTGGCAACCTGGCTCCCGCCCTAGGCACAAGTTTTAGCGCTCTTTGGAGAACCACTCTGGAATAAATACAGCAGAGAAAAAAAAAACAACTTTCCACCAATAATTGCTAGTTCCAAGTTTTATTATCCAGTTCAATTGCACTGGTTCTAAGGCAGCCACACCAGCTGATGAGGCTTGGAAAAGATTTATCACAAACAAAAGCTCTCTTTTCCAGCAAGTCCGTGCTTCAATCAGGAAAGAAAAAAACCCCACCACAACCATTTCCTTTTAAACAGGATTTCTCTTTCTCATAGTTCTGCTGCCAGGCTTTGCAAAGTTCTGGGCAGCCTTCTAGTTTCAAGAACCCAAATACAAGAATTTAGCTCCACTCTTTTAGGCTTAGCACAATTATTATAGTGCACCCTCTGTTTCTTCAGGAAGTTCTCCCCACCTGACTACCTGAATTATAAATACCTTCACTACCCTCTTTATTTCTGGGCAGGGGCTAGGAACCATCCACCCTTGTTTTAATGGTCTAAGATTCCTCTCCCAAAAGTTCCCACTAAAAGGGATGTGCAATGTCAGGTCACTGAATCCACTCTGGGCTTTATTTCTCCTTTTAAGGTTAGTTAGCAATACCCATCCCCCACTCACTATGCTTTGCTTGCTTGCATACATGGATTCTGGTTTAATTTCTGCTATTAGGTAATCCTCACATTCACACATCAAATTCTCATTCATTATACAGTCCCTCTTAAGGACAGATATGTTTCTTTAAAGTTCTTTAGACCATTGTTATAGAACAAACTTTCATTCCCTTCTCCCACACAGTACTTTACTGACTCATGCTGCATTCAGATATATAGTGTAAGGCTTCTTGGCTGCAGTCCATTTCATTCCCCTGAGAGACATATCCCTCTACTTCAATAAGGGACTCCTCCCTCTCTGAAGCTGGGTACAAGCTATCCTCTGAAGCAGCATTCGGCCAGCCCTGCTCCTGGAGCTTTTCTCTTCCAATTAGCCTCTGCCTAGGAAGCAGAGTTCTATCAGCATGGCAGCGCTGATAGAACAGGTTTCTTAGCAGAAGGCAGTAAGATAGAGCTCCTAGCATCCAGTTCCCTGTTCTGTGAGGAACGTCCTTCCCTCCAGGTTCCTGATTGCTTCTCTCTGTTCTCAGCTGGCCTTGATTTATTCTGCTGTATAACTTTCACTGGTGCTCTAGCCACTTTCTGCCTGCCAGCTTCATCCCTCTCCTTAACCCTTGCTGTATCAGATTGCCTGACCAGAGGTTTAACTAGAGAATTAACAGATGATTTATAAAAGGGATTATAGTAACTTGGAACAGATGTTCTGTTCTTCTCTGCCATCCCTTCCCTGTTCTGCCCTGCCTGTCTGATCTTAGCACTGGGAACAGAGTTAACGGGCAGCTTCCTTGGCTTAGGAATAGGCACATTTGCTTTAGTGGCAGGGTTTAATGCAGGTTATACGCCAGTGACAGGGGCTTCCCTGTCACAAGGTATAGGAACATGAATATAATGACCTTTAAAAGTGCATGTTTTGACCCAACACGGTCTGTGTTTTGGCCTCCAGGTGGAGGTCTGTCTCAGGGGTTAAGAAGTCAATCCAGTAGATGGCGCTATGGCACTGAAATGAAAAGCTCCAGACTTGTAATGAGGTACTTAAAAAGCATACACTTGGACCGTGTTGGGTCAAAACGATAAAGGACATTATATACATGTACTTTTAAAGGACATTATATTCATGTACCTTAACTTTTATTGAATATTTATTTGTGATTACAATTAATAAAGTTTATTGTTCCCAAGGAAGATGTGTACGGTCCCATTCTCCACTTGTTTCTTGTTTTGGTCAGTGGAACAATTAATTGCCTGTCTCGGGAGTCAAAATCTTAACGTCTAAAAAATGACAAGGCATATGTCATTGGTCAAACTACAACATACTAGAGCAGCTGTTTCAGAGCTGCTGGTCCACAACCTCTCTATGTGCTGCGCACATGGTATTGCAACGTGCAAAATTTCAGAGACTGCACCATAACAATGAGTCAACGTCACTGTAAAACTTTACCACACTGTAGAAAATGAGACTCCTTGTGCTGTTAGGGGTCTGATTTCAAGTTGTAGGTCTCATAACTATGTCTAGCCAATAGTTCAATATAATGTACTTCATTTATGAAAATGAAAAGTTCCATCTTTTGCATAATGCACAACATACATTTCATTTGTAGATGTCCTTATTCATAATACAATGAGAATATTTTAATTTTAAAGCACCAAAGTTCCTGTTCTATATGTTTCTAGTTTTAGTCCTTTATGATAGTTTGTTTAGACATTCTAGTTACTAATTTGGTACTTACATTTCATTTTGGAGTCACTAGTGTTTTTAAAATGATCTTATCTCTGTATGAGCACAGCACTGAGTTGTTTGTGCAGCTGAATTGTGTGGAAGGCATCAGTGTGTGTTGGCTGGGCTTGCAGATCCTTGACCACAGAATGCGGAGGAATTCAGACTGCCTCACAGCAGGTGGTAGTATTAGAATAAGGAAGCATGAAAAAGCAGAACAAGGGAATACAAAAAGAAAACATATATGTTTTTACTGTTTTGCTTTTAAAAAGTTTAGGCAAGGTACGAAGCCCAAATTCTGTAACCAGTGTGTAATGTTAGGCACCTATTATGGAGGCGCCCATCTAGATAGGGGTCTCCATAATAGGTGCCCCTATCTAGATGGGGCACCTATCTAGATGGGGCATCTATCTAGAATAACAAGCTCAATTAAGCTCTTTAATCAGCAATAATTGAAACTTAGGTGCCTATCAAGAAAGAGCGATTCTGTAATAAGGCCCCTGGTTCCAAGGGTTCCTACGAAACAGATCCTACAGGGTACACAAAAATGACAACTTCTCCTACAGCTGGGTGAACTCCTGCGGTGTACCACAAGGCTCCCCCTTATCCCCCACCCTGTTCAATATCTACCTCGCCTCTCTCAGTAACCTCCTTCACAAACTTAAGCTCAAATTCTTCATCTATGCAGATGACATCACAATTGTCATCCCCCTAACCAGTCTATCCCAGGATCTTCTCAACTACATAACTAGCATACTCAGCCAGATAGAACTCTGGATGCTCTCCTTCAAACTAAAGCTCAACCCAGACAAAACAAAATTCTTTCTAGCCACCCCCAAAGACAAAATCAAAGACACTACAATCCAGGTGAAAGGATTGGTTTTCCCACTCGAACAAACATTAAAAATACTAGGAGTCACGCTTGACAAACATCTATCCCTAGAAAATCACACCGACCTCATTGTCAAGAAAGGCCTTTCAGCACTCTGGAAACTCCGTACCATAAAGAAATACTTCGATGACACTGCATTTCGACTATTAGTTCAATCCTCTATCCTCAGCATACTGGACTATTGCAATATCATTTACCTAAGCTCCACAAAGAAAATCACCAGAAGACTAAAACTGATTCAAAACACAGCTGTCCGCCTCATTTTCGGCCTGAACAAATGGGAACACATCACCCCCTTCTACCACCAACTGCACTGGCTACCCTTCGAATCCCGAGTCCTCTTCAAGTTCGCCTGCATCTGTTACAAGACAGTATTTGGTCTCTCACCAAAATACCTCTCCCCACATTTCAATATGTATTGCACCAACAAGAAATCCCGCAGAATCCAGTTGTTTACCTTCCCCTCCATAAAATCATGCCAGCTCAAAAGATTCATCGACAAAACCTTCGCCTTCCAGGCGGCCAGGCTGAACCCTTGGCTAGCCCAAATGATGCTAGAGGCCCCAACCTACCTAGACTTCAGAAAACTTCTCAAAACACACCTCTTCCGCGAACAAGACCCTTAGTCCTTACTCCCCGCATACACTCCAACCCCCCCCACCCCCACCTCCCTCTCCCCCCCCTCTCCTGGTTTCCCACTCCCTCCATTTTATCTTCTAACCCAACTATGATAAACCTGTGCCTCCTTCCGCGCTACCTGCAATTCCGATAAAATTTTTGTAAATCCGGGCTCAGACCGGATCCTAATGTAACGAATGTAAACCGCCTAGAACTCTTTGGGTATGGCGGGATATAAGAACCTAATAATAATAATAATAATAAAAATTTAGGCGGCCTTCAAAAAAAAAAAAAAAAAAAAAAAAGGCGCTATGCATTTTAGGTGTGGCTTCATGTTAGGCGCCTTGTTACAGAATCGCTGCTCTTAAGCGTGCTTAAGCGCTCGCATGGGCGCCTAATTTTTAGTTGTGACTAGAACTATTTATTGGGCGCCTCCAAATAGGTGCCCAAATAAGTGCTGCTCAGCGCGATTCACTAAATAGCACCCAGTTGTGCTTGAATCGCGCTGAACGGTGCCTATAGCGGTGCCTAACTTTTGGGCGCTTCTTATAGAATTTGCTCTTAAATGCTTAAGTCTAGCAGTGCTGAGTTTAAGGCAGGCATAGGAAAGGCAACCAAAATGCTTGTTAAGTTTTTAGGCATGTTATGTGTAAAAGTCAAGATACCTCTGGCTGTCCAGCTGTCCAAATACATCTTGTTTTTGCATATGTACAGCTGCACAACCCAACCTGGGGATGTAAGCAAGGACCTTACTCCTCAATGGCTGAAGAAGTGGCCTGACCACTGTAACAGTAAAGTGAAGGATCAGCAAGGTCTCCACTCTTCACTAGGTAAAGATGTGGCTGTACATACAGTAGACTAATAAAGTGAAGAACTGGTATACTTCTCACCAGTGGGGGTAGCGAGGGTGAGAGGTGCCCCTCCTCCACCCTCTTCTCTGCAACCCACCTTCCTTCCCTGTCCCCTCCTGCTGCATGCTACATCCCTTCCCCCCATACCTCTGTAATGTTCCTGGTGTGAGCAGCAATCCCCAACCTGCTGTTGTGCCAGCGTTGGCTCTTCCTCTGATGTCACTTCCTAGGCAGGGGTCCAGGAAGTGATGTTAGAGAAAGAGCCAATGCTGGCGTGACAACAATTTGGGGGTTGCTGCTCGCACCGGGAACGTTACAGAGGTATGAGGGAAGGGAAGTGGTGCGCATGTGCAGCAGTGGGAGGAGGGAGGGGTAGAAGGAGCAGGGAAAGAAAGGAGGATGGGTGCCTGCACCCTCACCAAGATGGTGCCCGGGGCAGACCCCCCTTTCTTTCTACCTCATTGCTTCTCGCCCTTTACCAGACCACAATGGTGCAGTAAAATGAACTGGTGAGAGAAGAAAGGTAGGAAAAGAAAGAAAGACGAGGAAGAGAGGGCAGAGATGGGGGAGGAGAGCAATAAAAAAATCTTTTGACTACAGCGATCATACCTTCAGAGGGATTTAACTTAGACCTAACTACATTGTTTTAGCTACAAGTGAATGGAGAACTACCGGAAGGGGATGGTCATGAGGCTAATATTTGAGCTTGTCAAGCATCCATATAGAGTACAGTCTTGGTTATATGACCTTTGCAAATCTGACCATCCGGCAGAATCGACAGACTCCCCAATGATATCATCACAGCTTTTTTCCACTTTCCTGGTGTCCTATTCAGTGCGAAGGCAGCATTTAACTCTGTTTGGCTTTGTCACTGAGTCTCTGATTTTACTGCAGCACTTGAAATACACCTTCTCTATGCATTTTCAATGTATTCCATGCTATCTGACTGTTTGATTATCTGACAACGGGCTGGTCTCATTTATATTGGATAATCAAGAGTCTATCAGAGGTGCCTAAAATTAGGCACCTACCTTAATTACCCAAACCACCTAAATAGATTCAATTATGAGCTTTAACAAGTTCATAATTAAAAAAAAAAATTAATTGGTAGCTAGGCGCCTCTACGCACCATTCTCTAAAGAACTTAGGCACCTGCAACGTAGGCCAATTCCTGTAAAACCTAGAATCTAGGATCAGGGTGGGAGAGGTCTGGGAGAGGGTGCCACGTTTTGGGTCATGCCTGAGGGGGGCCCAGAGAGTCTTATCTGCTATAGGAGTTTCAGGCTTTCTTAAGGGGGTAGGGGGGAACTTTGTGATGTTCAAAGGGGTTGGGATCTGTGTGAAGGGAGCTTGTGATGTTCATTGGGATCAGGCTCTATGTATGTGAGGGTGGCTTGTGATAGAAACATGACAGCAGATAAAAGCCAGTCTGTCCTTCCACACCATCCATTATCTCTTCTTCTCCCTAAGAGATCCCACATGCCTGTCTACACTTTCTTGAATTCAGACACAGTCTTTGTCTCCATCACCTCTGTCGGGAGACCATTCCATGCATCTACCACCATTTCTGTAAAAAAGAATTTCCTTAGATTACTCCTGAGTCTATCACCTCTTAACTTTATCCTATGCCCTCTCATTCTGGAGTTTTCCTTCATAAATCCTATACATTAATGCCACAGAGATATTTAAACATCTCTACCATATCCCCTCTCTCCTGCCTTTCTTCTAGAGTATACATATTGAATTCTCTAAGTCTGACCTCATATGCTTTTTTTTTTAGCTTTATTCATTTTAATGCTAAAAATAAGTGCAACATATTATACAGACTTTTACATTTTAACAGCACTTAAATTCTATCAACTTATATTTCATGACAAATACATATATCATCCCCCTCTTCTACATATCCAATAATTGCACTCAAATTAAAAGTATTTCCCCACCCTGGACGTGTATGTTCAAAGGGCAAAATCAACAATCACTCCTTACAGAATCTTGTCCCTGCTGTATGGCCATCATACGTTCCATTTTACAAATGTGGCATAAAGATTCCCACCAGACGTTATAATTGGGAAAATTTACCCCCCCCTCCCCCGCCGCAATTGGTTTTTGTAAAGATACTAAAGCAACACTCGCAGTTTTACCCAGCCAAATAAATTTAGTAAGAATACTATTTAATTTCTTGTAAAAGTACCCCTGGAAAAAACACTGGTAGCAAACCACAGGCAAAATCATCATCTTAACCGTTTGAACTCTCACCCACCAAGACAGATGTAAGGGGTTCCATTGCTCACACATTTCGGTGACCTTCAGCAATAAAGATTTTTCATTTACTTTCATCATCTCTTCCAATGTTTTTTATATCCAAATACCTAAATATTTTATACCCTCTTCCTTCCACAGAAAAGGGAATGTATCAAATAATCCTTTTAGACAATGTACATTTAATGGAAGAACCTCCGATTTACTCCAATTTATTTTATAGCCAGAAAATTTCCCAAATTGGTCAATCAAATCTAGTAAATGTGGAATGGTAGTTTCAGGATTCCTCAAATGAAGCATAATATCATCTACATAAGCAGAGACCTTATATTCCCGACCTGCATAAGGAATACCCTGAATCTCCTTTGCCTGCTGAATAGCCAATAACAAGGGTTCCAGAATTCCCCTCTCCAGATGAAAACTTTCTGATAAAGTATTATTAATATATAAAAGATAACTTACTGCTTTTTCCCCAGTATAAAAGCAAGCCAATAGCAAATGGAGTAGTGCTTTTCTCAGTGTGAACTGAGAAGCCAGACCAAACAGCATAAACAGACAATGTCCATTTCCAAGCAGCAAAAAAATGGAAGATAAGAAAATACCATTTTATTGCATTAATACAATTTTCAATTAGTTTTCAGAGGCCAAAACTCCTTCTTCAGGTCAGTACAGCAAACTGCTGTTACAGTATCTTGTCCTGACCTGAGGAAGGGGGTTTTGGTCTCTGAAAGTTAGTAAAAAATGTATTGAAATTAGTCCACTAAAAAGATGACCTTATTTCCATTTAAAAAAAATGTATAAACGTTTATCAATACAGCTACAATAAAGTAGTATTGTATCTACTACTTTATTCTAAAGCAACAAAAAATATTTATTTCTACCTTATGTCATCTATGGTTTCTGCTTTCCTCATCTTCTCTTCTTTGTATCCAGCTTATGTCCTCTATCTCCCTTCCATGCAGCATCTGCCCTCTCTCTCTGCCCCTTCTATCCACTGTCCGCTCTCTCTTTCTGACCTGTCCATCCACTCTCCATTCTCTCTCTCTTTCTACCCCTTCCATCCACTCTCCGCTCTCTCTCTCATCCACTCTCACCCAACAGCGCCATAGTTTTATTCAAAATGGATGCCGAGACTTCATGCAACAGCCTCTCACAAGGCTGCTCCATGAAGTCTCTGCAGCCATTTTAAATAAAACATTAGTGGCGGCTACATCAGCAGCAAGGGGCAGGAAAGAGTGGGGTTATTTCCTGTCCCCAAAGAGGTCATTAGACCACCAGGACCATAAAGTAGGCCTCCAGAGGGCCAACAGAGGCTCAGATGTGGCTGACATGATTTCCCCATCACCACAGGGATACTGAGGTATCAGTTCCCATTCTCACAATGCCACCGCAGGGCAGGTCACCACTACCATGGTATTCTTGGGCTTCTGATTGGATCCCTTAAATTACTGTGGTAATTACAAAGGTAACTGCTTTGTTACTACAGTAATACTTACCATGTCACTCTCTAGTTCTGAGTATTTAACCTGTAAGGGGGAGTTAATGATGATTGGAGGGATGTTTGAGTGCTACTGCAGATGTGCAGTGTTTAATACTGCCAATCCAGTGGCTTAAAATCCTTACATAGATATGGCATTGCTTAATCTGACATATCTTTCTGTGAGAGAGATTGGCATTTTTATTTTCACCATCTTATTGTCAAAATTGGTGCTCCTGCTGGACATCCCACTGCTGAGACCTCCATACAGTCATATATTTTAGAAGAGGATGTATAATTGCATATTTCTGCATTCTAAAATACTTGCCTAAGTGCAGGACATCCTAATTTGGACTTCTCTGGCAGGCTTGTGCATCTTGCCTAAAATGCCACTCTACAACTCTTCCCTTATACCCCTTTCCACCTTTCTGTTTAAATCTATGCTATAGGTTGATCTTTGCAAAAAGCAAATTCGATCATGTTTCCCTGCTTCTGTCAAAACTTCACTGGCTTCTGGTGATTTCTAGGATTCACTTTAAATGTACCTGCTTAATATTCAAGATCCTACATGGCATTCTTCCTCCCCTAATTCCACTATCCTGGAATTCTTCGAGACCTGACACTACCAGATCCGCCCACAAACTCAAACTATCTTTCCCCTCATTAAAAGGCGTTATGTATGCAGGTAAAGTAGGGAAATCCCTTTTCTTCAAATTCACTGAGATTTGGAATAACCTCCCTGCCCCAATGCGGAATCTAGGCTCATTCCAATTATTCCAAAAGCATCTGAAAACCTGGCTTTTCTCCAAAATGTAAAGCTCTAATTTCTCCAAAACGTAAACCTCTAATTTCTTATTATGTTCTTCCCTCATTTATTGAATTACCTGTAAACTGTGCCAAGCTCTATCTTTATGGAGATGATGCGGTATACAGACTTAGAGGGGCATAATTGAAAGGGACGTCTAAGTCCGTTTACGTCCATTTAGCAAGCCGTGCAAAGTCAGAAAGAGCCTAAGTCCCATTTTCAAAAGAGACGTCCGTCTTTTGACTTTCAAAAATTGTCCAAATATACGTCCTGAAGATCTGATCGTCCAAGCCGCTAAAACGTCGATCTTTAAAGCACATTTTCGTCCAACTGTCCGTCCAAGTCCAAAACGTCTAGAACAAGCCCTGTTGGATATGGAGGAGGAGCCTAATGGTTAGTATAGCAGGAATTCATCCTGGTAAGCTGGGTTTGATTGATGAACTGGATGCTCCTAGGTTTATTATAAATACATCAAACAATATAAACAATTGCAACTAGCAATAATATGAAATAGTCTCTGATTAGTGCTAGTTGCAATTGTTTATGTGGTTTTATATATTTTAATCTTTTATGTTTATAATAAACTTGGGGAAATCAAAAGAAACTCTGTGGAATGACGATGTTCCTTAATGGACTTTATTTGCAAATGCAAGCAGTGTCTCACTTCTGGCTCACCACATATTAGCTTTCCCATGTATTCACCATTATAGGACCCCCAGGGACCCCTGAAGAAGACTTTTTGTAGAAACGCAGACCTTGTTGGGTCCTGCATCCCTAGCGGACTAGGTCCTTTAAGGCTTTTATGCAGATTACTTTACTTTTATGTGGATGATTTTATTTTATGTGGATGATTTTAGTGTACCTTTGGAACTTTTACATTTTTAAATAAAGTCCATTAAGGAACATCGTCATTCCACAGAGTTTTTTTTGGTTTCTTCTGAATTTTCTTCTCTGTGGATATTTTGGGGTCATTTTTTTGGTTTTTGCTTGTTTTTTTTTATTTTTTTAATAATAAACCTGGGAGCATCCAGTTCATCAACTCTACTGTTGCCGGCAATTTTGTTTGCAGGTGGTTTGTTTGTGGTTTCTCCTTTCTAAAGTGGAGTATTGAGGTTTTTGTGTGTTGAGTAAGCTGGGTTTGATTCCCACTACAGTTCCTTGTGGCCTTGGGCAAGACATTTAATCCTCTGTTGCGCTCCTTTTACTAAGCTGTGATAGCATTTTTAGCGCACGCAGAATTTTAGCGCGTGCTAAACCGCGCTATGTGGCTAGAACTAACGCCAGCTCAATGCTGGCGTTAGCGTCTAGTGTGCACGGCATTTCAGCGCACGCTAAAACCGCTATCGTAGCTTAGTAAATGGAGTCCTTAGGTTGAAGGTCCTCCAGGGACAGAAAAAAATGCCTGGAAAAAATATGTATAGTGCTGTGTACATTTAGTAGTGCTAGAGAAATGAATGACAGTCAGTAGCGTAACAAGGGGGGGGGGGAAGTTCGCCCCGGGTGCAGCTTTAGCGGGGGTGCACAGCTGGCCCGATCCCTATCGCGCTCCCTCCCTCCTTACTTAAGGTGACCAGCGAGATGACCGAGCAGCAAACCTCCCTCCAGTAGCATCGGCAGCCGCAACGCTAAACAGGCTGCTTCGTGGCTTTCTCCTGCCGGTGAAGCGTCACTTATAAAGTCATCAGTGACGCTTCACCGGCAGGAGAAATCTGCGAAGCAGCCTGTTTAGCGCTGTGGTTGCCGACGCTACTGGAGGGAGGTTTGCTGCTCGGTCATCTCGCTGGGAGGGTTGGAAGGGTTCACTTGGGGGGGGAGAGATAGGAGGGTCAGCGGGGGTTTGGCTGAGAGGGGGGAGAAGCGGTCTGCCTCGGTGCTCCAAGGTCTGGCGCCATTACCTTCTTCGGGCAGCAGCAGCATTTACAATTTGCTGCTGTTGCTGGCTTCAGGCCTTCCTCTCTGCCGGGTCCTGCCTACTTCCTGTTATCATGAAGACAGGACCCGACAGAGAGTAAGGCCTGAAGCCGGCAACAGCAGTGAATTGTGAATGCTGCTGCTGCACAATGAAGTTCAGGACACCAGGCCTTGGGTGACAGAAGGAGGAAAAGGAGCAGAGGGGGAAAGAATTGGGGAGAGTGTTGCTGTACCCAACTGGAGGGAATGAAAGGAGATGCCAGGGCTTGGAGAGAAGAAGAAATGTCAGGGCATGGAGGGAAGTAGGAAGGTATGCCAGACCAAGGGAAAAGGAAGGGGAAAAGGAAGATGTCAGAGCATGGAGGGGGAGGGAGAGATGGAAGAAAAGGAGAGAGAGATGCCGGGAATCAGGGAAGGGATGATGCCAGACCGTGGGGTGGGAAGGAAAGAAAGGAGAAGAGAGAGATGCCAGAGCATAGGGGAGGGGGTGGTGACAGAGAGAGAAAAACGGAGAGGTGACAGTTGAAATCAATCATGTACAAAGGAGAGAAGGGGCACGGGATAGATAGTTTATGGAAGGAGCATAGAAAGAGGGAAGATGCTATATGGAAGAGAGAGAGAGAGGGTGGACACTGGATGAAAAGAGCACAGAGGGCAGTGAATGGAAGGGGCGAGATAGAGAGTGAACAGTAGATGGAAGGGGTAGAGAGAGGGAAACAGACACTGAATGGAAGTGTGAGGGAGAGGAGGGACAGCTGCTGAATGGAAGTGTGAGGGAAAGGGGGAGCAGATTCTGCAAGGAAGTGGGGAGGAGAAAGAAAAAAGGGCACATGCAGGATTGAGGGAAGAGGATAGAGTTAGTTACTGGAAGGGGTGAGGGAAAGAGGTGGCAAGCTATAGGTAGACACAGTGAAAGAGGGAAACTGAGGACTGAATAGTAAAAAAGAATTTACACAGAAGCAGAAAATAAATTGAGAAGGAAGACCAGGGAAGAACAGGAGGAAGGGAGAGGAGAGAGAGATGCCAGAGCAGGGGGGAAGGAGAGGAGACAGATACCAGATCAATGGGGGTGAAAGGAGAGATGGAAGGGGGAGGCATACAGTTCCTGGAAGGGGCATAGAAGGAGAGAAGATGCCATATAGGGGCAGAGAGATGGCAGACAGTGGATGGAAGGAAGAGAGTAACAAGAAGATGAGGAAAGCAGAAACCAGAGAAGACAAAGATTAAACAAAAATTTTCTCTTTATTTATTGCTTTAAGAGACATGTGTCACTGTTTCTGTGGTGTTGCATTGTATGCAGAGTCCAGCTTCTTGCTGGTTCAATTTAACCTTTGTCTATGTATTTCTATTTTATCCCCCCTTTTACAAAACTGTAGAGCGTTTTTTAGCACCAGCCATGGTGGTAGCAGCTCTGATGCTCAGAATTCTATGAGTGGCTAAAATCCACACTACAGTTTTGTAAAAGGGAGGGGGATAGTTTGTGATGACATTCCATACTAGGCGAAGGTGTTTTCTGTGTTCTGAGTGTTCAAAAGACATGGTTTTCTGTTAGGATTGACTGCAGGATTGATCTGTACTAGTCTGCTTGTTTAGTTTTATAATGGATGTATTGCTGTTGTACTGCTCACTGCAGTATGTAAGATGCTGCCTTTTCCTAGGTACTCATGTGTGACATAGAAACATAGAAACATAGAAAATGACAGCAGAAAAGGGCCAAAGGCCATCAAGTCTGCCCACTCTAGTGACCCTTCTCCCTGAGTGACGTGTGGCTTGTTACTAAAAATCATGTTTTTCGTACAAATGAGGGGGGGGGGGGGTTGCCAAAAAATGATGGGCCCCAGGTGTCACACATGCTAGGTACGCCACTGATGGCAGTAGTATTATTTTGTCACCTTGAGATACTCAGGCACCATCACCCCACGATCTATCGCCTGAGCTATGCTTATCAGTCTCTCTAATCCTATCTGGTACATCTCCTTTAGATTTCTGCACTCCTCAAGTGCACTATATTGCACTTCTTTGCATTAAATATTAACTGCCAGATCTTTGACCATTCTTAAAATTTTTGGAGATCTATTCTCTGATAAGCCACTGCAAAACCAAATCACACATAAAAATAATTGGATTTTATGCATAGTTATGAACAAGTTGAAAGAAAAGTATTATGGCTTTCTTGTAAGTAGGCAGAATGCTAGCTATTAATAACTCATACTTTATACGATTAAGTGCTTTCTTATTGGACTATTTCTGCTGCTGAATTTCAGTCAGAACTTAAAGTGCAGCAGAAAGAGCAGCAGTCACAGATTTACCAAGAGTATAATAAATCTCTTTGTCATATGCATAAAGATGATACTTAAGGCCATTCTCATACCAGTCAGCAATACCATCTGAAGTACAGAACACTGTGTTCAAGACACAGCCCCATAGACACCAACTGTGACGGAGAAAAGGAACCAAAGTACTTGTCAAAATAAACAATATGCCCATGAACAAATAAAAATAACTTTAGCTGGCCCCAGGGCAAACGAAGGACTGTCAAAATTGAGCCTGCTCATGGAAATTCAGCGATCGATAATGATAAAACATCATGCATGCCATGAGCTAGAGTGCTTTCAGTCAAGTATGCTGTCCTCAGCTCTGATGAAAATATTGGCAATTGGATTTTAATCAGCGCTAAAATTAAGAAGGAACATGATGTTTACAATTTTGAGAATAAACAGGAAATTGGTCTATAACTGGTAGCCAGATCAGCTGGCATTGTAACAGTTGTTTGATTATGGGGAAAGATGTAGAGGCGAGGTTATTTCTGCCCATTCTGCCAATTAGTATTTCAGGGTGGATTGAAGGTCAAAGCAGAGCGTGGTTGGAAAATGTACTACAATGCAAAGCACATCTACTTTTAGTTCATGTACTTTATTCTTATGTTTGAAAAAAGGAGAAAAATTTGCACAGTTAGGGATATGCTCTCCAGATAGGACTGTAGATACACAAACGTGACAATAAAACCTAATAAACAATTAACTCTGAGAGTGCTGTTTATCCTTCCCTTGAGAAAAAAAGCAATAAATGGTGAAGACACAGAATCTAAGAAGAAAGCAACACAGTTATTCACCAGCTGAGAGAAACAGCTCTAAAGGTTTCCACATTAAAAAGAATTTGTGAGGCCTATTTGATTTCTCTGCTAGATATAAAAGATTCCACTATACAGTATATTCATATTTATCCCAGTGGTGCCCTTCCAAGTTTATTTCGGTTTTGATATACCACTCATTGTATAACTGAGCGGTGTATAATTAAAAAAAGAGGGTAAAAATAACTTAGATCGACTTAATTATAAAAAAAAAACCCATACATAACAACATCAATTAAGATACAGATGGGTAAGTATTGGAGGGAGCTGGGGATGAAGTACATTATCATGATAGAAAAGAAAGGGAGGAGAAGATACATGAGGAAAAAATGGGGAAGAATAGGGAAAAATTCTTAGATCGATCAATGAACATCAATCTCGCTATAGAACCAATTTGATCTCAGAAAGGATCAAAGTTTCTAGTCGTATGCATCACTAAATCAAAACGTTTTAAGGTTGGACTTAAATTTTGTGAGGGATGTTTCATGTTGTAGGTAGGACGCCAATAAAAATAGGATAGTACCCTACTTTAGAGAATACTGGTGTGAAAGGTTCGATATGCATGTATAAGTTGCATTTATTCTGGCTATAAAGTTGGTATTTATGCTCATGCCTAAACGTAGGAGATACATGTATAACTTTATAGTATTTTATAAGTCATACACCTGAGTTCTGCCCATTCTATGACCAGTCTTTGCCCATGTGTTTACCAATCTGTCAACTACAAACTATGGGGTCCTTTTACTAAGGTGATTTAGCGCACGCTAATTGATTTAGTGCGTGCTAAAGATTAGCACGTGTGACATGCTAAGGCACCCAAATAATATAGGGCTAGATTCACTAAAGCCCCCTTACCTGTACGATCCTGTTCCGCTCCGTTTCTGAGTCTTGCTGGGCGACCCATTCACTAAAAGCTCCCCATGCAAATCATGTAATTGTAAACATGCCCACAAGCAATCCTACGGATTGCTGAAGACCGATCGCGACGCATGCGCAGACCATCATTGATGGCTGTACATGCGATCCCACTGCGCCGCTCTCCTGCACCAGCGGAAGAAGGGGAAAGGGTTGGTGAAGTAATGGCAGCCAAGCAAGGCAAAGGCGGACATGCTGCAGCCTCTAGATGCAGCGTGGGGGGGGGGGAACTGCCAGACTATGGAACTGAACACGAATCCTGACCCTGCTCTCCTGCACTCTGCTGCCCTTCCTTGCAGTGTGAGCCTGTGGTTTTAGAGTGGGGCTGTACTGCGGGGAAGGGCAGCAGAGAGCCAGGGTGGCATTTTTCCCCCACAGACTCAGCAGGCTTGCTGCTTGAATACAGGAGACAGGCAGGGTGGAAGGCAAGCAAGGCAAAGGCAAAGGCAGAGAGTAGAGTTTTTTAAGTACGTCTCTCCCAGGGCAGGATTAATTCGTCAAGGGCTCCTAGGTACACAAGTACACTGGGCCCCTTGCCCCGCCCCACCCCACCATGCCCCGCCCCACCCCACCATGCCCTGCCCCCTACCCCGCCCCCATGTATTTACTTCTTTACTTCCACTTTATTTCTTTTATTCAAAACAAACAAAGATTACCATACCAGTGCCAGTGTACAGTTTTTCCTCTATGCAACCTCCAAACATCTCTGAACAAAGCTCCCCTTCCTTCCTAGAGGAAGAGCTCTTCAGCTGGCAGGGCTTTGGGAATCCCACCAATTTATATTTTGCATTTGGGTAGGAGGCATGGGGCTGTTACAGTATCCCTGCCCTTACCTGAGGAACGGAGTTATGGTCTGTGAATTTGTAAAAAATATATTAAAATTATTTCAATAAACAGTACCCTCTTATTTCCATTTTCTACAATAATACCTTATCCTAAAGCAAAAATAAATATATAAAACAAATATAAATTTTTTTCTACCTTTGTTGTCTGGTTTCTGCTTTCCTCATCTTCTCATCATTCTCTTCCTTCCATCCACTGTCGGCCCCTTCCAGAAAATGTTTGCCATCTCTGCTCCTGCCTCCCCCCCCTTTGCTCTGGCATCCATCACCTTCCCTCTGTTCCCCTCATAATCTGGCATCTCTCTTCTTCCATCTCTCCTTCCCTCCCTCCCTGTGGTTTTTAGCTTCTTTTTTCTCATTTCCTTCACTTGGATGTGATATCTCTGTGTCCTTCCCCGTTCATCGACATCTCTCTCCTCTCTCTTCCCTTTCCTTTTCTTCTCTGGTCTTCCTTCTCTATTTTCTGCCTCTGTCTAAATTAAGTTCTTTTTTACTATTTAGCCCTCAGTTTCCCTCTTTTCGCTATGTCTACTCACAGCTTGCCACCCCTTTCCTTCACCCCTCCACTATCTCACTAACTATCTTTTTCCCCCCATCCAGCATGTGGGAAAGCAGTAGCAATGGTGAGGAGGTGAGGGCTGGGCACAAGTTCTCCCCACTTCCATCATCTGCCCTGCTCCCTTCTGTATCCCTTCTCCCCACTTCCATCATCTGCCCTGCCCTGCCCCTTTCTTCCCACATCCATCATCTGCCCTGCTTCCTTCTGTCTCCCTTCTCCCTACTTCCATCATCTGCCCTGCCACTTTCTTCTCACATCCATCATCTGCTCTGCTCTGCCTTGCCCCTTTCTCTCTCTCCCTCCATCCCAGGCCCATCTCAACACTCACCTTTCACTCCAATTTTTTATTTTAGAACGGCGATGCCCCCTCAAGCATTGATTGGCAACACGGGCTCCCCCTGTTCAGCAATGTGGGCCCCCGATCGGCAACCTGGGCCCCCCATCAATGGAAAGTAAGATAAACAAGCAACATGGATAAGAAAGGCAACGGGAACTGTAATTTTGCAAGCTGTGCTGCTTGCCTAAAGCTTCCCTCTGATGCGCCCAGGCAGAAACAGGAAGCTGCGTCAGAGGGAAGCTTTGGGCAAGCAGCACCGCTTGCAAAATTACAGTTCCCGTTGCCTTTCTTACCCGCGTTGCTTGCTTGTCTTACTTTCCGTTGATGAGGGAGGGGGCTGCGTTGCCGATCGGGGGGGAGGGAGGGCCCGTGTTGCTGATCGATGCTGGAGGGGCCCATCGCCATTTGGAAAAACAATGTTGATGCCCTCCTTCATCGGGCCCCCCTGACCATTTTGGGCCCTAGGCAAGTGCCTACTGGGCCTATTGGTTAATCTGTCCCTGGTCTTTCCCCCAAGGACTGTTGATTCTGCTGCTGCTCTTCCTTAAAAAATGCACTGTGATGTTCTGGCTCCTCCACGTAGTGCACACATGGCTGCCCCACACTACACAATAAAAGTGGAATTTCTCGTATCCATGGTCAGCTGCAAGCAGGGAGTTTCGGGGCTGCAGGGCTGGTATTTCAGCGTGGGAGAGAGCAGAAAAGGAGTAAGCGACTGGTCCTCACCAGTTGCTTGGTTTCGGATTGGCTTGAAAAATGTTGCTGAATCGCTGCCTTGTTAGATTTGCATGCCATTTCCCTCATTTGCATGCGCGGATCGGATCGGGCGCGGACAGGATCAGCCAGTAGGTTAGTGAATTGGGTCGGGGTCGTAAAGGGGTCGCAAACTGATCGATACACGATCAGTTTGCTTAGTGAATCTAGGTCATAATGGGCACCTTAGCATTTAGCATGCGCTAAATCAGCGCGCCTTAGTAAAAGGACCCCTATATAACTATGCAGATATTTATAGAATAGGATTTAGGTAGAATTTTGGTATTCATATGTGTGCATATATTATTCTAATCATTAACAAATAGATGGAACAAAGTTTCTGGATGCCTCAGGAGTCGTTAAATGAAGTAAATTTATTAACATGAAGATCCAGAAAATAATAACCAACCATCTGTATGTCTCTAATAGTCTGTGCCAGTAACCATATATGATGTGCAAACAGAACCTTATGTCGGACCCAACACAGTCCATGTTTTGGCCTCTTTTGCCTTCCTCAGGGCTCCTGATGTATCACAATTGTATTAGGGGAGGTGACATATGATGCTGACACTGAGAAATAGAAACTCACATTATGCAACAAAACCGCCTGGCGTATAGCACTTCAAAATGTTTAAGCAACCTGATGTGAATTAGTTAGCCTCGAACGGGAAAGAAACGCTCTAATCGCTGCTGGTTATTTTTGTCTGGATCTTCATGTTAATAAATGTACTTCGTTTAACAACTCCTGAGACATCCAGAGACTTTATTCCATCATTTTGTTTTGGATCCACCAATTTATTTTGAACATAGGTCTTCCTTTTCTGATTTGTTTGATTATTCTAATCATTTACACACGTACTCAGTGTGTAAATGTTAGCGTCTAGTTTATAGAATTACCCCCTGTAACAGCGTGAGAGGGTTTGGGTCTGGAGCAGACATAAGCAGAGAAGGTGAATGAAAACGTCTTTATAACTCAAAAAAGGAAATCCTGTACCCTGTTACTTCACAGGGCTAAGCATAAATAGAACAGTCTCTTGTTTAAAAAGTTCTAAGAGGGGCCTGTAGCTCAAAGCATGGACTGCTTCTTAAGACTGCTGTGCGCCAAAAACAATCTTTCAACAGTTTTCCTCAGTCAGACAACAGGATCTGCCCCAGCAACAAAAGGCAGATTGGCTTAGCTCAGCCAAGCTGAGGATCTAAGGATTGTAGTCATGATGCATACGCGAATCACCTCTTCCTCCTTTTTTCCCACTGGGCCTCCCTAGCTATTTCTGATACAGCCTCTTATACTTCCTGGTTCCTGCCTCTCTGCCTTCTCCATCCTATGTCACTTCCCCTAAGGAGGCGCTATCTTGTATAATAAGGTGGCTCTGGCATTGTGAGAGAGTATCCAGAAGGGGGAGTGGTAGTGTCCTATAGACTCTCTCACACTCCCATATAGGATAATTTTATAAAATGATCCCAATTTTTGGGTCCTAAGTACACACCTATTTAGAGCCTGTTCTTGAAAGAAAGGTGCCTTTTCTTTATAGCATGCTAATGTAATAAATCAAAAATGCACCATATAGCTAGAACCTAGATTGTTGCAGAACAAGTATAGATTGTATGGTTTTATAATCAATGTGCATAAGTATGTACTCTGCCCATACCCCACACAAACTTTGCCCACATGACACCACATATCTCGATATGTACTCACAAACTAAGGCTTAGAAACATGATGGCCGATAAATGTCAAATGGCCCAACCAGTCTGCTCATCCACAGTAACCATTATCTTTTCCTCTTTCTAAGAGATCTCATGCTTTCTTGAATTCAAACACAGTCCATCAGCTGGCAACTGCTCATTTATGCACATATATTTTCAAATACGCATAAAAATGATTAGAATAGCACCATTTACATGGTGGTTTTGCTGCCTATATCTAGGTGATACCTTACTGATTTACTTCCATGGTGGCAAAACTAGAATAAAATTGTTATTGCTTTAATGATGACTGAGTCTCCATGTCTAGACATCTCTGTCTACAGCTATGAACTAGAATTGATATATCTGTCACTAACCTAAAATAAGACAGAAGTTATTGCACATGTGAAAAATTATGAAACAAAAGTATTAATTTGCCACTTTAACAGAGACTGAATTATGGTTAAATCAACACCATTCCTCCCCGGGCAGGAAATGAATTTATTTTGTTTTATTAGAAGATTGATACCAGGCATATACATGTCTGAGGGATAATTGAAAGATAAACACTTATACCCAGGTTGGTCACAATTTTTTAAAAACTTTTTATTTGTATAATGGACAACCAAGACAGCCGGGACAGGAAATATATGTAGTACATACGTTTTGAATTAAATCTGATACAAATGTAAGTTGCCCTACAAATGAAACCTATAAGCAGAGGAATGCCCTTTATATTTGACTCACCTACATCTGTTACAAAGGGATTTTAATATTACACATCTTCCAAAAAATGTAAAAAAAAAAATCAATGTATACCTCACTTTACCTTTAAGAAGCATATTTGTTATCAAAAGCTGTTTACTTTGTCCATATTCTGCTATATTTGCCCATAGGCCAGATTCTATAAAAGATGCCTAAAGTTAGGCACGTAACTTAATTATTTAAAAATATAACATAACATAAAAATTTACTCATATACTGTAGTAACCTCTCAGTTCAATGCGGTTAACAACAATCAAAAGACTATAAACACAGTGCATTATAATCATATTCAGAAGAATGTGTCAAATAAGTAGGTCTTTAGTATTTTTCCAAAGGAAAAATAGGAGTTGAAGTTTGTTATCAGGACAGAAAATGGTTTATCCCATGATCCAGCTTGAAAAGATAAAATTCTATGGAAAAATCTTTTGTAAATGCAACCTTTTAAGTAGGAAATGTAAATAATCTAAAATGCTGAGAGAAACGTTTTCTGTCAGTAAATTTAAAGTGATCAATAATATAATAATAATAATAATAACTTTATTTTTGTATACCGCAGTACCATAACAGTTCAGAGCGGTTAACAGAGTAAGAGACTGTACATAGACAGCGATGTTACAAAAAAGTCAATCAGCTTAGCTTAGCAAGTCGGGAATAGTCAGGAAATCCGGAGGCATGTCGGAGATACAAGGCAGGGTTACAAGGCGGGGAGGGAGTCGGAGAAATTTATCAAAGAGATAGGTTTTGATTGATTTCCTGACAGTTTGGTAGGAGGGTGAGTTAGAAATGAGAGTGGTAAGACATTTATTCCATTTGCCTGTTTGGAATGCCAGAGATCTATCAAGGAATCTCTTGTAGACACAGCTCTTTAGGGACGGGAAGGCAAACAGGTGGGTATTATATGTGCGGGGGGGGGGGGGAGAGGTGGGGAGGGGGCCTGAATGTTCAAAGTGATCCGACAGGTAGATTGGAGACAAGCCTATTAAGGTTTTGAAGCAGAGGCAAGCAAATTTGAAGATGATCCTTGCCTCCATCGGCAGCCAGTGCAGTTTTTTTGTAATAAGGGCTTACATGATCTGAACGGCAGCATTCTGAACGATTCTTAGGCGTTTGATTTTTTTTTAAAGGATCCTAGGTATATAATATTGCAGTAATCCAGGATATAATCAGGTAAAAGGCCAAACAATCACCCTCTTTGACAAAGGTGCGCTAAGCTTTTTAGCGACGGCTAAATATTAGCATGCGCTAAACACGCTCTAAATGCTAACACATGTATGTTATCTTTTGGATGCATTAGCGGTTAGCGCTCACATTGATTTAGCACACGCTAAATCCACGCTACACCGCTTAGCACACCTTTGTAAAAGAGGGCCAATGTCTTGTAACAGGTACAACCTAACATGGATTAAAAACTAGCTGGAGAGTAGGACAATACTCAGACTAGGAGAGCATCACCAGTGGGGTAGCGCAGGACTCGGTGCTTGGACCCGTGCTCTTCAACATCTTTGTAAACGATCTGGACATTGGTACGACGAGTGAGGTGATTAAATTTGCGGACGATATGAAGTTATTCAGAGTTGTGAAGACACAGGGGGATTGCGAAGATCTGCAATGTGACATAATCAGGCTTGAGGAATGGGCATCAACATGGCAGATGAGGTTCAACGTGAATAGGTGTAAAGTGATGCATGTAGGTAACAAAAATCTCATGCACGAATACAGGATGTCCGGGGCGGTACTTGGAGAGACCTCCCAGGAAAGAGACTTGGGAGTTCTGATCGACAAGTCGATGAAGCCGTCCACGCAATGTGCGGCGGCGGCGAAAAGGGTGAACAGAATGCTAGGAATGATAAAGAAGGGGATCACAAACAGATCGGAGAAGGTTATCATGCCGCTGTACCGGGCCATGGTGCACCCTCACTTGGAGTACTGCGTCCAGCACTGGTCGCTGTAAATGAAGAAGGACACGGTACTACTCAAAAGGGTCCAGAGAAGAGCGACTAAAATGGTTAAGGGGCTGGAGGAGTTGCTGTACAGTGAAAAATTAGATAAACTGGGCCTCTTCTCCCTCAAAAAGAGGAGATTGAGAGGGGACATGATCGAAACATTCAAGGTACTGAAGGGAATAGACTTAGTAGATAAGGACAGGTTGTTCACCCTCTCCAAGGTAGGGAGAACGAGAGGGCACTCTCTAAAATTGAAAGGGAATAGATTCCATATGAACATAAGGAAGTTCTTCTTCACCCAGAGAGTGGTAGAAAACTGGAACACTCTTCCGGAGTCTGTCAGTGGGGAAAACACCCTCCAGGGATTCAAGACAAAGTTAGACAAGTTCCTGCTGAACCAGAACGTACGCAGGTAGGGCTAGTCTCAGTTAGGGCACTGGTCTTTGACCAGAGGGCCGCCGTGTGAGCGGACTGCTGGGCACGATGGATCACTAGTCTGACCCAGCAGCGGCAATTCTTATGTTCTTATGAATAATATTCTTGCTTCAACTGGGAGCCAATATAGCTTCCGAGAGAATTTAACTACTTGATCAAATATTTTTCAAGTTGAAAATCAACCAAACAGCCATGTTCTGAATGATCTGCAACCTTTTGATATTCTTTTTACTGAAGGCTAGATAAATGATGTTGCAATAATTCAGGGAACTCAAAATCAATGATTGTACCAGTAGTCTAAATGAGGAAGGATCAAAATATGCCTTAATCAATCGCAATTTCCAATAGCATAAATTAAAATTTCCTAACTAGTGCATTAATTTGAGCATTGATTTTGGTCTAAATAAACCCCTAAAATTTTTATAACTGGCATAATAGAGTATGGAATGCTGTTCAACTTTATAGTGTTCTCTATGATCTTATTGGAAGGTGAGGCCAGGAAGATTTTAGTTTTATCTGGGTTGAGTTTGAGTTTAAAGGCCTTTATCCAGGAGTTCACTATCTGGATTATAGAAGATCTAAATTGTAGAGTATCTGCTGATAAAGATAGGATTGGGACTACAATAATTATATCGTCCGCATTGCTATAGTGTATGATTTTAAAGGAAGATAATCATATTCCCAAAGAAACTAGATAAAGATTAAACAGTGTTGGAGAAAGAGGCGATCCCTTTGGTACTCCACATGTATTTTTCCATTTAAATGAATAATTTCATCTTTATGAACCTGATAGGTACAACTCTCTAGGAAACTTTTAAACCATAGGAAAACATGTCCTGATATTCCTATAGCATCCAGACATCCCAGTAAGGTCTCATGATCAATGAGATCGAACACACTGCTAAGATCAAACAGAAGAACTAAGGCACTTTTACCTATGCTGAACAGTTGGTGAAAATGGTCTAACAGTAACATTAGTACAGTCTCTGTGCTATGAAAAGAGTGAAATCCTGATAGGGATGGATGTAAGACTGAGAATCTGTCTAGAATAATTTCTCAATTCAACACTCACTAGTCCCTCCATTAGTTTTATAAAGAAAGGAATAGCTGCAATTGGATGATAATTGCTAACGGGGGCTAAAGACTCTTTTGAATTCTTGGTTATGGGTATAATTAGAATATAGCCTAAATTTGCCGGAAATTCACCATTCTGAAGTAATATTGTAATCCAATCAAACACATCTCTTCTGAATTTCAAAGGAGCTGATTTTAAAATAACTGGGGGGCAAATGTCTAAAGGACAATTAGATTTTACATATTTATTATATAACTTGTCAAATTATTCCCAGTCTGGAGTTTTAAACTCGTTCCATATTAAGTCTGCCTGACAAGCAGCTGCTGAAGAAAACATTATCTTGGGATCTGAAACGTCATTACTAGCAAATGTATGTCTCAAGTTTTACAATTTTGAGCATAAATATTGAGCCAATTCATCTGAGTTAGGTTCAAAAACTTGTGGTGCCTGTTTTAAATTGCTCATATCAAATATTGTATTAACCAGTTTAAATAATTATTTGGTATTATGTACATTGGTACCAATTGTAGAAGAATAGTAACTGCGCCTTTACTCTTTGATTTTCCTTATGTAATTCTGAATATTAGCTCTCCAGATTTACCTATCCTTGGTCTTACCTGATTTATGCCATAATCTCTCTAGACATCTAGCTGATTGCTTCAATTCGAGAAGTTCATAATCGTATCAACTTTGATCCCTATGTTGTCATTTATTCCTAATAGTTTGTACAGGGGCTATGGTATCTATAGTGTTTATGCTAAAACTCTCTCAATGTGAGTGAAATTCAGTGCTAATAATGAGCAATAATGGGCTCATAATTGGAAAAAATTAAAAATTAATTGGGTAGTAGGTACCTAACTCGGTAGGCACCTATGACTTTCAGGTAGGCACCCAGTCCAAGGCGCCTACCAAAAGTGGGCATGGTTAGCCGCAGATTGTAGGTGGATCATGGGTGTGTTTTGTATATAGGTGCCTAAATTGGACTGGTGCCAGTATTTAGGCCAAGAAAACCCTGACATAAATAGGGGACATCTAAGGTTTTGACCCCTAACTGGCACTTAATTTAGGTGCCGCTTGGCGTAATTCTGAAAAGAGCATCTAACTCAAGATTGACAGGCACTATTTACCTAAGAACCTAGAAAACAAATAGGCTTTCAAATGTCTCCTGAATTCCAAATAAGAAAATGAAACAGTAAACAACTGCTTAAAATCCTTATCCCACAAAGCAGCCTGATACGAAAGCATATGTTCATGTTACATTTTAAACTTGCAACCCTTCACTGAAGGATAAACAATTAAAGCATGGATTTTACGAGAATATTTTTGAGTGGAAGCTGAAAATAGATAGAATACAGTGGAGCTTGATCCAGGTTTACGAGACCAAACAGAAATAATAAGAGCACATAGAGCCAATGCATTTTACTTACAGTAGGGAGTGGGTTCCTTTGAAGCAGCTCAAGATTGAAGGCAGTGGATTTTTGATGAGGAGAGATGAGAGATAGTAGTAATGGTGGGGATGAAGAGGATGTTGGTTTTGAAGTTGCTGTTCCAAGTCACTGCACTAAGGAGCACACCTTGGGCTGTGTGTCACTAGGCGTCCCACCTAGATAGGCACTGTGAATACGTCCGTTGAGGAGAGAGGAATGGAGTGATCCCCCATGCTGGTTCCCCTGAAGTCCTGGGATGGGTTTAGTACAGGGCAGCTCTGGTAGCATGGAGCTGCCCTGGAGATGTTCCAGCTGCCAATTAGCAGATAATTAAGCTATTAAACTTTGTGCACTAAGCATAAAATTATATGTGCAAGTTTATAGAATTAGGGTAAAGAGTTGGTGGAGTTGTGGGGAGGAATATGCGTATTTATAAGGGTGTTGTCTTTGCTCTTTGACTATATATCTGTGGGAGAAACTGAAATGTGAGGTACAGCTATAGCAGAGATGTGCCTATCTAGATGGACTGAGTGTCCATCAGCTTCGGAAGACTGCTCCCCTAGTGCCCTTTTTGTATAATCATGTTCAAGAGATTGCATTAAGTAAGAAATTGACATTCATGATGAAAAGCATTAAGGACTCAATACTTTTTTTTTTTTGTAATTATTTATTAATTTTTCAAAACAAACACAAAGTGCAATAGAATATACAAACAATTGGTACCATAAATAGTACTTAAATCTAATAAATAATAATATAAGTACATTTCACTCCCCCTTTCCTCCAACCCTCCCTGGATGTGTGTGAAACTTATTCAGAAATTAAAGGCTTATACTAGTAATCAGTTTTTACAAATTTCGCTAATGGACCCCAAGTCTCTTTAAATTTTTTATAGTGTCCCAATTATTTTGAGTTCTTTCGCTCATATTTCTAAAATTGGCACAGGGTTTCCCACCAAAAGATATGATATAGTCTATCCCAGTTTTTCCAATTTTTTTGTACTTATTTGCATAGCAACTCCTGTCATAACAAGAAGTAATCTATTCTTGCTTGCATTAATTGTACTCTTAGGTTTTAACAAAATCCCAAATAAGTCCCAATTAAGGCCCCAATTCTATAAACAACGCCTAAAATCAAAGACACAGAGGAACATGGCACATACTGTATAGTTTGTTTTTTGCAAGTTTGAGACTCCAGAGTTTCCTTTCAATTTAAAGAGACTATCACATCTCCCCTTTCCCGCCTTTCCTCCATAATATACATATTGAGATCTTTGAGTCTGTCCCCATATGCCTTATGACGTAGACCATATCTATGCCTTATGATGTAGTAGTCTTCCTCTGTACCGACTCCATCATATGTATATCTTTTTGAAGTTGTGGTCTCCAGTATTGTACACAATATTCTAAAAGACAATATAAAAAGCCCTTACAATACAATTACCTTATTAAACACATCTTTCCAAGAATGTGAGTTACGGTCTTTGAAGGTAGAGCAGAATGAACTGTAAGGAGGGTTGAGCTATATGCCTGGACATGTCATCATTTGTTTGCAATTATGTCTATCTGTTTATATGTAAATAATAATAGAGCTCTAATTGTATTATACCTAAATGCTATATTTCCCTACATATTTCCCTATAGATAATTATATTCACTTTTAACATAATTATATCTAAGAAACTCCAACAAAGTGATAAAATAATTCAAATCCAACTAAGTAATCTTCAAGGGCACATCCTCAAGGAGAATACCATCTTGTCAAACCTGTAACAGATGTGGAGCTACTTGAAGCTGGCTTCCTTCGGGCACTTTTTGTTCCAGCTAGAAGTACACCCAGATGCTACTACCTGAAAGGCCTTAAGCATCAACTGTACTCTAAATAATATGAAGGTGACCAAACAGCTGAACTCTGAGCTGGAACATATTTATTCTATTTAGTGGTATTTATTTCAATATTTACTCTGTCTAAAACCAAGTCTCCAGGCAGGTTGCAATGCAACATACATACTAATGGTACAAATAAAAGATATAATAAACATACACTTAAAACAAATCTCCCTCCTCCTGTCTTAATTATCACTAAAATAAAAGAAATCATTTGCCTTCTGAAAACAGAAAGCATTAGACTTTGATGCAAACCTTGCAGCAATCTGTTCCACAATTCAGGAACTCAAACAATAAAGGAGCATACCTTCATAGTAACTAATTATGTTATGCTCAATCCTGGCACATCCAACAATTTCCCACTTGTCACACAAACTCCTTCCCAGAACACATAAGTTTAACTTACTCTTTAATTATCTCATTGGAGATATCCTGAAAACCAGACTGGATAAATGTGTCCCAAGGATTGATGGTCAACAAAGGTGAACAAATCCAACAAGCTTGCAGTAGATATCGAGCAAACAAGGGAAAAAAGGAACTGCAGAAAAGATCTACAAGATGCAGGTACTTTATTCAGTCAACTAATTGTTGTATGATACAAATCCTCATTTGATTTTGAGAAACAAGGGACCAAACACGGTACATGTTTCGATTAAAAAAGCCCAAGGATTGATGCCAGAAACCCAGAATTAAGAACAAAAGAAAGGAGCTAGCCTCGAAAATAGAACAACACAGAAAAGAGACAAGAGAGATGTCTATACCAACTACCAACTATTTTTATTAGTACATCAATAATTGTCCAACAAAAGTCCTTGATCTAAAAGATCATACAAAGTTCCAAATTTTGGAAACTCAGAAAAGTTCCAACCATGATCCAAGTTTTGGCAACTGACATCGCCTTCTTCAGGTGACAACAAATTAACTAAGGGCTCCTTTTACGAAGGCACGTTAGGGCCTTAATGTGCGGAATAGCGCACGCTAAATTGCCAAATGCGCTAGCCGCTACCGCCTCCTTTTGAGTAGGCAGTAGATTTTCGGCTATCGCGTACAATAGCACACGTTAATCCGGTGCGTGCGCTAAAACGCTTAGCGCACCTTCGTAAAAGGAGCCCTAAATATGTCAGCCAAATCGGCCTTGATAAGAGCATATTGGCATCTCTATGTAAGAAGCGCTTCAAGAGAACCCCAGGATTAAAATTAATCCATTTTATTACAGGGTGCCAATGCAAATCTACTATATTCCTGACACCCAGTTGCCTCTGAACCCCCGCTGCTGCATTTTGAACCAATTGCAGTACACTTCTCTGCTGCATGCCCACATAAAAATATATTACAATAATGTGTCTACTAATCTCTGAATAGACCACCCAAGCAAAATCATTCTCTATGAAAAGATGTTGAACTCTATTGATTTGCCATAACTGAAATAAACCCAGCTCCATATCACATCAGAAATCTGAAACTTCTAATTCCACTCAGGGCTAGTGTTAGGGTTGGGTCAAACAGGACAGCCACCCTGGGCCCCACGAGGTCCTCCTTGGGCTGGCACATCTTCCCCCTTTTTTCCACCCCTGTCCGATGTCACCCTCAACATCCCCGGTATTGCTGGCAAATCCATTTTTATTCCAGGGGACTGCCAACCTTTCTGATGCGCTGCCTGCAGCCCCCTCTGTACTTTCCGTCTGCTGCGATCCACCCCCCCAAATGCAACTTTCTATTTCTGCTTGGGCAGGTTGCGGTAGAAGGAGTGCATGGAGGGGTAGGGATGTTATCAGTGGTGTGCCTCAAGTTTCTGTTCTTGGGCCTGTTCTTTTTAACATTTTTATTTTTATATTTTATTTTGCTAAAGGGTTGTCGGGTAAGATTTGCTTCTTTGCGGATGATACCAAAATCTGCAATAGAGTAGACACCTCGGATGGTGTGAATAACATGAAGAAAGACCTAGCGAAGCTTGAAGAATGGTCTGAAATTTGGTATCTAAAATTTAATGCTAAGAAATGCAAGGTCATACATTTGGGCTGCAAAAATGCGAGGGAACAGTACAGTTTATGGGGTGAAGAACTTATGTGCATGATAGAAGAGTGGGACTTGGGTGTGATTGTATGTGATGATCTTAAGGTGGCAAAACAGGTTGAAAAGGTGACAGCAAAAGCTAAAAGGATGCTAGGGTGCATAGGGAGAGGTATGGCCAGTAGGAAAAAGGAGGTATTGATGGTCTTGTATAAGACTTTGGTGAGACCTCATTTAGAACATTGTGTACAATTCTGGAGGCCGTACCTTCAAAAAGATATAAAAAGGATGGAGTTGGTCCAGAGGAAGGCTTCTAAAATGGTATGTGGTCTTCACCATAAGTCGTATGTGGACAGACTTAAAGATCTCAATCTGAACTTCCAAAAAGGGAATTACCGTGGCTGTACTTGGAGAGACTTCCCAGTAAAGAGACTTGAGAGTTCTGATCGACAAGTCGATGAAGCCGTCCGCGCAATGTGCGGCGGTGGCGAAAAGGGTGAACAGAATGCTAGGAATGATAAAGAAGGGGATCATGAGCAGATCGGAGAGAGTTATCATGCCGCTGTACTGGGCCATGGTGCTCCCTCACCTGGAGTACTGGTTGCCATACACGAAGAAGGACACGGTACTACTCAAAAGGGTCCAGAGAAGAGCGACTAAGATGGTTAAGGGGATGGAGGAGTTGCCATACAGTGAAAGATTAGAGAAACTGGGCCTCTTCTCCCTCAAACAGAGGAGATTGAGAGGGGACATGGTCGAAACATTCAAGGTACTGAAGGGAATAGACTTAGTAGATAAGAACAGGTTGTTCACCATCTCCAAGGTAGGAGAACGAGGGCACTCTCTAAAATTGAAAGGGGATAGATTCCGTACGAACATAAGGAAGTTCTTCTTTACCCAGAGAGTGGTAGAGAACTGGAACGCTCTTCCAGAGTCTGTCATAGGGAAAAACATCCTTCAGGGATTCAAGACAAAGTTAGACAAGTTCCTGCTGAACCAGAACGTACGCATGTAGGGCTACTCTCAGTTAGGGCACTGGTCTTTGACCAGTGGGTCGCCACATGAGCAGACTGCTGGGCACGATGGACCACTGGTCTGACCCAGCAGCGGCAATTTTTATGTATACTTTGGAGGAAAGGCGGGAGAGGGGGAGATATGATAGAGACGTTTAACTACCTACATAATATAAATGCGTATGAGTCAAGTTTCTTTCATTTGAAAGGAAACTCTGCAATGAGAGGGCATAGGATAAAGTTAAGAAGTGATAGGCTCCGGAGTAATCTAAGGAAATACTTTTTTTTACAGAAAGGGTGGTAGATGCATGGAACAGTCTCCCAGATGAGGTGGTGGAGACTGTGTCTGAATTCAAAAGGGCCTGGGATAGGCACATGGGATCTCTCAGAGAGAAAAAGAGATAATGGTTACTGCGGATGGGTAGAGTAGATGGGCCATTTGGCCTTTATCTGCCATCATGTTTCTATGGGAGCAGCCAGTAGTACCCTGGGAACAAAAATTGATATGTCAGCAAGACTGGGAAGATGACAGCAATGTCGGACAAGCATGGAGAAAAGGGGGACGATGTGACATTTGCAGGAAGCCCCCTGGAGCAGCTGATTTTTAAAAGTAGAACTGTGAGGGAGTTCAAATAAATGCCAGATTATGGGTGGAGGGAGGCAAAGGGGAATAAATTATGGGCCCAGTAACAGAGGATAGGGAGAGAGAAATGATGGGCAATGGTCTGGAGGGTAGGAAAATAAGTTGTATGCAGTGTGGTGTGAAGGGAAGGGAAAAGAGATTCTTGAAGGGAGGACAGTTTGGAAGAGAAAAGGAGAGATAATAGACCTGGGTGGTGGAGAGGGATAGAAAGATGCTGGGTGGGTGGGCAGTCTGGAAACAAGAGAAAGAAGTTGGACCCAGAGATGGATGTGAGGGAGGGAGAAATGTTAGGTCTAGGGGTGGAATGGAGAGAGAATTAGCATCTCTTTTCCTTCCATCCCATTGCTCAGCATCAAGGGGGAGGGAAGAAAATAACAGAAAAGAGATGAAGTAATGTTGTACTATGGAGAGCGGGGAGAAAAGGAAGGGAGGTGGACCCACAGGAGGGCAGAAGGGAAAATAGGTGGGATAAGAAGATGCTAGGGGATGGGGGAAAAGGGACAGAGAGACATAGCCCATCCCACTCTCATTGCTTGATGGGTTCTGGAAATGGTAGAGCCATATGGAAGAGGACAAAGGAGGATGAGAAGATTAGTGCAAGAACAGTGAACACACAGGTAGAAATGTGGTAATGGGAAGTAGATAGAAGGAAATAAAAGGCTGGAAATGGATTGAGATGGGAGACCTAGTGACTGAGAAGAGATTAAAAATTGATAGCTGAAAATGGAAATGGTGAGATATGAGTGGACAGAGGCAGAAAAGAAAAGGGAGGAAAGAGCTGAAATGGAAAAATCAATATGTTAAAGATAGGCATAATGAGGGAATGGAACAAGATAGAAGAGGAAAAAAATGGACAGCTGACTCTGGAAAGAGAATTAATAGAAGATAGATAAAAAGCAGAAAGAGAAATGGGGACCAAGATGATGGAAAATCAAAATGTCCAGACAAGGTAGGAAAAAAGTGTTTTATTTTGAATTTATTAATTTGACTATGTTAGTTTTGGGATAGGTGCATCACAAATGTTTATGTATTGTATTCAGTGGTATAGCCACACAGCTGATTTGGAGGGAGGGGGGGACCAAATTTTCTCCCTGCCTAAATGCAATATATAAATACCTTAGCTGGTAGGGATCTCTAAGCCCTGCCAGCTGAAGACCTGCTTCTCCGGTCCAGCGACCAGAAATCTCCAAACTTTGCAGCTACTGGCAGTATTCCCGAGCTGCCACTGCTGCTCCGCCCCCTCCCCCTCAACCATCTATATTTGGTTTTCATGCATGCATGAAAGCCAAGTAGGTGTGGGAGCCAATGATGTGACTTGAGGACTACCACTCTATAACATCACTAAAATCCGACCCTTTCTGAGCACACTGTTAAGACCCTCATCACCTCTCACCTAGTTCTCACTGGCCTTCCGCTAAACCATCTCTCTCCCCTTCATAACTCTGCTGCATTCATATTCTACCAATGTCGTTATGCCCACACAATCCCTTTCCTCATGTCACTTTATTGGCTCCCTATCCATTTTCGCATACAGTTCAAACTCCTCTTACTGACCTACAAGTGCATTCACTCTGCAGCTCCTCAGTATAACTCCTCTCTCATCTCTCCATATAACAATATGACACTCATCATGTAAGTCTCTCTTATCTGTACCCTTCTCTACAGCCAACTCCAGATTCCATCCCTTCTACTTTGCTGCACCATATGCCTGGAACAAACTGCTTGACTTGATACGTCAAGCTCTGTCTCTGGCAGTATTCAAATCAATGCTCAAAGCGCATTTCTTTGAAGCTGCTTTCAAATCCTAACTCCAACCCACCTGCTAAGCACCCATAAAGGCCGCTAAATTGAATACGAGGCTTGGAAAAACTATGTTAGAGGCTACTTCTTATTTTGATTTTAGAAAACTGTTAAAGACCCATCTGTTATAGGTTGACGCCTTAATACGTTCCATGTTTTTACAAAAAAAATATCATGTTTTAACTGATCTACTCCAATTTTATCTGCTTATTTTACCACTGTATGTATTAACTTTTCTTGTTGTAAACCGCTTCGAACCTTTTGTTATAGTGGTATATAAAAAATAAATTATTATTATTATATCTATCTTAGCATTCCCTCTGTAATTCCCCACCTGAGCACTGTGTAAGGATGCACCTTTTTGTCCAGTTTGCCTCCATAATTAGATTGTAAGCTCTTTCGAGCAGGGACTGTCTTCTATGTTTGGTGTACAGCACTGCATAAGCCTGGTAGCGCTATAGAAATGAAATACTGCTGTCAGCTGCAGAACTTGGGGCTCCTTTTACAAAGCTGCGTTAGCGGCTTTAGCGTGCGTGACTTTTAATCACACGCTACCCCTGCGCTAGCCGAAAAACTACCGCCTGCTCAAGAGGAGGCGTTAGTGGCTAGCGCGTCTGGCGGTTTAATGCACGCTCTTAAACTGCTAACACGGCTTCGTAAAAGGGGCCCTTGGAGAATTCTGGTCTCTAGACCTGAGGAGGGGGAGGAGGTAGTCATCAATTGGTGAGGCTTGGGATTCCCCACCAGCTACACAAGGGAGATGTTCATTTTGAAGGGGCCTAAGCTCAAAGTATGGGGGTTGGAGCAGCCCCCCTCATGGTTATGCCAATGATTGTGTCCAGTATAAAATAAAGTTCTTGCCGAGTTTAACTTTTGAGGGTTACCTGTTCAGTTTTAGTATTCGTATTTCTATCTCCAATTTGTGATCCACTGTTCTGTATTTAGTGAAGGTTTGTCTATGTGAAAAATAAATGTTTTATTTGTGGTAGCAATTGCGGGTGGGGTGGGCAGAGAGAAAAGGGGCTTCCTCCTTAATATCTGCCCTGGGCTCCAGCATGTCTAAGACAGGCCCTGATTCTACCCTTATGTCTCAAATACAGTCCTGGGCTTTTAACTCCTTGCCAAAACCACAATTCGTTATTCCGTGTGGAGAGCAGGCTTAAACACCCACAGCATCTCTTCTGAGGATTCATCTGCAGCTTGTTCAAAAACATCCATCGTTCCACTTTATCCAAGCACTTCTACAAAATAGCTAACCTCTCCACATGATCCCTAACAGGTAGAACTATAAACTAATATCACCTGCAGATATAAAATACTGCACTCCAACTTCCTTAAAAATACATACAACTGGTGCCAAAAAAAAAGATTAAACAATAAACGGGATTTGTTTCTTATATTTAACAACAATTTTTTATTATTTCTATAGTGCTACCAGGTGCATGCAGTGCTGAACATTGGACATGCATGAGACGATCCCTGCTCAAAAGAGCTTACAATCGAATTATGACAGGCATACAGGACAAAAGGGGCGTCAGAACATAGTGCTCGTGTAGGGAATTAGAGGGGGCTGAAGAGGTGGTAGGGGACTATAGAGGGGATGACAGACAAATATGTTGGTAGGATTAGGATTTAAATGCAGCTTCAAATAAGTGGGCTTTCAGCCTGGATTTGAATACCGCCAGAGACGGAGCATGATGTAATAAGCTAGGCAGGTTTTTCCATGTGGCACAGTCATATCTTCATTTTTGGAGTGTCCCCAGCGCAGCAGCCATTCTCACAAGCTGCCAGTGCTGCCACAAAGCTTTCCCTCTGCTGCAATCTGCCCAGGTGGACCTAGGAAGTTGTGGTAGAGGGGGGGCACTTTATGTATATTTTTCAGCACTTGTGTGTATGCATGTATCTGTTTTCTAAAGGCATTATGGATTTGCTGCTAGGTCTGTGCAGTGTGTTCACACCCTGAAGCAGCCATGAATGTGAAATGCTGGCCATCATCAGTGTGACAGACCTTTCCTAACGCAAATAAGCCTTTTATTTGTTAATCTTTGGTATTTCAGTAGATTTACTTGCATTGCACAGAGCGCCAATTTAATTTGTATATGAGGAGATTTTTTTTATGCCTATGAGGTTTACTCTGTAATTCCTGTCACCTGGGATCTGAAGCTTTTTCCTCCTCATTTTTTCATTTTATTGGTTGCTCTGCTTCTCTGGGCACTTATTGTAGTGCCCCTGTATCAGTGTTTATGATACACATATGTACCTGTTTTGTTCCTGATACCAAGTAGAAGTGTGTTTGGTTACAGTATTTTTCTGCTTTCTTTTTTGTATTGGTGTCTATCTTTTTGAACCTTTTTATTATTAGGATGTAGGAGGGGGGTCAGCATTTCTAGTAGATGTGCCTCACAAACATCCCAGCAGAGCAGTGGGTCACCCCAGGGGGCAATACAGTCAACTTCATATAAAAGGTCTCAGGTACATATCTTACCATAACCCCTTATATCATATGGTGAGCCCTCCAAAACCTACCCAATACCTACTGAATCCAACTACACCAATAACTTTTATACAATACAATACATTAGTGATTTCTATTCCACCTGTGCCTTGCGGTTCTAAGCGGATTACAATTTAGAAGTCTGGACATATCCAGGAGAATTACAAAACAAAGAAGTAAGTATATAATAGGTTACGATGATGAATAATAATACATTCGGGATACAGTGGTGAGTTACACAACGTTGAAGGAAGCAGGTGTCACTTATGGGATGGTATAGTAGGTTATTGGTAGGTTTTGATGGGCTAACACCTTCTATCACAAGTTTAATAGTTAGAGTGAGATATGGGTCTGGATCTCCCTCTCTGTAGTCCACTGCACTGACCACCAGGCTATCCCAGACACCTGCTTGCTGCTCTACTAGGACTGAACATAACATCTGTAGCTAGCATACAGGTAAATATTACTGTTTCATTCACATCTTTGGGGTGGTGGGGGTGGTTGGGGGTGGGAGGTGTCGGTGACCACTGGGGGAGTGTGGGAGGTCATGCCTACCCCACTCCAGTAATCATCTGGTCAGTTTGAGCCCCAAATGTCCAAATTGTGCCCTGGATGTAAAATACTTGATTATGCCTGGAAAACATCCAAATCATAAGCATTGCGAGGGTAGGAGGTGCCCAGGGCAGTGATAACCCTCCCCCTGCACCTTCCTCTCCTCTCCATTCCTTCTTCGCCACACTCATGCTCTCCTTTTTAGGAAGTTATTAAAAACTTATTTGTTTGATAAGTTTGTAACTTAGGGCTCCTTTTACAAAGGCGCGCTAGGGCCTTAACACGTGGAATAGCGTGCGCTAAATTGCCACGCATGCTAGCCGCTACTGCCTCCTTTTGAGCAGGTGGTAGATTTTCGGCTAGCGTGCGGGATAGCGCGCGCTAATCCGGTGCGTGCGTAAAAAACGCTAGCGCACCTTGTAAAAGGAGCCCTTAATTATTGTTGTATCTCTGCTTATATGTATGTTTTACTGATTGTACAGCCCTTCTTTGCTGTGAACCGCCTGGAACTTATGGTTGGGCGTTATACAAGAATAAAGATTATTATTATTATTATTTAAACCACATTTTGGATGCCATTTTTTGAAAACAAGCCTCTTATATTGTCAATTTATTTAATTTTAAATAATCCTGAACACAGTGTCTATGAATTTGAAATGGCACACTGATGATTGTTTTTTTTATGGGGGGATGGGGAGAGGGAGTTCTGTCTACCTGTCTAGCTTGCTTAGGTGCTCATGTTAGATGGCAGTGTGGTTGTGTTTATATAAGGTGCACCTAGGTTATCTTGTTCTTTGAGTATATGTTTTTCATGGACAGTGTGGGCACCCTGAAGTGTTCAATGCCCAGAGATCATGGCACTGTATTTTAGTGGAGAACTCTCATGAAGATGAAGATGGCAGAGCATTGCTGGCTATGGGGAAGGGCTTGGCTATGTGACCCTTGGCTTTGTGACCCTTGGCAAATGAAATAACTCTCCATTACCCCATGTATAAAAAGTTTGTATGTGATTTTGTTCCTCACATAGATTTGTGGATAAGCGGGTTATAAATAATTTTAAATAAAATAAATTTAAATTAAATATTAGATGCTTAGGTGACATCTCTATAGGTGGTATAGGTGCCTGGGGAGATATGATTGCTGCTTATGTTTACCAAAAGCATACAGATTGATGCCCAGATCTTCTATGCTACAGTATGGTCCAGCCTCTATCCCTTGGGAGCAGACAAGTTTATTTCCCACTTGGATGCCATCTGGAGCTGTCTAGAGAAGGGCCACTGTGTAATGCAAAACCAGAAACAGGTTGTCATGATTGTATAGGACACTTGTCCCCAACATGCAGCCCCCAGGGTTACATGTGGTCTCCAAAGTCCTCCATTGCATCCCTCAAAACAGTTGGCTAAAATGTGTTTCAAATCTTGCTCATTTTATTTAGTAACTGCATACAATCTCTGAAGTATGTTACTCAGGTGTCTCATTTATGGAATTTGCTACTGTTGACAATCCAAAATCAAGTGAGTTTTTAAAAAATATATCTGGTAGAATCAATATTAGTATTAATTTATGAAGTTTAAGGGAAGATCATGCCAAACAAACTTACTGCACTTCTTTGAGGGGGTATACAGCCAATTGGACAAAGGGGAACCCGTAGACATCATTTACCTCGACTTCCAAAAGGCCTTTGACAAGGTACCCCATGCCCGGATATGCCCTCTAAAAAGAGAACATGTCCGGATAAATCCAGACATCTGGTATCCAGTTTGAACAAGCAGATCAAGGCAGTTTACAACATTAGTAGTATGTGTAAGCTTGAAATCTTTTGGTGGCTCTTGGAGCTTTCTCATATTCACTCTGCGGCCTTTTACATGAAAAGATTGGAGACTGCTGGTGTAGGGCAAGACATGCCATGTGCATTCTGAGTGCAGGAAGGCACATGTAAGTGGTGGGCCCAATGCCATTTACATTGTGTAACCTACATGAGGACCCAGCATAAAATTTTGCTACTTATGGATGTAACCATAGATACTCAACTATTTTCCACTTGCAGGCATCCTCTATACCAGAAACCACAAATATCAAGTTACCATTGCTCCATATGTGCTGCCATCAAAGGGGGGGGGGGGGGAGGAGGGAGAGGAACAGGGTAAAATATGCTTATTTTAGATTGGCTTCTATGTTCATTACTGCCTATATAAAATACTGGCCCAAAGAGACATCTCTTTTATTAAAAATACTTTTTTTTCCCCTAAAATATGGTTCCACATAACCTAGAATAAAAATACTAACATGAGATAAGATTTTTTACCCCTTTAAAAGTAGAAATCATGTTCTGGATCAATGTAACATCAAATGAGGTGCTTAAAACACACTATTTAAGTGGAGTGGGCTGTAACTCTGGAGAGGTGGGTTCAGTTCCCACTATAGCTGTTCTCTCAGGGTTTCCGCAGCTGGCATTGTGCTTATTGCAGATTTCCGGGTCTTGCTGCGTCTGTGTCAGGTAGAAACCGACGTTTCAGCCATCATGCTGTGGCTTTCTTCAGGGTATGCTCTGAAGTCTGCAGTGTTACTTTGGAAACAGTGGGTTCACTGACCTGGTTGGGAACAGGGCAATCCAACAATTTGCAGTCACACTGCAGACTTCAGAGCATACCCTGAAGAAAGCCACAGCATGGTGGCTGAAACGTCGGCTTCTACCTGACAAAGACTCAGCGAGACCTGGAAACCTGCAACAAGCACAATGCCAGCTGCGGAAACCCTGAGAGAACAGCTATAGTGGGAACTGAACCCACCTCCCCAGAGTTACAGCCCACTCCACTTAAATAGTGCGGAAATCCTGAGAGAACATCTAACCCAGCTCCACAGGGAGAGCATCTTTAAATCTACCAGAGACTTTTTCCAGTCTATGGACTTTCACAATAAAACTCAAATTTCTGACCAACTGACTTTCCAGTCAAAATTCAAATTGGTAGGCTGCCCTGTTCCCACTCAGGTCAGTGAACCCACTATTTCCACAGTCACACTGCAGACTTCAGTGCGTACTCTGAAGAAAGCCACAGCATGATGGCTGAAACGTTGGTTTCTACCTGACAAAGATGCAGCGAGACCTGGAAACCTGCAACTCCCACTATAGCTCTTTGTGACCCTTGACAAATGATTTAACTCTCCATTACCCCAGGTATAAATAGTTAGATGATGAGCCCAATAGGAACAGAGAAAGTAACTGAATTTAAAGTGTAAAACACATTGGCTGTACCCCAGAAAAGCAGTTTAAGGCAATCAAATCAAAATATAAAAGCCATAAATTTGTGATATACATAGCTCAAAATATGCAAAGAAACCATTGTACAAAAAAAAAAAAAAAAAATCTAATTTTCTTCAAAAATGTAATCTCAATAATGCTATCATTTATTTTACAGAGAAGTGAACTGAAGTATCAAAATATATTTGTTCCTGTTTTGCTGCATCTCAAGTATGAGTATCGTTTTTAAGATGCAGCACCTGAATTTCATCAGTGTTATTAGAAAGCTTTCTTCTGTACAGGAGGAATGAACAAGAACAATTGTTACTTATAATTCAAAGCTGGCTTGCATGGGAAAGACATGTGGCATCAGGAAAATGTAATTAATTTTGGTAATATAAGCCTTCATAAATTATCAAGTATTCCCAAAAGCAGCCCTGAAAAACTTACAGAAAACATGAGCTGCCTTTTAATGAGTTACTTTCCTTGCAAGCGGGATTTTTTTTTTAATTTTCAGAGTGTACCACCAAAGTCACCTTTGACAGAAAAATCATAATTTACATCACATCTAAGAACAAAGAATAAGCAGGAATTTTTTTAAGATGGTAACTGCTCCCGGATTCTATATATGGCTCTTTGAGTTGCATTGCACAAATCTGGGAATGTGCCCAATGTTCACGTGCAACTTAATTGAATAATTACCCAATCAGTGCCAATAATTGGGCAGTAGCAGTCAATTAATGACACTAATTAGCAATTGTTAGAATTTACACATGCATCCTTTTAGGCGTATTCTGAGGTACCCATAAATGTGTTTCTTTAGATTTATTAACCGCTTTTCATTAAGAGGTTTACCCAAAGTGAATGGTACTCTTAAGTATTTTCCCTATCTGTCCTATCTTTTGGAGTGGATATTCAGCCCCCAACAATCAACAAATTTTAAGCTGCTTACAATTACAGGTTGAATTAACTCCTGATATTCAATGATGGGCCATGATTGGGCTCTGGCATTGAATATCTGAGTATATATGGTCACCCAGAAATTATCCAGGTACCAGCTGATAGTCCGACCTGTGCCTGGCTAGCTCTTTATCCACGTATCTAGCTGGTTAACAGACTGAATTTAGAGTTAAGTTCCAGATCGGCTTAGACACTTTGAGCTTGTCAACAACAGGCCTGTATAAAGATTGCATCTAAACCTCAAGAGACCTTAATTCTATTTTACCATGCCAGTGAAGTAACAGGCTTCAGCATATTTTGTGTTAATACAGAGCAGTGCTTCTCAGCCCAGTCCTCTGGACATACTTAGCCAATCAGTCTCCTTGGTATGTGAATCTTTCTGATGCACCGGGAGGGGGAATACCCGTCATTCTGAGCATATGACCCTATAGACAGGAGGGAGTGGGCTTCCCTCCTGCTGATTTGTCATCCGAAGGTGTGGGGTGTCAGAGGTCCAAGAATGTTGGGAGATGTGGGGTGATTTCAGGGGGTCTGGGGATGTTGGGAGACATCAGGAGTCCAGAGGTGTCAGGGGGACGTTGGGGAAGGGGTGTAGGGCTTGGTGGCTCTTTTTTTTATTTGGTTAGTTTGGAGGTTGTACTGGAGGAAATTGATGCCTGTGAAGGAGGGAGAGAGGAATCTCTCTTCTAATTCAGCTGATCCTGGCAGGGTGAATCCCCATCAGCTGAGCAGGCAGGAATCCTCAAAACCGACTCAGCCGATGGGGATTCCCCTACCGCAATCAGCCAAGGTTGTTGGGTACGTCTACAAAACTTGCTGTTGTGCGTTTTTCATTTAGAAGTTTTTATTTTTGAAAATAGCCAAAAAAAATAGCCGTACTAAGGACCAAAACATCTACATAAGTCACCCAACGTTGTTGGTTCAGCTGAGAACTTTTCAGTGGCCCCTTGTATCTAGGTACCTGCTAACTGAAAGTAGCCAAGCCACGTTCCAAAATGCTAACCCAGACAGCAAGGCTATCTACAGTATGTGGAGGTTGAGGCTGTTAGCTTTTTCTACAGAATCAGGGATGTTGTCTGGTAGTGGTTGCAACCAGAATGGAAGACAGTAGTGGAAATAGCAAAGATCATTCTCCTAGAATTGGTGACAGAGAGCTGACTCAGCATATCCAAGTTAAGCTCCCAGAAACGCTTTACCATCATAAGAACAGTAGAATTATCATACTGGGACAGACCAAAGGTCCATCAAGCCCAGTAATCTGTTTCCAACATTGGCCAACCTAGATCCCAAGTACCTCGCTAGAACCCTAGCAGTAAAATAGATTTTATGCTGCTTATCCTTGGAATAAGCAGTGGATTTACCCCAAGCCATCTCAATAATGGCCTATTAACTTCTCTTTTAGGAAATTATCCAAATCTTTTTTAAACCCCCACTAAACAAAGTGATTTCATCACATTCTCCAGCAATAAATTCTAGCATTTAATTATACGTTGTGTGAAGAAATATTTTCTCTAGTTTGGTTTAAATCTACTACTTAGTAGCTTCATTGCATGCCCCCTAGTCCTAGTATTTTTAGAAAGCATGAACAAGGAATTCACATCTACTCTTTTCACTTCACTCAGTATTTTATAGACCTCTGTCATATCATCGCTGAGCCGTCTTTTCTCCAAGATGAAGTGTCTTAGCCACTTTAGCCTTTCCTCATAAGAAAGTTGTCCCATACATTTTTCTTATCCTTCTCTGTACCTTTTCTAATTCTGCTATATCATTTTTGAGATACAGCAACCAGAACTGCACACAATATTCGAGTTGCAACTGTACCATAGAATGATACAATGGCATTATAACATTTTCATTTTTGTTTTCCATTCCTTTCCTGAAAACTCCTAATATTCTATTTGCTTTCTTAGTCGCCACCACATATTAAGCTGAGGGTTTCAATATATCCTCAACAATGCCACCTAGATCCTTTCCCTGGGCAGGGACTCCTAACATAGAACCCAGCATCACGTAGCTATAGTTTGGGTTCCTCTTTCCCACATGCATCACTTTGCACTTGCTCACATTAAACGTCACTGCCATTTAGATGCCTGGTCTCCCAGTCTCACAAGGTTTTCTTGCAATTTTTCACAATCCTCTTGCGATTTAACAACTTTGACCAACTTTGGGCCAGTTTTACAAAGCCGCGCAGCAACAGCCCCGAAGCCCTTTAAATCTCTTTGGGCTTTGGGGCCGTTACAGCGCAGCAGCCACTAGCTCAGCTTTGTAAAACAGGCCCTTTGTGCCATCAGCAAATTTAATTATCTCACTAGTTATTTCAATCTCTATATCAGTGTTCTTCAACCTTTTTGCACCCGTGGACCGGCAGAAATAAAAGAATTATTTAGTGGACCGGCAAACTACTAAGACTGAAATTAAAAAGAAAAAACATTTCCACCCCGTCTCCGTGAGCTCGGTCCCTGCAAACCATCTGATCCCATCTGTACAAGCCGCAGTTATGATTTTATATTGAATATATTTTATTAAAGTATAAAAAGAAACAATATTCTGTACAATTGTCATTTTATAAATACAAATATACAGGGCAAGGACCAAGAAAATCCGCCTCCCCTCCCCTTCACATATATCCTCTCTACTATCAAGAAAACTGAACAAGCCAAGTTATTACAGAATGCTACACAGAAATATCATGCTAACAGAATACTGCAGTCACACATGACAGGAATAGTGTTAGGGAGTGCTACTAGGGCAACTGTCCCCTGGTCCGAGAGAGCCCTAAGCCAGCTGGAAGCTAAAGATGCACTGCCTGGGCTTTGCAGTCCCCAGTTATGTCTATAGCAGGATATATATTTCAAATCTGATATATTCTAATGACAAAATAGAAATAAAATTATTTTTTTCTACCTTTTGTTGTCGCTGGTTTCTGCTTTCATCTTCTTTTCATTCTTTTCCTACCAGCGTCTGCCCTGTCTTTTCAATCCAGCATCTGCCCCTTCCATCCACTGTCTGCCCTCCCCCCTTCCATATGTATCTGACTTCTTTCTATACCCCTCTACCCTTTCCATCCAGCCTGTGCCTCCTCTCTCCTTTTTACATCATTCATTCCAGCTTCACTGCTTTCTTCATTTTTATCTCTCCTACACCAGATCGAGCATCTTTATCCCTCTCTCATTTCTCTGCTGACCCCCTTTCCAGCATCAATCTCTCTCTCTACTTTCTCATTCCTCTCTCTCCTCTTTCCCTCATCTGATCTCTCCATTCCACCCTGACCCTTTCCCCTCCTGTAATCTCCCTGCCAGCTGTTTCCTTCCTTTTTTCCTTCTCCCTTCCCTCCTCCCCCTGTCCAACAGTAACTCTCTTCCCATCCCTTTCCCTCTTCCCCTCCCAGCAGCATCTCTCCTTCTACCTCCCTCCAGGTCCAGTAGCAGCTCTCCCTTTATCCAGCAGCTTCCAAGCCTCCAACAATGGCTCCCTCCCCTTTCAGCAGCTCTCAGTATTTGCCTGCAACAGCGATTTACTTAGACAGCCTTGGGTCCATTTCCACCTCTGAGGAAAGAGGAAGTTGCCGGTGAATCACTGCCCTGGCAAGTACGAGAGCTACTGGGAGGGGAGACAGCCACTGTCGAAGGCTCCCCATGATTTTGCTCCCACGCACGATGACCATCTCCCTTCCACCTGAACCTGTACCTGCAGCTCTCTCTCTTCCACCTGCACCTTCCCTGCATCCCTCTTTGGCGACTCGGCAGGGGTGGCGATCATGACAGGTTGCCAACATCAAGACCTTCCCTCTCTAAGTCCCGCCTATTTTATTTCAACTTCCTGTTTCCGAATAGGTGAGACTTACAGAGGGAAGGCCCCGACGTCGGCAGCCTGTCTTGATTGCCCGAGGCTGGGTGGAACAGCAGCCTTCCGCCAACAACACTGCAATCAGCAGGAAATTTAACCGCTGACTTGATCTCGCCAGCCCTGCGTGGACCGGCAGGAATTTTCTGCGGACCAACACCGGTCCGCGGACCAGCGGTTGAAGTACACTGCTCTAGATCATTAATAAATATGTTAAAAAGCAGCAGTCCCAGCACAGACCTCTGCAAAATCCCACTATTTACTCTTCTCTCTTAAGAATATTGACCATTTAAACCTACTCTCTGTTTTCTTCTTGGGGCATGCATTTTAAATGCACATTTATTGCCAAGCAGTTTTATTAAATATATTCCTGCATGTAAAACGGGCTTTAGTCCTTTTGTGCTGTATTAACAGCAATAGTTTAATCTTAACTGACACATGGATCACAAAGAGTTTTCTATCAGGAAAACAGTTTTATAAAAATAACCTCCCGTTTTACAAAAGTGTGGAAGAGTTTTTTTTAGTACCGGCTGGAGCGTTGAATGCTCTGCGCTGCTCTGACAGTTCCTATGAGCGTTGGAGCAGTGCAGAGCATTTAGCGACAGCATTCCAGCCAGCACTAAAAACCTCTTCCATGCTTTTGTAATAGGGGGAGGGGGAGGAGAGGGTGGTACATGAACTAACTGGAAAATAAGATCACTAAGGTGCATTAACCAATTAACATGCGCTAATCGATTTAGCTCACGCTAAACGCTAACGCATGCATGTTAGTCTATGGATGCGTTAGCGTTTATTGTGCACAAATTCAATTAGCGCATGCTAATCGGTTAGCACACCTTAGTAAAAGAGGGAGTTACTGCCCAAAACAACAATTTGATTACCTAGCTGTTATCTTTCCAGATTATCACATGGCAAACAGGTTTCATGTACTAGAGGGATCTTCCCCATTTTTATGTCTAAGAAAAAAAATACTTAGTACGTAGGGCCCTGAGCCAATATGCAAGGAAGAGAAAAACTAAAGTGTAACAGAACAGCTGAAATATCGTTTGCATGTAATCATCTTTGGCTTAATGAAACTACTGCCCTTCAGCTCAAGAGAATAGTGCAAAGAAAATATTGAAGTCATTTGCAAAAACATTATTTTAATTAGACTAAATGTGATTCAATTACTTGAGTTGTCTGGATTGTTTAATATTCAGACGGTTTTACTAAGCTGAAATTGCCAAATAAAGAAATAAATCCCCACAATCTTCATTATGCTGAAAAGTGCAGCAGATGATGGAAGGAAAAGAGATCCACTGTATAATGCTTTACTTGGAAAAAATTAATTAGACTGTTCTATGCGATACACAATGAGCTACTAGAACATTAGAGGGGTTGTTTCACCGTTTTTAATAACTTTTATTTATAAATTTTTCAAGAACTATACAAGAAAAAAAAAATAAACATAAAAGAAATACCAGCAAATAGAACGAGCGGCTGTAGTTCTAACTGCTACAAAGCTCAAATTATTCTTTAGATTAAAACATAATATCAAATTGTATAAATTAGAAGATGTACTAATCTAATCTAATCTAAAATTGAGAGTAATATGTATCTAAAATACTCCAACCTATAATTTCTTCATATTTTCTGAGGGCACATAAAATATTCCAACACTCGTGATATGAAACATTTAAATTATTTTTCCAATAAAGAACAATAATATGTAAGGCTTAAGCAATCACAAAATCAAACAATCTAGAGTAGGTGGGACTTATAGCAATATTGGGATCAGTTTTGAGAATGAGAAGGAAATGAGAAAATCACTCTTTAGCCAGCTCTAGCAATGAGGAAGATGCCTTGGATTCAGCCACGCAGCGTTAATCCAGACTTGTAGACAAATCCAGACAAATTGTCAGTGCAACACTTAGGCCCTCTTTTGCGGAGGTGCGCTAACCGATTAGCAAGAGCTAATCTATTTAGCACGCGCTAAATGCTAACGCATGCATGTTAGTCTATGGACACATTAGCGTCTAGCGCGCGCTAATTCGATTAGCGTGCACTAATCGGTTAACGCACCTTAGTAAAAGAGGGGATTAGGGGTTCTTTTACTAAGGCGAGCTAGCCTTTTTACTGCACGCTAAATATTAGCGTGCACTAAACGCTGTGTCCATTATATTCTATGGACTGTGAAGATTTAAAGAGGTACTTTTCCACGTTAAACCTCATTTGCCAAGTCACGACCCATTTCTCGAGCTATATGCACACCTTAATAAAAGGACCCCTAAGTGACTAAGACTTAGTCTTAGTAGAAGTGTAGGGTTACAATGTCTCCAACCCCACACCGGCTCTGTGATGTAAACAAAATATATAAAAAAGACTTTTCCTCTCTCTGTTAGGTCTTCGTTCACGCTCACTGTCTAACATCAGATCTGGCAGGATACACATTTCAAATCTGACATATTGTAATCACAATAGTAACTCACTACTTACGAACAGCAATGGTTAAGAACCTCTTTAAATGTGCCACACAACTAGAAAATTATAGGTTCCACATGCAATTGACTTTGATACTGATCCAGAGGGAAAGACCTCAGAAGCCTGCACCATACACAGAATAATCAATTCCAGAAATGGTATCTTCAGCAGGACAGGCTCTCTATCATAGGTCATAAAACCCTCTCATGTAACCGATTACCACAAATTATTCAATGGTGTATCAAACACCTACACAATGCAATCTGTAAAAATTGAAAATAATGCACTTATCTTTTTTAACGATAAGAGCCCGACGGGACCCGTTTCGCCAGACTATTGGCTTCGTTGGGGGTACTTTTTGACAGCTGTAAAACAACAAGAAAAAAGACAAGTGCTTAGCCTTCATTCAAGACATCAAAACATCCACGCAATTGTCTCAAAAATGCAATTTTTACCGATTGCATTGTGTAGGTGTTTAATACACCATTGAATAATTTGTGGTAATCGGTTACATGAGAGGGTTTTATGACCTATGATAGAGAACCTGTCCTGCTGAAGATACCATTTCTGGAATTGATTATTCTGTGTATGGTGCAGGCTTCTGAGGTCTTTCCCTCTGGATCAGTATGAAAGTCAATTGCATGTGGAACCTATAATATTGTAATCACAAAACAGAAAATAAAATTATTTTTTCTACCTTTTGTTGGTCCCAGGCTCTGGTTGTCTTCTGATCACTCGCTTGCCAGGGTCTCTTGCCCATTTGTCGTTTTCTTCTTTTTCGGTGCTAACCATCCATCTTCCATCTCTGTCCTCCCCTTACATTTCTCTTCCCTCCCCCAGCAGTCTAGCATCTTTCCTTTTTTATCTCCATCCCCGCAGCTGCAGCAATGGACCTCACCATCCTCAGATCCACCATCTCTCCTTTTATCAACTACCCTTTCATCCAGCATCTCTCCCTCCTTCTCCACCACCCCAGGGTTCACCATCTTTCCCATTCTCTTCCCAACTACCCTCCTATCCAGTATCTCTATCCCCTTCTTCTCACCATCCCTTGGGTCCAACTTCTCTCCTTTTCTGTTCCTTCCCTCCCTCCATCCCATTGTCCACCATCTCTCTCCCTCTCCTCTGTTTTATTTCTTCCCCATCCACCCCACCCTTCCCTCAGTCCGGCATATGCACGTCTGGACCTCTAAGTATCTTAATTAAAAATTTGGCCCGCGACTTATCCTTTTTTCAGATTTTGGCCCCTTATATGATTGAGTTTGACACCCCTGGTCTAGAGTATATGTAGGAAGGTACATGAGATGTTTGTGAGAGGGCAGTGTAAGTTGGTGCATATGACTTTGGAAGTACAAGGGAGGTAACTTTAAGAGTGGCTTTCTGTTTCTTCTGTCATCAGTTGTTTTTGTTATTTTCCCTGTCTTTGCTTGTATTGTTATAGAACAAAATTGTAGGAAGGGTGTGGTGGTGCGGAAGCTTTTGGAACAGAGCAGTGGTCAAAATTCTTCAGGTCTAATAGTGTCTCATACAAAGTAATGATATATATTTTGGTGGCTCAGTTCTCTGAAAATATTGACTCAATATTTAAGGCTCCTTTTACAAAGGTGCACTAGCTCAAAATCTACCGTCTGTTCAAAAGGAAGTGGTAGTGGCTAGCGTGCAGGGCAATTTAGTGCGCGCCATTCCTCGCATTAAGGCTTTAGCGCGGCTTTGTAAAAGGAGCCCTTACAGTTTTCAAACTTGTCCAAAGTATTCACATTTTCTTCCTGCATTCCAGATTTGGTGAAATGCTTCTTTTATTGGAGAGTTATTGTGGCACAGATGGACAAACAGGCAGACAGATAAACACTGAACTATTTTATACAATTCTTTCCAATATTCAATTTATTCAAAAGTATAATACAAATGAAGAAACTACTAAGCCAAAAAAAGCAAACATCCACATATCACTACTACTACTATTACTACTACAACAACAACTATTTATCATTTCTGTAGTGCTGAAAGGCATATGCAGCGCTGTACATTTAATATTCAATAGATAGTCCCTGCTCAGAAGAGCTTAAAATCTCAGGATTGGGGTGTTTCTAGCAGAAGGAATGATACAGTAGGTAGAGGTAACTGATGATGGGTGAGTGAGTTAAGAGATAAAAGCAGTTTCACCAGCATGTGTTATGTTACAATCTTATATCCCTCGGAACTCTTGCAAATCAGAGTTCAAGGCGGGTTACAGGCAGCATAATACTACACAGAGTTCTGTATAGGGTAAAACATGTTATATAGAGTTATACATATTCCATAAAGTTATCAACTTATACAGTATAGGCTGATACATCAGAATATTAGCTGATTATTAACACTGTCTTTATTCCAAGTAACTTGTATTAGTCTGCATTCCACTGAGCCCCTGGTAGGGATTTCTATAAAATATGCTTTTAGGTTTTTGCAAAACAGTGTATAAATGGTGGTTGTGCAAATTTCAATGGGAAGTGAGTTTCCACACTTGCTATTTTGTATGTCATTGCTTTCTAGTCATTGCTTCTTTAGCAAATCATGAACCAAATTCGTCATGCTTTTAGCACTCAAACTTTATTCCGTTCAAAGGGTTAATTCAGCTCATCTTCTGATAATACAACCAAACGTTGATAGGCTTTAGTAAAATTTCTTCAGGGAAATCACTTAGGAATTTGCACTACAAATTAAATGTGTCTCTTCTGGATGGCTTGCCGACTTTACACATATTAATATTTGCCTGGGAACTATTTTCCATTACAGTTTCAGCTGCAGCAAATTAGAAAAGGGTAAACAGGTCAAATATAGAAAAGGATTTTAATAAAGGGGAAGCATCAAAATAAAAATCCAACAAGTAACTTTCTACTTCTACTTTTCAATTATTTTTATTGTTCCAGGTGCTTTGTTTAAACTATATTAGATAGTAAGTTATGCTATTATTGTATCAAGGGCTGTCTATGGGGTCCTTTTACAAAGGTGCGTTAACGTTTTTAATGCACGCACCGGATTAGCGTGCGCTATAGTGCATGCTACTCGAAAAACTACCGCCTGCTCAAGAGGAGATGGTAGCGGCTAGCACGGGGGGAGGGGGGGGGGCATTTTAGCGCATGCTATTCCGAGCGTTAAGGCCTTAGTGCACCTTTGCAAAAGGAGCCCTATGTCTGACACTCGACACTAGATTTCATTTCAGACAAAAATGGGACAAAATTGGTCTAAAAACAAATAATACATATAAACCCCATACAAACTTAGGGGGTCTTTTACTAAGGTGCGCTAGCTGATGTAGCGCACGCTAAATGCTAATGCGCCCATTATATTCTATGGATGTGTTAGCATTTAGCGCGTGCTAAATTGGCTAACGCACCTTAGTGAACATAAGAACAAAAGAACCATCATCTCCAGATCAGACCTTCGGTCCATGAAGTCCGGCGATCTGCACACGCGGAGGCCCAGACAGGTGTACCCCTGGCGTAATTTTAGTCACCCATATCCCTCTATGCCTCTCATGAGGAGATGTGCGTCTAGTTTGCTTTTAAATCCTAGAACGGTGGATTCCGCAATAACCTCCTCTGGGAGAGCATTCCAGGTGTCCACCACACGTACGTGAAGCAGAACTTCCTGATATTTGTCCTGGACTTGTCCCCCCTTAGCTTCAGTCCATGTCCTCTTGTCCGTGCCACGTTGGACATTGTAAATAATTTTTCTTCCTGCTGTATTTTGTCGATTCCTTTCAGTATTTTGAAAGTCTCGATCATATTCCCTCGCAGTCTCCTTTTCTCAAGGGAGAACAATCCCAGTCTCTTAAGTCGTTCCTCGTATTTCAGTTTCTCCATACCTTTTACTAGGGAACTAGTGAGCCATTTTTATTATAAACAATTTAAAAATAGCATATTTTTGGTCAAAGCTCTAATTTCTTCCAGTTTCTAAAAGACAAGAAAATAATGGACAAAACCTAGAAAGCTCTCTTTTGAATAGGGGGTCCAGGGTTGGAAATGGAATATCCAAGTTGGCACATTCATATATTACAAAGGTCTAAGCTACATGCAGAGGTTTTTATAAAACATCTCTAAGGACAGGAGGGACTATAAATAGGGAAAGAGATTTGTATACTGCTTTTTTGTAGTTTTACAGCTACACTCAAAGTGGTCTACATATAGGTACTTTAAGCATTTTTCCCTGTCTGTCCTGGGGCAGTGGAGAATTAAGTGACTTGCCCAATATCAGAAGGAACAGTTTGGGGTTTGAACCCACAACCTCAAGGTGTAAAGGCTGTAGCTCTAACCACTGCACCACACTCTCCTCTGATGATACTGATTTGCCTTGTGGGCAAATCACTTTCAACACCTTCAAAAGCAGAACTGCATCACTTGGGGACTTGCCTTGGTAAGCGTTGACAATTACATTAATTTTACAGTTGAAGGAACAGAGTGAAATAATTCTTAGGGAATTATCAATGGGGTTGAAACACTAGAGAGGTCATTGCCCTCAATGATATAAATCTTAGGTCAAATGAGCAGTTAGCCGACATGCCTGTCTCAGAGCAGATTTATATGCCAATATCAATATTTTTAAGCTATTGTCCTCATATAATAGGAAATGCAAGAATGCTTTCTGGCTACCAAACATACTCGTATAATACAAATTGTGCCGTTGCAGCTTTTACAGGTATTGAAAAACTTTCAATAGCTATTTACATGTGTGGAGCTTTTGTACAATTTGCAAATATAAAAGTCACACGAGCCTTCTAAAATTACCTTCATAATCATAAATGTGTGCATAAAACATAGTTCTTCCTGTATCTGATTATGGGGGAATACTGCCCCAATATTCAAGCAAGGCAAGAAGCAAGAATCTTATAGAAACCCAGGTCCTACGAGGGGCCACTGAAAAATTCTCAGCCCAACCAAGAAGAGAATGATGTGGAGCCTTGAAACTTACAAGTTATTTCACACTTTTCTTATTTATTTACTTTATTCATTTTATATCCCTCCTCCCCAACAAGCTCAGAACAGGTTAAAGGTCATCATACATAAAGATAGTCTAGACGGGTTACAGGTTGACATACATATTCTTGACACTTTTCGTTTCATTTCCTATCATTGAAATGATGGCTCCACATCATTCTCTTCTTGGTTGGGCTGAGAACTTTTTAGCGGCCCTTCGTATTAGTCATAAACTTTCTTTTTTTTTTTAATGTGGTGAAAGAGATGGGTTCGTGAAAATGTTTTCACATAAGCCCAACTTCTGTGGAGATAGATGGCTGCCTAGAGATGTAGGTCTGATGCGAAGGACCCTCCTGCTGACGGTAAGAGTGGTGAAGCTGGACTGAGATTCCCCAAATGCTAGTCGTAGTTTGTGCAAAGAATTTGCCTCAATTGTATATCATGCTCAAATGAAAATGCACTTAAAATACATCCAACGGGGCTCATTTCACTAAGGGCTCTTTTTACAAAGCTGTGCTAGCGGTTTTAGCGTGTGCTAGCCGAAAATATACTGCCTTTTTAAAAGAAGGCGGTAGCAGTAAGCACACGTGGCAATTTAGCGCATGCTATTCTGCGCATTAAGGCCCTAGTGCGGCTTTGTAAAATGAGACCTAAACTAAACTAAATTAAAACTTAGCTTTATATATCGGGTTATCAACCAGAGGAAGCTCGACACGGTTAACAATAATTAATAAAGATATGCTAGAATGGGAGGATCCAAGATGACCGCATGAGAGGTTGTTTGAGTTTCACTCTCCCTGAAGCTCCTTCAAATTTCCTTTTACTTCTAAACTTTGTCACCTTTTCTGAGCAAATGCCGAAGAGGAGGGGACGCAGCGCTGCTGGAGCCTCGCAGCGCTCCAGAACGGCCGTCTTCGGCAACATCGAGGAGCTGGTGAGGAGAATGCAGGGCACGCCAATATCTTCGGGGAGTCCCCTGCAGGAGACGCATGGTGGAGGCACATCTATGCCGTTCTCCATGGGGTTGGAGACATCGCTGAGCCCCGAAGTGAGAGCAGCTCCTCCACGCCCTCAGTCCACCAGTTCCCCGTGAGAGGAGGTACTTCCTGAGATCGTAGTTCACCTCCTCCCGGAGGCTAAGGAGAACAACAGGGGGACTGTGTTGCAGGATTCCCTGCCGGAGCAGAGGAGTCTGAGTGTGGAGACTGAGGAGGAAGCGGTGGGGGATGAGCGAACTCGACAGACTGTTGTACGAGACACGTTGCCAGAGGGTGAGCTGACAAAATTAAACTTACAATCTTTTCAAATTGAGAAGCCCCGAGAGGTAACATTGGACTCTCTGTGGGATCTTGTAGCCAATTTGGCAAGATCCATAAATCCGCAATTACAACAATTAGAAAAGAAACTTAATGACCACGAAACCGAGATTAAAAATTTAAAGACTGGACTTGAGGACTCTAACACTTCAGTACAGAATGTCCATCAAGAATTAAAAGTCTCCAAACAAATTACTGAAGCATTAATTAAAGACAACACTAACTTAAGAAGGAAGATGGAGGCAATGGAAAATTTTTCTCGTAATAATAACCTTAGACTGATTAATTTCCCCAGGGTTCCTATGATAGCCCCTAGGGAAATGTTGAAACGCTATATGACGGAAGTATTGGAGCTTTCTGAAGAGTCATTACCACCATTTACGCAGGTCTATTATCTTCCAAATAAGACCCAGGACCAACAACAACAACAGAAATTGGGACATGATTTAATGAATATATCTAATATTTTGGAAATATCTGATAAAGAATTAGTGACCCCAGCCACTTTACTTTTGACAGTAGCTCTCGCACCAGACAAAAACTGGTTGCTGAGACTTTTCTTTAAAAATAAACAAAAATAATTTTTAGGTTGTAAAATTCAGATGTTCCCAGATTTGGCTAAGGATACGCAGAGAAGGAGACGAGAATTCTTGTTAAGGAAACCTGGTGTTATATCCCTGGGGGCGACCTTTTACTTGCGACATCCATGTAAATGTGTAATTAATTATCGTTCTCATAAATTTGTTTTCTTTGAGTCATCTCAACTGACAACCTTTCTCTCAACTTCATGTCTGGAGACAGTAGAGTGCTCAGCTTAAGAAGGGGTGCTTTAATCTCATTCAACTAGTTATGGCTTTTGTTAAATGTAATTACTTTGATTCGCCTATTACCCACCTTGGATCGTTTTGAGGACTTGAGTTGAAATTTATGCTTATATCTGATATCCTTTTATATATGTTTTCATTTGTATTAATTTCTTGCTGAATTTCCTTTCTGTACAAGTTTATGCTTGATTATATTGAAAAATTAAATAAATACATAATTAAAAAAAAAAAAGATATGCTAGAACTGCAAAGAGATTAATTTTCAAAATGTTTAGAAAATAGAAAAGTTTTTAAAGATTTACGGAAGGATTGGAAAGGAATGGGACATCTAAAAATTAAAGGAAGTTCATTTCATAATTGGGAAAATTTAAAGCCAAAGAGAGGCTGAAATTCTTGACTCCTTTAATTCCTTTCCTAGAAGGGAGGGAAAGTTTAAATTGTTGAGTGCCTCTTGCATAAGAAAATCTGTAAACATTCCATAGAAGAGGAACAAGAGGAATAAAAATACCATATAAAATTTTGAAAATTATGCATATACTTTTAAACTGGATTCTGAGATGAACCGGGAGGCTCAAAAGCAAAGGAGTCACATGGTCAAATTTGCTCTTTCCATAAATCAATTTTGCAGCAGTGTTCTGAATCAATTGTAGCCTTTGGAGGCAGATCTTTGTGATGCTAAGATAAATAGCATTACAGTAATCTAGCCGAGATAGTATCATTGATTGGACCAAGACAGAAAAATGACATTGATGGACAAGAGATCTAACCTTCCTCAGCATTCGTAAATTGAAAAAGCATTTCTTAACCAGAAAGTTTATTTGATCCTTAAAGGTAAGGGAAGAGTCGAAAAGTATTCCCAAAATCTTGGAGGAGAACTCAATTTGCAGGGAGGTCCCAGAATCCAGAAGTACAGTGGAAGGAAGAAAGTCCAGTTGTGGGCCTAACCACAAAAGTTTAGTTTTGGCTGCATTTAACTTAATCTGGACAGACATAGCCAAAGCTTGAAGTTTGGAAATACAGTGGTTTATTTTAAAAACTAAATTGGTAATATTTGAATCAATCTCGATCAATATAAAGATATCATCCGCATAGGTAAAAAGCGTTTCCCATGTTCAAAGTGTTCACCTCCAAAACTGGGAGCTGGTTGTAGGAGCTGGTCTGGTTTACTATGCCTTGGGCAGATCTCCCCTCACATCTCATGTCCTGAATTGTACTTTCCTCCCAGAGAAGGCTGGTATATCCACCAGAATTTTTTCCCACTGAAAGATTCATTGTCCTCCCCTTGCAGAGAAGGGCTGGTAAATCCACAGGATTTTTGTTCACTGGAAGACTCATTGTCCTCTCCTCGAGAGGGGCTGGTAAACTTACCAGAATTTTTCTACTGGAAGACTCTCCTCTTAGATCCCGGGCAATGAAACTGCATAGGCAGCTCAATTCCTTAGGTCCCACTCAGATCACCAATGCCACTTCACACATAGTCCCTATCTTTGCCAGTGGGCTCAGTGGCAGTGATCGAGCAGTGTGTCATCTTTGATACTTTAGCACTCTTGGCAGTTTGGATACAGCTCTCTCCACTTCTGATCTCTACATACACGCTCTCACATAGAGTGCAGTTCTTTTTTTTAATTTAACCATTTATTCTTATACATCATACGTTATGAATAAAAATAAAGACTTTGCCACATTTTAACAACAAAAGAAATATATAATTAAGTCTACAGAGCTCAAAACTTAAAATTGCTCAGTCTTACAAGCTGAACAGAGAGCGATTTTTGAACTGGAAACCATCACGCCCGCTGGATTGAACTTAGAGATTGATTATCGTCCATTTCTATAATTCAGAAATAAAGGTTTTATGCCTGATATGTCGTATCTCATTCTGAATTTAAAACTTCAAGTCTTGCTGGTTTGAACTTTGAGACTTACTAATATCTATTTTTTATAGGGTACAAGCATCTTTTAATGTAAATTTATTTATTGTTCTATTATGGTTATCAGTTGCTTTTGCAGCATTATATTAGATACCCACTGTCATACAATCATGTATTTTTCTTTTAGTATAAATAATTTTGCATATTAGAGACAAAACTTGGAGACGTTTAGCAGTCATACAATGTTCTTTTCTATTCATTTACCTATCTATTTTTATTCATTTTATTCTGTTTTAATGAAATTGTTCAAGACCTGTTTTTATCATTTTCTTATTAGCATTGATTTTTAGTATATGCTTACATGTTCATTGGTCTTATTATTTAAATCCGCCCAGATGAAAGGTAGATTGTGCCTTCAAATTATAAATAGTAGTTTGGCATACGCTCTTCGGCTTACTGATATAGTATATATGATGAGCTTATCTAATTCTATGGATCGGTCTTTTTAGCACTAGTTCTATCATTAATACTGCCCTCGGTTAGTGGCTGATTGTATTGTAACAACATGGTTGGGCATTTAGGACATGTTTTTCCACCGATGTACACAGAATATATGTGTAGAGTCCTTTAAGACATGCTCACGTCTCACACTAGCTTGATTGCAGAGGCCAGCTTGACTGCTGTGAACAGTCATGGTCACGTCCCTTAAAATATGCTTTGCAGCCACGTACTAGTCTGGGCTTTTCTTAAACCTGTAGTTTCATTTGCTGCGTTTTTTCTACCGTTATCGCAACGATTTTCTACAATCCAGTACTGCCCTTTTCCGGGCACTTGGTAACGTTAACCCAGGCACTTGATAAAGCCCATTGAGCTCGTTAATGTAATACAATTTGACTCGCATTTCTGTATTGCTTTGTGTAAGGCTATGCGCCTCGTTAATTTCCAATCTCTAACCTCTTTTTAAATTGGATATGATAGTACAGTTTTATACCATTTTGATCATGATACACAGATGCAGCTCTGCACTTTTTACTTTTTCATTAATCATAGCGTTCTTGTTTATTTGCATTTTTTTTTAGCCAATTCTGTTCCCTATTACTATTCTGTGCACCAGCGCGATGTTAATCAAACTTTTTCATTTTAAATCCAGCGTAATTCTGCACCTCAGCTTATCCATTATTACAAACGTGTGTCCATCTGGTCACACTGTCTACTATGAATCGACCATTATACTGTAATAAGTTCCTTAAAGTCTGTCACACACTTTAATTGTAATAATTGTAATTTATTTCTTATATACCGCTAAACTCCGTTAGGATTCTAAGTGGTTTACAGAAAAAATAGACAATAGGGTACATTAAAATTATAAGTAAAATAGGTACTTAGATATTCCCTTACTGTCCTGAAGGCTCACAATCTAACTAAAGTATCTAGAAAAATGATAATTAGTAGAGTAATGAAAAAATAAAATAGAGATAGATGAGAAAAAAATAAGAAAATAAACATTCTAATAAGACTACAATGGTCTAAAGGACTTTGAAAGGTTGAAAAAAGAGGGGAGATAGGAAATAGAAGCAGAAGGGAGAACCGTTGAAACTATAGAATTCTTGGGAAATTTAAATGAAATTTAAATAATAAAGTAGGAAACAAAAACCAAGTGGCAAAACAATGAATGAGGTTTAAAAATAAAATATCATAAACTAAAAAAGAAAGTGAAAAAATAAAAACAAACAGTCAAGACTGAAGTCCAGCTTGAAATGACTTCACTGCTTTGGCAGCAAAACTTCTCCAGATGTCATCCGATCCTTGTCAGCAAACCTGAAGCCCTAAATCCAGTGTCTCCGGTCATCAACTCGTCAAGATATTCACTCTCTCCTCCTGCATGTCAAATTTGCTGAATCTGTCTCCTTTCAGGACAGGCACCGCTCGCGTCTCTCTGACCGTTTGACTTTAGTCTCCCAATGGTTGAGATAACCCTTTTCTTTAGAAGTTTGCATTTATTTATCTGCTTATTAAAAATTTTTATGTATTTTTAATGCCATTGGTGTTTTAACTATTTAACATACTTTTGGATTTTAGATATTTGTTTGAATTAAAATATTTAGTAATTTTAGATAACGATATCCATAAGTGTTTTAAGTTTAAATTTTAGGATTAGCAATATATTGCTAATTTTTTTAATTTACTTCATTGTATAAATTCTATGTATTATTGTTAATCTCATGTGGGCCTCTATTTGCTATGTGATGCTAATTTGTTCTCATGTTTTTATATATTAGTTTGTTCCTTTTAATGCTGTTTGTTACAAAACCTTATCCACCATGGTATGTTCCATCTACCTTTATTTTGGCTTAGCTTTTCACATGTTATTAGTGCTACTTAATTCCTCCTTCATCACTTTTATATATATTTTTTCCACTTTTTTCATTTTCCTTTATAATTGAACTTATAACATTTATAATTGAATTTATAACATTATGTCTTTCTTCTCTTTTTCATTTTCACTTTTATTAACCACTTCACATTTCACATATCCTTTGAATATTTCTTACACTTAGATTGCACAATTGTCTCCACTTTATGAGTTCACCACTAACTATTAATATTTGATATTTTGTATATTATCACCAGTCTTATCCATTAAGCTACATTCTAAGTTTTATTTACATTCCATGTTTATGTTCATTAGGACCCCTGAAGAAGGTGTGTTGTCTGAAACACGGACCGTGTCGGGTCCCTTGCTTGGTAATAAGGTTGTATATACCATTATAGTTTGAAATAAACAGTGCCTACATCTTGTAATGTAATGTAATGTAATTTATTTCTTATATACCGCTACATCCGTTGTACATAGCCTGCAGTTGTTTTTGATTTTTGCTTGCTGCTTGGTTTGCTGCAGTCCCTGTTGGATTTTTCTTTTGTTTGTGTTTCAGTCTTATATAGTCCACATATAGGGGGGGGGGGGGAGACAATTCACATTTAGAGAGAATAATAGAAAAGAAATTATTTCCATTTACAAATCAAATTCGTAGTGTTACATTTTCTAAATTACATAGACCTATTTAACTGGGATCCATTGGACTTGCCTCAGACTGAAGTACTAGGCAATAATACTCCCTTTCCTTGAATTAAGGCAACATGTGCTTACTGTGGGAGCAAAATTCCAATTAAGATATCCATGCAAGGGTGCAGTTCTAGTCCTCGTTTGGTGTGTAGTTCCAGTCCATGCTTCTCCCACTCTTCTGGAACTCTCCCCTTGTGTTCCACTGATGCCATGCCACACTTTCCTAATATGACAGAATCCAAGTGGCAACACCACTGTCTCCTCCCCCTAAGCTTCTCACCTGCAGGAATGGATACCATCTTTGAATCATATTCTTCCCACCTGAACATTTCCCCATTGGTACTCACAGTTCTTGGCAGAGACTTTCTCCATGGCCTCTCCATGTTGGCCATTTCCACTAGGGTCTTCTCTTCCCAGAATTTGCCCCACATTTGGTGCCATTTTTATAGCCCTGGTTTCACCCCTACCATGGCATAGGGCTCCAGCCAGCTCATTAGGTTAAGGGGGTCACCCGTCTGAATACCAGGGCTCACAAAAAGAAAAATGATGTCTTATTTGCAGAAGCAACAGGGGGGGTAGTTGCAGTCACTCACTGACTCACACTCAAGCTTGAGCATAGGCTGGGGATGGATAACTCTGTTAGGCTGGAGACTGGGCAATTTCAGGGGTCTTCGCTCACTCCACTCGAATGAAAGCTCAGTTCAAGGATTATTAATAGTTTTTTTACGTAGTGCTTTAAATTACAAGAGCTGATTAAATCAATTATGAAAATTCCCCCCCCCCCTTTTTTTATGAAGCCACAGAAGTGTTTTTTTATCACTGGCTGCGGCAGTAAATGATCCGATGCTCATAGGGATTCTATGAGTGCCAGAGCTTATACCGCCTTGACCAGCGATAAAAAATGCTAACACAGCTTAATAAAAAGGGTTAAGTTAGGTGCCTAGATTGGTTAGGTATGCTGATCTAGGCATCTAACTCAAGGCGTTTTTTAAAATAGAATTAGGACCCTAATGCATAAATTAAAATATGAAAACATCCATGCATTATAGTAATTGTTGGAACGTTTGTGGGGAAGTGGTTAATGCACTAATTCGTGTTAACTACTTAATGAACTTTAGTAAAAGCCCCCATAGATAATCAATCATAGCCCATATTACAAGGGAGAAATGTATGAAGAGCGTTCAATAATTTATCTACCTGAGTATGAAAGAAAGTAGCAAGTGTGTTGAAATAAGTCTGTACATGTTGGGACATGTCTCAAGGTTAATCGTGCATAGTTGCGGCTTAGTGTGAGTTTAACATTCCAAGAGACAGATTGTTAGGAGAGTCCTTATGCAAATTAAATAAGAAATTGCTAGATTTGGAGCACTATTCAGTGATAAAATTCCGTGCAAAAGAAGGAAAAAAACAAAGGAGATCCATGAATGCATGACTGCAGTTTATGGTGAGCCTGCCCCATCATCCTACAAAGTAAAATTTTGGAGAACTTAATGGGGTAGAGAGTCCATAGAAGATAGAAAGTAACTTCCATAGAAATGTGCAAGAAAGTTGAGGATTTAATTTTTTTCAGAGAGACAAATTAGGGTTTCTTGAATAGCTGAAGAAATGGGCATCTCGGCAGGTACAGTTTGGAAAATAAGTCATGAAAAGTTGGGCATGTCCAAGGTTAATGCAAGATGGGTTCCAAGAGTGCTGATGCTATGTCAGAAGGCCACAAGGCTCTAATGCTGTCAGGAGAACCTGGAGATGCTCTGTGAAGACCAAGTGAATTCTTTTCATTGTTTGCTGACTGGAGATGAGAATTGGGTCTATCATAGAGATCCTGAATCCATAATGGAGTAAATCCAGTGGAAGTACAAATCATCCCCCACCCCCAAAAAGTTCAAGACAGAAATATCTGCAGGCAAAGGGCTCCTTTTACGAAGGTGCGTTAGCGGCATGCGCTATAATGCTGCACGCGCTAGATACTAATGCCTCCATAGAGCTGGCGTTAGTATTTTCCGTGTAGTGCGGAGTTAGCGCACGTGGCATTGTAGCATGCACTAAAAACGCTAGCACACCTTCGTAAAAGGAGCCCAAAGTGACAACTGTCTTCTTGGATGATGAAGGACTTTTGCTTCTAGAATTCATGCCACACAAGACAACCATAACCGGGGAGAGGTATGCCAACACAATGATCACTTTTTGGGAGTCAATCAAGGAGAAAAGATGAGGAAAACTCACAGTAGGCGTGCTGCTTCTTCATAACAATGTGCCAGTGCACATGTCACAACAATCAATTGGCTGCCATCCGAGAATGTAGGTTTCAGCAGCTGAACCATCCACCCTACAGTCCTGACCTGGCTCCCTTGGATTATTTCCTGTTCTGAGTTCTGAAGAAATCTCTCTGTGGACAGCAGTTTTCAAGTGATGCAGACGTCAAGGAAGCTGTGACATCCTGGTTTGAAGGTCAAACAGAAGCATTCTTTTCAAAGGGGTTAAAGTCATTGCAGGAAAAGTGGAAGAAGTGCATGAAGCTATCAGGGGACTATATTGAAAAATAAAACAACACTTTTTTGAAAATTATTTTCTTTCCTACTGAGGTAGATAATTTATTTAACACCCCTTGTACATCAATAACAATAAATCAAAATATAAAGCAGCAAAAAACCCCAAGCATTTGCTGGCTAGAGCATATAATAGCTTTCCCACATCAGATTCTTCTCATATATATGCAATGGTAAAGAAGATTTATTTTAAATTGAGATAATTGAGTAATCTCAAATCTTGTTTGGGGCCAATTTTAAACATGTTATTTTGTCCAGTTTAGATTATTGCAACTTGATATTGCTAGGGACTTCAATGACTGCGATCCATGCTTTGCAGGTAACTCAAAACTCGATAATTTGAGTTTTGTTTGGGATTGGGAGATTTGATCATGTATCTGACTTCTATGTGAAGTTGTATTGGTTGAAAATAGAATTCAGGAAACGGTATAAACTGTTGTTAACATATCTCTGTTTTCATGAAATGGCACAAATATACTTGATTGATCGCATTTCCTTATACATACCATCTCGAAGCTTGCGTTCATTCCATTCTGGGGAGTTGAATATCCTTATTCTAAGGCAAGCAAGGTTACATACAACCAGAGTGGGGTCATTTTCATGTGCTAGCCCAGTTGCCTGGAATAATATTCCGCTTTACATTAGAAAGCAAAATGATTGGACTATTTTAAAGAAACTCTTGAAACGTCATATTTTTTGTGAAATGAAATATGGATATTGAATACTTATTTTATTTGTAGGAGCTGCATGCAGGGCAGGATTAACCAATAGGCCAAGTAGGCACGTGCCCAGGGCCCAAAATGGTCAGGGGAGCCCGATGAAGGAGGGCATCAACATTGTTTTTTCCAAACAGTGATGGGCCCCTCCAGCATTGATCGGCAACACAGGCCCCATCCCGATCGGCAATGCACCCCCTCCTCCTGTTTCCGCCTGGGCGCATGGTGGGGTGGGGTGGGGCAGGTGGCCCAGTGTACTTGTGTGCCTTGGGGCCCTCGATGAATTAATCCTGCCCTGGCTGCATGATATGTTGGAAAAGGTTTGTAATTGTTATTTATGGCTGTTTTATAATGATTACTTTGTGTGTATTTTTGAAACCCACCTTGTTAAAGGAGGGCTATAAATAAATAAACTATAAACCACAGAAACGTTTACATTGTTCTTGTAATCTTGAATACATTTTTCCAAATGTAAGGGGTCACTAAGGGCGGGAACAGGAAGTCACTGTTGCAGGAAGAGTTCTGGGGCAGGCCGAAGTTAGAAGTCTCCTCTGACGGATATGCGGCTGCCATAACATTTAAAATAATAGCAATCCAGGGTGGGGGGGGGGACAGGTGTGGGGAAGTCCGGAGCTGCAGGGCCGGCATTAGAGGGAGTAAGAGCTGATGGTACCGCAGAGTCCCGCGGGGGGAGGGAGGAAGGAAGAAGAGGAACCGAAGCATAGCAATTTTGGGGGAGCAGGTGTGGGGAAGTCCAGAGCTGCAGAGGAGAGTGTTACTGTACCCCCTGGAGGGAGAAGGAAGATGAGGGAGGGAATGAAAGCAGATGCCAGGGCTTGGAGGGAAGGAGGAAGGTATGCCAACCTAAGGGAAAAGGAAGGGGTAATGTCAGAGCATAGAGGGAGAGGGAAAGATGTAAGAAAAGGAAAGGAGAGAGATGCCAGAGAATCAGGGAAGGGAAGATACCAGACTGTGGGGTGCGAAGGAAAGAAAGGAGAAGAGAGAGAAGCCAGAGCATAGGGGATGGAGTGGTGACAAAGAGAAAAAATGGAGAGGTGGCAGAGCTGAAATCAATCATGTACAAAGGAGAGAAGGGGCACATGATAGATAGTTATGAAAGGAGCATAGAAAGAAGGAAGATGTTGTATGGAAGAGAGAGAAGGCAGACATTGGATGGAAAGGGCAGAGAGGGCAATGACTGAAAGGGGCGAGACAGAAGGTGAACAGTAGATGGAAGGGGTAGAGAGAGGGACAGACACTGAATGGAAGTGTGGGGGAGAGGGGGAGCAGACACTGGAAGGGAGTGGGGAGGAGAAAGAAAAAAGGGCACATGCTGGATTGAGGGATGAGGATAGAATTAGATACTGGAAGGGGTGAGGGAAAGAGGTGGCAAGCTATAGGTAGACACAGTGAAAGAGGGAAAGTGAGGACTGAATAATAAAAAAGAATTTAGACAAAGACAGAAAATAAATTGAGAAGGAAGACCAGGAGGAACGGAACGGAGAGAGAGATGCCTGAGCAGGGGGGAAGGGGAGGGGACAGATACCAGACCTAGGAGGAGGAAAAGAGGAAGGAGACAGATACTGGATCTGAAGGGAAATAAGGAGGAGATATGCTAAAATCTTCTAGGAGGGAGGAAGGAAAGAAGGAGAGAAAGAGGCAGAGAAAGGGAGGGGAAAGACTACAGAGAGAAAGGCCTGGATGAAAGGGGAAAGACAGGAGGAAGATGCAGGACTATGGAAGGTTCAGAGAGAGGGAGACCTGGAACAACGGTACAAAGAACTGACCCTGGATCTGGGGAGGGTAATAAAGGGAAAAGAGAGAGAGACCTGGACCCAAAGGGGATGGGGCTGGATTGTGAAAGAAATGTTGGATGCAAAAGAAAGAAGGGAAGAAAGATTGGATGCACAGTCAGAAGAAGGAAGTGCAACCAAGAGACTCATGAAATCACCAGACAACAAAGGTAGGAAAAATGATTTTATTTTCAATTTAGTGATCAAAATGTGTCTGTTTTGAGAATTTATATCTGCTGTTTGTATTTTGCACTATATATGTCTATTTTTCTATAGTTACTGAGGTGACATTGCATATTTTAAAGTAATCTGTTTGACATCTTTGAAAAAAATCCCTGAAACTCGTAAATGATAATTAACATTTTCTCTGCGTACTGTGTGCTTTGTGGTTTTTTAATATATTTTATGTTTACCATTATGAATTAATAAGATATTGTGTGTACATGAAAATGAATGGAAGAAATTGGGTGCGGGGCTGGGGGTGGGGCTAGGGTAGAATTGAATATTAATAGATGTCCCGTTTTGATGAAAAAAATAAATGGTCACATTAGTCTTACCTCCCCACTGCTGCTGCTAATCGCCGACAAGAAATATTCTTTCCGACATCAATTCTGACATCGGAGAGGACGTTCTAGGCCAGCCAATCACTGCCTGGCTGGCCTGGAACGTCTTCTCCGACGTCAGAATTGACATCGGAAAGAACACTTCTTGTCAGTGATTAGCAGCAGCAGCAGCAGCAGGGAGGTAAGACTGCAGCGGCGCGGACCGGGAGAAAGAAGGAGAGAGGCTTTTTTTTTCCCGCGGCAGGGAGGGAAGAGAGACGTCAGACAGTGGATGGAAGGAAGAGAGTTACAAGAAGATGAGGAAAGCAGAAACCACAGAAGACAAAGGTAGAAAAAAAATTTCTATTTATTTATTGCTTTAGGAGACATGTGCCACTGTTTCTGTGGTGTTGCATTGTATGCAGAGTCCAGCTTCTTGCTGGTTCAATTTAACCTTTGTCTATGTATTTCTATTTTATCCCTCCTTTTACAAAACTGTGGAGTGATTTTTAGCGCCAGAAGCAGTGGTGGTAGCAGCTCTGATGCTCAGAATTCTATGAGCGTCAGAGCTGTTACCTCTGTAGCTAAAATCCACACTACAGTTTTGTAAAAGACGGAGGGGTAGTTTGTGATTACATATTCCATACTAGGCGAAGGTGTTTTCTGTGTTCTGTGTGTTCGAAAGACATGTTTTTTTGTTAGGATTGATCTGTACTAGTCTGGCTTGTTTAGTTTTACAATGGGTGTATTGATGTTGTACTGCTCATTGCAGTATGTAAGATGCTGCCTTTTCCTAGGTACTCATGTGTGACGTGTGGATTGTTACTGAAAATCATGTTTTCATACAGTTGGGGGGGTGTCAAAAAATGATGGGCCCCGGGTGTCACATATGCTAGGTACGCCACTGCCTATGTTTCTGTTGTGTAGCATGTGGCATGTCAGGGCAAACTTGAATCAACTGAACTTTTTTAAAAAAATAATCTCTTAAAACTCAAAAATTCTCTCTATAGAGGTGGAAGTTACAACTAAAGTAGTTCTAGATGTTATCCCATTATTAGAACTCTTCAAATAATTCAGTCAAATTTAAACCACTTTCTCCAAATAATACATTTATTGCATCTTTCTCCTTAGTAATGCCCTTTTTACCTTACTCCAATTTCAGTGAAATCTCTATTCCAAATTTGAAGAGCTAGTATACCCAAATAACTCTGAGTCAAAGCTTCCTTTCCAGCTTCAAAATGAGAGAATAATTTCCTCTGAGACTAGCATGCAGTTCTGCTTCCATGTGAGTATGTTTCCTTTACCCCCTAAATTCACTTTGCTATGTTGAGGATGTATAGGGGTAATATTAAGCCCTTCTACTTTCTTTACAAACCCATTGTTACTTGGTATTTACAGACCTGCAAGCAGCTATTAAATGAGAAAATCTTTATCAAATTTACATTTCAAAAACTGCCATCAGGCCTGTGTTACAGAGAAGTTTTTGCCTTTTTATTGTGAAAGTGAAAAGTACTAAATATGGAAAAAAAATGAAGAGAGCAGACTGCCCCAGGTGCTGGCACCTCTCCACTACCCCCCTCCCAATGTACCTACCCCTTGCCCTCCTGCCCGTACCTCATCGAATCTTCGATGGCTGCAAGCAGCATCTCTTACCTACTGCTCGGGCTGGCCACATCACTCTCTCTGAGGTCACTTCTGTTTGCGGAGATCAGGAAGTGACATCAGAGGAAATGATGAGGTCAGCTTGAACAGAAATAAGAACTGCTGCTCACAGTCAGCAAAGGTTTGAAGAGGTATTGGGGGAGGGGCGCACAGTGTGGCAGTGCCAGGGTAGGGGAAGTGCATGTAGTGGCAATACCAGGCACATGCTTCCCTCGCTTTGCCACTGACAATGATTTCAAAATAAATCCATTAACTTGCCTCAAGCACTGCCCACTGTATAATTATATCTTCAAAGGGCTGAACACAAATTTGAAAGGTCACCAAACAGAAAAGGGAGCCATCTGCTTATAGAAATATGAACAAACAATACACAGAACAATCCAGAAAAAAAAAATCTTAGTCATAACAGAACTGTAATACAACAATCTTTAATCACAACTGAATAAATAACACATACATAACACATATAATATTAAAACCATACAATAAGGGGGTTGATAAAGAACAACAGTACTGTCATGAAAAGAAATCATTGTGCACCATAATTATTTCCACTGTGTATCAGGAGCCCGATATGTTTTTGATATAAATGCCTGCTTCAGGAGCTTCATAGAAATTAGGTGTCACATTGACATCAGGGCAATACACCAAATAACAAAAGGGGTAAAATTGACCTTGAAAGCATAAAGGCAATAAACAAATGTTGTTAAGTGAATCCAAAACAAAACAAAAAAGACATATATTACCACCAAAATCAGTCACAGAAGACAGTGGCATACCTAGCATATGTGACACCTGGGGCCCATCATTTTTTGACACCCCCCCATCTATATGAAAAATATGATTTTTAGTAACAATCTACATATCGCACAACAAAAGTGTACCTAGGAAAAGGCAGCATCTTAAACACTGCAGTGAGCACTAGAACACCAACACATACATTGTAAAACTAAACAAACCAGATCCTGCACAGTCAATTGATACTGTACAGTCGATGCTATCAGAGAGCCATGTCCCTTTCATACACACAGACAGATACACCCTTGCCCAATATGGAATAATCACAAACTAAAAATAGAAATATGTAGACAAAAGTTAAACTGAACTGCCAAGAAACCAGACTCTGCATACAATGCAACACCACAAAAACAGTAATACATGTCCTCTAATACTGTGCAAAATATAAACACAGTAGATGTAAATTTGAAAAAACCGATACATAACAATCACCACTTTACAAATTAACAAATAAAAATAAAACAAATAATGAGAAATAAGAAAATACAATTTTATTGGACTAATCCCTGTAAGCCTGGTCCTCATCCACACAAACCACCTGATTCCATCCACACAAGCCTTGAATTGTTTTATATTGAACTTATTATATTAAAGTATAAAAAGAAACAATATTCTGTACAATTGTCAATTTATAAATCAGCGTCTTTTCCCCACTCTCTGTTCCCCATTTCCCTTCAGCATCCTCAGCCCACTCTCTCTCCACTTTCCTTCAGCGCACGCACATAAAAACAAGCAAGTAATTTTATATCATTTTCATTCTATTCATTCATAGAAATTAAAGTCTAAATAATGCTAGTCACATAACAAAACATGATTTTACAAAAATAATTCCCTGCACAGTCAAGCCTGCAAGGATTACTAGATGTCTTTCAGCAGTTCCCCTCCCTTCCTCCCCCTTACCTTCGTGGCCAAGTCAAAATGATCTACCAACAATAAAATTTTAAAAACACAAAGCACACTGTACGCAGAGAAAATGTTAATTATCATTTATATTCCGCGGGTTTTCAAAGAGGTCAAGGCAGATGACTTTATGCAATGTCATCTCAGTAACAACTATACAAAAATAGACAAATATATTCCCTCCCTTTTTACTAAATTGCGATAGCGTTTTTTAGCGCAGGGAGCTGCGCTGAATGCCCCACGCTGCTCTCGACACTCATAGGCTCTCTGCGCTAAAAACTGCTATTGCAGTTTAGTAAAAGGGGCCCATAGTGCAAAATATGGACAGCATATATAAATTCTCAAAACGGACACATTTTGATCACTAAATTGAAAATAAAATCATTTTTCCTACCTTTGTTTGGTAATTTCATCAGTCTCTGGTTGCACTTTATTCTTCTCACTGTGCATCCAATATTTCTTCACTTCTTTCAGCCTCCTGTATGCTTCCTCTCCTCCAGACCTCATTCCCTCCCCAAACTTTTTCTTTGTTTCATCCTGTCCCCTTCTTTCTTTCTCTCTCCATGCCCCCTTTCTTTCTGTATGTCTGTCTTTCTCTCTCTCTCCGTGCCCCATTTCTTTCTTTCACCCTGCCCCCTTCTTTCTCTCTCCATGCCCCCTTTCTTTCTGTATATCTGTCTTTCTCTCTCTCTCCATGCCACATTTCTTTCTTTCTTTCACCCTACCCCCTTCTTTCTCTCTCCATGCCCCCTTTCTTTCTCTATGTCTGTCTTTCTCTCTCTCTCCCCATGCCTCATTTTTTTCTTTCTTTCACCCTGCCCCCTTTCTTTCTTTCTGGATCCCTGTCCCCCCCTTTCTTTCTTTCTGGCTCCCTGTCTCCCCCCCCCCTTTCTTTCTTTCTCCCTGCCCTCCCCCATGCCACCGCCGCCACAACCACCATGCTGCCACCACCGCCGGGGAAAGGCTGCCACTTGCCATCGGAAACAGGCCAGCGCCGAATTCTCCCTGCTTCTTTTCCCGCGGGCCAACCAACTCTGGCTGCCCGACATCAATTCTAACGTCGGAGAGGACGTTCCGGGCCAGCCACGCAGCAATTGGCTGGCCCAGAACGTCCTCTCCGACGTCAGAATTGACGTCTGACAGCTATAGTTGGTTGGCTCGCGGGAAAAGAAGCAGGGCGGATTTGGAGGGATGGAGAACTGGCGCCAGCTTCTTTCTGATGACCGCAATGACAGCCTTTCCCTGGTGGCAGGCCAGCTGTGCACTCCCTTGGGCCGTGCACCCGGGGCGGACCACTTCCCCCGCCCCCCTAGGAACGCCACTGACAGAAGACGTAATTATCAAACACATGTATAAGCAGCTTCTGAAAAAAATAAAGGATGACAATATTTTATAACAATACAAGGGATGAGGCAAAACATGGATACAGTTAGAAAAACTCTAAGCAAAGATTTTCAGCTGCTCATAAGGAAACATCACCATTCTAATCACCAAGGTCACTTGCTATTCATACCATATTATTCAGACTACCTGGAGGTGTAAACCACAGGAATATACCAAAAACTAAGCTTAAATTGCAAAACAACAGTTAGCATAAAAGCCTCATAAAAAAGTGTGCAGAAGAGGCAGTTTATGAAGTTAGATCTATTAAAGAAGAACTGTCCACAAATTAGAAGAATTTTCCATTGGAAATAAAAGGTGCTATCAAGGTTATTATTATCTATTGGAAATGAAAAGGTATTGTATGTTTGTTATTATCAAGGTTATTATTTATTGGAAATGAAAAGTTATTGTATGGGTATTATTATCAAGGTTGTTATTATATATGAAGGTTAGCCTTTACAAATTAGAAGACACTGCAGAAAGTGGAAGATGGGCATAAAAATGGCTAAATGCTTGACCTGATACAGCCCACCGAGAGCACTGAGATCTGAAAATCGTTGGTTACTTGGTACAAGGAAAACAAACAGTGTCCGATATGTGCAAACTAAAAAATATTGTTTCTCAACAGCTGGGCCAGTTTTATGGAGTGCCATGACTGGCACTTTGAGGTTTTGTAGAAATTTTTTGCTCAGGCCTTCCTTGGTTAGCACTTTGCCTTTCTGAAAATGATAATGCATACCTCTTTTAAGACCATTATAATGTATTATTACTAATTTTGATTCCTTGTATGTATTTCTTATAAAATGTATGTGTCTAAAGCTATGGGCTCCTTTTAAGAAGCCACATTAGCGGTTTAATGCGTGTAATAGCGCGCGTTAAACCACCGGATGCGCTAGCTACTACCGCCTCCTCTTAAGCAGGCGGTAGTTTTTCGGCTAGCGCGGGGGTAGCGCGCTAAAGCCACTAGTGCAGCTTCGTAAAAGGAGCCCTATGAATGTTAAATTGTGAGTTGCTTTGGAGAAAAGCGGATTATAAATGCTATAAAGAAATAAAGAAAAACCCGAAAAAGCTACAAGAAACTAGAAAAGCAGTGAGACAAGCAAATGTATTGAAAGCTGCTTTGGGTGAATCTCTTCATGAAAAAAATGGTCAATAAACTCCAAATAAGTAAAAATAAATAGAAGAAAAGATAGGGGGACACAACATTTTTTAGATATGTAAGTGATAAGAGAATCAAAATGGCATTGTGAGGCTCAAGGGTGAAAAAGATAAATATGTAGAAACTGATAAGAATAAAGCTGAACTGCTTAACAATTATTTTTGTTCTGTGTTCACAGATGAGGGACTGGGGGTAGGACTGCAAAAACCAGAGGCAAATGGGAATGGATGTATGGAAGACCAGGATAGATTCTCAAAAGACTGTGTTTGTGAGGAGCTAGCTAAATTAAAAATAAACAAAGCAATGGGGCCTGATGGGATACATCCAAGGGTACTCAAGGAACTCAGAGTAGTTCTGGTGGCTCTATTGTCTCTTATTTTCAGTGCTTCTTTATTATTATTATTTATTGATTCGATATACTGCCTTTACTATTTAAGGTCCTAAGCAGTGAACATAGTAAATAAAAACAAATAATAAAAGGAAAGGAACACAGAAAGCAATAGTGAACATCCTCATACTCATTCAATACCAAAATAAAAACACACACACACACAAAAGTAGGCCATCCTCCGCCTTCAACTGGAACTGTTCATTTGGGAGAAAAAAATGTCTTCAAAAGTGCTTTAAAGCGGGGAAATGATTGTTTTGCCCTAATAAAATCAGAAAGAGCATTCCAAAGAGATGAAGCCAAAAAGTAAAACTCAGAGAGGGGCATAATAAAAAAAAAGTCTAAGTCCCCTTTTGGCCTAGGCCCTAAACGATGAAAGTAGAAGCAGGGAAAATGTCCATTCTCAAAAAAAAAGTCCAAAAGGAGGATTTTTAAATAATGGCCTGCCTCTACGTTCAGCTGTTTAAACGCCCAGACCACGACTACGTCTACACTAACAACATATAATCAGCCAAAAAAGCCTAAGTCCCAAATGCCCAACACCAGTGGCGTACCTAGGGTATGTGGCACCCGGGGCCCATCATTTTTTGACACCCCCCCATGTAAAAAAATATTTTTTTGTAATGACCATGAAACGGAATAAATGGTCAGAACAGAAACAGGCAGTGAAAATTTTCTTATATTCCAAACATAACATAACATAAATTATGTCTGAATTGTCATGACATCAGAAGTACCGTACATATGGAGTAGTTGCAGGTGATGCTTGGGACAGTTCTGATTGTGTTAGTTCGGTTTCATGTGTTTTTTGAATAGAAGGGTTTTTATTTCTTTTTGAAGGTTTTGCAGTCTGTGGTTGATGTCAATTGGTTGTAGAGTTGGGGGTCAAGTGTTGCAGCTCGAATGGCTAGGAGGTTGTCGAACAGTTTGTTTCTTTTGACGTTTTTGGTTGGAGGGTGTGTGAATGGTGCGTGAGTTCTCCTATGTCTGTTTGAAGTGGATTGAATTATTTAGCTGAAGAAATTAGTTACCCCCTCATCCCATACACATTAATTCTCTTCCATTTTTGTTCCCATTATAAAAAACACTGATAAGTTCCCAGAAAAAAAATACATTAAAATAAGAAGTGAAAACAAAGGCCCCTACAGATGAGAACATAACATAAGAATAGCCTAACTGGGTCAGACCAATGGTCCATTATGCCCAGTAGCCCATTCTCATGGTAGCCAATCCAGGACACTAATACCTGGTCAAAACCCAGAGAGTAGCAACATTCCATGCTACCGATCCAGGGCAAGCAGACACTTCCCCCATGTCTTAATAACAGATTATGGACTTTTCCTCCAGGAATTTGTCCAAATCTTTCTTAAAACCAGCTACACTATCTGCTTTTACCATAACTTCTGGCCACTTCATTTTTAAGTTTAGATCTTTCCTTTCAAACAGAGACCTTGCTAGATGTCAAATACAGCACAAGGTAACTTCACATGGACTTAGCTGTGCAGGAAATGTGAATCTCCTCATACACCCACCATATAGTGCAAAAATGTGCAAAGGTCTGTTTTTTTCTTTCGATCACTACATAGCCTAATGCCACACAAGCAGCGCTGTTACAAACATATTCTGTAGGTCAATGCTAAGGATAACAAAGTTTCCTTCCTTGGACCAGAAGGAGATACTGATAAACCACTGGAAGAGATCCCAAAACAACACCCAAAGACCCACTCAGTGTGTGAACCAGTTGAGTGGAGTGGACTAACTGGGGGGTGGAAATGGGCCCGGAGTTTGCTCAGCAGAATTTCCCAGACCACCTCTTCCTCTCAACACATTGACACGCTGCCACCACCACCACTAGGAACACCTCACTGGGTAGGCCAGCTATGCTATAAACTTTATAAAACACATTATTATATTTTCTTATAAAGCACATATTTTAACTGAACTCTCTGACATCCTCAGCCTTTCCATTCACAAAAATAGAAGGAAGAAAAGTTCCCATTTCCTGCTGTCTCATGTCCCTGGCCTATACAATATTTTGTAGGGGCAAGCGGTCCTTCGGGGGTGGTGGGGGGGGGAACACCCCCATGGCTGGCACCCGGGGTGGACCCCCCCTCCCGCCCCCCCCTTAGTACGCCACTGCCCAACACAAGAGCTTTTAGGCGAAGGAGGAGCCAGTCCTTCGCCTAAAAGCTGGATTCTGTAATCAGTGTCTGTCAAAAAGAACACCGGTTACAGAATCCACCCCCAGCAATGATCGCGGCAGGAAAGATGGCTCATCTCCCTTGTCATGATAATGATCCCAAAGTGCCGTCAACCGCAGCATTTCGGATCGCTATTGTGGCAGGAGAGATACCCAATTTCTCCTGTCGTGATCCATCACCCCCCTAACAAGATCAGGCAGGAGGGAGGTCAACCCCTCCTGCCCCGGCGACCCAAGACCCCCCCCTGACACGATGGGGGCAGGAGGGATCCCAGGCCTTCATACCCCAGCAACCACCACACCCCACCAATCCTATCTGGGTAGGAGGGAGCCCAACTCCTCCTGCCCCGCCAAAATCCCTACCGCACCCGCGACACGATCTGGGCAGGAAGGAGCCCAACCCCTCCTGCCCGGTGACCGCCCTACCCCCACCCCATTAAGATATGGGCAGGAGGGATCTCAAGCCCTCTTGCTCTGATGCAGCCCCCCCACGACCGCCCTCGAACCCCTGATCAGCCCACTGAACCTGCCCACCCGCCAACCTCTCCAACACTCCCCACCGACCCCGAGACTCCATCCCCCACCCCCGACAACCCCCTTTACCCGACAACCCCCTTAAAAAATGTTGGATGGATGGACAGGTCCCAAGCCCATCTGTCTGGCAGGCCCGCCATCCTCAGAATGGCAGGCTTTAGGGCCTGATTGGCCCAGGCACTTCAAGCTCTGCCCACAGGTTGGGCCTTAGACACCAAGGCCAACCGGCCTTGCCCTAGCTGTCTTTGGCCCCTCCCAATATTTCCATAGCAAATTAAGGAAAACTTTGGAATGAGAGAGCATAGGATGAAGTTAAAAAGTTATTTATTTGGATTTATTAACTGCTTTTTTGTTCATGAAGAGATTCACCCAAAGTGGTTTACAATATTTTGAATAGTAATCAGGTGCTCTTAGGTATTTTCCCTATCTATCCTGGCAGGCTCACAATCTAACTGTGGTGCCTGGGGCAATGGAGGTTGAGTGACTTTCCCAAAGTCACAGGGGCAGGCTGGGATTGAGATCACAACCTCAGGATGCTGAGAAAGCAGCTCTATCCACAAGGCCACTTCTCCTCTTCCTTAGGTGCAGGAGTAATCTAAGGAAATACAGTGGTACCTTGGTTTGTGAGCATAATTTGTTCCAGAAGCATGCTCATAAACGAAAGTGCTCGTATATCAAAGCGAGTTTCCCCAAAGGAAGTAAGGGAAACTCGCTTGATTGGTTCCTTCCCCCCCCCCCAGGATGTACCAGCGCTACTCACTTCCATTCCACCACATCCCAAAAAGACCACCCCACCCCCGAGGCCACTGGCGTGCTTCCACTCCCCCCCAAGAACCAACATCGCCCCCCGCCCGCGAACCCACCCGTAAACTAGTATTGCCTCCCTGCATGCGAATGCCCCACCCCCCCGAGAACTGGCATCGCCCACCCGCCCAAACCCTTACCCTGATCTGACACCGGCATGCAGCACCAACCCACAGGACATGCCTCTTGCCGCTGGGCTGGGCCTTGAGCATCTGCGCATGCTCAAGGCCTTCTGGCTCCCACTCTCTCGAGCATCTGCACAGATGCTCAAGGCCCAGCCCAGCGGCAAGAGGCAGGATCTTCAGGCACGGGTATGTCCTGTGGGTTGGTGCTGCGTGCCGGTGCCAGATCAGGGTAAGGGTTTGGGTGGGCGGGTGATGCCAGTTTGGGGGGGGGGAGTTCACAGGCGGGGGGGGACGATGCCGTTCGTGGGCAGGAGGCTCATGTGTGTGTGTGTGGGGGGGGGGGGGCGATGCCGGTTCTCATCTTGTAAAACACTTGTAAACCGCGTTACTCGCAAATTGAGGTTTGACTGTACTTTTTTTTTACAGAAAGGGTGGTATATGAGTGGAATAGTCTCCTGGTGGAGGCAATCAGGAGAAAAGCTGTCTGAATTCAAGAGAATGGGACTAGCCTGTGGGATCCCTTAGGGAGATGAAGAGATAGTGGATGCTGCGGATAGGCAGACTGGACAGGCCATTTGGCCTTTATCTGCTCTCATGTTTCTGTGTTTCTATGCTTCTATCAAAGAACTTCTTCTAATATGTGCCTAGAGCAAAAGTCTTCTGAAAATAGGACCTTTGTGCTTTATTATGAGCAACTGAATAGCTTTTATTGTGGTCATAGCTCTTTCCTTTTAGTTCTTTTTATCTGTAAAACAAATCATAATATAACCATATGTAAAACATTTTGGAATGTTTTAACTGTTCAAATATAGCATTTATGACGGTAATTGGAACCATGAGCTAAACATATTGTGAAAGATGCTGCAAATTAATTTTTTACCATGCTTTCTGAAATTTGAAACAAAATTAGCAGGAACTGCTTTTATTATCGAAAGGGTCCTTTTATAAAGCTGCAGTAAAAATTGTCCTCAGTGAGTGCTAAGGTATGCTCTTCCTGCCCACTATGGCCATTTTTACCATGGCTGTATAAACCCCAGTTTTCTATTTATTTCATTAAAAGCTGCACATTCATGTTACTATTAGCATATGATATAAATATAAGCCTTCCTCCAAATGAGAGGGGTCAAAAATACTCAAGTTAACAATACAAGACCTGCTCTCTTATTTTTGAGGCACCTATCGGGTAAAGGGCTCTATAGGCTGATTCAAGTCAGTAAAGTTTGATTAGTAAATACAAGGTGTTACATCAGTTCATGGGAACTTATTTGAGAGTTTATCTCAAGTTCACCAGGGTTTGATACCGCAAGTAGCACCCATGAGTGCCAAGCAGAAATCACCCACAAACATCATATTAAATACCCTGTGGCCAATCAAATTTATAATCTAAAGTTTTTTTCTTTAATAATTTAATATTTTGAAATGTGCTAAAATAGCCCAAATACCCTGGTGCCTCAATAATTTAATTCAAGAATCAAAATTACTAATACAGTATCGCATCATTTGAGAAAAGTTCCTGCAGTGCCAAAAATCATGCTACCTGTCCCTACATGTAATACGGTGTAAAGCCAATTGTAAATAAATATATAAATAGTTCTGATATGGTGGTGCTCTCCCATTTTTCATCATCCCTCATCCCTATCCCTGAATCCCCTAGCCAAATATACTAACCGCTGACAACACCCAATCCTTACCACAAACCCCAGTTCAAAACATAAAGATCCTCTGCACCCTGATTAAAACATCAAGCCTCTTCCCCCAACAATCCAGCCCTTCCAATACACAAAACCTGTGTCCTCCTGGAAAACTCCAACCCATATCAGCAAATTCATGCCCCTTGCTTTACCCTCATGCCCCCAGGACTCACCTTGGGGCAGTAGTCCCAGGTGGCAGTGATCCCCCTTCATCATTGCATAGGTAGGCACCAGAATCCAAAATGGTACCAATGGCCATAGGTGTTGGAACGGGGGAGACCACAGGGGCCATGGCCTCCCCAAAAATTGGCGGTCAGTTATTGGCGATTGGTTTTGGCAGTCAGTCTCACAGTTATAAATCTTGGGATATTTGAGACAGTGGTATCAAAAAGCTCTTTTTGCAATGTATGGCTCAAATTCAGTGAGTGATCAGCAGTGGAAAATGTACAGAAAAGGGGAAATTACCACAAAATGCTTTGATGTGTTTTGCGTTATGTGTTCTTACATGTTAAGATGTGTTAGGGCTTAATGCCCTTTATTATAAGGGCTCCATAAATTTTACCACAGGGGAAAAGGTAAACTGTATATGAACTGATTTCAGGCTTCTGTTGAGTAATATGATTAATCCGTTCTTGCAGGTTGTTGTTTGGCCATAATAATTGTAATAATCACCTGCACAATGGGCTTGACAAAGCATCAGAGACCTGCAAATACTGGAATAATGTCAGCTTCCGTCACTCTGCATTGTAAAGAGGGACAGACTCCTTGATCTGATTTCACATTCACAAATGACTTTGAAATATCCTAGGATAGTGATCATGAGGGGACTTGAATCTACACATCGAAACCCCAGATACCACCACAGCTGTCTTTCTGGACATGATGACAGAATTAGGATTCTCATAGGTGATCAATTCCTCAACCCATGAAAAGGGTTCTACAAAGGGGTTTACATCCCAGAATACCAGGATATCAGTATTGAAATAACACCCTATATCATGGACATTTTCCCTATGGGGAACATTTTTGAAGACGCACCGAATGTTAGCTGGTGGTAGGGTGCCCTACCACAGGCTAACCTACCAATCTGGAAGCACGTTTTCTAAAAAATTACAAAGGTGCTGAACGGCGCTGGTGTTGCACTTACAGAAGCGCTTAGGGACATGTAAGGATGCCTAAGGCCAGCATGGGCGTGGCTTGTACCAGAAGTGGCCTTAGGTGTCCTTAGGTGCCCCTAGGGGCTTCCAAAAGTGCAACACCGGCACCTTAAAAGTAGGCTTCTAAAAAGATGGCCTACATTTAAGGCGCTGGTGTAAAAAAATAAAAAAGCAAAATTCTCTAATTGGCGCTGATTCGTAATTGACATGGAAAATCTGGAAGTTACATCAGAAGGAAGGACTTGACAGGAAGAAGGTTCAGTGAACTTCAGCGTGTGTGCAACAACATTGCCTCTTCACTCTACAAACGCTTCTAAGAAGCTGGTAGGCCTGCCTCAGGTGGCGCAAAGGGGCCGACAGGGGGAGTCACAGTTTTTGGGGTTTTTTTTGCTGGTAGCCACGATTGCAAGCGAGGGAGGGAGGGTGCAAGGGAGGGATGCTGTTGGACCCACAATAGGGAGGGAGGCTGCTGACCGGGAAGGTGGGAAGGGAGGTGACTCGCAGCAGATCCTTTACTGCGGGGATAAGGTCATTCACTACTCCACTGGGCAGTGGAAAGCCTTGACCCCATGCCCGCAGCAACTAGTCAATTTTTTCCCCCGTTCCTACGGATTAACTGTGTTTACCCAAGGCTAGCTGCAAGTAACAGTCACCGTGTCATTCTCTACCTCTGAACCCATGAGGGCACAAGAAGATCTCCTGCAGAGATCCTTTGGAAATCCAGGTCAGGGATTTAACTTTGATTTTGTAAATTTGATGTTTGAAGCTTATGTAAAGCATCCACACAGTCTGGAGTATTATTGGTGGTGGTGCATGGGAATTTACCTTCATAGAGCGTAGTTCCACAGCAGAAAGATTTACCACAGAGGTGCAGCCGGAAAAGGACTGGGTTGACTAGGGATTTGGATCAATGTGAACTGTAAGACTATAAATTCATATGTCACTGTATGTTTATGCTATCATATGCTATCATATGTTTTCTCTCTCTTGGAAACCTTCTCTGATCTAACATTGTAACCCTTTTTCCATAACTCTTTTTGTAATCCGCTTTGAACCGAAAGGTAATGGCGGAATAGAAATCTGTAATGTAATGTAATGTAATTACATTTTATACTGGTAGAATATTAACCATATAATGCTCCAGAAAAGCATGTTTGAGGGACATTCCCTGAAACAGAACATTAGTTTTGCTTAGATTCTAGTAGTTTGACCTGACCAGTTTCTCTTCAGTTCTTTCCAAGTAACATTACAAGTAAAGCCACTTTTCTTTTTTGGTAATCCTAAAAATATTCATTGTATTATTAGTATACACTGGAATCATCTTTAAAGCAAAAGGTTTGAGCTGCTATGTGGAGTGTGGCACAGTGGTTATAGCTACAGCCTCAGGACCCTGAGGTTGTGGGTTTAAACCCATACTGCTCCTTGTGACCCTTAACAAGTCACTTAGGCCCAAATTCTGTAACCAACGCCTTTTTTGGAAGCGCCCACCAAGATAGGTGCCCATATAAATTGAACAAGCCCAATTAAGCTTTTTAATCAGCAATAATTGAAACTTAGGTGCATATCAAGAAAGAGTGATTCTGTAACAAGGCGCCTCTAAAAATTTAGACGGCCTTCAAAAAAAATAGGCGCTATGCATGTTAGGCATGGGCGTGGCTACGTGTTAGGTACCTTGTTACAGGATCGTTGCTCTTTAGTGTGCTTCTCACATGGCTGCCTAACTTTTAGCTGTGCCTAGAGCTGGCCTATTTATTGGGTGCCTCCAAAATAGGTGCCGCTCAGCGCGATTGACTAAACAGCACCCAACTGTACTTGAATCGCGCTGAACGGTGCCTGTAGCGGCGCCTAACTTTTTGGCGCTTCATATAGAATTTGCCCCTTAATTCCCCCATTGCTCCAGGTATATTAGATAGATTGAGAGCCCACCATGACAGACAGAGAAAAATGCTTGAGCACCTGAATAAATTCATGTAAACCATTCTGAGCTCCTCTGGGAGAAGTTTCCAAATTTATTAAAAATTTGATATACCACTTTATCATGTATTTCAAGGTGGTTGTACAATAAAAACTAGGGTAATGCAAATAATATACCATAAAACAATTAACATAAAAAGGACAGAAAACAAGACACAAGACTGAACAAACAGGTACAGAAGGGAAATAGGGAGAACTACAATATAATTTTAAGGAAAGAGAGGATACCAGGGAAAAACAAGAGGGCAGGGTAGTAACAAATTAATCCAATAAAGATGGACTAAGAAAAACTAAGGCCAGTTAAATTTGGATTATACACGGTATAGAACGATATAGAAAAAGAAATAAATAAAATAATTTGTTAATGATGAAGGAGCAAATAGCATGTACAGAAGAGAAACTAGCCAACATGCATTGAGGATGCATCATTTGTATTTCACTTCAAATGGATTAAGTGATTCCTTGGAGTATCAATGATACCTAAATGCAAATACAAAAGTGATTTAATAAGAAAAGCAAACATTAAAGGGGGAGTTATCAATGTGGGCTACTGTTAAGAAGGGTTATTTTATTGTTAACTCGGGTTATTAGTAACTAGGCCTCACTGCATAAATGGGACCTCTGCTAAAATAGCATGAGTAAGTGGTAAAATAACCCATCTTAACAGTAGCTCATGTTGAGAACTTCCTCTCTAATACACTTGGAACTTAAAAGCAATAAAGCTCATCTAGTCTTGAGATGTGGAACTGGTTACCATATGGCTCCAGAAAAAGGAGGACAGATTGAGACATCCGGGTTTTACATCCATTGAAAGCAATGGAAGTAAGGAGGACAGATTGAGACATCTGGGCTTTACTTCTGTCAAAAGCAATGGGAGTAAAACCTGGATGTCTCTTTTTTTCTGGAGTGTATGGTGACCCTAGGAAAAGCCATATACGTAGGCTATTGATACATTGAAAAATTAGTTTACTGTTGTTATATATAACCAGACTGAACTAAAATGATAATAAAACAATAAACTATAACCAGACTGAGTTTAGAAAAATAGCTGGTGCCAACTAGGTAGACTGACCCCTTCCCCTTCCTTAATATGTTTCTTTCCTCCTCCTAACATAATCTATTTTTAAAATCTATGGATGGCCTTTTTTAAATAATTCAAAAACAGTGTTCAAGATAGATATGTTTCATATTAACAAATTTAAAAGGGATGGAACCTTTTTGTGCCAGAAAGTTGCAACAGATGGTTAATTGACCTTCCAGTAACTAAAAAAAACAAACCTATTCTTGGTTGAAGTCCTTTGGTTTATATATGGGCAATGAATATACTCAATGGGACAAATCCTGAGAGTCTTGTATTAAATTAATCAAAACAGAATGTGTCCCATTGAGCAGAGCTGGACTAAATTCTTGGTAAGAAATTGGCATCACGTAATTGTATGTGGAGAGGAAAGGGATCTTTGCACATGCACTTTTTATTGGGTTTTCAAAATCTGAAGAATCAATGTTTTGTCTTAAAATAATTGCTCTGGTCTAATAAACCAGTCATTGTGCTGTCATTCTTGCAAATGAGATCAGGTTCCTCAGGCACTGTGAGCTCATGTCGGCTTTTGATCAAGGAGCAATGCCATGAATTGCAGAGCAAGTAGCTAATGTCAAAATGTATGGAGGAGGCATTATATCTGCCTCACCTCAGATGGGCTAAGTGATTCCACGGCGTGTTTTGATACCTAAACACAAATTCAAAAGTGATTTCAGAAAACATCGAAAAGGGGAATAGATTTTTTTTTCTTTTGCTAAACCTGTAGAAACATATCATCATATTTCATGTATCTAGTGCTAAAAACGTGAGCTTAGGTGCTTTGTTCAGTGATGCTTTATGTAATTGATAGGTTGATACTTGAATAGAAGTGTCACAAAGAGAAAATAGGTTATGTACTTCAGAACAAGCCATTCTCAAGTGTTTATTACTGCTTAATGATTTAATTTCAACAGCATCTGAAAGACATAGGATGCTATATTGATTTGAACATTTCTTTCTAGGAGAAGTTCTTATTGATGAACAGTCTCTCAGCAGGCTTATGGATTTCTTTTATCATTCATTTAAACTGCAGTTAAATGATGGAAAATCAAAGAAAAATATAGAATATCAGCACTGAGTCATGACTAGAGACATTACTGGGAAGAATGCTGTTGTTTAGTTTCAATATTATTACTTAAAAATAATTGCCGCTCAATATTCAAAGCTACTTAACTGGGTAGAAAAGACTCCTGCCCAGTTAAATCACTCATGACTGCCTAAGTGTTGTTATTCAACAGCACTTTACTGGACAGTACTGTTGGATATCACTGCAGACCTTTCCTGCCCGTCCACTTAGTACTAGTGTGGTCTGTGGGCGGAGCTTGGGCAAATCCAGGAAGGTACAGGGTCTTAAGAATTGACATACTGGGACAGACTAGAGGTCCATCAAGCCCAGTATCCTGTTTCTAACAGTGGCCAAAAGTGGTCCAAGTATCTAGCTAGATCCCAAGTAGTAAAACAGGTTTTATGCTGCTTATCTTAGGAATAAGAAGCCATCCCAATAATGGTCTATGACTTGTCTTTTAGGAAATTATCAAAACCTTTTAGGAAATTATCCAAACCTTTTAGGAAATTATCCAAACTTTTTTTTAAACCCTGCTAAGCTAATTGATTTCACCACGTTCTCTGGCAACGAATTCCAGAGTTTAATTACACGTTGGTTAGTAGCCATATTCAGACCACTTAGCGGAAGGACCCCTATGTATGTGATTGAAATAAGGACAGCAAAAAGGCTGTCCTAACCTTAGTCACAAAGCTAACTGGACACTGGAATTATATATAGATATTGCAATAGAACTGTAACCATTAATTTTTCCAAATTTCAGCTCTTAAAAAGGATATATTTGGATGGCTGGCCCTATGTCCTACGGAAAACTCTTCTGCGATGGCACCTATGACTCAGCTTCCATTCTTCCTCATAGATGTGCAGTATTATTCATGAGTCAACTGATCTTTCTCAGATCCTGGCTAATTCTTAAATAAACCACAATAAAGGAGAACCATTTAAAAAATTATACATAACTCCAAGCTTCATGTTTAATACTTGATGTACCATCGTTATCACATCTATGTGGTTTACAATCATCAAATAATTTTTTAGGTAAAAAATGGCAGTTAAATATAATATACAAAAAGGTAGCAATGATATAAAGAGAGAAAAGTAGAGGCTGTAAACACTCCCATGCTGTCTTGATCATCCATCAATTTTCTATAGCCTTAGGACTGATGCTTAAGGATCAAGTGAGCAGAACCAAAAAGGCCATGTTCTGCAGCTGGATATAGGGAAGGCAGAACAGAATCTGAACCCCCCCCCCCATAGCACAGATTAAGAACATCTCCAGCAATCTGAGAATAAAATTGCAAATAGTGGAAATCTATTGCTCTGTTTCCGCAGAAATCCATTATGGGTAGCTGTGTTATACAGAGTAAGGTCTTCATATAATCTCTAGTTAAAATGGTTAGGTTTACCATATGCTTGTTCATATGAGAAATACAAAAAATATATATATAGGATTTAAGGCTTCTTTTATGAAGGTGTGCTAGCATTTTTAGCGCATGCACAAGATTAGAGTGTGCGCTAGCTGAAAAACTACCGCCTGCTTAAAAGGAGGTGGTAGCGGCTAGCGTGATTAGCGCACCTTTGTAAAAGGAGCCCTTAGTCTCACATATTAAATTATTTCTTCGCTCCTAATAAGTTGGAAAAAATGTGAAGTTATAGCCTGCCCTGGCAATCTTGGAGGTTAACTAGAAAGACAATATAAAAGCAGCAGAAATGCAGGGGGGGGGGGGTTTGGGAAAAGACGATATCCTGTAGATTGTTTTAGAAAAAGAATTAGTACAGGAATGCCCATTTCCCAGCCCTCCGACATGCCCCTCCAAACCAAATTTTATTTTTAGCATGTGGTCGTTACTGCAGGACACCTGACCGTAGGCTATCTGAAGTTGTATTAGATGCATCATATCACCTAATGCAGCTTAATAAAGAGCGCCTTTGTTAAGAAATGGATTGAAGAACAACAAAAGAAGTAGGATTATGGGTCTAATAAAAGAAGAGAGATTTTTCCACCATTCAGCCCTCTATGTTTGAATAAAGATCTTTTATTGAGGTATATGCCATCTGGTTCTGTTTATTAGATATTTAGCAAGGGAGCATTTAGAACAGGTATACAAATTTATACATGGCATTCATTTTGATAGAGATAATCCTACCTGAGGGAGTCCGAGAAAAAAATGGTCCATCTGTGCAAGTTCAATTTAATATTTCAGATAATTTGAGGATATTAAGGAATACAATTCTGTAAGACTACCTAAAACATGGATACCTAAATATATAATAGCCTTGGAGGGCCACTTAAATTTATATTGCAAGAAAATCTGTTTTTGCAGATTTCCATAGTGAAAGTTGGTAAATAAGAAGAAAAATGAGCTGAACCATGAGCTGAAATCTTACCACATTATGATTATATTTTTATTTGGAGCAGCGTAATGACCTGTGTTACTTTTTCCTCTCTTTCAAAAGATGGTACAAACTGCTTAAAGAACTGGTTTCCTGACTGTGGTGTGCCCCAGGGATCTTCACTGTCCTCCATCCTTTTCAATGTTTACATATGAAATCAAAGGCAAACATACGACTGCGCTGCGCAAACAAGTATTCTCACGATAACAGGCGTGAAAGAATCACAGTGAGTGCTTTGCCAGCTAAAAGTGTCCATTGCAATTCTTTCACACTGGTTATTGTGAGAATACTTGTTTGCGCAGCGCAGTCATGTGTGTTTACCTTTGATTTCATATGTACCCCTGAGGCAGGTTCTCAAACCGAAACACAGACCATGTCGGGTCTACTTGCATCGATAAATTACACTTCTTCCTCCATATACGCGGTGGATGCATTCCGGCTATAGCCACGAATATGGAAAAACCGTGAATAACGATTGTATATACTATTCGCATTTTTTGTAAAAGAGCGATTTAAAGGCCACGTAGTTAAACTCCGTGGCCACTAACAGTGGGCAACATCAAAGCCATAATATAAAGTCTTAAAAGGGGCTAGAATAGGGAGAGGGAAAGAAGAGTAAGTGGGGGTTAGCAACAAAGAGGATAATTTGATTGGAGGGTGGTAAGAGTAGGGGATTGGGGAAAAAGAAAAAAGGGGTGGAGCTGGTGGTGGGAGAAAGAAGGAAAAAATTGGCAGGCTAAAGCACGGGTGAAAGAGCTAGGGAGGAGGAAAAGGAATTTGAGTTTACCTCCCTCCCACCGCTTTTTTCAGATTTCGGGTGTGATGAGGGTATGAGGGGGTGTGGTAGGGAATTTCGGGGGGGAGGGGGGTCAGTCGCATCTAGTCTGTTGGGGGTGTGACAAACCCAGGTCTATTTTGGGTCTCACCCACAATAAACCCGGATCCGTTCCTGGTTTTGTCCCAGTGAGCAGGAATGTGCACAAGCCACCTAGGTGCAGGAGAGCGGATCAGGTGACTGACCAATTAATTAATCAAGCTGACTCTAGCTCTGATGGGGAAATGGAAATAACAGAAACAGGGCAGGATAAGTGTGAAAGTTTCACTCTAGGCAAACCTCATCCTGACACTGTTAAATCCCTCAGGAAATTTGAACAGCCAGTTAAAACCAGGGCTAGAAAGTATCCCGTTTGTGAAAGCAGGAAGCAAGTCAGTGGGTGGAAAACCCTTCCCCCACAGTCTCAGAAGGGGAGTGGTTTTCCACCAGATATAATGAGCCTGCTGAGAACAGAGAGGGGGAAGCTGCCAAGGGAAGCCAGACTCACGAGCCACCCGGGAGAGGAATACCCAGGAGGGTATGAAGCTGGAGAGAGCCAGACTCTCTCAGACTGGCCCATGCTAGAGGCAGATGATGCAGCTCATACCAGGGAGCCTTGGGAGCAGCCAGAGGAGGAAGCAATGGACACCCAGGCAAGCCAGGCATGCACTGAAACTCAGCCATTGCCTATGGAAATATATTGAGTTTAAACCTGGATGTTTTCTCATGCTGTTCATTCCTCTGTGCTGCTAGGGAATCTGAAAGCTTAGATACTTCAGTTTTAAAACTCTCCCTGAAAGCTTAAATGCAGAAGTTTTCTTTAAAGCCCTGAATTATATAACGTGGTATGAGTGTTTGTATTTCCTGGCTGATTGCCAAGCTGAGCCAGCACGTTGTTTCCTCTCAGCTGTGGCTAATCCCCAAGTGCACTATTGCAGAGAAGGGAAACGTACATGGGCTATTGAAGACTTGTGATATATCAATGATTTTTGGAATATACAAATGAACTGTTTGGATGAAAGAATATTGATTTAAAAACACTGTTGCTCTGGTGAAGAGAACTGAGACCCATAAACTTGCAAGCCCAGAAGCAGGGACTGTTGGTAATTACAGTGTTATTCGAGTTTTGTTTTTGGAACCTTTATGAGTTTGATGTCATGTGCAGTGAATACATATTGCACTGCAAGGCTGAGGCCTGAATGTTTTTGAACTATGTTACCATTACTGAAATAAAGCTATTTTTGGTTTTTCACATTCTGACTGAAACCTATATTCCTTGCAGGCATGCCTAAAAGTAAGACCTGGAGGATCCCTTAGTAACAAGGGACACGTGGGACTGGAGTTTTGGTCATTTTCCTGGGGCTTGCAACATCAGCAAGAACCCGGGGTGTAACAGGGGGGCATAAGAGCAGAGATGTTATTAGAGGAAGATAAAATTGGAAGTATTATGCTGGGGAATAGTAAATATTCCTCGTGTGCGACACCGCCACGAGGCGAGGTGGCTTGACGACACCGTAAGTCACCGGGAGATAAGGGAAGTTTGGGATAAGGGAGCTAGTGTCGAGACCGAATAGCTCTTTGAGGGAAATCCAAAATGGTTAAGTGTGAAGTTTGCTGATGTTTACAAAAGTTTTGAAAATTAATGTTTGGAAATAATATGAAATAAAGCCAATATTTGCCTAATTGAGAATGTCCTGGTTATTATTGGAAATGGCTGATGTATGAGTCCCAATGTTATGTTAATAACACCGCGAATAACATATACAAATGTTATTTGCAGTTTTTGGAAAAGACTACTGTACTACGAAATAGGCTTTAGGCATGCAAGCAGCGATTCAGAAAGCTTTAGGCAGGCAAACGATTTTCTCCATGCATGCTGGGAAGCAGTATTTCACTCTATGGATGCTGGGAAGCAACGTTTTTCAGGGTGAAAGTTTTGAAACTTCAATTTTGTAGGAAAAAGCATGGAAGCAGAGTGAATGTTGGTAAGCGCTAAACTTTTTTTTACAGTACAGCAAAAGTAAAGGAGCTTTAATCATGATGTAATTTTGGGGGGCGGAGTCAGCCGACAAAAAAGCATGAATATGTGAAACCGTAAGTGCCGAAACCGCGAATACGGAGGGAGAAGTGTATATCATTATACATTCATATGTAATATCCTCTGTTGATTCCCGGTTGATGTGCACAGTTCCATGCCCTCCGTCTGAGTGTACCCCACAGTAATGCTTTTTAAACTATGGTAAGAACACATTAGTGCATAAGGCAGCTTTGTAAAAGGTCTCCAGGTATATTTTAAAAAACCTTATTATTGCATCTTTTTTTAAATCTCAAATTAGTAAACATCTGTAGGTTTTATTTTGCAGCACTAAAAATTTTAATCTAATACATTTTTTCTCAAGACATGGCTCGTTGGGTGTAGTAGAATCAATATATTGAGTGCCTTTAAATCTACTGCCTGCATCAAAGAAGAAACAAACATAAAATTCAATTTCTTAGTTCATTTTCCAGTCAAGCCTGAGATACAATACAGTATTTGAAGGCCACTGTCTTAGTTAAAATAATGAACCAGCATTTTATTGACTTTATGTGTTCCCTATGTTATAACCATTTATAGTTATCAACTCCTTGCTTGAGCCCAAAAAGGTCTGTATTGGTATTTCTTAGATTCAATATCTGTTAGTTGATGTACAGCCAAAATTTATTTATGACCCATCCATCATCATTCTTTTAACATGTTTTTAATGTGGTGATGCAAAGAGAGTTTCAGCCACATAAGGAAGCATTTTGGCTCAAGTGAACACACTTTGGGAAAATCATTCACATCTGTAACAGAGAAACAGTAATGGATCCAGAATACTAGCCTGCATTGCGCCAGTTTCCAGTATAAATCAATCAGACAGTTCAAGTTCAGTTCTCTGGAGACAAACTCGAAGAAATTACACAAACCAGACCTGTGTGTACTGTAAAATATTGTATGATTCTTCCCCTGGAGCAGGGGCTCTCAACCCAATCCTCATGCACACCCAGCCAGCTGAGTTTTCAGGATATCCCTTATGAATATGTATGAGATAGATTTGCATACAGTGGAAGTGGTGCATGCAATTTTCTTTCATTCATACTCATTCTGGATATCTTGAAAATCAGACTGAGTTGATATGTCCTGAGGACTGGGTTGAGAACCGCTGCTTTAGTGCATGATGAATATTTCTCCAGTGGGATAAACACAAAGAGGGGCATTTTTAATAGGACGTCTAAGTCCGACTTTGGACGTTTTGAGAAAAACATCCAAAAATTGGGTGGAAAATATCCATTTTTGAACCCGTAAGACATCTATCTTTTCTTTCTTTCTTTCTTTCTTTCTTTCTTTCTTTCTTTCTTTCTTTCTTTCTTTCTTTCTTTCTTTCTTTCTTTCTTTCTTTCTTTCTTTCTTTCTTTCTTTCTTTCTTTCTTTCTTTCTTTCTTTCTTTCTTTCTTTCTTTCTTTCTTTCTTTCTTTCTTTCTTTCCCCCAGCTAGACATTTTGTCCAACTAGTCATCTAGTTAGATGTTTCATCCTGCCAGATGTCTAATTTTTTTGATTGGATTACATTGCCAGTTTGCTTTCATATTACACATCAAAGGATAAAATGATGAGAGGTTCCAGAAGGGGATGTGTGAGACTTCGGGTAATTTGCATTTGTCTGTATTTTTAATGATACTGGTGTATGCATCCCACTGACCATTCATTACATGTGAGCTATAACTTGGATCCCTGAGGAAGGCTCATTTGAACTGAAGCACGGACCGTGTAGGGTCCTGTTACCTAAAATTAAGTGTTTTTTGCTCTCAAGTGGATATTATTACCTGTTATTTGAACTTGATCTTACAATAAACAACAATTCAAGAATGTTGTTTTCTCACAGTTTTTGGGTCTAATTTTTTTTGCTATCATCAAAAAAGGTCCAAATTAAAAATGTCTGAAACTAGCCATTGCATATTCCTTGATATGCTGTCCTCGTTTGGATTGCGTGAATCTATCCTCTCCTGGTTTGCCTCCTACCTTTCCCAATGCATCTTTAGTGTATGTGTTGGTGGGTCCTCTTCTGCTGCTACCCCACTAGTGATTGGTATACCCCAGGGTTCTGTCTTAGGATCTCTTCTCTCTCTATACCTCTTCCCTCAGTGCTCTGATCTCCTTTCATGGCTTCCAGAATCACCTATATGCTGATGACTCCCAGATCTACCTCTTTACACCTGAAACTTTACCTAAAGTCCAAGAAAAAGTCTCTGCTTGTTTGGCTGACATTGCTGCCTGGATGTCCTGCTGTCATCTGAAACTAAATATGTCCAAGACTAAGCTGCTCCTCTTTCCTCCTAAACGCTCTGCTCCTCATCCTCCTTTTTCCTTCTCGGTAAATAATACTGTAATTGTTCCAGTCTCCTCTGCTTGCAACCTTTGAGTGGTCTTCAATTCTGACCTCTCATTTTCTACACATATCCAATAAGCTGATAAGACCTGTCATTTCTATCTCTTCAGTATCACAAAAATTCACCCTTTCCTCTCTGAACACTCTAACCAGACCCCTGTCTATGATTTCATAACCTCACGCTTAGATTACTGCAATCTGCAATCTACCCCTAACTGATATCCCACAGTGTTGCCTCTCCCCCTTGCAATCTGTGAAAAACTCTGCTGCATGACTCATCTTCTTCCAACCTTGCTACGCTCATGTCACCCCTCTCCTTAAGTCACTTCACTGGCTCCCTATCTGCCATTGCATACAGTTCAAGATCTTATTGCTGACTTACAAGTGTGTTCATTCTGCTGCCCCTCAATATCTCTCCTCGCTTCTTTCTCCTTATACACCTCCCAGAGAACTCCGTTCTTCAGATATGTCACTCTTAGCTTTACCCTTCTCCTCCACTGCCAATTCCAGACTTCGTTCCTTTCATCTAGTTGCCCCCTAAGCCTGGATTAAATTACCTGAGTTTGTCCATTAAGCCCCTTCCCTTGTTTAAAAGCAGACTGAATATCCACCTTTTTGATATAGCTTTCAATCCTTAACCCTACTCCTCTGCTCTCCAACCTAGCCCACTGATTAACCGAACTCCTAAACTATATCCATGACATCCTGTTTGTCTGTCTTGCCTGTTTAGATTGTGAGCTCTTTTGAGCAGGGACTGTCTTCTTATTCTTTGTGACTCTGTGTAGCACTGCATGCATCTAGTAGCGCTATAGAAATAATTAATAATTGTATTAGAAGAAGTTTGCAGAGTGCTACCCTGTAAGTGACAGAAGCAAAAGAAGGAATGAGGTAGGATAAGTTTATCTTATAAACCTGGTTGACAGTGTGACTTGGGACATCAGAGCCAAGTGGTGTATGGAATATTGAAACCGGAATGCTTGAGATTCCAGGAAGAGATAAAGTCGTTGGATTGTCTGGTGGAGGGATGACCAGTGTGCTGTGAGCCTAGAGGAGCAGGCCATGGGAGAGTGAGTTTATGAGTATAAGTGACTTTGTATGTCTAATATTCCTGATCTAAGGAGAGAACGGGATAAACATTATGCTGCATGTGGCTATGTTTACTTAGGGCTGTCCGTGGAGTCATGCTACCAGTGTTGTATATTCTAATTCTCCTATCTTATTTTTTAGGCTTCTAATATTTGTATACAGACATTTCAAAGGGTGTTTTTTGTTGTACTACATTGCTGTTGACAGGTATAATCTCCAATTTTCACTCAGTTCTCCCCTTAAAGTCTCCTGAATTACTTTTGCCTTTGTTGTAACCGCTCTATCGGGATGTCCTTACTTCCTTGTTTTGATAATATCCTTCAAACATACCTCACTGTTAATCATGCACTCTTGAGTTGGCTTCTCTCCAGGTTGTAGTTTAAAAGCTGCTCTATCTCCTTTTTAAACGTTAGAACCAGCAGGCTGATTCATTCCAAGTTTCTTTCAAGTTTGCTACTTAGCAATTGCAGAAAAAGCTTTAGCTTTTTCCAATAGATGGGCCTTTGATGTCAAATAAACCTCCAGGTACTTTGCAATTGTGAGCTAATGCTCAACGGTTATAGGTTCATTATTTTGTGAAAGTATTTTTAGAATGATGGCCATTAATGTATATAGATTTTATTTATTTTTTATGATATTTTATTTGTCATGTTTTTGTAGTTTTATTAGGTGTTTTTGTTTTGGAACTCGCTTTGGTTAAAAGAGGATATAAATGCAAAATGTAAATGTGCCCTTGCCTTGGTAGTCTTTGAAAGAGTAAATAACTGATTTCTGTTTCCCTATTCTACTTCATACATTATATTTGTAGCTTCCCCATCATATCTTTCTACAACTGTTTCCTCTCCAAGTTGAAGTGCTATAGCCTCCTTAGCCTTTCCTCCTAGGTAAATTGTTCCATGCCCTTTATTATTCTGGCTGACCTTCTTTTTACATTTTCTATTTTAGCTATTTCTTTTTTTGAGAGATGATGCAGAATTGTACCGAGAAACAAAAAACAGAAACTGCAGTGATGATGTACAGAACTCCAAGACTTTATTAGACAATCATAAAAAACATTAAACAGTTTGTTTCCAAAAGGACTGATAAGACCGGACCCAATAAGGTCCGTGTTTCGAAGAAACACTCCTTCCTCAGGGGTCCTAATGTGAGCAAATTGAGAATAGTATAAAGATGGATACTGGTGTCAAAAAATTGATAAGGTGAAGCAATCATGTGCAAGGATAGGAATATGATAGTGAACTTTAGATAAAATTAATGTTTAATATAACGTAATAAATATTTAAAATGAATTGATTTAAGTGATGGTGAGTATCAACATAAAATTTGTGATTATATAAACTTAATAGTAGTTGGAATTGAATCAAGTGAAATGTGTACAAAATACTCCATATGTGCATGGATATAAAATAAGTGAGAACCAAAAGCCATGTGTAGGATGCAAAAAAGAACAAAAATGTTTGTGAAAATACATACCTAACACATTGTACAGAATTGTACAAAATCCTCAAGGTCTGTTGAACCATAGAGCAAAAGAGAAGCATTATGATATCCCCAGTTTTTTCTCTGTTCCTTTCCTAATAATTCCTAACATTCTATATTGTTTCTTGGCTGCTGCCACACACTGAAAAGAGCATATCAACATGTTATTTCATGATGATACCTAGATTCTTTTCCTAGGTTTTGACTCCTAATTTGAAATTTTGTACAGTATTCTTTCCTGTTTATATCTTTCTGAAGATACAATCTCCAGAATTGTACATGGAAATGGAAATGAGGTCTCATCAGAGACTTAGGCCCATATGCTCTAAACTCACTGTGCCTTTAACGATCGATGCTAAACCACATCTTACTGGTTTAGCATTGAAGTATTTTACCTACTGATGCACATAATGGCTTACTGCGGCCTTTTCTGTGCTTTTTAGCAGCTTCTGACTCTGCTATGTAAATGAGGTCATTGATATTATTTATTCAATTTTCTATACCGTTCTCCCAAGGGAGCTCAAAACGGTTTACATGAATTTATTCAGGTACTCAAGCATTTTCCCTCTGTTCCGGGTGGCTCACAATTTATCTAATGTACCTGGGGCAATGGGGGGATTAAGTGACTTGCCCAGGGTCACAAGGAGCAGCGTGGGTTTGAACCCATAACCTCAGGGTGCTGAGGCTGTAGCTTTAACCACTGCACCACATTCTCCCCTTAAAACTAGCACTCCAGCGATGCTCTGACATCACCTGTTGATACACAAAATGAAGCAGTGGCTTTTAACACTCCAAAATTACCGATTGGTCTGGGGGTACTGGTGTTAACATTGCAGCTAAGGTGCGTGTGTTAAAGTGTTACAAAATTATTATTAAATGGATGGATTGATTAGGATGAATCTCCACCAATAAAATATATCCCTCTCTGACTTAGGGAAATATATTTTATAAAGAACTATTAACTTGGGGAAAGAAGCTCGCTTGATTAAACTTAGCTCTGTAATGTATATATATTAAGTATAATATATGTAAATATTTATTCAAGAACTAACCCCCTCTTTTACTAAGGTGCACTAACCGAATTAGTGTGCGCTAAATGCTAATCGGTTAGCGCACCTTAGTAAAAGAGGACCTAAGATTCAGAACATTTATAAGCAAACTGAAAATTTATTTAAAAGCATTAAAATCAAACAGTTAAAGCAAATAGGATCGTTAAGCAAGGATAATAAACAGTACCACACAAGACAAAATTTTGCTAAGGTCAAATTATTAAATTTACTCACAAATGCTGGTTGAAAAGTCCCTAGAAGACTGCATGGCCTAGTTGGAGAGCTAAATACATGGCATGTATAAGCACATGGTCGATGAGAGATGTTACAGCATGGTGATCCAGGGCAAAAGAGGAAAAGAGAGGAAGAAGGCGGAACATGTGTCTGGCTTTATAGATATGACTGACTTGAAAACTGGACTCATGATGCTTAGCAATTGTCCCATCCCTGAGGCTGGAGAGCAGTCACTGAGGCTGGCATCGCATCTAATCATGGAGCAGTCTTTCAATTCCCTCTGTTGCTAGGCAGATGATGTCATGATTAAACTTTCTTCGAGTGGCTTAAAATGTGTCCCAATACAGAGTATTGTTACTGTCCTTGCCGAATGTGGTGTGAAGAGTTGTCTGATTAGATTCTATTGTTCCAGCAGACTGGGGTAGTCCAGAGATGCTGTCCTACATCTTGTTCCATTGATAAAGTTCTGATTTTCACTGGTATCCACCCTGGCCATGTCTTTGTCTTATCTGAATAGGTGTACTTAACACTTTCTGAACAGCTGGCTGAAGCAGTGCTGGCTCAGTCTTTCAAAGTTAGAAATTCACTTTCAAAATTACTCATTTAACTTAAATTCAAATAGAAATTCACTTTACTATAAATCCATAATTTAAAATCACATCCTGTCTTGGGTCAGGCAATAATTCCAGCAAACCTAAATAATTTGCCTCTAACAAAACTAAATACATACTCCTACATATTTTAACTCCAAGCAGAATTCTAAAAATCATATCATGCCACATATTTAAACTCCAGCACAATTAATATATCATGTTACAGAAGCAGTGTTTGAGCCGTGTGCATCAAAGCTTAGGTTGCCCATTACATGTGAGGTAGAAGTTCATTATATTTGGAGGGGGCTGCTGACTGCATTAGGAGAACACTTGTCCCTCCCACAAAAGCAGTGTAAAATAAAATGTTTTCACATTTTGCCTCTTCCCTTATGATGTGTGCCTTTGATGCACTCCTATATGACTGACGCTCATGCGCATGTGCACATTCATGCCTCTTTCTGTGGACTGTTCTGTACAAGTGTCAGTTTCTTTCTCCAATAATCGATCAAATGGGATTTCCGCGGGCCTCTGTGAACCTCATTTGCATGTGAGGCTGCTTGAACATTGATCGTCATTTTCAAATTGGACAATTTACTGCCACCACGGTGACCAACAGGATTTTAACGGTGATTTTAGAGCATCTGGGCCTTAGGTATTTTCACTTCCTTTTTCCTGATAATCGTTCCTCTTTCTATGCCCCCAAAGCATCCTTCTGGTTTTTCCTGTCCCTTTTTCTACCTGTTTGTGCATTTTAAGTTTATTAGGAACAATCACTCGAAATCCTGCTCTTTTTCATGGATATACTTCAGCACCTATCCTCTATTGCTGATTTGGGATTTTGGAGCTCAAATGCTTGACCCTGCATCTTTTAACATTAAATTTTAGCTACTAAATTCTAGACCAGGGATCTCCAACCATGCGGCCCCGTGAAGTATTTTGTGTAGCCCCGGTCGAGGAAGATGCAGTGTTTTCCTCTGCTGCCCACGGGTGTTTACCGTCTTGCCAGCTCCCTCCTCTGTCTTGCTGCAGTGTTTGCGCATTTGTGTGGCCTCAGAAAAAATATTTTCAGCCAATGTGGCCCAGGGAAGCCAAAAGGTTGGACACCCCTGTTCTAGACCATTCTTCAAGCTTTCCTAGATCCCTCCTCATATTATTCAAGCCATTTGAAGAGTCTACCCTATTGCAGATTTTGGAATCATCTACACCAGGGCTGCCCAAGTCTGGTCCTTGAGATGTACTGGCAGGCCAGGTTTTTAGGATATCCACAATGAATATGCATGAGAGAGATTTGCATTCCAAGAAGGCAGTGCAGACAAATCTTTCTAATGCATATTCATTGTGGATATCCTGAAAACCTGGCCTGCCAGTAGATCTCAAGGGCTGGATTGGGCAGCCCTGATCTACACAGAGCCAGACAGCCCTTCTACAATATTTCTTACAAAAATGTAAAAAGAACCTGATTCAAAATTGATCCTGAAGCACAGCACTGGCAATGCCCTTTCCCTTGGCGTGAACTGCGTTTATTACTACCCTTTGTCACCTTTCATCCAACCAGTTTCTAAACCAGTCACTTCAGGCTCTATACTAAAGGCAAACATCAAAAATCAATCTGAAATTACAATTGCATTGTGATCAACATATAAATGGATGGGAGGAATGACCTCAGAAATGTTTGCAGAAATTAATTTCAAATTTCTCAGCAGGTTAAACTAAAAACATTTCTTTCATTGGCCATAAAAAAACCTCCCAGAGCCATTTATGTGTAATTTATCAAATGCTCTTTGCGTTCCACAAGTTTATCTAGTAGGGTAGACTGGATGGACTATACAGATCTTTATCTGCCATCATATAATATGTTAATATATTTTTGGAAGGCTTTTATGTTTGGTGGATTGGAGATGCAAGGGGCTGAAACGTTCTCAGCACAACTAAGAAGAGAATAACGTGGATATGGTTCAATCAATGATCTGAAACTATCCCCCTTTTCTATTAAATTGCGCTAGCAGTTTCTAGCGTGGGGAGCTGTGCTGAATGGCCCGTGCTGCTCCCGACGCTAATAGGAACTCTAAGAGCATTGGGAGCAGTGCGGGCCATTCAGCGCAGCTCCCCACGCTAGAAACTGCTAGCGCAGTTTAATAGAAGAGGCCCTATGTCAAAAAACATAAAATTTTGTTTCTGCAAATTGGTACTTAACGAAATAACACTTTTCAGCTGCAATGGCAAAATAACGCTCAGAATTTAGGAAGCTGGTTGGTTGGGCCGAGAACTTTTCAGTACCTCCTCGTATGGTAAGGGGTATGAGGATTAAACATTGGGGTATGTGTAGGATAAATGTTAATGCAGAAGGATATGTTTATTGGTAAGTGATATATGCTGCAAAATTGATCTTTGGGAAATGTAAATTTGACCATGTGACTCTGTTGCTCCAGAGTCTTCATTGGCTCCTGATTTATTTCAGTTCAATTTAAGTGTGCTTGTGTGGTTTTTAAAATTCTATATGGAATTCTTACTTCTCTTATTCCTTTATCATGGAATGTTTATAGATTCTCTTTTTCAAGTGGTAACCAACAATTTAAATTATCCCTTCCTTCCAGGAAAGGGATCAAAGGAGTTAAGATTTTCAGTCAAGCTTTGAGTTTTAAATTTTCACAACTTTGGAATGACCTTCCATCTTTTTTAAGAAGTTCTGGCTAGCTTCAACTTTTCGTAAATCTTTAAAACCCGTTTTATTTGCCAAACATTTTAAATATTGATTTTCTCGTAATTTGCTTTTATTTTTTAATGTTCTTATTTGTTTAGTTTAACTATTGTAAACCGAGTCGAGCTTTCATAGAATGATGACTCGGTATATAAAACCAAGCATTAGATTAAATTAGAATAGATATGCAGGGTCAAGTATTTGCCTGTATTATGCATGTGGAATGTCAGTGGGAGAGTATGTAGAGTTGAGTAGTAGGTGTGGGTATGTGAGGGAGGGAATTACTACTACTTATCATTTCTATAGTACTACTACATGTACACGTAGGCACCATTGTACAGAAACATATAAGATTCAATCCCTCCTCAACAGACTTTGCAATCTAATAAAGGTAGACAAACAGGCCAAATAAAAGATTAGGAGCTTCTGTTATAGAAATGATTAAAACATCATGGGGGAAGGGAAATGTACGTTGAGGAGTTAAATTATTTAATTATAATATTGAAATCACATCATATGTATTATTGTATTAATAATTAAGATGAGGATGGGAGTAAATGATTGTTTAATGTAATAATTCAGGGATCTCAAAGTCCCTCCTTGAGGGCCGCAATCCAGTCGGGTTTTCAGGATTTCCCTAATGAATATGCATTGCAAGCAGTGCATGCACATAGATCTCGTGCATATTCATTGGGGAAATCCTGAAAACCCGACTGGATTGCGGCCCTCAAGGAGGGACTTTGAGACCCCTGTAATAATTGTATAGTTATTAGTGCGTTTTATGCAGTATTTATGATTTATCAATTGTATTGCACTATCAAAGTTTGAAAATCAATAAAGATTTAAACAAAAATAAACAAACATCATGCTTATTAAACAAGTGTTTAAGGGGCTATGGCCCTCTTTTACTGAGGTTCACTAACCGATTAGCAAGCGCTAATCGAATTAGCTTGCACTAAACGCTGACACGTACCAATACTTACAAAAGCACCTTGCAAAATTAGAATATTTATGTAGTACCACTTAACCATGTAACACCTCATGTTAAGCTGCTCTTTTTTTTTGGAAGCGCTTGTAAAATTTACACACCTTATGCTTATTTTACAATATTCTGTATTCAGTGAGTCATTTAGAAAATATCTGGGAAATTTGATTGTCCTAACTTGGATGTCCTTCTCCTGAACTGAATATTTGTTTTTACAGCATTGTTTCAAGACTGTTTTTTCAGCTGCTAGAGACATGGCATTACATCTCTGTCCCATTCAGATATCTCACTGCTCTGGCAGAACATTGTAGTCATGTTCCGAATATTGCTGTAGAAACTCTATGGTGATGTTTCCTGAAGACAGGGGCATCCAACCTCAGCCCTTGCCAGGTTGGATTTTTAGGATTTCCCAAATGAATATGAATGAGATCTATTTGCATACAATGGAAGCAGTGCATGCAAATAGATCTCATGCAAATTCATTGGGAATGTGACTGGATTGCGGCCCTCAAGGACCGATGTTGGATTACTCTCCTTAAGTATTTGCAGAGCCCTCTAGTGGATCTGGCATAATATTGACTTTAGAATACCCTATGGCTTCTGGAACAAGGCACTGTCTGTCTTTCAGGTAAATAAAAATGGTAGGAGAAGATGCTTCTTGGAGAGAAACTGTACTGGAATAAATACCACGTCAGTGGGAGTGTCATTGATTTGGCTCCACTACAGAGAGGGGAAGAGGCTTGACTGTTGACTCCCTAAATAAGGCATATCTACTTAAAAGGGGAAAGGGTATCTGGCTATCATAGCCACTGCACCTGAAGTGATATGGAGTGGAGTGAACCTGACAGAGCCTACACAACTGTTGCTATCTGTACCAGAAGGAAGCAAGGAACCAGCTCTCCACCACAGTCCTGTTGAGAGGACTGTCAGAAGGAGTAGCAAGATCAAGCCCTATTGAACAGCAGATGATTAGAGGAAAGTCCCAGAAAATCTACAAGAGTAAAAAGACTGGAAGCTGATGACCACTTAAGAAGGAACCATTAGACAAGGAAACTGAATAATAATAATAATAATAACAGCTTATATACCGCAATACCGTGAATAAAGGTTCAGAGAGTCCAACTTAATATAAAGAGAGACTTACAGAGATTTCCCACTGTAAGCAGCAAGGGTGTAGCTAGTCCTCCAATTTCGGATATGCTCAGGGGTGGATTGAGGGGACAACACATTCCTCTCTCCACCCCCTCCCCCTGCACATGCAAACACTAAACATACTTTTGCTGAATGCTGAAGCCCTGCTAGACAAATAAATGCAATGCCCAAACCACTCCCCTCTTCCATATGCTGCTTCTTTAATGCAGAAGACAGTGGCATGCCTTGAGTTTCCAACACCAGATGTGAGAATGATGAGAAGACCCAGTGTTGGCGGCTAAAGTATGCCTCCGATGTCAGCATTAGGGAAGCAGTGCAAAGGAGAGGGGAATGGCTCAGGCACTGTATTTATTTGGCTGACAGGGCATTGGCATCCCCACAAGTATAGGTAAAGGGGTGCTGCAGTTCTAGAGGGGACTCTAGCCTAAAGTGGGGGGCCCAAGCTCCCAAGGCCCCTGCTCCCTTGGCTATGCCACTGGTAAGCAGGATCCAGAACTTTTGTACGGAAAGAGTTCATACATACGACTTCTGAAAAACTACGAATATTAAAACCATGCCACTTCCTTCAATTCTGCCTCTATATAGCTGCTTTTAAGCGGTGTCCCAGTTGCCTGCAACATCCAAGTTAAGTAAATCCTTTGGTTCAGGACTTTAAATCTGGCCTAGTCTGACTTATTGGATGGAAAGAGAGTGCTGCATGAGTGGATTATTGTGATTTTGGTCTCTTAGTTCCTGCTTCTCCTGGCTCTGACCCCTAACACAAACTTTAAAATTAACTGACGCAACTCACCCCCGATGCTCACCAGAGTTACACTTTTGCACTTGCAGAATATCTCCTTCCCTTATTGACCTATATTACAATTTATGAAACAAAGGATATTTTTTGGCCAACCACTCTTTTCTAATGATAGCATCTCTTGAACAAACCACAATAAAAAGTATGAATTTTTAAAATAGAAAACAGACCATCTTACACTCCCAGTCAGTTTACTATAAAGAGACTATTATACTGTGCATTTGGTATATATATATTACTAATTTTGCTCGTATAGAAATGAAAGGAAAGCTTTACTAACATTTTCAGCAAAATTTCCTAGCTTGTTTAAATGATTATAGAGAAATATGATATTCCAGTAACATTTCTCACATGCCAGATCACATTATAATGCATCACTTCAGCTTGTATCTATCATGTCACATTACAGTGAGGCACACATAACATAAAATGATGGGTACCACCTGCTCCTGAGTGTCATGTGAGAGGCTTGTAAAGATACTGCTTTCGAGAAAATCATCCTCACAGATATTTTTATTTATTTGGAAGCTAATCTGTTTGGGAAGATTCAGCTTGGATCTTTTAGGTTCAAATTTAGAAAGCTTTAAAGACTGAAAAAGTTGATGCATTCCATTATTTGGGGGAGGGGGAAGTATATTTTTCTCGATAGATAGATATAGATACTACCAAATTCCTAAATTCTGAGCATTATTTTGCCACTGTAGTTGAAAAGAATGTTATCTTATTTCATCAATACCAATGGGCAGAAACAAAATTTTATGTTTTTTGACAGTGTTTCAGATCATTGATTGAACCATACCCACGTCATTCTCTTCTTGGATGAGCTGAGAACTTTTCAGCACCCCCTCGAATATAGGCATAGATATCCCACTAATATGCATATATATGCATTCAATTTAATATGCAAGAACCCCCCCTGAAAAACAGCTGGTAAATAAGATATTGGAATGGCAAGAGTATTCAACCAATATATATAATTTTTTAAATGCTATTGATCTTAATCATAGCAATACACAATTATAAAAACAATGCATAATATTTATCAATATATAAAATTTACTGTTCAGATAAAGGCTAATTGCATTAAATCAAGCAATAAACCATAATGAATTCATCCCAGTTTCTTTTCATCACTGAAGGATGAGGCTCGAAAGGGAACAGCAAGAGCAAAAGATCATAGAAACAGTGATATATGAAACAAGAATATTCTCTTTTGTTATTGTCTTGTTTTGTGCAAGTAGTCACAAAGGATGGTTTTTGCAGGAGCATCAAATGGAAAAGGTTTGGAGGAAGCAAAGCAACAATAGCAAAAGGGATTCCTCATCATGAATTAATGAGGCATGCATTGCAGGAGGATATATAGTGATGAACACCATAAAATTCTTGAAAGATCATAACCATTACCATTATGTTTGCAAGTCTGGACTTAATTGCATTGCTCATCATTCCTCCAAATTTGCACAGCTTGAAGTCTCAGTGGAATCAGGTACCAACTCAATGCATCAGGGCTGTATTGTGATTATTATTATCACAACTACGAATACTACTAGTTAATTGTAAAGCACTTTCAATACTTCAGTGCTCTACAGGAGAGAATATAAATTTTGGAAAATTAAAGCAGAGTGCAGGAAGTAGGATGACCCAGCCCCAAGGGAGCACTTATTGTAGCTTTGGCCACTTGGGGTGCCTGCTCCTTTTGTAGTTTTCTCAGTCATACTAATGTATCCCCCCTCCCTATTTGAGGTTTCGGTGATTGCGGTTTTGACTATTCGTAATTCCCCCCCCACCCCCCCGAGAATCGCTTGGAGGCAGCCCGCATCGACCAGAACTGGCCCCGGGACTTGGATCGGGGCAAGGAGGAGGAGGCGACTGGAGGAGGAGGAGGTGATCAGAGGCGAGCAGCCACCCCAGGAGCACAGCCCCCAGCCTTGGATGCAGCTCCATTGGCAACTTCATGTACGGACCTTACCTGGTGGTCTAGCGGTGACGCAGGGCAGGAGCGATTTTCTTACACGCCTGACCCGTGCTGTTTGTAATGGTATAGCGGTGTTCATAATTACACATTGAGTGTTGAGCATATGCAAAAGGTTTGGAAGTAATTTTTCCCACCAGTAAGAAAAATTATTTTCCTGAACAACTTTATTCTGTAATTATGCATGTAACCTAAAGTAATGCCCCAATCTGTTCCTGACCTGCCTATGACCTTTCTAGTCCCATGCCCCCTTTTTTAACTTATATGTAAAATTTAGGCATAGATCCTGTGCCTAAATTTATAAGCGTAATGTGCAATTGATTTTAATTGGCACCAATAATTACTTATTAAGAAGCCAAATATTGGTACTAATTAGCTTGTTATTCAATTAAATTGCATGTACAATTTGGGTATGTGACCAAAATAATACTAATAATAATAATAATAACTTTATTTTTCTATACCGCCATAGTCAGGCGACTTCTAGGCGGTTTACATTATAAGAAGGCTGGACATTCAGCGAATAGCAGAAATGGTGCATGGACTTTCCTGCATGATAAGCTCATTTCTAATATGGCAATATTTATGGCATTTTTCAATAATTTTGTTTTCAGATTGTTTGCTAATGTTCACATTAACATGTATTCCCTAGAAAAAGTTAATGTGGGAACACTTAGGGGCTGATATTATAAACGGTGTCCCGATTGTAGGCAGCAGTAGGTATGCTACTGCTGTCTAACCAGCCAATTGGGACACACATTTAAAAGCAAAAAAACAAAAAAACTGAGGCAGGTCACTTACACTGTAGGCATTTGTCGTTGGTGCAGGAGACACCTAGGGATACTTAAGCTCACCCAAAGCTGGGCATGGGCGTGGTTTCACCTGGAAGTGGCCTTGGTTGAACTTAAGCAGCCCTAGGCATCTCCCTAGGGCCGCAACAGATGTCTGAAATGTAGATGCAGCTGCTGAGCTGATCGCAGCAAGAGAATCACCCTGCTTTGATCAGCTGAGTGGCTGTGGCAGGAACTCCTCCGCAAAGTACATCAGGCAGGAGGAATGCCCTCTCCCTCCTGCCCCCAAATTCCTGAACCCCTTCCGAAGTACACCAGGCAGGAGGGATGCCCACTCCCTCCTGCTTCCATCCTTGAATCCCCCCTCCATGAAGTTCCCTGGCAGGAGGGATGCCCACTCTTTACTGGTACTTTAAACAAAAGTGATTCAAAAACACTGCTCAAGCAAACATCTCAAAAGTGCTCAGAGAGTGGGTTGTCAGACTGCAGGACAAACCCACGTTGAAGGAGCATCTGAAATGGCCACCTTCTAATCATAGCACGTGAGTAGTGTATACATTTTTTTTCTTTTCACAGCACATAACGTGAAAACTCAAAAACATGAAAAATCTTATAACTTATCTGACAAAATAGCTGAACCGGATTCAGAAACACGTTCTGGGTTCTGACGCATTTCGCCTGGTCTTTTTCAAAGAACCCATATTGCAGCACTCATATCGAATGAAGCAGCATTGAAGCAGGGCACGGAGAGGAGACCTCGAAAAGAACGACATCTGAGCACAGGTTCTTTGAAAAAGCCGAGGCAAAATGTGTCAGAACCCAGAATGTGTTTTTGAATCCCGTTCAGCTCTTTTGTCAGATAAATTATAAGATATTTCACGTTTTTGAGTTTTCACGTTATTTGTGTAAAAAGAAAAAAAATGTATACACTACTCACGTGCTATGATTAGAAGGTGACCATTTCAGATGCTCCATCAACGCGGGTTTGTCCCGCAGTCTGACAACTCACTCTCTGAGCACTTTTGAGATGTGTGCATGAGCAGCATTTTTGAATCACTTTTACTTAAAGTTTGAGTATACTCACTTTCTTTTTTTGTTTTATGTTATATGTTCCTTTGGGAAGTGAGTTTTTGTTGAGTATTATTTCTTCCCATTTGATTTTGGGCACTCCCTACTTCTACCATCCCACTAGAACCACAGTGCCCCATAACCGCCAATACCCCCTGGAAGCCTCTGATGTCTTCTAAAGCTGAAAACCCTGACACACCTAACTCTACCCCTACAACCTCCCCCACCCCTCATACCTGTATGAGTCAGACTGGTGGGATGCTCATACCCTCTGGCTGGCAGGCCCACCACTCCAAAATGGTTTGATTTCCCAGTGCATTCTGGGATGCACCGGAGAGGGGTCTAAGGCTCTGATGGCTCAGATGCCTAAGGCCCCTCCCATAGACCTCCTTCCTGGTGCATTCTGGGATGTACTGGGAGTGGCCTAAGATCCTGACAGGCCAGATAACTCATTAGCTTGAGAAAAAAAGTGAGACTGGGCCTGAAGCCTTGAGCAAATCTCCAACAGTATTTTTGGACTATATTTTTGTGTAGCATCTTGTATTGCTAAAAATCTAAGCCCTGGGGAAAAAGATGCACAATATCAAAGAGCCTTCTTCATTCTTTTCTATTCTTTTAAATATATTCTTTTATCCTCTTTCAGTGGCGATATTTGAGAAATGATTGTGCCAATGGTCATAGATATTTATTTTTAAAACTATGCATTGCTTCCACCAGACTATGGGTTCCTTTTACTAAGGTGCACTAGATTTTTTAGCTTGCTGCATTGCCGTGCGTGCTAACCCCACGCTATATGCCAAGAACTAACGCCATCTCAATGCTGGCGTTAGCGTCTAGTGCATGTGGCAATGCAGCACGTGCTAAAACCGCTAGTGCAACTTAGTAAAAGGAGCCCTATGTACCTGCGGAAAAAGTAATTGCAAAGCTGTAGTTTCTGTTCCTTAGAAAAATGTTCAAAGTGTAAAAACATGCATACTTTCACTTTTCAGGCTTTGACACATTTTCAAAGTGAAAATATGCATATATTTTTACTTTGAAAATTGTACCAGGAAAAAGACATCCATGTATGCATAACCACTGACTTCTGTGGAAATTATTCTTAGTTAAAATATATTTACACAGTTACAACTTTGCCCAAAATCTGCCTTAATACAGCAAGTAAAGGTGTGTACAGTGCATCTATTTTTAAAATGGGTTAAAGACACTGCTTCTCCTGTAGGAGACCCTCTCTATGTGTGTGTTTGGTGTGTGTAGATACTGGGCTCTTTCATGAGGATCATGGGCCAATTTTAGCAGGTAATGGAAAAGGTGCCGCTGCTCAGTGCCACCAAGCATCTCTGAAAAATACGAGGGGGTGCTGAACATTTCTCAGCCCAACCAAACAACTTTCTAAATTCTGAGCATTATTTTGCCACTGTAGCTGTTATCTTATTTCATTAGGTTTCAATCTGCAGAATCAAAATTCTATGTTTTGACATTGTTTCAAATCATTGATTGAACCATATCCATCTCATTCTCTTCTTGGTAGGGCTGAGAACTTTTCAGCACCCCCTTGTAGCCCTGTGTTTAAATTAGAGAATGACACGGGGAAAAAATCTGTCCCCGTCACTGCATCGTCCCCGGCCCACCATCCTCTGCACCGCCCCATCACCGCCGTTCCCTTCACCACCCCATCACCGTCCCCGCCATCCCTTTCACCGCCCCGTCACCGCCACTGCCATCCCATTCACCGCCCCGTCACCGTCCCCGCAGCATCCATATAAGCCTTAGTACTGCAATATTTTGCTTATTCATTTCTTATAAATCAAAGTTCTGGCTGCTGAACTAGAGAAAGAGATGTTCAGCTGGCAGGGCTTTGTTTATAAATTTTTATCAACACAACTAATATACTACTTTATCCTAAAGCAAAAAATAAATAAATAAATATAATTTTTTTTTCTTCCTTTGTTGTCTGGTTTCTGCTTTCCACATCTTCTCATTCAAGTCCTTCCATCCACTGTGTGTCTTCTCTCTGCGTCTTCCATTTGCTGTTACTGTGCCTCTCCCTTCACCCCCTCCCACAATTGGTCTAGCACCCATCTTCTTCCCTCTGCTCCCCCATAGTCTGACATCTGTCTTCTTCCCTTCCAGCATCTTCTCCCCACTCTGCCTTCCACATTTCCCTTCAGGGTCTGTTCCTCTCTACCCTCTTTCAATATCTGTTCTATTCCTTTCCACCACCACCCTTCCCTCCCTCCTTTACCATCTGTTCCTTTCTACCACCCTTCTTTCATATCTTCTATCAGTCCCCCCCCCATCACTAGCAGTCTCTCTTCTCCCTTACCATGAGCAAATAGAACTTCTGAAAATTGTATTGCTGAGGCATTATTTCTAATGCCTCAGCATTAGACATCAATTTTATAATTCTTACTGTCTGCTCTGATTTCATTCACAATTTGGTTTGTGTTGTGGCTGAGGATTCCATGAGGCATTTAACCTTTTCCTGTCTCTTGAACTGTGATTTCAAGTTGATTACTTCAATAATGGAGTCTCACGGCAGTAGCAGTTTTCTCTTTTGGGCTCTTTTGACATTGTTTAAGGGATTTCTTATACATTTGGTGCTGGTCTTCTTTGATGAGGTCACTTCAGAATCTATTTCCAAGGAAGATAAACTTTTTCCCTTTCACTCCCTCCTTCCTTGTGTGAGCCGGGAACATGCGGTCCCCGCAGCCCCCACCCGCATGCCGGCTCGATCGTTTAACCAGCTTCCTCTCTCCACCTCACCTTAGTTTGCCGGCTTTCTTTTTCGGCGACCGGCACGCTTTCAAAGAGCCGCGCATGCGCGGCTGCTCAAAGTTCAATCTTCTGCTCTGCTGCAACTTCCTGTTTCCGGTTGGTTCAGAGCAGAAGATTGAATACTGAGCAGCCGCGCATGCGCGGCTCTTTGAAAGCATGCCGGTCGCCGAAAAAGAAAGAGGGCAAACTAAGGTGAGGTGGAGAGAGGAAGCTGGTTAAACGATCGAGCCGGCGTGCGGGTGGGGGCTGCGGGGACCGCGCGATCCTTGATGCCTCACTGCGGTGACAAGACCATTCACCGCTCCACGGGGCGGTGAATGGCCTTGTCCCCGTCCCCGCAGAGGCTGCTATTTTTCATTCCCCGTTTTGGCAGGTTACCCGCGTCTAAATGCGGTAGCCGCGGGTAAACCGCCATCGTGTCATTCTCTAGTTTAAATAGAACAAATTTGACTTTGAAGAATTTTCATTTAACTTAGCATGTCCTTCTACGCATCCCTTCATTAAGAATGGTTAAAAGGGTAGTGATAGAAAATAGATTTTTTTTCCTTTGATGTCCCAGAACTATGGCATTCAGTTCATAAAGAGTTATTTGGTCAAGTTTTCTTTTAAGTTTGATGAACAGCTTTAATTGTAATAATTTACCCCTCCCCCTTTTTATAAAAGTGTAACGCATTTTTTTAGCGCTGGCTGTGGCGATTACAGCTCCAACGCTCATAGATTTCCTAGGAGCTGTTACCGCCGCTGCTGGCACTAAAAACTGTGCTATGATTTTTGTAAAAGGAGGGGTTAGTTTGACTACCTGTGATTTTATAGATGATTAGTAATGCTTGTGAGTTGTTCTTAACTTTCTTGAATGGTTAATTACACTTTTATAAGTTACCCTGTGTCCACATGAATGGGTGACCATATGTACATCAAATCGATAAATAAAAATTCAAACTGAGAAGAAATGACTATCTTATTTTCATTCTGTGAGTGGCTCTTTAGTGTGCCAGACAGGGGAGTATTGCTAACCAGCATTACACACGAAAGTAAATACCTCATGGAAAAAAATAAATCACAGTGATCATAAAAAGGTAAATCCAATAAACTAATCTGATCCACAGATCAGTCTTACAAAATGAATTACATTTGTCTGCAAACACAAAGAAATAGAATCGGTTCATAAAGGAAGTAGGTTTTCCACAGGGATTGAGCTACAATTTGATTTATGAATGTACTCCCTGAGAGAAACTATAACGTAATTTCTAGTGTTAGTCTGACCAAAAAAAAAAAGGCAATCTTTCTTTTGTATTAGTTTGGTGACTTGCTGAATTCTTAAGAATATTAGCATAAAGCTTGTGATCTCATGTACAATAAATCTGTGTAACACCTATTAAGAGAAATAGAATAATCCATACAGCTAGTTGACATCCTTGCCATGTAAGTATTATTTTAAAATCAATCCAACTCAGATGCTCGGGACTGACACGGGAGTTTGGACTTCTGCTTGGCAACTGATGGCAGAGGTTTCACCTGTTTTATCTTGCAACATGAGCCAGAGTGTAAAAATCCATCTGCAATCCATATTTATTTTCTATTAATAGCAGCAAAAGCATGGCTACATTAATTGTTCATGTCACAGAGTATAAAAACTCATAGAAATAGCTAAACAACCCCATACCATGGTCCATAATAACATTTGTTTTATATCTGGGAGTTCTTGGAAGATAAATGTGTCATGTGTTCTTAGGTATTAAGAAGCACATCACTGAAATCCTTCAATGAGAAATGACAGGTTTTGTGATTTTTGTTGTTGAAAAGCTACTTAGCTACACCATTCCTTGCTTCCTCTCACCTCAAATACTGTGTGCAATTCTGGTCGCCATATCTCAAAAAATGATATAGCATAATTAGAAAAGGTATAGAGAAGGGCAATGAAAATGATAAAAGGAATGGGATGACTTCCTTATGAATGAAGACTAAAGTGGCTCGGACTTTTCAGCCTGGTGAAGAGATGGCTCAGGAGAGATATGATAGAGGTCTATAAAATATTGAGTGGAATGGAATGGGTAAATGTGAATCACTGGTTTACTGTTTCCAAAATTATTAGCTCTGGGGACAAGCTGGAATTTGTTGCTGACGAATGTGGTGAAAGCAGTTAGCTTAGCAGTGTTTAAAAAAGGTTTGGATAATTTGTTCTCTCAGGGTTTCCACAGCTGTCTTCATGGTTGTTGCAGGTTTCTGGGTCTTGCTGTATCTTATCAGGTAGAACCGACGTTTCAGCCATTATGCTGTGGCTTTCTTCAGGGTATGCTGTGAGGTCTGTAGGTTGTATTTATATAGTAGATCCTCAAACCAGATTGATTGGGGCTTGATTTGAATGAGGCAGGATGATGACTGAAACATCAGTTCTACCTGGAAAGATGTAGCGAGACCCAGAAACCTGCAACATGCATGATGTCAGCTGCAGAAACCCTGCGAGAACATATAACCCAGATTCACAGGGAGAACATTTTAAAACTCACTAGAGATTTTTCCATTCTGTGGGAAAAAAAGATCAATTGATTTTCCCACCAAAATTCAAATTTGTGACCAACTAACTTTCCTGCCAAAATCCAAATTGGTGAACAATAAACTTTTCTGCCTCATTCACCTCAAGCCCCAACCAATCAGGTTTCAGGACCTACTATATAAAGACAAACTGCAGACCTCAAAGCATACCCTGAAGAAAGCCACAGCATGATGGATGATGTGTTGGTTCTACCTGACAAGATGCAGTGAGACCCGGAAACCTGCAACACATTTGGATAATCTTCTAAAACAAAAGACCCTGACAATGAACATAGCCTAATCTGTACAAATCCTAAACCCTGTTAAACTCTTCCACTACTGATTGTTTTATCATCATTTTCCTGTGTTAAATTATATTGTATGATCCTTGGGGTGGGAGTAGGGGTGGAAAGTACATTATAACTATAATTTATACTGTCTGAACTATACATATATAATTTTAATTAGCAGATTTAATTTTTCCTTAGGTCTACAACATAAATTATAAGACCTGATATTGTATGTCTTTTTTTTTTTTCCCTGTTGGTTATACAGCACCTTATGGTGAATTATAAGAATAAAAAAAATTCAATATACTGGGTAAGGTGATTAGAAATGGGTCAAAATCTAGTCAAAACATTATCTAGAATGATGAAATTCAGCTGTTCTCTAGATCAGTGATTCCCAACCCTGTCCTGGAGGACCACCAGGCCAATCGGGTTTTCAGGCTAGCACTAATGAATATGCATGGGAGAGATTTGCATATAATGGAAGTGACAGACATGCAAATCTGCTCCATGCATATTCATTAGGGCTAGCCTGAAAACCCGATTGGCCTGGTGGTCCTCCAGGACAGGGTTGGGAACCACTGCTCTAGATGACTTATCTGCTTAAGTTAAGCCAATGCTAGAAGCAGGTAAAGAAACACAGCTGTTGTATTTCTTCTGCTTCTTGATTAGCCCTGTAATTTGTATTTGACAAAGGGGACATTTATAGCAGGTGGAATACATCAGCTCTTCTGATGACATCAGCAGGAGATATGCTGGTGAGGCACTGCAAGAGAAGTGCACCTAAGGAATTGCTCTCTGATATGCACATTTGGGCAACTGTATTATATTGTGTGCTTCTTCCTTCTATTTTTAAATTTTTTGCTATTTATATAAAATGTGTAGAGGGTGAGAAGTTTGAGAAAGTAAATGAGTAAGGGGAAGAATTTTACTGTATGTATGAAGAGCTAATGCTCTGACTTCCATTATCTAATCTCATTTTCTTTGATAGATAATCCCACAGAGAAAGCCTTTGGTTTTTTTAAATACTTACTATAAAAGGTGGCCTACACTATTATTAGCTTCTGGTTTTCTTGCATGCTGAGGCCACTTTTAGCTTGGCTATAAAATGATCTAGCGCATAAGGGTGTGTTAATTTTAGAGATATTATAATTTTAAAAAGCATTAGTGAAAAATGGTACAATTTCACATGGAAAATCAACAACTAGCTTTACATTTTGTGTAATATGTTATTTACCTACCTAGAATTTCTAGGAAATTATGCAAAAATATACAAATTACTGAAAAATGTTTATGTGTTCTGTTCTCAGTTTTTATGTTTGCATTGCTTATTAATGCCTTTTGTGGCTCAATTATCAATTTATCTTTCTTATTTACTTATTGATACTATTAGTGTCATTTTCTCATTCACAGGTTTTCAATATAGCATCCTCATAGTGATAGTCTAATATTGAAAATGTCCAAAAGAAAACAAGACTAAAAGTTTGGATTCATTTACATCATTTGGTGGGATCAGACAGACCCGTAGCTATATTATCAGCTGTCAGGGGTCTCATTAGATATGGGTTGTATTTGAGCGACATCAGTGATCAAGACAGATGAAATTCCAGCACTGATGAACTGGTCAATGACCTAACGATTGGATTACTTGCTTGGTGGTACAAAGCAAATCCAAAATTCAGTGGTCATGTTATAAACATCCATGTTAGGATTAAAGCAAAGTTGAAATCCATGCGGGAAGAAGGCAACAAAGATTCTGTGGGCAGAGCAAAACTAGAAGAGAAATACATATTTATGGAAAAGCTCAGTATGCTGATGGACATACATACTTGTCTGCAAGCATGGAATAAGGAGTTGCACTGATGTGAGATGTAATTCTGCTTCTGTCAGTGGAATACACTTACCTCGTGACTACAGCAGACAGTTAGCCTTTATAAAACGTCAAAGAGAGAAAGTTGGGAATGTTGGAATTCCTCAGACTGGACCAGTCAACCTTCCTGAGACCAGAAGACTAGAACTATAGAAGGAATGGCAGACAAAAAAGAAGGCCAATGCAGAATAGTAGAGAATGAAGAGTGAAGAAAGAACAGCAGAAGAGCAAGAGATCTGTGCTTGAAGTAGAACAGGGAGATTCAGATGACGTGGTAGATGAACTAATGGAAGAAGCTCCTATTGCTCTAAAGAAAGCTAGGAAAAGGCCAAAATATAATACTGAGGATATAACCAGCATAGCCCTTGGCAGCTGTATTTAGAGAGACATCTGAGATTGCTACTGCTGCTTGGATTGATGCAGGACACATCACTAACTTGGACACTTCTTTGGTGATTGAGCACAAGAAGATGAAGAGGGCTTAGGTGAAAATCATGAAAATATTGGATGTACAGTTTGAGAAGAAGCTGCAGCAGAATATCATCAGTTGCATTTTTTTTATGGTCGTTGCAATGATACCATCACTGGTGATAGTGATTGGCACATGCGCAGAATAAACACACACACACACACACACATGCATGCAAAAACAACTTAAAAATCGGCAGGAGGGATGTCCACTCCCTCCAACCACTGAAGTCAAGCAACCTCCCCCCCCACTGTAGCGGGAAAGATGCCCACTCCCTCCCACCACCAAGCAACCCCCCTCAGTAGTGTGAAAGATGTCCAATCCATCCCGCCTCTGCTGTTGGGCCTCCAACGAATCCCCACACTCTTTACCTTGTTTATGAAGGTTGGCCAGAGGGATACCTACTCCATTCTTCAAAATGGTGGGCAGCTTCAAAAAAATGGGCTTTTATCTTGGATTTGAATACTGCTAGAGAAAGAACAAGACATATTGACTCTGGCAACTTGTTATAGGCATATAGCATGGCAAGACAGAAGGGACAAAGTCTGGAGTTGGTGGAGAAGGGTACTTACCCGATGAATGTTCATGGGGGGGGGGAGCATAGGGAGAAATAAGTGAGGAGAGATATTGAGGGACTATAGAGTGAATGCACTTGTAAGTCAGTAAGAGGAGTTTGAATTGTATTCAGAAATGGATGGGAAACCAATGAAGTGAATTGAGGAGAGGGGTAATGTAAGCATGGCAGCTCTCACGGAATATGATTCTACATTAAAAAGGCAATTTTAAAACAAGATGACTAAACTTAGGTGCCTGAAATGCATGTGTTAGGAGCCTATCCTATAAAAGGATATGGGCAATTATGTTCCTTTATAGACTACTAGTGTGTGTATTTATGCTTCTAAAATTTAGATGCAATCACTGGAGCAGCCAGTGAAAGTGCCTAAATGCTACAGGAACACAGGTAACTTATACTGTATGTGTAATTTATGTGTATAAATGGAACCCCACTATATCCTGCCCATACTCCACTCTTTGCATACTCCCTTGTACCTTCACACTAAAATTAAATGCATTGGCACACTTAAACACTAGTATTCTAAACATTTATGCATGCGATACACATATACTACAAATGTTAAAGCCTTAGTTTTAGCATTGCCACATATCTGGCTATATGACTGACAAATTATCAGCCAAGTAAGACTTTGTGATCATTCCAGCTCTCTTTGTTGCAGATTCCCAGCCCTGCCAAAACTTGGGTTGAGTGCAATTATAAAAGAGACCTTTAGCTATGCAGCCATGTTGCTTTGGTAATCTTTACAACCGGAATGCTGACTTGGAAGCCTATTATATATCGTTTAGTAAAATCAAAATGAAGGCATTGTCAGATAGTTCCAAAGATGCAAAGAAGTGGGTGGAGGTGGAGTACAGAGAAAGTTCTTTTTTATGTTTATGTTTTAATATGTTCTATTATTAATCTGAGAATAAGGGCTATCTGATTTACTAATACTTCTATTAATGTCTTTGATAAAACAAGCATATGGTGTTTATAACAGCAAACATTACTAGAAATGAAAAGTGTGATTGTGAAATTCTTATCTTAATAAATGTCTTATTATGGTTATAATCTCTAGCAGAATAGAGATTAGTATCATAAAATCACCACATAATAATATTCTTCTCTTGTAAATCTTTCCTCATAAAGAGTTCAAATTACTCATAATAATTGAAGAAGCCATTTATCATCCACAATGACAGCAATACACTGTTTATATTACTGCAGCCTGACCTGGGTCTAAACAAAGACTAATATTCACTAATGCATCATTGAATTGCTGAGATACTTAAGTGTGGAAAACATCCATCTTTTAGTTCAAGAATTTTTCTTCCTTATGACTCCAGAAAAGGCTGGCTTTATTTTAATTTACAGTACATGCCAGGAAAAAGGTTAAGAATATTAAAAAGATATCTACTGTAATTATCTGATTTCTTGAGATATACCAGATAGTCTTTGGAAGGATAATTTCCAGAGGAATTTGCCCAGATACTAGATAATTACACAGTTATCTGAGAAAAACTTTATGGGCTTACACAAACATCATCCCCTCAATGGCCAAAATTACATGTGCTATGAAATATTAAGTGGTACTAAATTTTGAAATCCCTGTGCCAGAGGGATGTGGCTTTAGGTATCTGGCCAGTTGGAGTCTTAGGCACTGGGAAGGAGGCCTAAGACTCCAGTTGTCCCTGGTGCCTAAAGCCCTTCCTATGGAGGGACCTTAGATGCCTGGGACAATCAGGCCTTAGGCCCCTCCCCAGTGTATCCCAGGATGCACTGGGAAGGAGAAGGCCTGCTATTCTGAAGAGGTGGGTTTGCCGGCCAGAAGGAGTAGGCATTCCTTTGGCTGGCCTTGCTTTTAAAGGTATGGAGGTGTCCGGGTCGGCTTTGGGAGTGGGGGTTTCAGGGGGTAGGGGGTGCCAGCAGGAAGGAGCATCCCTACTGCTGGGGATGTTGTGGTGGTGGGATGCTGGCAGGAGGAAGTAGTCATCCCTCCTGCCGTGGACAGTGTGGGGAGTTTGGAGATCAGGCAGGAACGAGTGTGCATCCCTCCTGCCACGGACAGTGTGGAGGTTTTCAGGGGTTCCCTGTTGCTGCCGCTTAGCTGATTGCAGCAGGGAGATTCCCTTGCCATGATCAGCTCAGCAGCAACATGATTCTCTAAACGACTTCTGTGACAATTAAATTCAGTGTGTGTGTGTGTGGAGGTGGGGGGGGGGGGGGAGATCTAAATTTGAAACTCCTACAAGAAGATCAAGATGATACATTTTCTTTGGTATCATATCCAGATTGTTATGGCATATTATAGACTTATGCAAAAGAGGTTTTCCCTCTCCATTGCAGTGATCTTACATGGTGTTAGTGTAAAGATAGATTGTATACAATTCCTTGAGTGGAACGTCTTCACCCACAATATCATGTATCTGGTTTTGTTTGTGTAGATTACTTTTTTTTTTCTTCTCTTTCTTTTTTTTTCTCTTGTTACTTTTTTTCTTCATTCTTTACTGATTTATACTTTTTATTATTTTCTATGGTTATTTGATTTGTCTCTTTTTCTTTTAATTTCTTCAATTCTTTTCTTTTTTTCCCTCATAACTCATATTTCACACCCTCTTTCTCATGCTTCGAATAAGACCACGATATCCCTCTAAGACATCGTTAGTTGAGCATACTTTTCAAGGAACCCATGCGGTGCATGTGTTTGACTGAGTCATATGGCTTTTTACATCACTGTGGCAAGGGACATCAGCCACAATTATTTAAAGTCTTCGCCATCAGAAGTTTAGTTTAATTTTCTCTTTGAAGGTTTTAGTAGCTGTCATTGTTCTCAGCTTACTTATAAGGTAAGTTTTGATGTTTCAATTTACTTCAAGATATACTTATAACTAAAGCGCATTAACTGATTTAGCACACATTAATTGATTTAGTGCATGCTAATCGATTTAGCGTGCACTAAAGATTAGCGTGCGTTAAATGCTAAGGTGCCTATTATATTCTATGGACACCTTAGCATTTAGCGTGCGTTAAATCAATTAGCATGTGCTAAATTGATTAGCATGTGCTAAATTGGTCCAAAATGCTATTTTTTCTGCTTGTTTTGCCAGGCTCTTATACAATGTTCTGACAGCAGGTTAAGTGGAAACATGTCTTAGTTATTAAAATGACTCTTAATAGCTTTTTCCAACTACTGTATTTATAAATTCTGAAATGAGATTTATCACATCTACTTGATGCTTTTACCGTTACAGTAAATATGAGTAAACACAACTGTCAAACTTGTCATTAAAAGTGTCGAAGCTTCCATTCTTCCTGTTGATGTGTCAAAATCTGCAGGAACGCATTCAAAGCAAGCCTAGAATATTTATGGTAATGAAGTGGACTGGGATTTGTCTTGGGCTTTTCATGACACCATCCCATGCAGCCACACCAGGCTAGGTAAAACAAGAGAATAGTTAATCACTGCATTTTAGTTGGCTACTTTGCACCTGTGTGAGGTATCTCTTTATCTGGAGTCTGAGGAGATCAATGGCCGTGTTAGGTAGGTCGGATGAGATGATCCATTGGGGGTAAGGAGAACTGGGTAGCCAGTATGTCCTTCCTATCCATGGATCATGAAGAAGCTGGAGACGGGTCATTGTTAGTCCTATAGGGCAGTGGTTCCCAACCCTGTCCTGGAGGAACACCAGGCCAATTGGGTTTTCAGGCTAGCCCTAATGAATATGCATGAAGCAAATTTGCATGTCTATCACTTCCATCATATGCAAATCTCTCTCATGCATATTCATTAGGGCTAGCCTGAAAACCCGATTGGCCTGGTGTTCCTCCAGGACAGGATTGGGAATCACTGCTATAGGGGATGCATTGTAAGTTTGAGCCAGTAAGTTTGGGCCAGCTGTTTCAGTCCGGTGCCATTTTCTGCTTATGAATGCAAGCGAAGCTGTCTACACTGAAACATAGACCCCTGAAGAAGTAAATTGGCGAAACGGGTCCCGTTGGGCCATCAGCTGACACTACAAGATTCAAGACAGAGCAATTGGCCGATATATTTAAGATAAGTGCCGGACTTTGATCATTACTTTTGGATATCAATGCCAATGTTATTAAGTTTTTGAAAATTAAGTATAAGCATTACATAAAAACATAACGCATTAAGCTCAATGAAAGATACCTTATACCTGCTAATAGCTGATTTAAATCATTGTAAATTATCAGCACAGGCATCTAAGAGCTTTCTGCAAGGTAAATCACACATGTTTTGGGGACAATTGTGTGTCTAAGTCCTGATTTTGGTTGGTTAACTCTAATGGTTCCAGACTGACCATTGGATTGCAAAATCTACTACTGAATAAAACTCATAACTACTCTTCCCACAGATCATTTAGTTCTACTATATAAGACTATATAGGGCTCCTTTTATGAAACCGTGGTAGAGGATTTTACCGTGGGTCAGTGAGGTAAATGCTCTGACGCTCATAGGAATTGAATGAGCATCAGAACATATACCTTGCTAGCCCATGCTAAAGTTCTCTACTGCGGTTCCATAAAACCCAGTGTATGCTTGTTAAAATAAATCTTTTTCTTCCAATTGTCCTTACAGTACTTGGTGAGAAAAGTGAGATTAAGCAGTGTTTTCGGTCTCTTAAGTGATTGACCAGGACTGAATTACCATCATGATTTAACTATTGAACTAAAAAGAAGAAATACTGTTTTTGAAAACTACTTCCTTAAGCCTCAAAATACCACATAAAATTAATGTTTTCATGGTTTTTCTTTAAACTTTTGTACTCCTTCAAAAGATAAGTAGAAGAGTACCGCATTTTCACGCAGATAACACGCACCCGTGTAAAACGCGCACACGGGTATAGCGCGCAGAAACCACGATTTTATGTACAAAAACTTTTGTATACCGCGCTCACGGGTATACCGCGCATGTAGCCCGACTGTCCTTTCGCCCACCCCGACTCTCCTCTGGCCACCCCGACTCTCCTTTCGCCCTCCCCGACTCTCCGTGCGCTGTCCCGACTATCCGTTCACCCTCCCTGACTTTCCGTGCACTGCCCCGCCTCTCCGTGCGCTGTCCCGACTCTCCGTTCACCCTCCCTGACTTTCCGTGCACTGCCCCGACTCTCCGTGCGCTGTCCCGACTCTCCGTTCACCCTCCCTGACTTTCCGTGCACTGGTCGGGTTGGGCCCATGTGCCTCAGGCCGCGCCCCCAGGTGGGACCTAAGGCTCCAGGGCCTATTCTGATTGGCCCACGCGCCTTAGGCCCCACCAGTAGGCGGAGCTTTGGGACGGATGGGCCAATCCGGCCTCATTCCGTCGTTGGCTGCCTGCTGGACAGGCGGGTTTGGCTCCCGTCTGTCCGGCCAACTACCAAAGGTACGGGGAAGGGGGGTGGGGGTGTCGTGGGGGTCGGCCAGGGGGGTCACGGGTCGGCTGGCGGGGCGGTCGGAGTTCTTGGGGGTGGCGGTCGTTGGAGGGAGGGGGGTTTGCGTCGAGGGCAGGAGGGCCTGGGATCCCTCCTGCCCGTAATGTAGTGCGGGGTGGGGGTAGGGGGTCGCCGTGGCCAGGAGGGTTTGGGCTCCCTCCTGGCCCGATATTGTCGGGGAGTTGGGGAGTCGGCCGGGCAAGAGGGCTTGGGCTCCCTCTTACTCCGATCGTGGATGCGGGTGCGGGTGGGAGCGCGTGCGAGCGGTCGTTCGGGGTGGGGGTGCGAGCGGTCCTGCTGGGGGGGGTGAATCGGACGTCGGGCGGGGTGGGAACTATGTAAAAAAATTTTTGTATAACGCGCGAGGGGTATGCACGGTAGGTAACGCGTATAACGCGCGCGTTATATGCGTGAAAATACGGTAACATTGTATGTACTGAAATTATTCACAGCTGTTAGGTCAAGGTCTGTTTTTCTGTTGTTGTTTTTTTTTTTTGCCTGTCTAAACACAATGAGGCCGCAACACTAATGTGCAAATGGCATCCTAAATTTGACTCTGAGTGGAAAAATAGCACATGCTATCGTATTTGCAAATTTGTATGCACAGTATTTGCTGTTATCTATTTGTAACATTGCAAAGCCGTTCACAAAATTATGCAAAATCACTAATGAGCTAAAGAATCATACCAAATCAGCTCACCGCTGATTTCACACTGAGTAAAATTAGGCTTAGAAAATTGAGGAACGCAGCGATTTTCCTTGAATTCCCATGACTTTGAAAGCCATGGCAAAAAGGATAAGATCACCTAGCAGTGAATTCAGAAAACTAGCTATCTTTCTTGCCTTTCCAGTCCATCCTTGGTTTACTAGCTTGAATTAATCTCATCATCAATGAAATAATTATATAAGTTATTGTATTCAAGGTTTACAATTAACATTGAAAAAAAAACAGTTTAAAAGTATTTGGCAGTTTGACACGTATTGGTGGCAGCACAAAACTGGGTTGAGAGGTGCCATTTTGAGGCCGCCAGGCAACAGGGCAGGAGTGATTGGGGATTGCTGTTTCCCTTACTAGCCATCAAAGAACAATTGGGGGGAGGGCAGGGTGATGAGCTTTGACTGTTGCCAGGTATCGGGGGTGGGAGGATTGGGCTTTGACAGTCTGGGGAATGTCAAGGGATGGAATCTATTTATTACTGGGGGAGTGTGGCACAGTGGTTAAAGCTACAGCCTCAGCACCCTGAGTTTGTGGGTTCAAACCCCGGCTGCTCCTTGTGACCCTGGGCATGTCACTTAATCCTCCCATTGCCCCAGGTACGTTAGATAGATTGTGAGCCCGCCGGGACAGACAAGGAAAACTGCTTGAGTACCTGAATAAATGCATGTAAACCGTTCTGAGCTCCCCTGGGAGAACGGTATAGAAAATTGAATAAATAAAATGTTTATACAATAAAAATCTCCCTGTGTACTAGTTAAGAGTAGATTCTCATACAAAGATTTTTACCTCTCATGCGTGGGATGATATTTTTGATGTAGATTTTTTAAACCCCTCCCCCCCAATGTAATATTCTTGGCTGCCGCAACACAACACAAAATTTAGTGTGGTAATGAGGTATTGTAGGTTACTGACTCCTCTGGTAAAATGAGCCTTCAGTAAAATGTTATTTCACTGCAGCTTAGTGACAGTCGCCTCAGGCAGGTGATTGTTTGCCCGCGACAAATGCACAGAAGCCCATTCAATTCCTATAGGCTTTGGTGCTTTTGCCGCAGAAGAATCGTTACCGTGGCTTTGCAATAGAGGCCCTAAGTGATTTAAAATTTAAAAAAAAAAAAATTTCAAATGGGAGTGATGTGAACTGAACTTCCTCTGCATTATGTTAATAATAATAATAATAACTTTATTTTTGTATACCGCCATACCGAGGGAGTTCTAGGCGGTTCACATTTGTTTATCAAAAATTACAAGTGGTTCACAACCATTGAACAAAGTTGGAAGCAACGAAGTAGTTGAGGTTAGAGAGAGAAGGGACGAGAAAGGTCAGGGGGGAGAGGGTTAGGGTGAGTAGGCTGGGTAGTGTGGGGGAGGGGGAAGGAGGAAGTTACTGTTCATTAAAGAGGGGCGTTAAGGGCGTTAGGGGTCTTGTCCATGGAATAGGTGAGTTTTGAGTAATTTTCTAAACCCGAGGTAGGTGGGGGCCTCAAGGACCATTTGGACCATAAGTGCTTTGCCCAGAGTGACAAAGAGCAGGCTGCGATCAAACTCTCAACTGAATCAACTCGGCTGGTGACCTGAGGCAGATATTAAACAAAATAGGCAACAGTATTGATTCTTATTGTACACCACAGCTCAGCACCCATGATGGTGAAGAGATGCTCATGAACAGAAAGGACTGTTGCATATCTGATAGGATCCGAACCAGGCAAGTATTTTGCCACTGATACCTGTATCTGGCAGTTATAAAAGAATGATAATGAGGTCCATGGTGTCAAAAGCTGCTGATAAATCAAACAGGACTAACACCCTTGTCTTGGTTTCTGTGAAGATCATCTAGCACGGATATCAGGATCGTCTTTATTCCATAAATAGGGTCTGAATCCTGGTTGACATGGATCTAGTTCCCTCTTCTAGCCAATCATTGAGCAGAACACAGACTGTAGAAGCTCTCCTAGAAATGAAATATTAGATATGGATTGATATATTTCTAACTTGTCCTCATGAATGCTGTTGTTCTTACCCAGAAAGTGCACCACTGCCTTTCTGCAAAGTATTATAGTTTCAGGTTCAGGAAAATATACTTTATTATTGTGACAAGGCAGTATGTCTGTCATTATCTGACAATAGACAGCTATATATTTGACAAAATGTTACATTTTCCAACCACTGAGATATTTTTCTATTCCTGGAAGTGGCAGAAGCAAAAGCAGTCTTACAAAATCTAACTATATGAGCAAAATATAAAACCAAACATTTAGACATGCAGGAACAGTTAACTTTATGGCTATCTTGTATATTAGTTTTTCTGGCAACTGCAGTTGAAATGACTCTAAACAGATGGTAATAATGGGAATGCATTGCATATAGTGAACAGTCTAACTTGTTTTTTGGAACAAAAGCAGTAATAGTTTGTCAATGACAGCATCTAACCTTATAAAATGCATTGTGGTATCATACTGTAAATACATAAGCTGTCAGTTTCTATGAAAGTTCTTCAAGTTAAACCATTCAATGAGCTCAATATGAAATTCATTTAGCCTCTTTCCAACTGAATGGATTCATAATTCAAATCACAGTGCAACCTTGTCCAATAATGAAATTCCTTAGAAACCTTTAGTCTGACTCTTTTCTTCTTTTTATAAAGATATTACTGTAGTACTGTACATTAAATATACAGAGAAGTTTTATCTAGTTATTCAGGAAGCAGATATGGTATCTGCTTAAAGGATGGATACTGGCTACCTAGATGTTTTCTAAAGCAATATAGATGCAATGAACCAAAACATATCTAGCTCTAAGTATTTTTGTCTAACCTTGCATGTTTGCTGGTCTGTGAGTTACTAGTGAATTTGATCTACCTATTAAATCTTCAGATTGAAATTGTATTGCATGCTGCAGCAAAGGCTTCTGGACACCAGGATATGGAAGATCCTCTTAAGGACCAGAAACAAAAGATTTAGGATAAAAGTTAAAAGCAAATAAGCAGTCTATCAACTAACTTTACTAAAGTGCCACTAACGCTCATTGTTTTTAAATAGGTCTGATGGCATAAAATGGGAACTGCAATAAATAACATGCTAATACATGTGTGGTAATGTGGTAAAACATTTCAGTAAATCTGGAACCCTTAGCCAATCATCTTGTTGTCCTATGGATTAATCAGGATTAGAAACAAAGGTGGCGGTGGAAACTCCACACTGAGATCTATCGCCCTGCCCTACCTTTGAGGTTTTTGGATGGGTTTGTTCCCTTTGTTGTTTCTTACTGATATTTGGACCTTTTCTGCGCTTTATGCTGTTGAGATTGTATTTTGTATAGTTGTGACCTTTCTCACTTTCAATAAACATATATTTAAAAAAAAGAAACAAAGGTGTTAACTACTACTATTAATTATTTCTAGAGTGCTACTAGACATACACAGTGCTATAGAGTCAGGAAGGAGACAGTCCTTTCTCGAATGAGCTCAAAAATGATAAATCCCCTGGACCGGATGGCATCCACCTGAGGGTAATCAAGGAACTGGAAAGGGTTACAGCTGAACTGTTTCAACTAATAGCCAATCTGCCGATCCAATCAGGAAGGATTCCGGAAGACTAGAAAGCTTCAAATGTTACGCCAATCTTTAAGAAAGGTTCAAGGGGAGATCTGGGAAACTACAGACCAGTGAGTCTGACTTCAGTACTGGGAAAGATGGTAGAGGCGCTGATAAAGGACCGCATCATTGATCACCTTGATGGACACAATCTGATGAGGACCAGCCAGCATGGCTTCAGCAAAGGAAGATCTTGCCTGACAAACTTACTGCACTTCTTCGTGGGAGTAAACAGGCAAATAGACAAGGATGACCTGGTCGACATTGCATATCTGGATTTTCCAGAAGGCGTTTGACAAGGTCCCGCATGAATGACTACTTCAAAAAATTGCGAGCCATGTAATCGAGGGTGATATATTCACGTGGATTAAAAATTGGTTGGTGGATAGGAAACAGAGAGTGGAGGTAAATGGATAATACTCAGACTGAAAAAGCATCACAAGTGGAGTGCCACAGGGTTCAGTGCTCAGGCCCGTGCTCTTCAATATATTTATAAATGACCTGGAAATTGGTACGATGAGCGAGGTAAAATTTGTGGATGATACAAAGTTATTCAGAGTACTGAGGACATAGAAGGATTGCGAAGATCTATAAAGATATAAGCAAACAAAGTCACTTCTAAAGATAAACGCTGGAAGCGATCATCAAAATTTCTTGAAATGCCAAGCCTCAGAGACCGATTAATCACGCAAAAATTGCTGACTTTCAGTGTCGGTCAAGATCTATGGCCTATGGCATATGTAGATATTACTACTTTTTTTTAAACGTTTTTTAAATATTATATATAGAAATCATTTTTTTCAAATATTTTCCAAAATATCAAGACAAATTATGTCAAACATCCAAAATGGTTTAGATAGTGCACAAATTCAAAAGGCACTTATCTTAATCAGAAGGTCGGCACTGTATTCAAAACCCGACGGGGCCCCGTTTCACCTGCACTGGCTTCGTCAGGGGAAAAGCATTCACAGTGCCTGCAAAAGGAGCAAAATTCATTAAACATTTTTAGGATGAATTTAGATCACAAAATACTTAAATTCAGTGTTTTAAAACAGCAAACTTACGGAGCAAACGTGACCTGGATTGTTTCTGAAATTCTTAAAAAATGGCGTCAGTGACAAAAGACGCTAAGCTGTTTAAATACCCCACTCAGAACTGCCGGTAAAAAACGTATTGAATGAAGATCACGTGAACAACGTGATGACGTGACACTAAAGAGAGCACACACAAAAAATTTTCTTTCTTCAGTCACTTTTTGGGGACAGGAAAAATTTTAATAATATGGTGACCAATCTATTTAGTTATTCAAACCTGTTGGTTGAAGAGATTGAAGAGTGAAAATCCAAAATGTTTCACGTCGTTTTAACATAGAAGTTCTATCTCCACCCCTATCATTTTTCTTAACAGTATCAATAATACAACCTTTCAAATTATTGAAAGTATGAGACGCATCAATGCAGTGTTGTACCAAAGGTTGTTTATTTTGCTTTCTTTTGATGTTTGATTTATGCTCCGCCAGGCGCGTTCTAAAGGGCCTGGTTGTCATACCTACATATATCATTGGACACGGGCAGATGATAACATAGATAACGTGATCAGATTGGCATGTGCTAAAATGTTTAAATTTATACATGATTTTACTGATTGGATTGATGAACTCTTTAGTTTGTATTGAAAAATCACAGAAAGCACAATGTCCACACCTGAAATGCCCTATAGGTGTAACAGGAGTATGAGGTCGTTGAACTGCATTGGTGTTGAAAAATTCCTTTAGGTTTTTGCCCCGTAAAAAAGCAAATCGCAATCTACTATCTTTAAACATTGGCAACGATTGTACAATACACCAATGTTTCTTGATGATTTTCATTATCTGGGAACTAGATGTTGAATGTTTTAAGACACACGTTACAAACGTGTCTTCTGAGCCTGAACTGACATGTTTCTGATCTATAAGTAGTAGGTCTCTATTGTTGTATTTTGCTCTTTTATAAGCGTTTTTGATAATTTGAGAAGGATATCCTCTTGACTTTAGTTTGTTACTTAAGTGGGTTGCTTGACTTTTAAATTCAGAATTACGAGTACAATTGCGACATAATCTCAACATTTGTGAGAAAGGTAAGCTGTTCTTCAGATGTCTGGGATGACAGCTAGAATATTCCAGAAAAGTATTTTTCGCAAGAGGTTTCTCATATGTTCTTGTGATGAAACATTGATTCTCAATCACAATTTCAACATCCAAATAATGGATTTTTTGTGAAACTGTGAACTGAATGTTGGTATTACACGTATTAAGCCACGTAACAAATGATGTCAGTTGGTCTTCAGATTCCTTCCATAAAAGAAATACGTCGTCGATGTATCTCCACCATATGTGGATCAGATGCTCAAATGGAGAATTTTCAATCCAAATTTTTTCAAAACATATCATAAATAAATTGGCTACCAAGGGGGCAAAGGTTGCCCCCATGGCTACCCCTCGAATTTGTTTGAAGAGGTTGCCATCAAAGTTGAAAAAATTCTCACACATAGCTAAAGTTGCTAACGTGACTAGAAAATCAGTAGGTACTGCTTGTGGTTTGGGTTGTGCATCCAAAACGGTTTTAATTACATCAATTGCATCCTGTTGGGGAATAGACGTATACAATGAAGAGACATCTAGAGTGACCATTATAAAGGGGCCATCCTCCGGTTGAATGGAGTCCAGTTTCATCAAAAAGTCCTTAGAGTCCCGAATGTATGATTTGCTTTTGGGAACCTCATGTTTGATAAATTCATCCACAAATTTCGATAAAGGCTCTAAAACCGAGCCTCGAGTAGATGTAATAGGTCTGTAGGGGGGATTTCTATGATCCTTGCGTAATTTCGGTAAAAAATAAATATTGGAAATAACCGGATGTTTAATGTTCAAAAATCTGTAATCTCGATTTGTAATGAATCCTGCCTTCAGTGCTGAGTCAGTAATTCTCCGTACTTTGCCTTGAATCCTCTTGGTGGGATCCAATTTGATCTTTTGATATGCCTCAGTGTCCTGAAGATGTTCTAGAGCTTTCTTTTTATATGTAGTCATATCCTGAATTGTAATAGCACCACCCCTGTCTGCAGGTTTTATAATAATAATTTTATTGTGCTGTAAAGTAGCAAGCGCCCTATGTTCATCAGTTGTCAAATTTGATTTAAATTTGTGTTTTGTCGGTTGGCAAAATAGTTTGTGACAATCTTGAAAGACAAGTTCTTTGAACACACCAAGTGTTCCGTCCATAGGTCCAGATGGTTTCCATACCGACTTGGGTGCTATAACCGTTTTATCAGCATAATTCAGTTTAGTTGCAAAAAATATTTTGATCTCAAGTAGTCTGGAAAAACGTTCAAAATCAATATTAAATTGAAATTCGTTACTAGGAACTGTTGGAACGAAAGATAAACCATGGTCCAATAATTCAATTTCAGAAGGCTTCAAAAGATGTTGGGACAAATTGACCGTTACTGTTGATTTTGCTATTGGGACCTTGTCCACGGTCTTCCTCTGACTTGGTTCCTGCCTCATCTGCCCCTTCGGGATTGATATCCTGTTCATGACCCTAAAAAAGGTTTCCCTGAACTGGCACTTCCAGATGAACTAAGGCTGATGGAGGAGGAGCTTGGATCCACATTGTTAGATGGAACTGCTACATTTTGTGAAGTGGTATGAGGAATCATCCAGTGATAAACCTTATTGTTTAAATAATCTTTTTCATCTCTATGGAATTTCTTTAGTTTGAACTTTTTAATATTTCCCCTAAATTTATCTAAGTTCTCATTGGATTTAGCTAACTGGTTTTGAAATGATTCCATAGATTGAGTAGTTTTTAATGTAGAAATGGTTTTATCAAGGTCTGCCTTATAGATGTCTAACTGTTGTCTACTTTTTTCTATTATCAACAGCATTAGGTCAAAAGAACATTTATTTAATATCATGTTCCATTTACGTAAGAATTCTAGATCTTCCCTATAATTTTGAGGTTCTTTGTTTATTCTCAAACCTCTTGGGATCCGTTCACTTTTACAGTATTCTATCAGGATACCGCTATTTAATTCAGTTTTGATGATTTTTTTGTTTTGATTGAAAAAAAGATTCCAATCAGTAGATAAGTTATCAGTATCAGCAGAACTGATGTCAAAATGAGAAGGAATACTTAGAATGGATTCAGTTTGTTCTGCATTGACATAGGTCGTGTTCCAGTTGCTTAGAGACATTATAGTATAAATTATGGTAAAACCAACAAACAAATACTACAGAAGTGTCAATCAAAATATAAGCAAACAAAGTCACTTCTAAAGATAAACGCTGGAAGCGATCATCAAAATTTCTTGAAATGCCAAGCCTCAGAGACCGATTAATCACGCAAAAATTGCTGACTTTCAGTGTCGGTCAAGATCTCAATCATTGGCCTATGGCATATGTAGATATTACTACTTTTTTAATTTTTTTAAACGTTTTTTAAATATTATATATAGAAATCATTTTTTTCAAATATTTTCCAAAATATCAAGACAAATTATGTCAAACATCCAAAATGGTTTAGATAGTGCACAAATTCAAAAGGCACTTATCTTAATCAGAAGGTCGGCACTGTATTCAAAACCTGACGGGGCCCCGTTTCACCTGCACTGGCTTCGTCAGGGGAAAAGCATTCACAGTGCCTGCAAAAGGAGCAAAATTCATTAAACATTTTTAGGATGAATTTAGATCACAAAATACTTAAATTCAGTGTTTTAAAACAGCAAACTTACGGAGCAAACGTGACCTGGATTGTTTCTGAAATTCTTAAAAAATGGCGTCAGTGACAAAAGACGCTAAGCTGTTTAAATACCTCACTCAGAACTGCCGGTAAAAAACATATTGAATGAAGATCACGTGAACAACGTGATGACGTGACACTAAAGAGAGCACACACAAAAAAATTTAAACTTAGCGTCTTTTGTCACTGACGCCATTTTTTAAGAATTTCAGAAACAATCCAGGTCACGTTTGCTCCGTAAGTTTGCTGTTTTAAAACACTGTAGTAAAAAGTAGTAATATCTACATATGCCATAGGCCAATGATTGAGATCTTGACCGACACTGAAAGTCAGCAATTTTTGCGTGATTAATCGGTCTCTGAGGCTTGGCATTTCAAGAAATTTTGATGATCGCTTCCAGCGTTTATCTTTAGAAGTGACTTTGTTTGTTTATATTTTGATTGACACTTCTGTAGTATTTGTTTGTTGGTTGAAGATCTATAAAGAGACATAAGCATGCTTGAGAAATGGGCTGTGAAATGGTAAATGAGGTTCAACGTGGATAAGTACAAGATGATGCATGTCAGTAACAAAAATCTTACACAAATACAGGATGTCCGGTGCGGTACTCAGAGATACCCCCCAGGAAAGAGACTTGGGAATACTTGTAGACAAGTCAATGAAGCTATCCACGCAATGTGTGGCGGCGGCAAAAAGGACAAACAGAATGCTAGGAAAGATTAAGAAGGGGATCACAAACAGATCGGAGAAGGTTATCATGCCGCTGTACCGGGCCATGTTGTGCCCCCAACTGGTCCAACACTGGTTGCCGTACATGAAAAAGGACATAGTACTACTTGAAAGGGTCCAGAGAAGAGCGACAAAAATGGTTAAAGGACTGGAGAGGTGCCGTACAGTGAGAGGCTAAAGAAACTGGGCCTCTTCTCCCTTGAAAAGAGGAGACTGAGAGGGGACATGATCGAAACATTCAAGACAATGAAGGGAATAGACTTAGTAGGTGGAGAGAACGAGAGGACACTCACTAAAGTTAAAACGGGATAGATTCTGTACAAACGTAAGAAAGTTCTTCTTCACCCAGAGAGTGGTAGAAATCTGGAACTCTCTTCCAGAGGTTGTTATAGAGGAAAGCACCCTCCAGGGATTCAAGACAAGGTTAGACAAGTTCCTGCTGAACCGGAATGTACGCAGGTAAGGCTAGACTCAAATAGGGCACTGGTCTTTGACCTAAGGGCTGCCGCGTGAGCGGACTGCTGGGCACAATGGACCACTGATCTGACCCAGCAGCTGCAATTCTTATGTTCAACCTAATCAATCAAGACAGATAAGCAGGATGTCAGGGTAGGGGTTGCAGTTAATGGGGGATGGTTAAACTGATGGCTAGGGTGATGAGCAGAGGGAGATTATTAAGTGTTGAAGGTAGTCTCAAAAGGTGGACTTTCAGTCTATTTTTGAATAAGAGAAGGGAAGAGGCATGACACAAGGTCTTAGGTAGTCTATTCTAGGCATACAGAGCAGTGAGGTGATAGGAATGAAGTCTGGAATTGGCAGTGGAGGAGAGGGGTTCAGATAAAGGTAACAAGGGTGACATACATAAAGCATAGGCAAACAAATTATGAATTTACATTTGTACAGTAATGTTAGATATGCAGAGTCAAGTTTAGCATACAATTTGGTCTTTAAGTTAACATATAGCTGAAAGTTGAGTGGGACTTGGGTGTGATAGTAAGTGATGATCTTAATGTTGCCAAATGGGTTGAAAAGGCGAAAACGAAAGCTAGAAGGATGCAAAGGTGTATAGGGAAAGGTACTATTAGTAGAAAAGAGGAGGTATTGATACCCCTGTAAAAGACTCTGGTGAGACCTCATTTAGAATATTGTGTACAATTTTGGAGACCAAACCTTCAAACAGGTATAAACAGGATGAAGTTGGTCCAGAGGAAGGCTACTAAAATGGTTGGTGGTTTTCATCATAAAGTGTACATGGACAGACTTAAAGATCTCAATATATTTATTTTGGAAGAAAGGCGAGAGAGGGGAGATATGATAGAGACATTTTAAATACCTACATGTCATAAATGTGCATGAGGTCCGTCTCTTTCATAAGAATTGATAGGATCAGGATGTAGAGAATGACATGGTAAAAGAATTTGTCACCGTCCCGAAGGATAATTGCGGGAAATCATCCCGTGTCATTCTTTAGTGTCTATTAGAGAATGACACGGGAACAAATTTTTCCCTGTCCCCACAGACAGGGCCAGATTTTCCTATAGGCTAACTAGGCCCACCGCACCACCAGTCCCCCGATCGGCCCAACATACCCCTCAACCAGCCCACCCCTGGTCGGGCCTGGCCTGACTCGGACAGAAACCTCCCCTGTACCAAAAAGTTGGGAGCAGGAGGGGTGCTCAATTCCTCCTGCTCCTTAGGCCTCCAACGCTGTCTTCCACTGTCTGGGAGCAGGAGGAACTCCAAAGTCCTCCTGCTCCTGTTCCTGGCCATGATGCACCGCAAATGTGGGCCTTAGGCCCCGCCCCGGTGCATCATATGTAAAACACATAAAATATCTGTCTGATTATAAAAAAAAATTTTAAAAGGCTGTTTCTCCTATCATTACTGTCAGGGTTTTAGCGATCCATGCAGTTAGCTGGGGGCGTGCCACCGATCATCTTCATTTACATGCAGGCCTCTAGTGAATTCATTGGCCTGCATGTAAACGGAAACGGATCGCACACGGATCGGAGGGCTAGTGAATCTAGCCCTGTGTTGGCTCCCTGTTCAATAATTACAAAGGTGTACCACTTTATAACGATGTTGTGTTGGAAATAAAGACTTGGCATTATATAATAATTGCTGGACATACCTATTTAGTTTCCTTTCACCCTCAATTGTTATTGTCTTGTTTTAAGTTGCAACAAATATAAACAAATATTTAATTGTTTAACTTCAGTGTTGGTATGAATTGAAAGGCAAACCTATTGAAACATCTGACAATAGTTATAACATCTCATACATTTAATTTTAATAATTAAATTTTAATCTATTTGTATCACATCACCACTAGGTGGTTTTACATTAGCCTCCGGCACGAACTTCCTCTGTTAATACTCAATACCTCCCAGTGACATCACAGGGGGATGGAGCCTTCACAGAGCACCATGGGTAAAGGGAAAACAATAAAGAGTAATTTGAAAATGCAGGCAAAATCAAACAGAGAAAAGTTCTAACACTTAGCAAGATGGTCACAGGAACCTAACCTCTAGTGTCTTCCCCTGTAAATGCTCAATGTCTCTTTTAATTTTTTTGTTTGTGAGCCCAAAGTATAGGCTGTAGAGTGTTTCATGTACATCCATATTTAAATGAACATAGTCTATTTCAGTAATGAGGGTATTCATATGTATGGAACATGGGTGGAAAAAAGCAAAGGAATAAGGGCCTTTCCAACTGTAAAATATAGTCAGAAAGACAGATTTGAAATTGTGCTTTATTGAACAAAAGTAGTCATATGAATACAAAAGGTTTAAAAAACTGCACCAATGGACTTGACACAGGTCTGTGTTTCAGCAGAATTCCTGTGTCAGGAGTTTCAACATTGGAAAGATCCTTATGAAGTTTTGACCTTCATTGATTGATATCAACAGTGTAAAAATGTGAGAAATTGTGCTGATTATCAAAGATTCCTAAAATAAATGCTATGATTCTTAGAAACCAGTTAGGTTATGGAGGGGGGCTGAAAGAAGGATTTCTGAATGGGAAGAAAGTAGGAGGAGCTTATTGTCAGACCAGAAGGAGTTGGAGCGGTGGAAGTTAAAAGGCAGCTGTCAGGGCAAGCAGAAAAGCTTGACACCTACCCTATACATAGAGAGGTAGGGAGGAAGCATATGAGTGAAGAAAGAAGAATGAGGACTGGGGGTAGGATAAGTCAAAGCTGAAGAAACAATTGGAGATAATTGGGATTCTGAAAGACTTATGAGTTATCACATGGATATTTGCCATCTTGCATCTCTGCAGGTTGGGTAGTTCAAAATAAGGAGGCTGTAAGAAGATGGGAGACTAGGATGACACCATCTACCGTAGTCTCATTTAGAAGCCAATTTGGGAGGAGGAATTATGTTGAGTTCCAATGATGTTTTGATAGTAATATTAAGACTGTGATCTGTTATTGCTACTACCTTATTAGAGCTGAGTTTTGTTATTTAAAAGCTGAGTGCATGTGTGAAGATAGTGGAAAAGAAGGCAAAGGTGCATTAGGCTTCTGGAAGTCCAGGGCTTCATGCATATAATTCTATAAATATATGAAAATTATTTAAAAGTTTGGTTTGTAATACCTTGAACAGCCATAGGACATCCAGGGCATAGTTCTCTATAATAAGTAGTAACATTTATGTGCCAATTACATGTGTAAATATTTAGAATATTATCACTCATTATAGATATGTACCTTAGTTGCAGAAACCATTGATTATAGGAAAACAACCTTCTAAGGTGTTGCCTTAAAGATTATATAGGGCTCCTTTTTCTAAGGTGTGCTAGCGGTTTTAGCGCATACTTAGCATGCGCTACAATGCCACACGTGCTAAACGCTAACACCTCCATAGAGCTTGCGTTAGTATTTTTCATTTAGCGCATGGTTAGCATGCGCTAATCTTTAGCGTGTGCTAAAAACTCTAGCGCACCTTAGTAAAAGGAGCCCATAGTTTAATGCTAAATCTTAAAGGACTTTCCCAACTTCTTCATTAGGTCAAATATTTAATATCCATACATTTATTTTAGAAACTGATTAACTTATGTTTAGCACCTCAGAATTAGTAGGTTGGAGACAGTTTTACCTGGCATGAATCCATGTTTCGCTATAATAGTTGAATCATCTAATCTAATCTAATCTAAACCTTAAATTTATATACCGCATCATCTCCATGAGAATGGAGCTCGACACAGTTTACAAGAACTTAAAATAGTGGGTAGAGAAGAAGAAAAAGGATTACATGAACTTATGTGTAGTAGGGGGGGGAGAAAGGGGGGAAGGATAGAGCTACAATTTGCTGAAAAGCCAGGTTTTCAGTTGTTTGCGGAATAACTGAAGGGAGCTCAGGTTCCGCAGCGGGTTGGTAAGGTCGTTCCAAAGACCTGTGATTTTGAAGAGAAGGGATTTTCCCAGTTTGCCTGAATAGTGGATGCCGCGTGGAGAGGGGAAGGCTAGTTTAAGCCTTTGGGCAGTTCTGGAGGAGTCGGGACTGGAGGAGTTGAAAGACAGTGGGATAAGAGGAGGCAGGATTCCGTGAATGATCTTGAAAGCCAGGCAGGAACATTTGAAATGGATTCTGGAGATTATTGGGAGCCAATGAAGTTTGGGTTTCCTAAGGAAATCAAGAAATCTTTTTATTTTAAAAGGTAGTCATAAATTACAATGATAGAAAACCAATTAAATTCTTAAAATTCATTATACAACTACTGCAAAATATAAAGTGCACACCTTAAAGTAGACTAAAAGTTTTAGTTGTTCAAAAATGTCCATGGCATCTTTTTAAATTGTATATACTGTATGTGAGTCACATGAAACCAGGCAGCCAATCACAAAGTCTTCTTATACTAACATCATCCATTCGATTTCTAAATTTAATCCTTAGGAGACCCTCATGATTCAGCTATGTTAGCGAAACATTGATTCATGTCATGTGAAATTGTCTCCAACCTAATAATTATGAAGTGCTAAAGATAAGTATATTTAAAAGATTGAGAATAAATGCATGGATATTAAAAATCTGACCTAATGAAGTGGTTGTAAAATTCTTTAAGGTTTAGCATTAAGCTATATGGTTTTTTAGGCTACACCTCAGAAGGTCGCTTTCCTATAATTAATGGTTTCCGCAACTATCTAAGGCAGTGTTCTTCAATCTTTTTACACCTATGGACTGGCAGAAATAAAAGAATTATTTCATGGACCGGCACCGGTCCATGGACTGGCAGTTGAAGAACACTGGTATATAGCATAGCTCTTGTCATAGTCCTGCTTTGTAGATTTAAATTTGAAGGTAATTATGGAGTTTATTACAAGAAAACCAACCAAATCTCCTATTCTACAAAATCGCATTAAATCTCCTTTAATCTCCCCCCTGAGACACTGTTTTGCTTACTGGCGTGTTTGCTTCTGTATTGCACAGACATAGCTTCTCCACTTTTGTAAGGTCTATTGCAGGGGTGTCAAACTCAATCACATTAAGGAGCCGAAATCCAAAACACAGGCTAAGTCACAGGCCAGACCCCACCCAATCTCCACCTCAGACCCCGCCCCCATAATAGTACTAATTGTAACACTATTTTTTCCATTCATTTTTCATATATACACACAATATAATCTTATTAACAATACATAATGGTTAACCACAAAATTAAACTACACAAAGGACACTAAAGCTTCTCAACATTCATTCCTACCAGACAGATAACCCCTATGCAAATATGGGACCAAAAACTAAAAGTACTAATATATACAAACAAAACCCTAATATTCAAGGCTCCGCAGGCAGTACAACCCCAGAGAAAAAGAAATAAATGCATTGCTTGCTGAACTGTGCAAAATACAGACAGCAGATGTAAATTCTCAAATTTGACACAATTCAATCACTAAATTCAAAAATAAAATCATTCCCCCTACCTTTGTTGTCTCCCTCTCTCCATGCTGTGCTCACTTTCTGTCCTGCTTCCGCCTGGCTGTTTTATGCTGCCCGCGGTGTTATCTTCTGGCCGGCTCCCTCTTCCTCACTTCCGCAGTGCACAAAGCCGCGGGCAGTGGCTCCTCGTACGTCCCGTGCCTCATCTGGAAGCCTTCTCTCTGACGTTGCAACATCAGAGAGAATGCTTCTGGTTCAGGCACAAGACACGCGTAGGAGCCAATGCCCGTAGCTTTGTGCGTTGCGGCAGTGAGGAAGAGAGAGCCGGCCTGAAGATAACGCCACACCCATCACACCGTGGACTGGTGGTTGATGAATGCTTCGATGGCTGGGAGGGTGTAGATGGGCTGGAGTGAGCTTTGACGGAGACTTCAGTACAGTGGTGCCTCGCATAACGAACGCCTCGCACAACGAACGCGGCACACAACGAACTTCATGTCTTGATTCACACAACAAACTTCGTTTCACACAACGAACTTCACACAACAAACTTCGTTTCACACAACGAACTTCGTTTCACACAACAAACTTCGTTTCACACAACGAAGTCGCCCGAGCTACCGATGTATTGCATCCTTCCGCGCAGGCACTGCAGGCAGTCGTTAGTCACTGCGCTTAACTGCCCTCTCTCACTGTATACAGTCGTCCTTTTAAGATAAACTCAATATTTTTTATATATCATGGCTTCTAAAAAAAGCAGGAAGGTGATTTCTGTTGAAATGAAACGGGAAATAATTAGAAGGAGTGAATGTGGGGTAAAACAGTGTGACCTCGTCAAAGAGTTTGGCCTCAGCAAGACCACCATTTTCATCATTTTGACAAATTTATCTTTTTTTATGCCATCTTAGCATATTTTATGCTGCAGAACGAATTATTTTTTTTAACATGTATTGTTATGGGAAAACGCGTTTCACATAATGAACTTTTCGCATAACAAACTTGCTCCTGGAACGAATTAAGTTCGTTGTGTGAGGCACCACTGTATTTGGAACCTAAGCACAGTACGGGGCAGAGCTTTGGATTCTTGTCCGGAAATAGCTAAGAAGAAATAGAAAAAAAATTAAATTGAATCAGGTTGGGCAAGACTGGTTGGACCATTCGGGTCTTTATCTGCCGTCATCTACTATGTTACTATGTACATAAATTCAGCATTTGGGCATGAAACCCTAAAAAGTGCTCATTGAATAGGTGCCTAAATATAGACACACTGTTATAGAATTATCCCCCTACTGTGGTGGGTTGCTGTCATATACTTGAATTTAAATGCAACTGGGAGTTTTCTATTTCAAGGTCAAAACCTTTAACTGTGCCACAAAGAAGTAGGACAACAAGCCCCGCTGTCTTTAATGAGTCTCAGCAGCAGGGATGTAGGGTTAGAAGCATCAGCATGTGTTCCCTGCAACATTAATAAAGCCTGAGTTGTGCTGAGTGTTTGTAAAGGTGCAAAATGTCAGATGAAGAACTGATTAATCCTCTTTCCCTCTCACCTTTTGCTCTGATGCAAAATTGCTAAGCTGGTTTCAGCACAGAAACATATTTCCTAGTTTGACAATTCAACCTCTCACTGTTATTAAATAATTCAATATTTTTATTTTAGAACACCTGAAAATAATTTCACCGTGCATACTATTTTCTAACGTCTAACAATTCATGTGCTACATCAATAAAGGAAAAGTGAAAAAAAAATTTGTAGCACTTATTCACCTGCTGACCTACTAAGCCGAAAGATAAATGACACTTGAGTTCATGTTGGAAGTGAGATCTTGAAGGTTTAATAGCTTGATGTGGGATGTATGCCATTTTATCAAGCACTAGGTCTTATTTTATTGCCCTGTCCATGACCATTAAGTTACTGTATTATCCATTAGAAGCAGTAAGAGTGCATTTTAATTAGGGTTTGCTGATAATGTTTTTTTGTTCATGGCACTTGTTTGACACTTTATTCCCATGGCTATTTCAGCTGTAATATATCACGTATAGTTTATTTTCTCATGCACAGTCTGCTCAAGTGAGGCTTAGTGCTACGACTTTGGTTTTACTGCTGCCAGTTGTGTGGCATGAGGTTGTTGCTATTATTACTATATTGTAATATTACCATTTAAAATATGCAATCAAGGATTGAATATCTGCTGTCTCGACATTAAATGACACTAAAAAGTCACATCAAATGGTTTGGAGAGATTGGAATCAGGGAGAAAAATATTGTTCTATTTTACAAATGAACCTAATATATAAAGAAATCTTCATTAGTTTTTGGTATTTTTTTTTTCACTGTAGGTCAATAATGGTCTCTGATACTTCAAGACAGGTTGCCCACTTAGTTGACCCACATTCCCTTGATCTTATTGCTTCACTATCTGTCCAAGCATATTTGAAGTGTCACTGTTTTAGTTGCTACTCAGCTTTTCAGTCTTGAAGAGGGATAGAGAACAAAATTAACCATACCTTGAAACCTTACCCCAAGGCTAGTGCTTGGGCAAATCACTCAATCCTCCATTGCCCCAGGTACATTAGATAGATTGTAAGCCCACTGGGACAGATCGGGAAAATGCTTGAGTACCTGATTGTAAACTGCTTAGATAACTTTGATAGGCAATATAAATAATTATAATAAATAATAAATTAATAATAATATTTATTTATATCTTGTCATACCTGTTCAGTTCAAGACGGTATACAATAGTGGAAAAGTACAAAGTAGATGATGAACCTTTTCGGTTCTAGACATTATATAATAGTGAATACAGTAGTGGATGATTACAGAGTGGAAATGTGGGGTAATTAACAATATAAGTAAAGTAAGGAGGGGTAAGGGGACAGAGAGAGAGAGTTGGAAGTAGAGGGGGAAAGGGGAAGGGGGAAAAGGGGGGGTCAGAAAGAGGCAGACTACCTGCATGACTGCAAGACTATCACTAGGGGTTACCAGCACCATTTTGATACCATCATCACCAAAGGTAGGAGTGACTGGGGATCCCTGCTGCCCAGAACCCACTGGACTAACAAGGACATCCAAGGTAGGCCCAGAGTGGCTTGGTGAAGAGGCAAGGGGAAAAGGTTCAAAGGTGGTCTGTATTGGAGGTGCCTTGATAGAGGGAGGGTGAGATCAAGGGTGAAGCATTAATAGGGGGGCCTTGATTGGGGGAAGGAAGTTGGGATTAGTGGAAGATTTGGATTGATGGGACAGACAAATCAGACTTGTGCCGTTTAAGATGTCATCTAGGGTGCTCCTGGGATGGTAAAGTAACCTCAACTTTTTGCTAATGTTTTTCTCATGTTCTATATTTTCTGAAAGTTCTATTCTTACAATTTTAATACTAATGAGCTTTTTTTTTGTATCTCACTCGTATGCAACCCATTATGGCTTAACTAATGTTGAGCTAAGGCAGGGGTGGGCAACTCCGGTGTTTAAGGGCCGGATTCCAATTGGGTTCTCAGGATTCCCCCAATGAATTTGCATTGAAAGCAGTGCATGCAAATAGATCTCATGTATATTCATTGGGGAAATCCTGAAAACCCGATTGGATTCCGGCCCTCGAGGACCATGTCTGAGCTATGGCAACAAAACTTGTGTTAGAGGCATTTAAGTCATATTAAAGGGCCAGTAAAGTACGTTACTATCATAATGCAACTTGAAAGTTACCCAAGTTTGAAATGTAAAACCAAATCACATAGGAAATATCACCATTACATTTCTACTGTCATGATATCAATGTATATAAGGTCCTACTGAATATTGTAGCTTCTTTCTTTTTCATGCCTTTCAACTTTTTTTCTTTCTTTTTTGTTGTCTTTGCAATTGCTTTGTTATACTACTTGAGAGGTAAACAAAACTAACAGTGGCCGTTAAAATAAAAATAACTCAAAGACCAATAATGAGACTTGAAACTGTAAAGGGGTCACTCAGGTAAAGTGATCCCTCATCCATATTTATACCACCTGGCGTCTGATTTCCATCAGCAACACAATTACAGGATAAATTGAAAACGAATGTTTCCTTACTATAGCTCTAGGTGCTGAGCAGTTGGCAAAGGGCAAAGAACAAGTGGTGTGAGCCATAAATTCTATAAATGTTTGGACACTTCATTTCATCCAGGTCATCTCACGTTATTAATCATAACCATCAGCAAAGTGAGAACTCAGGTGTGTTCTGTCATTTCACTTCCCATCCTCTCCACAGATTCTCCTGGTCTGGATTCACAATAGCCTCTTGCAAAATGACAGGCACAAAGCTGTGATTTATAAGCCACTGGAATAATTATTTAATGTGCTTTAGAAAGCTTGTAGAACATTGCCAATAACTGACTCAGCTGCTATTGTCAAGTGTTTCCTGTTAAGTTGGTGGACAGGGCAAGATACATTGAGGCTCTATCTGAACCAGAGTGAAACAATATTTTGTCTTCATCTTTTTCTGTTCTCTAACCTTTCGTGATTCAGAGCAGAACAGAAAAGAAAACTGAGAGAATTTTTTTCCCCCAGTGCATTTAGGGCTCCTTTTACTAAGCTGCGCTAGCGGTTTTAGCGCACGCTACATGCTAATGCCTCCGTAGAGCTGGCGTTAGTATTTTTGTGTAGCGCGGGATTAGCGCATGCTAAAAATGCTAGCACAGCTTATTAAAAGGAGCCCTTAGTGTACAGAAAATACAAATGGCACAAAATGTGCCCTCTATAAAATATGGAAAAATGGTAAGGAATCTCAATCTAATGCATTTTCAAAGCATTAGTAGCACAATTCGAAGTTAAAAGTGACTAATGTGATCTACACTGTGAATTACATTTGAAGGTTATATATAAAACAACTTTCTCCTATTTTTTTTTCAGATCATCATTCAACGTTATACATTCATAGCAACTTGATAACCAAATAAAACTAGCTGCTGAGCTGATTAAATTTCTGTCATGTCTAGGGCTGCAATAAATAGATTATAGACTAAGGGGCCCATAATAAAAAAACACATAGATGTCCAAAAAGCATCCTAAATCAGCACTTGAACATTTTGAAAGACATCCTGGACAGAACTTATACATTTGGAACTTAGAAGGGTCTAAGTGCCACATACTGTGTTTCCCTGAAAATAAGACAGTGTCTTATATTAATTTTGGGTCCAAAAAACGCATTAGGGCTTATTTTCAGGGGATGTCTTATTTTTTTCATGTACCAAGGTATCTTTCCCCTCCTCTCCTCCACCCCATTTCTTCCTCTTCTTTCTCCTCCCACCCCTTATTTGCAGCATCTTTCCTCCCGTCTCACCTATCCCCTTGTGCAGCATCTTTCTATACCTTCCATCCCCCTGTGCAGCAGAACCCTACCAACTCTCCCACTGTGAGACTGACATACCTCCGCTCCAAGGCCTCCTAAAGCAGCAGAGGTGGGGGTTGCTGAATTGACGAGTCCAATTTTTTCAGCAAATCAAGCAGCACTAGTGTCAAGGATGGAGTCAGGGAGTTTCGGGGAGGATGGGGGGTCGATATTAACTAGGACTTATTTTTGGGGTAGGGCTTATATTAGGAGCATCTTTAAAAATCATGCTAGGGCTTATTTTCAGGATAGGTCTTATTTTCAGGGAAACAGGGTAGGTGCCCAAACTGACCATGACCATTACATGCATCAAGACTTCTTTCCGTCAAAGACAGAAATAAATAAATATTGGATGCACAGTCAGAAGGAAGTGCAACTAGAGACTCATGAAATCACCAGACAACAAAGGTAGGAAAAATGGTTTTATTTTCAATTTAGTGATCGAAATATGTGAGTTATGAGAATTTATATCTACTATGTTTTGCACTATATTTGTGTTTCTTTCTATAGTTGTTACTGAAGTCATCTGCCTTGACCTCTTTGAAAAAACCCCCCCAGCAACATACAAATATAAATGATAATTAACATTTTCTCTGCATACAGTGTGTTTTGTATTGTTTTTTTTTATTTTGTGGTTATCATTATGTATTAATAAGATTATATTATATGTATATGAAAAAATGAATGGAAGAAACTGCATTACAATTAGTACTTTTATTATGGGGGTGGGGTCTGGAGCAGAGTTTAGGAGGGGGAACTTGGTTGATATTTGTTAAACTTAGGGGGTACTTGGCTTGACCTGCAGACCTGTCGGTAACTCAGTTACCAAAAGGTCTGCAGCAGTCGAGTTTGCTAATAGTAAAACCCTAAATGGCCAAGCAATTGTTAGTGAATCAATCGCTTGGCTTGAAGAAGTTGAGAAACATTGCTCTAGACCACTCAGGCTATCTAATAACTCAGCCTACACCACCACTTTTTTCCCCAATTTCTATTTAAAACAATTTTCCCCACTCTTTTCTTATAAAAGCACTATATCGCATATCCAACTCAGACAGTTAGCTAACTCCTAATTGAACTTCCTGGCAGTCTAGAACCCTCCTAGAGAGAGAGAGCTCTGCTGTCCAGCTCTGAATTCTTAAAGCTACAGAGACAGGCTAGTCTCTCCTCAAATAACTCTAAACATTTTTCTTTCTTTTTTTCCCCTGGTACAATTGGTTGCTAATGTCAATTAGCAGCTAATTTAACAAATAAGTTACATACACAACTAACAGTATTCTATAACTTGCAGACACATCTCTACATGCTATGCATTAAATAGTTTGCCCAAGTATACAGAATTAAGGGACAAATATATACTGGTGGTATTCAGTGCCAGTACCTGGACATCTGGGCAACTTTCTTTTCTGGCCTAAATTACCAGGGTAGCTATTCAGGTACCGTGGCAAATTCTGCCTCCTCTTAGGTTCCACCACCAGACTATCCTAGCACTATCCAGATATTGTGGTTCAGTCAGCAGGGATTTCCATTGCATTATAAAGGTAATTTAATAACTGTGCATATACAGTTAAATGGGCCTTGTATACACTCTCTTGTTATTTCCCATATTAATTACTGCAACACCATATATCAGTGCATAAAACAGAAAGAGATACCTGTCTTCAACTCCTACAAAATACTGCAGTTAAATTAATTTACAGAGCAAAGGAATTTGACCATGTTACTCCCCTAACTCATCGTCTATCCTACAAAATACTTCTACTAACATTCAAAACTAAACTTTCCAACTCACCAGTTTTTATAGACAAACTTCTGATCCCATATGCTCCCTCCCGAACTCTTCGGTCCAACAATCAAAACCTGCTTACTATCTCTTCTATACGTGAACTATGTTAAGACAAGACCCTTAAATCTATTTTCTCATTTACTGCCCCCTCTCTGTGGAATGCCCTCCCGTTTGATCTCTGACTAGAAAACTATCTCAAAATATTTTCTGAGTACTCACTTTTTCTTCGCCTTCTCACCCACCTTTGAGATAGAATATGAATACCATGTACCTATTCTGTTTGCTGTACCCGGTAAGAATGTGTGGCCTGAACCTGATGTGAAGGTTATAATCTGGCATGGCTGCCACCATGTATGTTTGTATTGCTGCTCTTCCTGCTCAGCCTATCTGCTAGTCTCTTCCTGCTCTCCTGACCTGTGTATTCCATTATTGGACCCTCAAAGTTAATGAAGGACTGTGAGAAGGAGCCCTTGGCCTCTAGATATTTATTTTATTTATTTATTTTATTTCTTTCATTTGTGCGTCGCACATACCTATACAAGCTCTAGGCGACATTACAGAGGAAGGGGTTAGAAGAGGGTAAGGAGGACTATGGAGGGCAGGAAGAAGTGGAGAGGAGAGAAGTATGTAGAATATTTCATAGAGATTCCTAACTTTACAGATAGGAGCACCATCTATGTAAATGATATCTAAATGAATTAAACGAATATGTAAAAAGGAATAGAAGGGAGGAACCGTTAAACAATAGAATTCAGTTAATAAAATAAAAAGAATAGGGGTGAAAACAATGGAAGAAAATTTAAAATAATTCATAAACTGGAAGAAAAAATTGAAAACCAAAATCAAATAAGTCTGGCAGAAGTCTAATTTCCTGAAGCAGCTTTGTTGCCTCAGCATTTTTTAAATAATCCCAACGGCAAAATTTCAGATGGGACAGATGTCAGCTCAGGCTTTCCAGTTCCTGCAGCTCTGACTCATCGCTTCCAGGCAGAAGATGCATAGAGATAGAACAATCCAGCACTGGGCCGCACTGCTCTCAGTGGGCGGTGGATGCTCAAGGCCACTCCCGAAGAATACAGTACTCTGCCTCCATCGGACAACCAAGACAGGGAAAAGCCACAGTCCAATTTATGACTTATTGTTCCATCTTGAACCTGATTTTCAGTTTGATTCAATTAATTGTACTGCTAACAATTGAAATACTTGAAAATGTCTGGAATGAACAATAACTTCTGAAGCATGGCCATATGTTTCCTCTTTCAGTTAAAGTAGTGTGATTGACAGTTCTGTTGTAACAAAGTTATGGGAAAACTGTAGTAATGAAGATCTATAGGCTCAATAAATAAAATGTATGGGAAAGCTATAGGTAAGCAAAAGACCCGACACATATGTGTTTCAGCCATATGGCCTGCGTCAGGGGTCTTTTCCTCAATGAGAAGCACTATGGGCTCCTTTTATGAAGCCACGTTAGCGGTTTAACGCGTGTAATAGCGTACCATAAACTGCCAGCTGTGCTAGACGCTAATGCCACGCTAAAAAGCTGCATGCGCTAAAACCGCTAACGCGGCTTCATAAAGGGAGCCCTATGTTTTCAAATCTCCTCTGTACATAAAAAAAATGTATATAAGAAGCTCCCAATCAGCTGTGCACGAGAACAAAACTGTGTCTCCACTAAACAGAAAGTGAGCTTCTTATATACATTTTTTTATGTACAGAGGAGATTTGAAAACAAAGTGTTGAAGGGTTGTCGGGCAAGATTTGCCTCTTTGCGGATGATACTAAAATCTGCAATTGATGTGAATAACACGAAGAAAGACCTGGAAAAGCTTGAAGAATTGACTGAAATTTGGCAGCTAAAATTTAATGCTAAGAAATGCAAGGCTGCAAAAACCCAAGGGAATAGTACAGTTTAGGGGGTGAGGAACTTATGTGCACAACAGAAGAACGGGACTTGGGTGTGATTGTATGTGATGATCTTAAGGTGGCCAAACAGGTTGAAAAAGTGACGACGAAAGCTAAAAGGATGATAGGTTATATAGGGAGAGGTATGGCCAGTAGGAAAAAGGAGGTTTCGATGGCCCTATATAAGACTTTGGTGAGGCCTCATTTAGAATATTGTATACAATTCTGGAGACCACACCTTCAAAAAGATATAAAAAGGATGGAGTCGGTCCAGAGGAAGGCTACTAAAATGGTGTGTGGTCTTTGCCATAAGGCGTATGGGGACAGACTTAAAGATATCAATCTGTATACTTTGTAGGAAAGGCGGGAGAGGGGAGATATGATAGAGTCGTTTAAATACCTACATAATATAAATGTGCATGAGTCGAGTCTCTTTCATTTGAAAGGAAACTCTGTAATGAGAGGGCATAGGATGAAGTTAAGAGATGATAGGCTCCGGAGTAATCTGAGGAAATACTTTTTTTTACGGAAAGGGTGGTAGATGCGTGGAACAGTCTCTTGGAAGAGGTGGTGGAAACAGAGACTGTGTCTGAATTCAAGAGAGCCTGGAGAGAGAAAGAAATAATGGTTACTGTGGATGGGCAGACTAGATAGGCCATTTGGTCTTTATCTGTTGTCATGTTTCTATGTTTCTCACTGAGGAAAAGACCCCTGAGGCAAGACATACAACCAAAACACATATGTGTTGTGTCTTGAATGAATAAAAAAAATTGAGCACAAAAGGTTGCCTCTTTTGCTTTGATTTGTTCTTCCTTGAGGAGGTAGAATCTCCTGTTTGTCTATATTGTAAAGCTAAAGGTAACACATTTCACATTTTTTTTCCTCATGCAGAACAGAATGCAAATCAATGTGAAAAAATAAACTGGTAAACGGTAGTTAAGAAACTGCAGGAGAGCTACCAAATACCAAACACCTATTTAAAATTAGGAATAATGAGCAGTAAATTAAGTACTGAAGTAAGGTGTGTTTCTGGTATAGATATGTGAAGGACAAAAACAAAGATTTATAAAGGAACACATGACAGGAAAACAAGGAGTAGGGGAGGATACAAGGGAAAGTAAAAGGGTCAAGACATTAAGGAAATGTTATGAATTTGTATTGTTAATATGTTGTACAATGCTTTGGAAACATTTTTGGGTGAGGTGGCATTGAAGTACATAATTACTTCCTTAGTCTATTATGGAGGTAAAACATATTCTAGAGTAGTGGTAAAGGAAGAAGACTCTGAGGCTTTCCTGCCTCCACATCATCTTGTGACTTCAAGGTTTGAAAGAGGGGGCATCATCACAGATCAGTCAGATGCATCGTAAGGTTTCTCTTTATACTGGAACAGAAAGTTATTCAGACTTCCAGGGTAAAAGATCGATGATGAGAGGATGTCACAAGGCTCTTTATGGTACAGCCCCTCTTTATTTGGTTATCAGATTTTCCTTAACTTCCTACAGACATAGTAGAAGAACCCATCCTTTGTTTAACATTCCTTCAGTCCAGGGTTGTAACAGTAAAAAATTTCTTAATCACATTTTGGCATCTCAAGCAGCTCTTCACGATAAAGAATCTCGAACTTTACTGCTCACAGTGCTCGCCCGGTCATTCACAGTTGGTGATTCACGGTCCCGGTCATTCGTGGTATTTTCTGACCGTGAATTACCGGGCAGGAGAGAGCAGTCGGAGCGCTGGCAAGAAAGGAAATCACTCGCGGTATGCTCTGACCGCCTCTTCCTGCACTAAAGTCGGGCCTCACCAATCAGGAGCTGCTTTGACACGCAGCTCCTGATTGGGGAGGCCCGACTTTAGTGCAGAAAGAGGCGGTCAGAGCACACTGCGAGCGATTTCCTTCACTCACCGGCACTCCGGCTGCCCTCTCCTGTCTCCTCCACTTTGTGGGGGTTCCTGGAATGGAACCCCCGCAAATATCGGGGGAGTACTGTACAATTGAAGACCTATCTATTTTCTAAACATTTGACTAACTAACTCTTTTTATTCCATGTATTATGTTTATTATTAGTAATCTTTTGTAAACCGTGTTGAACTTACGGTTACGCGGTTAACAAGCACAATGTTATGTTTTAATATTAAGAGATAGCCCATGCTGAAAGGACCATGATGAAATGGCTGTGATGAACTGTCCCACCTGAAAGGACCGTGCTGAATCATCCCATTACCATAGCAATAAGGGCTTGGGACTTGAGAGATGCAACTCTACAGCACCATCACCAAGCGGAAAGGGCTTAGCACTGCAGCAGAGACAGTAGCTCCTATAGGAGAACAAAGCTGAGTATATGAATCTCCAACTATACAGTAGACTCTCAGTTAATCGGCACCCATGGGGATTGATAGATGCCGGATAAATGTAGGCTCTGGTTGCTTGAGAATCACTATTAAAAATAGGCCTAACTAATACTATACCCCCTATATGCCATACCATAAACTATTCCAGACAAACTACTGGACATGTGGTAGACAAAGCGTGGATGTACTCAACTTTACACTTAAATTTCCACCATAAATTGATTTTATTTTCATTTTTATTTAAAGTATTACAGTATTTCTTTGATTTTTTTTTTTTTTTGCTGGTTGCTTGAGATCTCTGGTTGCTTGAGTTCTGGATAACAGAGAGTCTACTGTATTTGCTTTATTTATTTATTTAATTTGATTTATATCCCATCCTCCCGAAGGAGCTTAGAACGGGTTACCATTCCATTGTACACTTTCATTCAACAAATTGGGAAAACATGCTTAGTATGATTCATTGAATTCTTTCCAACCTCTTCACAAACCTTTAAAGCCACACTGTCTTTAGAGTTAGTGAGTGTAGCTGTGCTTTGAACAGAGTGTTTCCAGACATTGCAGGCAGCGGCAGTAACTATTCTATGCAGTATTTGAGGGTGGCTCATGTTTGGACTTGTGGTTTTTGAGGTAGTGATATAATATTTTAGAATGTACACTGTATGAATCTTCATTGTTAATATGCTGTACAATGCTTTAGGCAAATTTCTTGGTGAGGTAGGATAGAAGCACATACTTTCTAGGTTTGTCAAGGAGGTAGAACTTATTCCAGAGGTGAAGGAAGAGGGACCTGTGGCTGGCCTGTAGACTTTAGTGGAAAGGTATATGAGAGGGTGCTAAAAGGTTCTCAGCCCAGCCAACCAACTTCCTAAATTCTGAGTGTTAGCTGCAAAAGAGTATTATCTTATTTAGTTATGTGCCAATTTGCAGAAGCAAAATTCTGTATTTTGACATTGTTTCAGATCATTGATTGAACCATATCAACATAATTGTCTTCTTGGTTTGGATAAGAACATAAGAATTGCCGCTGCTGGGTCAGACCAGTGGTCTATCGTGCTCAGCAGTCCGCTCACGCGGCGGCCCTCTGATCAAAGATCAGTGCCCCAACTGAGACTAGCCCTACCTGAGCACGTTCTGATTCAGCAGGAACTTGTCTAACTTTGTCTTGAATCCCTGGAGGGTTTTTCCCCCTATGACAGACTCCGGAAGAGCGTTCCAGTTTTCTACCACTCTATGGGTGAAGAAGTACTTCCTTATGTTCATACAGAATCTATCCCCTTTCAATTTTAGAGAATGCCCTCTCGTTCTCCCTACCTTGGAGAGGGTGAATAACCTGTCCTTATCTACTAAGTCTATTCCTTTCAGTACCTTGAATGTTTCGATCATGTCCCCTCTCAATCTCCTCTTTTCGAGGGAGAACAGGCCCAGTTTTTCTAATCTCTCGCTGTACGGCAACTCCTCCAGCCCCTTAACCATCTTAGTCACTCTTCCTGGACCCTTTCGAGTAGTACCGTGTCCTTCTTTATGTATGGCTACCAGTGCTGGTAGGGGTGGGTCATTAAGGTGGGCAGACTAGATGGGCCGTGGCCCTTATCTGCCGTCTATTTCTATGTTTCTATGTTTCTACTCCAGGTGAGGGCACACCATGGCCCGGTACAGCGGCATGATAACCTTCTCCGATCTGTTTGTGATCCCCTTCTTTATCATTCCTAGCATTCTGTTCGCCCTTTTCGCCGCTGCCGCACATTGTGTGGACGGCTTCGTTGACTTGTCAATCATAACTCCCAAGTCTCTTTCCTCGGAGGTCTCTCCAAGTACTGCCCAGACATCCTGTATTTATGCATGAGATTTTTGTTACCTACATGCATCACTTTACACTTATCCACGTTGAACCTCATCTGCCATGTTGATGCTAGTTCATCGAGCCTGGATGAGAATTTTTCAGCACCCCCTCATAGCCATGCCAATGGTTGTGGATCTTCACTGTAGAAGAAAATAGCCAGATTCAAAGCTGGTCCTGGACAACTGTTATGCTCTTTAGGAGACACCCCATAAGCAAATTCTTGGCAACATAAAAGTGCATCTGTTAACAAATACGAACAGCCTTGGAGCAGACATGAGAGCAGCCTTGGAGCTCCTCAGGATAATAACAGCATGATAGTGAAGCATGGATATTAGGAAAGCAGGTACAAAGTCATAGGTATATCCCCTCCCCCAACTCACAAGGAGTTTCTCTTTGAAAAGAGAAGCTTTCAGATCAGTGAGAAATTTCCACAGAGACAATCAAATGCTCTCTATCACTGGAAGAAATATAGAAATAGGAATATTAACTCATTAAAAAATGGATTTATAGAATATCTTAAGATGCTCCTTGAACGAATGTGCTTACGTATTAGACTTTTTTTCCTTAAGGAGTGGTGGCAATTATCTTGGCTAGGAAAGCAAGATTGGAATAAAATTTGATTACAGAAATATGCCGATGTTAGATAAATAAGGAAAGGATATGAGGTAATGCTCACAACTGCCTGTTAAAATTGCAGAAGAAGATAAAAGATTATAAGGTTTGATAATGGTGAAAAGGACAGCCATGAAATGCATTCAGACTGGATCTTTGATATTAAAGAGCTCTATTCAGCATAACTTTATTTGCCTGTTGCATGTTAAACAATGCCATAACAGTTTACAAGGTCAGTACTGAATTGCACTTTGATTGGTAAGTCTGTATTTCAGTCACAATGGCAGGTAAAGACATTAATAAGAATACCAGAATTCCTGAGTTTAAAAGAAAGTAAATAACATATCTTTTTTTTCCTCTTGCTCATGTTGGGGGTAGATTAATCTATGATTAGGACCATTTATATCTACTTGAAGCCCCATTTTAGATGGAACATAGAAATAGGAATGGAGGCATCCATGTTGGGACATGTTAATTTCTGCTAGTATCTTAGGAAAGGATCTGCTGTCCTAGGGCTTTTTCTAAAATATATGCAGGAACAGATGCACAAGCGTCAGCTACAAGTGGCAGGAGAATCCATTTTAAAAGTGTCAACATCTAAAATATCAACATGGACATACCAGCACCTTTTATTCACTTGTTCGCCCCATCCCCTCTCCTTCCATGGCCGCAATCCAGTATCTTTCCCCTTCCATCCTCAACCCCTTTCACTGAGTCTAATCTTCATTTTGGCGTTTCAAAAATCATCATTGGCAGTGATTCCCAAATGCTGCCCTACCACTGGCCCAGCCTCTTCTTTCTGACATATGTTCTGTTTCCTCAGAGGTGGCCATGGTAGAATGAGAAGGCTGACCCTGTGGCATTTGAGAATCGCTGACACAAACTTTTGAAATGCCGAAATGAAGATTAGAGTCGGAGAAGAGGGTTGAGGATGGAAGGGGAGAGATGCCAGACTGTGGCCAGGGGTGGGAGGGTGAGAGAGTGATAGGCCAATATCCCAACCCTTCTTATACTTTGCAATCACATAGGTATCCTAACTCATAACTGTTTAAATTCATTTTTATGATTCCAATGGAGTGACAAGTGAGCTTGTCCTTCCTATATAATTTCTGCAGGGTCTCGAGGGAAGCAAAACATGACACACACCAAGACTGATAAAATATTAAAAATACTTTGGTACTAATTAAAAAATAGCTTTTACCAAGAGTAATCCTTTCAAAATCAAGAAAAGCTAGTAGTTATCTAAAAATAATACATTTATTTTTATCATAAATAATAATAATAATAAATAAATATAATACAATACCATCTTTATTTTCTCTTCTTTATTAATTTCCAGGTACTTTAGTTAGATTGTGAGCCTTCGGGACAGTAAGGGAATTTTTTAAGTACCTTCTTACTTCTCATTTATAATCTTAATGTATATTTTCTTCAAACCGCTTAGAACCTAACGGATGTAGCGGTATATAAGAAATAAATTACATTACATTACATTTCTTTTTTAAAATTCTTTATTCATTTTTTAATCATACATCAAGTGTACAAATAATAAAACATTTGAAATTAAATACATCACTTGAATTTCTTTCTAGTATAACATTAAATATATAAATTTATTCCCTTCCCACCCACCCTTTCCTTTAACAAAAAAGCATGTTATTCACTTTCACTCACAATCATACTACACACACACTCACATTACAAAGAAAAATTATAAATTCAAAATATACACAACCTCTCATCTTTTTGGTGTAAAAGTTGACAAAAGATTTTACCTAAATCCTTAGGACAATAGTAAAAAAAAACAACAACAACAACAAAAAACACACCACCCCATGTATTGCTCCAAGATCAAAATCATATAAAGCTTGTTCACTGTTCCACAAACATGTACTTTCAGAAACAGGATCTAAACTTTATCTTCAACCATGTTATCCAGCACACGTCCGTATTCAGTTGCAAATAATATCACAATCACTAGAGATGAACAAACGCCTTCAAATTTGTGGCAGTGTGTAGAAGATAAACTCCATAATCAAGAGAAATATATCAATGTTTTCAACCTGACACAAGTCCATGTTTCACTCATGGCATTTTCAGGAGTTGAAACATGCAGTTTAATTGAATACTGCCATATTCTTCACATATACAGTATATTAATCTGTGAAATGTGAACACTAATCCATTTTCATACAATACTCCCAGCCAGACAGCTCAGAACAGGAGATTTCAGCAGGTTATAGCCGTTCACACCAAGATGAAGCCAAATGGAACTTATTTCTGGAGCTTATCAGATGTAACATCATCCCCTCAAAGATCATTCAGTTCCTCTCCTACAAAGTTCCCTCAGAGTTCCTCCCTCACCCTCCCGGGGAGATCCTTCAGAGTTCTTTCCCTCCAGTCCCCCCCTTGAGTTTTCTTGGAGTTCCTTCCTCCCTCCTCAGCATTCCAACCCCTTATTCCCTCCCCCTGGAGTTTCCTCAGAATTCTCCCAGTCGCTTTCTGGAGTCCTTACCCCAGAATTCCCTCATACCACCCTCCCCTCCCTTCTCCAGACTTCCCTGTGCTTTTGAATGGATGTATGTGATTGAGTGAATCCAAAGAAAAAAGTAGAAAGAACTCTGCATTCTTGAGTTAATTTTGATACATCAGGATAAATCCACACCCCCTGACCATGAAAAACAGATTAAGATGCACGAAAATACATTCAGGTAACTGCATTGAGATCTTGCTCAAATATGAATGAAACTAATAAAGCAGGTTGAACTTCAACTTCAAAGATTCAAAGAAAATCTGATAAATTATACAAATCTAATCTTGGTCCCAGATTATCCACTTCTGAAGATTCTCCTGGTTTCTTCCTTATAGGCATATACGGTAATATAATCGATTTATTAGAAGTGTGGAGGGGCATAATATAAAAATATGTCTAAGTTCAATTTGGACGTAGGGCACTAGTCACCCAAAGTTGGTGGGTTACAAATGTCCATTCTCAAAAAATACATCTAAAGTATATGTTTTTTTTTCCAAGAATTGTCCATCTGTACATCCAGGTGTTTGATTGTCCAGACCGCCACTACGTCTATCTTTATAGCACATTCTCAACCCAAAATTTGTGCAAGTCAGAAACATCCAGAACAAGACCTTTTAGACGTGGGAGGGGCCAGCAATGTGATGGACTGGCCACCCAGACATGTCAATAGAGCAGTGGGGCACCTTACAGGGCACTGCTGTGAATTTCATAAAAAGGGTGCCACATAAACATCTCACAAGAACTCCCATATAAGTAATGTTGAGCTCCTCAAAGCACCCCCAAAACCCACTAGCCCACCTCCCAGACTTCTTAAGTCACCTCTGTGCAGCTCTACTAGGCTTTCTTATGCCAAGTGCTGATGTTCTGGAGGCAGGTATGTACAGTTTTTATTCTGTGCTTTGTGGGAGTGCGACGGGGTTAGTGTACACAGGGGGAGTGTGTGGGTGTCTTTAAGAACATAAGAACTGCCACTGCTGAGTCAGACCAGTGGTCCATCATGCCCAGCAGTCTGCTCACGCGGCAGCCCTCTGGTCTAAGACCAGCACCCTAACTGAGACTAGCCCTACCAGCGCACGTTCCTGTTCAGCAGAAACTTGTCTAACTTTGTCTTGAATCCTTGGAGGGTGTTTTCCCGTATAACAGCCTCTGGAAGAGCGTTCCAGCTTTCTACCACTCTCTGGGTGAAGAAGAACTTCCTTACATTTGTACGGAATCTATCCCATTTCAACTTTAGAGAGTGCCCTCTTGTTCTCTCTACCTGGAAGATGGTTTGCGCATACTCAAGGATTGCTCTCCAGCAATCCGTGCGATTGGTGGGGGGCATGCCAACGATCGCCCCCATTTGCATGCAGGCCTTTAGTGAATTCATCAGCCTGCATGCAATCGGGCACAGAAAGGAGGTTAGTGAACCTAGCCCTTAATCCTACATTAGATAAGACCGTGAGCCCACCAAGACAAGACAGGGAAAAATGCTTGAGTATCTGAATTCATGTAAACTGTTCTGAGCACCTCTGGGAGAACAGCATAGAAAAGTGAATACATTTTTTTTAAATTTATATACCACTTATAGCCTAAGTGTTTTTTTTTTCATTCAGGTACTTTATCAGATTTCCCTATCTGTCCTGGTGGGCTCAAACTACTTTATTTTTCACTCCATAAGACTCACGAGAACTGATCGCAGCTATTCAAAAGACAGCACTGGCCCAAGTGGGAGTACGGAAAGCTTTGCTCCTGACCGCTGTGCTCTTCTGACCTCTGCGCTGCTGGCTGGGAAATAAGAAGAGAAGACAGCGAGGGAGGGATCATGCTGGACCACCAGGTTATTTGTAAGTGGGCGGGCGGCGGCGGGTGTTTTACAAAAGTGGGGTGGAGTGAAAAATCGAGGGGTCTTGGAGGGATTTGCTGGAGCTTCTTGAATTCATGAGCATTCCGAACTAGAGTCAGCCAATGTATGAATAGGCTCTACAGAGAGAGTAATCGCCCACTGCAGTGGTTCTCTGGTCACTTTGGATATCTTTTGGGCACTTATACATGTCTTTCCATCGTCTAACTGACAACATATAAGTTACATCTAAGCAGTCTCGTTAAACTTTCGATTATCGCTGCCGGACAACTAAGTCTAGGTCGGCCCACATCCCACCCACATCTCTCCCTAACCACTCCTGCAAAAACGCCCCTTTTAGCTCTGGGCGCACATCAGAATTCTGAGGCCCATAAAGTCCGTGGATAAGTCTAAAAAGCCATTTTGGTTTATCAGCACTTGGACGACCTGTTTTTTAGATCATCCAAATGCCAACTTGGGCGGGTTTTAGATGTATTTCTGTTTCGATTATGAGCCCCATAGAGTCTGAGGTAAATCCCAAATTATCAATTCGGTATTTCTTGAACATATCACCAGGTGTAACTCCAGGGGTCTTAGGAAAATTTAAAACTCTAAGATTGAGGGCTCTTTTTACTAATGTGCGCTAGCGGTTTTAGTGCGTGCTTAGCGCATGCTACAATGCTGCGCACGCTAAACATTAATGCCTTCATAGAGCTTGCGTTAGAATTTTTCATTTAGGGTATGGTTTGCACACGCTAATCTTTTGTGCGCACTAAAAATGCTAGCGCACCTTAGTAAAAGGAGCCCTAAGTCTCCTATTGAAATTTTCAATTTGTTCAATATTTCATTGTAGAAATAATTTATCCTTCACAAAATTAGATGACAAATTTTGCAAAGAAGTTACCTTTTGCTTTATCTGTTCAATTAGAGTGGAAGTTTCAATTCTAATACCCTAAATATTAGCAGTTAAAGAGTCAATTTTACTCACAGTAGCCAAAACTTTCCCAGCAGATTTAGTTTCTGTTCTCTCAAGCTTCTGTAGGACCTTCCAGATACTTTCCAAAGTTATCTCCATGAGGAGGCGGTGTATCTTTCAGCTCCCTGGATGTTCCCAACAGTGATAATTTGGTTGAGTAGTGCATCCTCTGTGCAGGGTTTATGTGCCAGCTCTGGAGAAAAACCTTGCATGCTCTTAACAACCACTAATGTCAGACATGGTGGAGGTCGGGTTATCAGAGGAGAAAGAGAAGCATTTTTTTTCCCAAGTATACATTACATTACAGATTTTTATTCCGCCATTACCTTTCGGTTCAAAGCGGATTACAAAAAGAGTTATGGACGAAGGGTTACAAAGTTAGATCAGAGATCGTTTCCAAGAGAGGGATAAGAAGGATTATGTGTTGGGGAGGGGTATTCATTGTATTAACCTTTATTAAGGGATTTCTTGAAGAGTATAGTTTTTACTTCCTTTCTGAACATTTTGTAGTCTGGGGTTGTTATCAATAGGTTGGAGATTTGGTTATCTATTTTTGCTGCTTGGGTGGCCAGTAGGCCACATTATAGTTTTTTTTCATTTTACTTCTTTGATTGGGGGTAAGTGAATGGAGTGTGTGTTTTTCTATGCCTGGTAGAGGTAGTTTGGATGAGGCGGTCGTTTAGGTAGATTGGGCTGTCTCCATTTATAGTTTTAAATAGTATACAGTAGAATTTAAATTGTATACAGTATGGTGGCTCCTTCCACCGACACCAAAGAGGGGGGCTCAAATACGATCTGTGATGGAGTGCCTAGAGCTAAGCGGTCCATCGTTAGTTGATGAAGATTTGATGATCCAGTCGATGAGAAAGTTGGCCGGACAGACACTTTATGCTTTAGTATGTGGCATTGTCAGTTTAAAAGAATAAAAGTATCATAAACTCACAAGCTCAGAAATTCAAACACCTTAGAGCAATGGGCCACCTTTGCAGTCAGTTACATGCCGCTATCTTGGCCACTCCCATCTGACCTGTTTATATCTTTTTGAAGGTGCAGTCTCCAGAATTGTATACTGTACAATATTCAAAATGAGGTCTCACCAGAATTTTTTTTACTGGGGCATTAATGCCTCGTTTTTCCTACTGGCCATTCCTTTCCTTATACAACCAAACATCCCTCTAGTTTTCACTGTCACCTTTTCAACTTGTTTGGCCATCTTAAGATCATCACATACTATCACAGCCAAGTCCCACTTATCTTTCATGCATGAAAGTTCATCTCTTAAACTGTACTGTTCCCTTAGGTTTTTGCAGCCCAAATACATGACCTTGCATTTCTTAGCATTAAATCTTAGCTGACAAATTTCAGAACAATCTTCAAACTTCACTAAGTCCTTCCTTATGTTATCCACCCCATCAGGGGTGTCTACCCTATTGCAGGTTTTGCTATCATCTGCAAACAGGCAAATCTTACCATAAAGCTCTTCAGCAATATTGCTTACAAAAATGTTAAAAAGAACAGGCCCAATAACAGAACTACTGGTAACAGCTCTTTCCTCAGAGCGATCTCCATTGGCCACTAGCCTCTGTGGCCTTCCACTCAACCAGCTCCTGACCCAGGCTATCACTTTGGGGCCCATACCAAGTACATTCATTTTATTTATTGGATTACTGTGTGGAACACTGTCAAAGACTTTGCTTCTGTAAATACACATCTAGTGCTCTCTCTCTATCCAGTTCTCTGGTCACCAAGGCAAAGAAATTGATCAGATTTGTCCGCGAATCATTATTGCCTCGGGTCCTGAAAATTGTACAGAGCATTTCTACAATAGCCACTAAATTGTATACTCATTTGGATTGCTCAAACAGTGTTTATAAATTATAAAATAAAAATCTAACCTGGGGTATACTGTATACAAGTCCGAATCCCTTTCCCGTTCCCTAAATATACATGTGTTAATCTGAAAGTTAACACATTACCTGCAATAAATTAAAAAAAAAAAAAAGGTGAATGCCTCTTCTTGATGCAGCATTAATTTGGGACTTGCTGTGCATTAAAATTACATGTTATAGCGCAGTAAGTCTAAAGCTTCATTCACTTCAGTAGAAAAGCCTCTTAGTCTGCATTCAGTATGCATAGTTGAAGTTTTTGGCATTCAAACAGCTGTCAGTCAGTTGACCAAGTTTCCTTAAATTGCTTCTCATTCCATCTAATCCCTCAGGTCTGTCTGGAATGTTACATATCTTACCATTATACAGAAAAGAAATTAATCATTTTTCAATATTGCTCATAAAGATATTGAACAGGACAGATCCTTGAGGCAACCCACTAATCACTTTTCTTTCCTTAGAGAATTCTTAACCACTATTCTATGTTGTTTTTCACTCAAAAATTTTCTAATTCAGTCCATCAAGTGAGGCCTAGTTCCAGTTTGTTTTATTTATGAGTCTCCTATATGGTACAGCATAGAAAGCTTTGCTGAACTACAAGTAAACCCTATCCAGGGTTTACTCGTGATCTACACTGTAAATCTCTAGTCATTAAATAAAAAATTTGATCAGATTTGTCTTGGCTACAACCATATATGTATCATCCCCATCATGTTTGACATGGTAATGACTTCACAACCAGCATTTAAACATGGGTGAACATTACTTTTTTTGCCATCATTTAGGGCTCCTTTTACTAAGCTGCGATAGGGTTTTTAGCGTGCGCAGAATTGCTGCGTGTGCTAAACCCGTGCTACGTGGCTAGAACTAACGCCAGCTCAATGCTGGTGTTAGCGTCTAGTGTGCCTGGCAATTCTGCGTGCTATCGCAGCTTAGTAAAAGGAGCCCTTACTGTTACTGTGTTATGGTGTCTAATACAAGCTTCCCTGTTAAACTTGGACCACAGCCTGCCATATTCAAGATGCATCAGTATCCTGTGGAATCACTGGAGTAGAACTTCTTGGCGTGCTGGTCAGGTAGATGTGCATGTGTGCAGAATTCTGGATGGCTAAATGTTTCTATCGACAGTGCGGCAGAGCAACAACAGGGTCTGGGAAGAAGAGGGAGAAGAATGGTTTAATGCCTCCGTGGGTCAAAGTATACATGGGAGATCCTAGCACATGCACAAAAAGGAAGAAAGAGACCCAAGGCAGTAGACCAGGACTGGGGGTGGGGGGTTGAGGGGGGTTGTTTGAGTCTAACAGAGTTAAAATTGTGTAAAAGTGTTGCTTTCTCAGTATAGGTGTGGAAACTAGCTAAGGAGACCTGTACTAATATGGGTAGTCCTGGCATGGTATTAATGGTGTTGGTGGGATGAGCAATTGGAACAGAACCAGTATGTATGTTTGAAGAATGGGAGAATTGACAATATCAAAAGAGAGAGGGCCAATGGCTCTAGGGAAGAGACCCTGAGGATGGAGTTTGTCCACACAAACTGTATTTATGTTAGTAAGGCTGCAGGCTGAAATTCATTATTCAAAGCAGAGACAGAGGGTCTCGGTGAGCATGTGTTTGGAAAGAAGGCATGCTGTGTGTGGGGGTTAAGGATACGGATAAATTATGCTCAAAGGCATTGTTAAATTGGAGTTTAAATATGAAGATTTTTCATATGGATTCTGCCATCCGTGCAAGAAATAAAATATTAGAAGAATGTATGAATACTATTCGTCACACTACTCATTGAAGCAACTGCTTGTGAGCTACACCATGGGAAGCCTAAACTAAACCTTAAGTTTGGTATACCGCATCATCTCCACAATCGTAGATTTCGGGAGTTAATGGTTGGACTGAGAGAAGAGATGACCTGTTTGAGAATGTTTAAGTGAAATTAAGGGTTGTACAAAAGGAAAATATAAAAGTTTGATTTGTGAGAAAACTAGTAATATTGAAATGGAGAAGAAAGCTTGGAGAGTATTTTAATGGTATGTGAGTAAATTTTTATAGACTAGAATAAATAGGACTCAAGAGAAAGGAAAGTTAAGTTGGTGTATGATGCAGCAAATGAGCTTTTAAAGAGAATGTATGGCATGGGAAGATATTTTTAGTAAAAATAATTACTGTTACTTATGGACAGAATTCATTTGAGAAAGGAACGCATACCGTGTGACAATGTACATTAATTGTCAAAAATGAGGATACACCATGTGAAGTAGAGATTAGCTAATCTAGATTTTATCAGTTCTATGTGGATTGTTGTTAAACAATCCACATAGAATTGATAAAATGTCTGTTGACATTAACCTTCTCTTTTACTAAGGTGCGCTAACCGATTAGCGTGTGCTAATTGAATTAGCACACGCTAAAACGCTAACGTGTCCATAGACTAACATGCACACATTAGCGTTTAGCGCGAGCTAAATCAATTAGCGCACCTTAGTAAAAGAGGGCCTTAAAAGTAAGAAATAGCCATATTTTGTGAGAAGTGGTAGAAATATATAGTTTGATCAGGTAATATATTTGATAGTATATAAAGTTTACAACCACAATTTATTATCAGTTCTTCTTAAGCCAGTTTAAACAAATGCTTATTTTCCCTCCTAATTCTAGAAAATTGCACACCCAAATGTCCAACTAGTACACAATTTTGCACGTGCAATTTATAGGATAAGGTCATTTGCATGCATAATTTGATAGATTAATTACGTTAATTGGCCTTAACAACCAGTTATTGGCTATAATTGGTGTTAATTGGTGATAATTTAAAGTTATGCATGCAACTGTTCTTAGCTGGTATTCTATAGGTTGCAAATTCCAGAGTGTGCAACTTCAAGGGAGCATGAACCTAGGAGGTTGCATGGGTGTGCCAGGGTTGTGTGTCAGGCAGTTAACGGATGTGGGTTATAAAATACTAGTGTTTATGCCTTTAATTGCTTACGGTTAGGTGTAAGCATTTATACTAACCATTTGTTTAGCGTAAGTGTTCATGCCTAAATTTAGGTGATCTATTGGAAATTACCCTCTATGTAAATTATAGGCTCATTGTTTGTTATGTCAGGGACAGTTTCCAAGCCTTATTTCATTGTTTTGCAATTTTTAGGAATGTAGTTCATATACTGTATTTTAAAATACTTTTTAGTTAAAAATGTTCAAAGATTCTAATTTAATAAATTAATTTTGTTCTTCACAGGATGCAGACAACAAAAAGGATTGACTGGCTACCTAAAAAGAGAGCTACAGAAGTTGTATTGAGAAATGTGTTACGGAGTCAGTTTCAGGAGTTCAGAAGTTGTATGTCTGTTTTCAAGGGACTGGAGGCATTACAATTCAGGAAGTCAGAGAAATAAAAACTCCTCAGGCAGAACTGTGAGACTGTATTTGCAGAAAATCATCTGCTAGGAAAATCAATCAGGTGTTGTCAGAGACAGGCATATCTGTTTCAGATTGGACTGCTTGACACAGGTTACATAATGTGGGTCTTAGGACAAAAGGTCCTTGAAAGAAGCATTTTTTTAAATATGCAGCAAAGCGAGAAAAGAGGTGAGTGGGCTAAAAAAGCACATAAAGTGGAAAATTGCAGACCGGAAGATAATAATTTGAAGCGATGATAGGGAAAGACTAATCCCAAATGCGTAGCACCCACTATGAAGCATTCCCACAGTGTCATGATCTAGGGATGCCTATCTTAGCATGACTTCTTCCCATCTTTGATAGATGCACATCATCTCTGCTCAGCAGCTCATCCCATTGTCCAGGAAGCCAAAATACTTTACTCTTTATCAATTCACCAAATCACCTGTGGAAGCAATATACTGTATTACATAATTAAAACAAGCATCTAAGTCCGTTTTGGGCCTAGTCTCCCAAAGTCAGCAGCATTTAAAGTCCATCCTTGAAAAATATATCTAAAGTATACTTTTTTAATAAAATCATCTACCTGTACAGCCAGGCGTTTGATTGTCCAGTATGTTTATTTTTATACTACATTCTCGTCCAAAAAAATGTTTAAGTCTCAAACGCTTAGAACAAGACCTTTTGGATATGGGAGTGGCATGCAAAATGATGGACTGGCCACCCAGACATGGCAACAGAGTAGTGGGGCAACTTATAGGGCACTGCTGTGAACTTCACAAAAAGAGTGCCACATAAACATCTCACCACAACTCCCTTGGTCATGGAGAGACCCCAAAACACCCCCAAAACCTATTATACCTACCTGTCCACAACCCCAATTGCCCTTATGGCTGCAGGTGCCACCTATATGAGGTACAGAAGGATTTGGTTTTTTTTTTGGTAGACTCACATTTTACATCATGAATGCAGTGGTTAGAGTGGCTTATGGGCCTCGGTTCTCCTCTCTATGGTTCACTAGCCCACCCCCAGAATACTTAAGCTCTACTAGAATTTCCTATGCCAGGTGCTGATGCAGGTATTTATGTTTTTAGTTCAATTTTTATGGTGGTGGTGGTGGGGGGAGGGGGGTCAATGATCACTGGAGGAGTGTGTGGTGGTCTGTACTTTGTGTCTGCAGTGTTCTTTATGGATTGGCTTTTTTTTTTCAAGATTGTTAGGACACTAATGATTTATGTTCTTACCCAATCTGATGAACATAAGAACATATGGAGAGCCATACTGGGTCAGACCAATGGTCCATCTAGCCCAGTATCCTGTTTCTAACAGTGTCACAAGTACCTGGCAGAAACCTAAATAGTAGCATAATTCTTACTACCAATCGCTGGACAAACAGTGGCTTCCCCCATGTCAGTATCAAAAACAAGAAGAGAGCCAAAACAAAACAGCAATATATTTAGAGCAATTAATATGACGTTTCTCACTGCTCAGAGTTGTTGAGCAAAAGAGACTGATCTCTGAGTTAAGCCCCACATACCACTTCTCAGCCAATTCTCTCAGTCATTGCACTGCTTGTGAAATGCCCCAATCATATTTCTTACTGACATGTATTATAATATTGAAAGTGCATTTATCTTAATGTTTTATCGGTGGTGGGTTCTGACGCTTTTCGCCTAGGGCTGCTTCAAAAACCCAATTCCCAAACTCTTCACCTACAGTTTATCAAATGCTATTCTCAAAATTTTGCAAAAAAACTTTTGGCAGCTTTGAAGGTCACCTCTCCTTCAGTTGTTTAAGATGTTTTCCACACAAACGCCAAACTCCCATTTTTGCTTTTAAATCTCCTTATCGGAAGTGATGTCACAGAGTTACCTGGAAAACCGCAATTCAAAATGATGTCAAAAATTTTTTTATTGAACACTAGACAGTAAATTAATATAAAAAAGCCCACCATTTGACCTCATGATTGAGGCTGACAGGGGACACAGAGAAAGCGCATAGCATGAGGATTTGTAGTTCGTAGTGTTAGAGGCTCTGTTTTTGACAAGAGGAGGAAACATGATAACGGTGCTTTGGAAAAAAGAACAACAGTGGATTTATGAATGGAAAACTGTTTCCCCATGTGGCCTCAATTGTGAGGTTGAGTGGTGGACTTTTTTGCATTAATTTACTGACTAGCGTTCAATAAAATATTTTTTACCTGGAAATCACATGGATGCCCTAGGAGTGAGGTGCCCCCTTTCCCTGGCTGGAGAGGGTGCACAAGAGGGGACACATAGAACAGCTTCCATCCCCCAAACAAGCCTGACTTCTCTGCTGTAGCTGACATGTCTTGGCTGTCCAGCCCAAAGATGCCTACTAGGGGTCAAAGGCCATGGACCATCTGCTCTAATGGTGTGAGGTCTTCAGCTTGGAAAAGAGACAGCTGAGGGGAGATATGATTGAAGTCTACAAAATCCTGAGTGGGTACAAGTGGATCAATTTTTTATTCCATCAAAAAGTACAAAGACTAGGGGACACTAGATGAAGTTACAGGGAAATTTTTTTTCACTCAGAGACTAGTTAAGCTCTGGAACGCATTGTCAGAGGTTGTGGTAAGAGTGAATAGTGTAGCTGGTTTTAAGAAAGATTTGGACAATTTCCTGGTGGAAAAGTCCATAGTCTGTTATTGAGAAAGACATGGAGGAAGCCACTGCTTGCCCTGGATCGGTAGCATGGAATATTGCTACTCCTTGGGTTTTGGCCAGGTACTAGTGATCTGGATTAGCCTCCATGAGAATGGGCTACTGGGCTTGATGAACCATTGGCTATTCTTATGTTCTTATATAACATATCATTTCCTGGTTGCCTGTCCCCAGCCTTGTGGTGGACATCCTGCTTCAGCTGCCTCCATTTGCACTTGCAGTCTTCAATGTCCCTGTTGTTATGGTCGACTGCATTGAGGTGCTCACAAATGATAGCCCACTCATTCCCCTTAGTGTAGGCAAACGGTCTTTAGCCCTTAGGGGCAAACAGGCATGTGTGGTGTGCCTGAATCTCCTACACCAGCAGCTCATTCTCTGCATCAGAGAAATTAACTTTGCAGCTGTGAACCTGTGGCTGCTTTTTTGGGGCCATCTCCAGTGAAGTCCAGGAAGATTTGAAAATCCTCTACAGGGCACTTATCTAGGCTTTTCTGCCGCAGGTACAAGAAGGTGCTGAAACGTTTTCAACTCAACTAAAAAGGGAATGACATGAAGCCATGAAATTTACAAGTTATTCTACATAGTCACCCCTAAGTTCAACATACTTGTAAATCGTGTCTGAAGTTTCTGTAATCTTTCCAAAAAAATACTCTGATGTCTGGTCACTGAAATACTGTTTGACTACAGCAATAACCTCCCGAATCACTGAAAAATTGTTTGCCCTTTCAAAATCTTTTTTAAAGTTTGGAAACAAAAAATAGATGAAGCAAGATCTGGTGAGTAAGGTGGATGGTCTATGCACTGCCACCCCAACTGTGTCAAAGCACCCATCCTTTTGACAGCCTCGTGAGCAGGTGCATTGTCTTGCAAAAAGAGAACTCCTTTCTGCAGCTTCCCTTTCTTTTTTTCTTTGAGTGCCTCCTTTAATTGGCACAGCAAGTTACAGTAGTATTCTGCATTAACTGTTTGGCCCCTTGGAAGATAGTCTGTCATTACAACACCTTCCTGATCCCATAGCACTGTGGCCATGACCTTTTCTGCTGACTTTTGGGTCTTGAATTTTCTTGACCTTAGTGAAGCTGAATACCACCACTGCATGGACTGTTTTGTCTCAGGATCATAGTAGTGTAACTATGGTTCAGCAACAGTAACTATTCATTCCAAAAAGTTGGCAACAGCTCACTGAAAATGCTGCAAAATCAACTTGGAAGTATCCACTCGACATCGTTTCTCATCAGCATTCAAACATTTGGGCCCACTTGGCTGACAGCTTCTTTATACTCAACTGCTCATGGATTAAACACCTATGTTCCCTGAATATCTGTAGTGTCTCAGCAATTGTTTTAGCCAATATTCACTGATCTGCCAAAATGAGATCATAGACATAGTCAACAATTTCAGGAGCTGACACTGTTTGAGGCCTCCCAAACCTTGCTTCATTTTCAGTCTCAAAATTTCCACGCTGAAAATTTGCACATCACATCTTCACTGCATAGTCTGATGGGCATTTGTCACTCAATGTTTACATCATACATTCATGGATTTCATTTGGAGTTTTCTTCTGCAGGAATAGGAACTTCATGATGACTTGGAATTCTACACTTGAAAATTCCAGAGTTTTCATTAACGTGGTTCAATCATTGATCTGAAACAATGTCAAAACATTGGCAGATTGCACTTTGCAAAATAATATATCACTCTTCAGCTACAGTAGCAAAATAACGCTCAGGATTTAGGAAGTTGGTTGAGCTGAGAACTTTTCAGCACCTCTCATATTTGGACATTTGGAAGAAGGATGTCTGAATTTTTCATTTATGACCAATTGGCAAAATATCTCCCCAGGTAGGATCTTACCCCTTAGTTGCTATTTTCAAATCTTACACTCACCTGAACGCTCACACATTCAAAACAGCCAGTAGGAGGAGAGTGTGATGTAATTGCAGCTCTACACTCTTGAAGAGCGTAGGGAGAGGGGAGACATGATTGAGACATTTAAGTACATCACGGGACGGGTCGAGGTGGAAGAAGATATCTTTCTTCTCAGGAGACCCTCGACCACAAGAGGACATCCGCTCAAACTCAGGGGAGGGAAGTTTCGTGGAGACGCAAGGAAGTACTTTTTCACGGAGAGAGTGATCGAGCATTGGAACAAGCTTCCAGTGCAGGTGGTCGAGGCACGCAGCATCCCAGACTTCAAGAACAAATGGGATACCCATGTGGGATCCCTACGAGGTCATGCCAAGGGATAGGGTCACTAGGACTTGAATGAGCGGGTCAGTAGAGTGACAGTATAATTACAATTATACTTAAGGGGTCAGAAGACTTAAGAGGGTGGGTAAATAGTGTGGGCAGACTTGATGGGCTATATGGCCCTTATCTGCCGTCATCTTTCTATGTTTCTATGTTTCTAATGGTTAGAGCTACAGTCCCTGAAATTGTGGGTTCAAATCCTATGCTGTTCCTTGTGATCCTGAGTAAGTCACTTAATCCTCCAATGTCCCAGGTACATTAGATAGACTGTGAGCCCATTAGGGCAGATAGGGAAAAATACTTGAGTGCCTTATTGTAAACTACTTAATACACCTTGTCCAAGCAGTACAGTATAGCCTCCTTGCTAAGATATTCACTGTTACCTTGCAGATTTTTGTAATGAGTTTTGGGGTTAAGAAGAAGTTCTAGCAAATGTAGAGTAGTCTAATTAATGCATAGGAACCAACTTTTCAAAACTATTAGGGGTGCTAAACCCAATAGAAACTGTCTCTCCTTAGATACAGTCAAGGAGTTTAATATTAGGGGGGGGGGGGTGCTCAAGCACCCACAAAGCTGGTTCCTATGGCCTAATGGTTAGTGTAATGGCCTGTGAACCAACTGCACTCATTGTGACTGAAAAGTCACTTAGCTCTCCATTGCCCCAGGTACAGAATAAATCCCTGTATATAATATATAAACTGTTTTGTAACCACAGAAAGGCAGTACATCAAATCCCATCCCCTTTCCCTGTTTAACTTTATTTTTGAATTGGCCTTTCACCCAAACAGGAGGCTTAAAACCTAGCCCTGTTACCACAGCAAGGCAGAATCATTTACTCTGCCTGTTGAGAGGAAATGCTGTTGCTCTGAAGAAGAGTTGACTTGGTTTGTATTTCTAACAGTGCAGTAATGATAATTTTTGTTTTTATTGTAAAGTTCTGCTCTAGACATGTTTCAAATCTTTTAAATAGTTTTTGGATTATAGTTTTGGGTTTTTTTTTTTTTTTTTTTCCTTTTTATTTGATTCAGCTTTTAGGGGAAAGTATGTTTTTGAAACCCCTTTTAGGTATGTATCCTTTTTGGTGCCAATTATTAAAATTTGGTTCACACCGGCATTATCTCCCCTGATGTTTGTTTTTTTTTGCACTTACCTATGCTATTTATACACTTCTGCTTGCTAATTGTCTGCTCTGTCTGTATAAACTTTTAATGTAATTTTTATGCATGTTCCTTCATTATTCCCATCCTTTACAAAGCCATGCTAGTGTTTTTAGCGCTGTCCGCCGAAAGAATTCTATGAGCATCAGAGCTAAAAACGCTAGTACGGCTTTGTAAAGCATGGGGTATATGATTTATTATATACGAGTTTGCATTTGTTGTATTTTTAGAAAGTGTATGTTATGCTTTGTATGATTCATAATTTGGCTTTGGATTAATACTGCATACTATTAGTTCCTTTTTATTACTGTTTTTGATTTTTTTTTTTTAATTTCTGTTTCTGTGATTTGTATGGTTGTAATAGTTTTTAATGTTTGTATTACTCCTGACACTGCATTAGGGCAAACATGGTCACATTGGGTGCTTGATTTAATAAACTGCATACTTCCACACTGTTTGGTCTGTTTTATGTGGTCCTGATTAAATAATACTCATAGGTTGCATCCAAGAATGACTTTGGCTACTGTAACCTTTTGTGCCATATGCTTTGCATACTAATGCTGACCCCATATAGAATATTTCTACAAATAATATGAGGGGAGGTAGCAATTATATGATATTTTCTGTACCTAATGAATTCCATTCCTCTATCTCCCCCACCTGTGCACTCCCTCAAAAGGTAGAGGGAATATAGCATGGCCTCTGGGGAGTGATTATGAAAATTCCTGCTTCTCCTGTGGTCTGACTGTATTCATGCCTCAGATTTGATTTAATTCATCAGTTATTACCTGCTCAATCCCAAATAGTTCAATCTTAGTATTAAATTACTGTAAATTACTATAAATAAACTTAGTAAATACAACAAATATTCAATACAAGAGTCCATCTTGAGGATCTAAAACAACTATGCATTCTTTTCTTGATGCCACCTTGTATACCTCACCATGGCATGCTTCCCCACCACATGGACCCCCCCCCACGCCTCCTTTTGTGCTCTTGTGTAGCTACTAGGTCACCTGCCTCAAAGAGCATTGCACTAATGCTCCATTTAGACATCCATTCCATGCTTGTTTTATTTTCTCTCTTATATATTGCTTGCAAGGCCAAAAGCTACTGAAGCAGTGTACAATAAAGTACAAACGTACAATCAAATTCAGTAGGGATGTTCATTGTGCTGGCTCAGTTGATCCACTCTGCTCAACTGATTTTTCTCTTCAAGCATAGTTGGTCACCAGTACATTGAGCACAAACGTCTGTGTGACATTGGGGCTTTCAGTGTTTGATGTCATCATGGATGACTGCTCATGGTGAATATGAAGCTCTTTTGGCAGCACTCAGTAAGAGGCCAGGAGTTTAATATTTGGACAGACTAAAGTCAATCAACAGAGCAGACCAGAAAAATCTGTTCCATAGGACATTATGGAACAAACTGAATGTAAGATATTTAGTTAAGTAAAAGTGAACTGTTCAGCAGTGCTTAGCAGTGTCTGAATATGATTCAGCTAGAGGGATCCAAAGCACTAGAATGGCTGCAGGCTGCTTTTTTCTTTAATATTATCTCCGGAATCCTTCACCAATTCCCCAGTCTCCTGGCCTCACCAGCTCCAGAAAGATTTGATTTCTACTTTGGCTTGGATCCCAAATGATCCTAGGATGTACGAGAGATGAGAAGTGTCAAGGACCCAACTACATTGCTAAGGCGTAGCTCCCATGTAATTTAGTGAGGCTTCCTCAACTTCTATTGAAACATTACAAGGTACATTTAATATGAGAAAAATATGAAAATTCATATGGTTTCAATGCAACGATCATGTGGTCCTCATGCAGAACATGAGACAAAAATATGCTCACACTTTGCAACAGATGGGTCTTGATTAAGACAAGAAAGATGATGTTCATATTGTAGAAGAGATGCTAGGCATTGCAGCATGCTAAAACATGTTTAAAATATGTCATTTGCATTTCAGAGCTCAAAAGTTTGGAATAATTGACCATATCAGATTAGACAAATCACTAATTATTCTTTTTTTTTTTTTTAAACTCTAATGAACTTATTTTCTAAATTTGAGTTTGATTGATCTTATAGATTAATTTGATAGCTGCAATATTGTATGATTGTTTTTGATGGAAATCTCTTCTGTTGTTGAACACCTCTTAATATGTAATTCATGTTGAAGCTGATGTTGAAAAAAAGTTTCAGAATGCAATGCATACTATAACTTGTAGAATAGAATAAAGTACTAGGATAGAAACACAGAAATATGATGGCAGATAAAAGTCAAATGGCTCACCCGCCTTTTCTCCAAAGTATACAGATTGAGATCTTTAAGTCTGTCCCCATACGCCTTATGACGAAGACCACGCACACCATTTTAGTAGCCTTCCTCTGGAATGACTTCATCCTTTTTATATCTTTTTGAAGGTGTGACCTCCAGAATTGTACACAATATTCTAAATGAGGTCTCAGTAGAGTCTTATACAGGAGCATCAATACCTCCTTTCTCCTATAGGCCATACTCCTCCCTCTGCATCCTAGCATCCTTCTAGATTTCACCATCACCTTTGCAACCGGTTTGGCCACTTTAAGATCATCGCATACATTCACACCCAAGTCCCCCTCTTCTGTCATTCGCATAAGTTCTTTACCCCTAAACTATACTGCTCCCTCGGGTTTTTGCAGCCCAAATGCATGACCTTGCATTTCTTAGCATTACATTTTAGCTGCCAAATTTAAGACCATTCTCCAAGCTTTGCCAAGTCTTTCTTCATGTTATTCACCCCAACCTGGGTGTCTACTCTATTGCAGATTTTGGTATTATCCACAAAGAGGCAAATCTTTCCCGACAGCCATGCAGCAATATTGTTTATAAAAATGTTAAAAAGAACAGGCCCAAGAACAGAACCTTGAGTCACACCACTGGTAACATTCCTGTCCTCAGAGCGATCTTCATTGATCACTACTCTCTGTTGCCTTCCACTCAACCAGTTCTTGATCGAGCCCGTTACTTTGGGACCCATTCCGAGGGCACACCATCTGTGTGAAACACTGTTAAAGGCTTTGCTAAAATCTCAATACACCACATTTAGAGCACTCCCTTTATCCAATTCTCTGGTCACCCAGTCAAAGAATCCATGATGAAAAAGGGAAAATTTGCCCTTGCCTTGGAAATTGTATGTAAGTAGTGTTGAAAAGCAAATGAAAGCTGCTAAATTTCTTTGAAGTGTTATATGAGTGATAAGAATAAAGAATGAACATTTTTGATGGTTGACACTGATTTGTTCTCCAAGAAGAAAAAAGTTTTAAAAGTGTTTAAATCACTCATAAAGGAAGTAATGGGAAGTGTAAGTCAGTGGTAGTACTTTGGCTTAGATTTATACCATCTTCAAACAGGATGGCTTATTCAGGTCTAAAGGCTTCCAGAAATAAATTAAAAAATGCAAATGTATTTGGGTGAACAGATGTTTGTGAGTGTATCTCTGCAAAGTGAAGAGCATCAAGAAAACAGGTGTTATAGTTCCTTATCTGGTGTTCTTCAAATATATGCTTTCAGACCATGACAAATACTTTTTTTTTTTTTTATATATCTTCAATATCTGCTTCTCAGCAATTGCTATTCAAGGTTTTCCTCTCATTTCTATTCAACTAAATAAATTCTAGCCCCAGGAGATAGTGACTATACAGTATGCAGTAATATTATTTTAATTAAACAATGTTTTATTTTATCTCAATTTTTAAACTACTTTCCAATTAAGCTATGGTACTTTTGGACATGTAGAGACTGGGATTTTGGGATGTAGTTATCAACATGGGCTACTATTACCATTAGCTCTTATCTACTATAATAAAAACCCTAAGCGCGCATGCGCACTCTTACCTGCGTGTTCCGTGATCCGTATGTCCGTGGCTGGCAAGAGTGCGCATGCGTGTTTCAACTCCCCCTTCACTCACTGTAAGCAAGGAAGGCAGTTGGTCATCGTCGACCCCCCCACCGCACCCAAACCCCCGTTGAGCCTCCCATCCGCCCCTCCCCCGTGAAACGACCACAAACCTCCGCATGTTTCCATCTTCCCCCTCGCCACTACCACGGCCATGCAGCCAACCCCACTGACCCTCCCATCCGACCCTCCCACCGCGAGACGATCTATAAACCTCCCGGCACCAGCAGCGTCCCCAGCACTTTAAACACGCTGCTTCGCAGCCTTCTACTGCCGATTTCTTCTGCCGCGTCTCTGTCTCTGATGATGTCATCAGGGACGCGGCAGAGGAAATCGGCAGTAGAAGGCTGTGAAGCAGCGTGTTTAAAGTGCTGGGGATGCTGCTGGTGAAGGGAGGGTTGGCTGAACGGGGCGGTAATGGCAGGGGGTGGGGTGCTGCTTACCGGTTCTACTGCACAGGGTGGATGGGAGGAAGGGAGGGAAGAAAAATGCCAGCTTCTACTGGAATGGGGGGGGAGGTAGAAATTGAAAGATACTGCTCAATAGTTCTACTGCACGGGGGGGTGGAGCAGTCATGAGATTGGTTGGATGTTGTGGCAGGTTGGAGGCAGGTCTATGAGGAAAGGGGAAGAGTAGAGCAGTCTCTTCAGGAAAAAAATTATCCCTCCCTCCCATGTGTGCTGGTGGTATGTTTGTCAGTGTTTGGGGGGAGGAAGTTTACAGGTTTTATGTGGACATGGGTGGGTTTGTTTGAGCTTTTGGAGTTAGGAGAAGTGATCAGAGCTTTGGGCGGGGCAAAAAATGGGGTTTGGCCCAGTTGGATCTGGGAGATGAGCAGTTAATAAATAAATAAATGTAGCACTCGTAGGTGACACTGCTACGAGGGGAAGCATGGCCTGGGATCACCGTGGGTCATGTTTGGAGGAATATTATAAGTTTAAAGATTTAACGGGAGGTAGTTTCGATACCATTGAGCTAGTTTTGATACCAAATAGCTCCCTGGGAGTGTGCAAAATATGCGTTGGGGGGTTTGTTGGTTTTGGACATGGATTGTATTGTAAGTGGAGATAATATTAAGATAGATAATAAAGCTGTGGCCAAATATTCCAATAAAATTAAGTTGTGTGATTATTGGTTGATGGTGTTTAGCTTTCAGTTTCAGGTGACGGAGTGTGAATGCTAATGTTAAGGGCTCTTTTTATTAAGACACATTGGAACAGTTACCTTGCCGGGCCTCTGTAGAAACCTCTACTACAGCTTAGTAAAACCCAGCATCGGGTACCAATATCTGGGGTTCACAGTAAAAATGCACATCTTAACAGTAGCCCACATTGATAACTTTCCCCTTGGAGGTACATATCACATACATGTCTAAATCCTGATTTTAGAAAGCCGAGATAAGCATGTCCAAATTCTAAATATGAGCATATGGCCAAGGGCCACAATCTGGGAGTGTTTTGAGTGGGACTTAGATGAGACTAAAGTATTCATGGGCATTCCCCTTTTCAGAAAAAGAATGCACATTTATATTTTCTAAGTTTTATGTTGCGATTTACAGCTGCTCCTAGGGATATATAGGCTTTGTGCAGTGTTTTACTGAAGGTTTTAGCAGAGGTCTCCCTTCCCCCCAAGTATGGCCTTTATCTGCTGTCATTTTCTATGTGTCTATGTTTCTATTAATAAAACTCATAGAATAATCCTTACAGAATTGTATCTGCATCAATTGATATCAGACCTCAGGAACTGAGAGAGGAGATGGCAAGAACGAGAAGCATCCATGAGAATGAGAGGTACACTGATGAAATGCTTCATGAGGTATCAAAGATTTCCAACAGTGGGGAATAAGAGGCTGGACAGCAGTGAGGAATAAGAGGACAGCAGTGGGGAATAAGAGGAAGGACAGCTGTACTCAGATTACAGGATCCTGCAGGACTGATAATGTGGCTCCACATGCCCTTGAACTGAAGAACCGTATGCAGCCCTAGAAGTGGAGGAGATGAGAGCATCCCAGGCAATGGCATACCTAGCATATGTGACACCCGGGGCCCATCATTTTTTGGCACCCCCCCATCTATATGAAAAATATGAGTTTTAGTAACAATCCACATATCGCACAACAAGAGTGTACCTAGGAAAAGGCAGCATCTTAAACACTGCAGTGAGCACTAGAACACCAAATAATGAGAAATAAGCAAATAATGAGAAATAAGAAAATACCATTTTATTGGATTAATCCCCGTAAGCTCGGTCCCCATCCCCGCAAACCACCTGATTCCATCCACACAAGCCTTGAATTGTTTTATATTGAACTTATTATATTAAAGTATAAAAAGAAACAATATTCTGTACAATTGTCAATTTATAAATCAGCGTCTTCTCCCCAGTCTCTCTTCCCCATTTCTCTTCAGCGTCCTCAGCCCACTCTCTCTCCACTTTCCTTCAGCGCATGCACATAAAAACAAGCAAGTAATTTTATATCATTTTCATTCTATTCATTCTTAGAAATTAAAATCTAAATAATGCCAGTCACATAACAAAACATGATTTTACAAAAATAATTCCCTGCACAGTCAAGCCTGCAAGGATTACTAGATATCTTTCAGCAGCTCCCCTCCCTCTCCCTTACCTTCGTGGCCAAGTCAAAATGATCTACCAACAATAAAATTTTAAAAACACAAAGCACACTGTACGCAGAGAAAATGTTAATTATCATTTATATTCTGCGGGTTTTCAAAGAGGTCAAGGCAGATGACTTTATGCAATGTCACCTCAGTAACAACTATACAAAAATAGACAAATATACCCCCTCCCTTTTTACTCAACCTCGATAGCAGTTTTTAGCTCAGGAAGCTGCGCAGAATGCCTCACGCTGCTCTCAACGCTCATAGGCTCCCTGCGCTAAAAACCGCTATTGCGGTTTAGTAAAAGGGGGCCATAGTGCAAAATATAGACAGCATATATAAATTCTCAAAATGGACACATTTTGATCACTAAATTGAAAATAAAATAATTTTTCCTACCTTTGTTTGGTAATTTCATCAGTCTCTGGTTGCACTTTATTCTTCTGACTGTGCATCCAATATTTCTTCCTTTCTTTCAGCCTCCTGCATGCTTCCTCTCCTCCAGACCTCATTCCCTCCCCAAACTTTTTCTTTATTTCACCCTGCCCCCTTCTTTCTTTCTCTCTCCATGCCCCCTTTCTTTCTGTATGTCTGTCTTTCTCTCTCTCTCTCTCTTCGTGCACCATTTCTTTCTTTGTTTCACCCTGCCCCCTTCTTTCTTTCTCTCTCCATGTCCCCTTTCTTTCTCCATGTCTGTCTCTCTCTCTCATGCCCCATTTCTTTCTTTCTTTCACCCTGCCCCCTTCTTTCTTTCTCTCCATGCCCCCTTTCTTTCTCTATGTCTCTCTCTCTCTGTGCCCTATTTCTTTCTTTCACCCTGCCCTCTTCTTTCTTTCTCACTCCATGTCCCCTTTCTTTCTCTCTCTCTCTCCGTGCCCCATTTCTTTCTTTCTTTTACCCTGCTCCCTTCTTTCTTTCTTTCTATCTCCATGCCCTCTTTCTTTCTCTCTGTCTGTCTGTCTTTCTCTCTCTCTCTCTCCGTGCCCCATTTTTTTCTTTTTCTTTGTTTCATCCTGCCCTCTTTCTTTCTGGCTCCCTGTCCTCCCCCCCGTTTCTTTCTTTCTCCCTCCCCTCCCTTCCCCCATGCCACTGCCATTGGGAAAATGCTGCCACCGCCGCTGGGGAATAGGCTGCCACTGCCGCCATCGGGAACAGGCTGGCTCCGAGCTTGCCCTGCTTCTCTTCCCTGCGGGGCCGACCAACTTTCGCCGCCCGACGTCAATTCTAACGTCGGAGAGGATGTTCCGAGCCAGCCAGGTAGTGAATTATGTCACTTAGAGTGTTTCAGCTTCCTGGACCATGGGATGATTTCCCAAGAGCAGGGATGGTGTGAATTATCAAAGAAGGGAAGAAGTGTCTTCAGCAGCAGACTGGCTAACCTACTGAAGAGGGCTTTAAACTAGAATCATTGGGGCATGGTGGTCATAGCCCCCATGTGAGTATAAACCCTCAGGTAAGTGAATCACCAAATAACTCTACACAAATAGGATAAGGGAGCAATGTCTAAAAATCAGTATATACTAATGCTTGAAGTACGGGTTCTGGATTTAGAGGCTGTGATGGAAGAAGCTGAGTTGGACTTAGAGGCAATCACAGAAATGTGGTTTACAGAGAACCAAAACTGGAATATTGTAGCCCACTGTAGCCCAGGACAGGGCTCAATAGCACTCCCAGTGGTTACCACAAAATAGCACACTGACGTGTGACCCAAAATGGAGTCACCCTGCAGGACTGGACTTTAAACAGGAACAAAAATCACAAAGCACCACAATCAAAGTTCATGGAAAAATGATTCAACTTTACTCATTCCTTTCTTGAAAGTAAGTAGTTCATCATTATAACTTGTACACTTGTCAGAATTCTCCCACAGCAGCAAGAAACCAAAATATCAAAAGAAACAAGTGAAAACAGTACAAAATAAAGTTCTGGGCTTGTTCCCAGCCTTAATTCAATCCTCGCTGCAGGTGAGGGTTTAGCTCTCCCTAGAGCTAATACTGACTGTGCCCAAGCAGGCAGTTTCAAAGAAAACACAAAACACAGTTCAAGGCAATTGTTCAATAGCTCTAGTGTCCAAAGTTCCATTAAAGCCTCTGGCCAGTTCAGCTCACTGCCAGGATAGGAGAGTGTCAGGTTTTGCAAAAGAAAGTCCTCAATACAGGCTTTCAAAATTCCCGCCCAGGATGATAGCAAAACCTCTCCCAAACAATACACACTCCCAGCTTACCCAAAACAAAAATAGTCCCAAACAGTCCAGAGCAAAAATCACAACTCACTATTTGCTGGTAGAGACCCAGTCTACCTGCATGGCTTCAGAAAAATCAGGAGCGTACTCTGATAGACTTTCCTCACACTCCATGGGCTGTTCTTCTGGAAATAGCAGCTCCTCAGCTTGACCAGCCTCTAACAGCTCCATGGGAATAGGCCGGTTGCTCCCGCTTGGCCCCGGGGACTCCCTAGGGAGAAAAGGTTTAAACCTTCTCCCTAGCTGACCTCCCTGTCTGTTCTCAACTGCAGGTTTAAATACTTTGGGGCAACGCCCTACTCTAGTTGAGTCAGCAGAGTAGCTGGGACCTCTTGGGCTCCCCCGGTGGTGGCTCGGGGATGAATCACCCAATTCTTCATCAAATAAATCAGGCTCCCTCTGGTGGTCACAGGCTAAATTATAGTCTCAGGATTTACATGCACCTTCCTGATTCCACCTCGGGTTTTCATTTTTACTTTTTTTTTTCTGAACTAACAGGGACCCTGGCAGGTATCGTGTCTGCCTGGTCACAATATACCAGGTTATAATCTGTTCAAGAAAGACAGAGTAGGAGGAGTGACATGATATATTAAAGATCATATTAAACAAATACAAGACAAAAGAAGAAACTTGCCTTAATACTTTTAAAACCAATAGGAGGAAATTATTTTTCACTAAGAGAATAGTTAAGCTCTGGAACGCATTGCCAGAGGTTGTGGTAAGAGTAGATAGCATAGCTGGTTTTAAGAAAGCTTTTGACAATTTTCTGGAGAAAAAGTGCATAGTTTGTATTAAGAAAGACATGGGGAAGCCACTGCTTGCCCTGGATCAGTAGTATGTAATGTTGCTGCTCCTTGGGTTTTGGCCTGGTACTAGTGACCTGGATTGGCCACTATGAGAATGGGCTACTGGGATTGATGGTCCATTGGTCTGATCCAGTAAGGCTATTTTTATGTTCTTATGTACAAATCAGGAAAAAGGCAAGCGAGATGTCGAATTCCACCAACAGTTGCATTTATTAATGATAAAAGACACAATACTGTAACAACTCCTAATTAGGATCCCAGTTTCGACATCTAGAGATGCCTTCCTCAGGGGACTAAAGGCACTGAGTAAAATAAATAAAAAATAGTGAACATTAAACCCTGTAAATGAATGCATGCATAAAAATACATTAGATAAATAAAACCATGCATAATGCATCAAATAAATAAACGATCTTACAATGTGTGTATAAAAATCATTAAAACCATACAATGAGAAACACATATAGAGAAACATAAACATCATAGAGTATATGGGGCACTCTTAGATAGTAGTTAAAAAGAAGGATCAAATAAAGAAAAGCACATCATGAAATGCCTGGATAAGGGTGATCATATAAAGAGGAATTGATAACCTAAAAAAGTATCATAATGCATTGAGCTGGCATTAGTTCTAGCCACATAGTGTGGGTTTAGCACACACTAAAATTCTGCGCGCGCTAAAAACGCTATCTCAGCTTAGTAAAAGGAGCCCATAATGCAATACAATAAAATATTATAGAAGTTTTTGGCTTTGATTTTTCAGGTTCTGAATCAAGGGAGAACACCAATATTTGAAGAATGCGATACAGTTACATACCCCATATACTCTTTATTTAATTCATTTTTTTTTTAAGTATTACTTGCAATCATCCTACAATTCTGAGCGAGTTACATTAAAACATACATATTCATCAAAAAGCACTAACATCACAGCATAAAAGAGCTTCACAGAAAATAAACCATAAAAACTATCACATAGAAAAACAGTAAGCAACCCCATCATTCAACATTTCTTAAATAACATGGTTTTAATCAATTTCCTGAATTGAAGCAAACTGTATACACTTATTTCCTTAAGCAAGGAATTCCACAAAAGTGCCCCCTGCACAGTGAGCATTGAGTGACGATTATGCATCAATTTCACACATTTCAAGGAAGGGACTATCAAACAACTTTTATTTTTGGACTGTAGAGCTCGAGAGGGATGATACATATGCAACAGAGAACTTAACACTGTCGGATGCTCATTATTCACTAGCTTAAAAATCAAACATGCAACCTTAACTCAATACATGAGGCTACCGGCAATCAGTGCAAATAATGAAAAATTGGAGAAATGTGGTCAAACTTTGATGCGCCAGATATCAAATGTGCAGAGGCATTCTATGTCAATTGCAACGCTTGGACCACATATTTAGGCAGGCCCATATAGAGCTGAAATAATCAAAAATTGGAGTTATCATTGCACTAATTGCGCTCAGCAACTGAGAGAACTTATTGTGTCAGCAGGTGCCACTTTTCGATGGACTGAATCAGCAGCTTGTGCCTTTTCTATAGCAGGCCAAATTATGGAATATGCTATTCAACGCTTATTTCTTCTGACTTCACCACTGGTAGGCAGGTTTGCTTTCCACTCTGGCAGCCGGCCACACCTCTCACTGCTTCCAAACGCCAATCCAACAGGACAAACCACAGCAAGTAGCTGTTGGATTGGCGTTTGAAAGCAGTGAGAGGTGTGGCCGGCTGCCGGAGTGGAAAGCAAACCTGTGTACCTGTGGTGAAGTCAGAAGAAATAAGCGTTGAAGATTTTTATCCTGGGCTATCAGATGGATTAATGCAGGTGGAGTCTTTGACTCTGAACAGTGCAACTCACCGGGAGAAGTGAGCCCATCTTCAGTCTTCCAGGATAGCGCGCTCCAACTATTGCTAGCTAAGTACTTGGCTTGACTGTGTTGAATTGTTTGAATTTTTTGTTTTTTGTTTTTGTGGCTTTTGTGTTTTTTGTATGACCACGTTTTCCCACACTGTTTGGTTTTTCTCAAGTTTGAGTTTTTTACTGTGGCGGTTCTCAGTTGCATGAGGAGCCTATGATTGATATGCCTTAGCCTGTGTGACTGAACTAGACTTGGTGAGTTCTGGTGATGCCTTACCATTGTTTCTGAAGCTGGTTTTCAGTAAAATATAAGTGATTTCCAATTGCCATACTCAACACAGTGTGTGAAGTTTGTCAAGACTGATATTGATCAGTGGTACTATATTTGATAAATATACATTGAAAGGTTCGTTTGTGAGTATACATTTACACATACAAAAGGCACATGAATTGGGCACCCTGTTATAGAATTGCCCTTCTCGTACTCATTGCATCCTTTTAAAATATTGATTAATACAGTAGATAATGTTGTGTAAATTGTTTTTCAATAAACTACAAAGTAGCTGTTAGCCTTTGGCCTAACTGCCCTAGGCTGGCCTATTCTCACTAGCAGAAGCTAAGCAGAGTCACATCTGGCTAGTACCTGGATGAAGGACCACTAGGGAATGCCAGGTGCAATAGGCTACAGGGCCCTATGTTGAGCAGCAGTTAAATAGTGGAGCCACACACTGCAGAGGAGAAGGCAATGGCAAACCATGCCTGTAGTTTGCCTTGAAACATCACAGGAAGGTTTCTTCTCTGTGCATACAGCCATGGGTCAGTGGTCTCCTCAGAAGCATATACAAAGTAAATATACAATCCAGTATTTTCTGCTATATATAGCATGGACTTCACTATTACAGATTGTAGTATGATATAAATAATTTTATTCAGAGCAATTCTACTGCTTAGTTTTCAAAATATTCATCCATAATAGAAAAGAGATTATGTATTCCTTTCTGTAGCATTAAACATACAGAACAGTCATGGACCACTGAGAGTTGGCTAGTGGAAACCTCTTTATTTAGAAACTCCCATGGGGCTTTGTGTCAGAGAACATGTAAATCAGTGGGCTCACGTAGCTTTGAAGAGTGAAACATGAGTTCTGGCGCCAACATTTAGGGGTGGTCTGTTCTGAAACCAAACAAAATGCAAAAGTATGTTGTGTTTCCTTTTTGTCTAAGTGGGGACATAGCGTGTGTATTTTGATCAAGCTGGACAGCAGCATGGAAAAAGAAAGACTGATAGTTTAAGCAAACACAGATGGACAAGCTTATACTGAAGAACAAGAGGCAACAGAAAAGGCAGAAAGTTAGGATATACAGTTAAAGCAAGGCTAGTGAAAACCAGATCGGGTTGAAAGATGAATAGGAATCTTGGCAGTGGTTCAAAAACACTGAGTGGAGCGATACTTAAAGTGAAGTGGAACTCATAATTTAATAGTGAAATCTTATAAAAGGGAAGTTATAAAGAAGATCACGATCAGTTTTTTTTTCCATCTCCACTGAAAATCAGACAAGAAGCAATGATCTAAAATTGTAGGGCTAGATTTACTAACATATGTCAATCTGTTATTGCAAGTCATTTCATATAAAAGTGTGTTAATGCAACTAACTGCATAATTAATAACTAGGGCCCATTCTTTACCTAGGTCCAATAAGAGGGACCTGTCAGTCTTGACTGACAGGTAAATAACATTAGCTGAGCCTAGTCACTAAAAGAAAGATAGGGCTAGATTCATAAAGCAGACCGATTGTGTACCGATCAGTTTGCGACCCCTTTACGATCAAATTTTCCTCTGGCCCCATTCACTAACCTCTACAGCGATCTGCTTCAAATCCGTGCATGCAAATGAGGAGAAATGCATGCAAATTGGACAGCAGCGCAATTCATCAACCAAAAATTTAAAACCGACTGGGATGGCCGATCAACTGAAGAAGCGATTGCTGGAGACCAGTTGAAAATGTCTTTCCAACTCTCCAGCTCCATAGAAGCCCTGCTCTGCCTCGATCTGTCTCCTGCCTGCTCGCCCCAAACTTCCAGCCCTGCTCTCCCCGTGTCTATTGCCTGCTTGCCCTGATCTTCCAGCCCTGCTCTCTGCCCTGAAAACGAAACGTGTGGCTCCTGTCCCTGTTCTGCTCTCTGCCCTGATCTTCCAGCCCTGCTTTCTGCCCCGAGCTCCTACTCTCAGCCACCTTCCCTGCAGTGCGAGCCAGTGGGAAGGGCAGAGAGTAGAAGAGTCTGGGCGGCAAGATTGGCTGGGAGGGGAGAGCAGAAGAGCCAGCCTGAGCAAAGGAAGAAGCTGCTGCTGCCAGGGGTAACAGGAGGAGAGTCAGGCCCGATAAAACCCAAAACAGTAAAAAAACAAAAAAACAGACACAAAATGCATGCGCAGACCATCTGCAGGGAAAGCAGATGGTCCGCGCATGCGCGGGGATCACACACCAGTGATCCGGGCAGGCAGATGGGGGCGTTCCACCAATCGCCCCCATCTGCATATTTTTCTTTAGTGAATTCGCTGGACCTGCCTGGATCAGGCCCGGATAGGGCCAATCGGGCAGGTTAGTGAATCTGGCCCAAAGTAAGGGCACTTAAGGGGGAGGGGAGGATAGGTAAGAAGGAGCAAGGAAGGCTGAGTGTTAATTGGTTAAAAGGATTAGTAGTTAGGATAGGTAGATAAAAAAGGTGGTGAGGGGTAAGGTGATTGGTAGAAATTATTGAGGTTTTGATTGGCTGTGCACGTGTGCGACTTTTGGTGGGATAGCAAATTGTTGGAATTGTTGTGAGGGCAGCAGGTAGTCGAGGGGGAGGTAGGATTTGAATGGTGTTTTCCCTTCCTCCTTCTCTTGGGTCATTTTATGTTGGTATACCTCAGAGCTTGGGCACATGGGGTTTGTAGGATAAGAGGGGATGGGGGGGGGGGGAGTTGCGGCGGTCACAGCTGAATTTTTGGCTTTGGGCCAAAGTTGGAGGCTATATTGTTAAATGCGACTGTGTATGAATCAATGCACATGTGAAAGTGTAAAGGAAAATGGATCACTCATGAGTCTCACCGTCATGATTTGGGGTATGACCTGACAATATCGTGGGTCATGCTATGGTTGGAAATGGCCAGGGGTTGCCAAGAAGAATGAGCTAGTTTCATCACCAAATAACTCATGGGGGGCTTGGGTCAGCCACATTGGGAAATGGGGTAATTTATTTATTTATTTAAAACATTTTTAATCCAAGGCATCTCACAGTATTATATACTGTACATATTTCAGGTTTTGCACAACATAAAGATCCCATACATAAGCAAAAATCATAAGAAGTCTTGAACATATTAAAGTTGTGTTAATGAATAAAGCTGTGGCCAAAACATTTTATTCCACTAAAAATACTGTATGTGATTTTAATTTGAGTACAAGAGTTAAGGCTGATATGGATGGTGATGGTGTACGAATGCTAATGTTATAGGACCTGGTTATAGAATGAATGTTAAACTACATTGCCACACTTCTATATGTAACAGTATGAATTAATACACATTAGCAAATCAAGTACTGAAACAAGTTACTTAGGGAGTTGGTAGAATTTCTATTATGGGATTGGCAGATGATTGAAGAACAGATTAGACCGAAAGCACAATCTTTGGAGACCTTCAATAGTCTGATTTTCAGGATTTCCATAAAGATATACATTAGATATTTATGCTTTCGCTATCTCCTTTGTATGCAAATGTGCTTTGCATATGTATTGTGGATTTCCTTAAAAACCAGGAGATCAATATTCATGGGGTTACCATATGGCTGCAGAAAAAGGAGGATGGATTGAGACATTTGGGCTTTATTTCCATTGAAAGCAATGGAAGTAAAACCCGAATGTCTCAATCTGTACTCTTTTTTCTGGAGCCATATGGCAACCCTAGATATTAAAAATGATTTAAGGGGCTGATTAAATCACGGTGAGCAGGCCATTCCTGGATTTTCAGAGGCACTTAACCATATGGTACTGCTGAAAATCTGGTGTGACTGTCTCAACACCCCTTGGTTAGTGCTAGAGTGGTCCAGAGACAGTCATGGAGGAGCCAGGAATTAATTGCCAATATTCAGTGCCAATTCCCACATAAATAACTTGCAAGAAGGATCATATAAAAGTGGTAACTATGCCTGGTTAGTTATGTGGACACTTACTAAATTTTGCTCATACCTGTATAACTTCTGGGTGCCACTGGAGATCCAGATATTTAGTGCTGGTATCTGGATAGGACTCAGTACTGAGCATGCAAGCATAGGAGTCAATTTTTGGAATGATTGGGGGGGTGTTCATAACTCACAACAAATTTCTCCTAACCCAGCAAAGACTCCCCCCCCTGAAATAAAATACATCTGGTAGCAAATGGAAGTGATGGCCAGCCTTTATCTAAATGTCAAGCAGGGGCAGGGAATGTGGACAAATCAAAAGCTAGGGCCTGGCCATTTTCTCCTTCCCTTCCCAGCGTGTCAGCATCGTATTCATTCTCTTTCCCTCCCTTCAAGCCATGTGCCTGTCCCATACTTTTTTTAGTTCACACATAGTCTTTGTCTCCATCACCTCTACCAGGAGACTATTTCATGCATCTACCAACCTTTCTGTAAATAGATATAAGTAAATACATCTGTCCCCTTATGCCTTATGACAAAGATCACCAACCATTTTAGTAGTCTTTCTCTGGACTGACTCAATCCTGCTTATATCTTTTTGAAGGTGCAGTCTCCAGAATTGCACACAATATTCTAAATGAGATCTCACCAGAGTCTTATACAGGGGGCATCAATAACTCCTTTTTCCTTCTGCCCATACCTCTCTGTATGCACCCAAGCATCCTTCTAGCTTTCACCATCACCTTTTCAACCTGTTTGGCAACCTTAAAATCATCACATACTATTACACTCAAGTTCTGCTCCTCTTTCATGCACAAAAGTACTTCACCCCCTAAACCATACCATTCCTTTGGGTTTGTGCAGCCCAAATGCATGACCTTGCATTTCTTAGAATTAAGTCTTAGCTGCTAAATTTTAGACCATTCTTCAAGCCTTGCTAGGTCCTTCCTCATGTTATTCACACTATCAGGGCAGTCTACTCCATTGCAGATTTTGATATCATCCACAAAGAGACAAATCTTACTAAAAATGTTAAAAATCTTACCAAAAATGTTAAAAAGAATAGGCCCGAGAACCAAACCTTGAGGAATATCACAGGTAACATCCCTTTATTCAGAGCAATCTCCATTGACCCTCTGTTGCCTTCCATTCAAACAGTTTCTGATCCAGTCCATCACTTTGAGGTCCATACCAAGGGCACTTAGTTTATTTATTAGATGTAAGAACATAAGAGTTGCCTCCGCTGAGGCAGACCATAGGTCCATCTTGCCCAGCGGTCCGCACCCGCGGCGGCCCATCAGGCCTATTGCCTGAAACAGTGGTCCCTAATCAATTTTATAACTTACCTCTACCTCTGTTCTCATCTGTACCCTTCTATCCCTTTGTCCTCCAAGTAGCTATCTAAAGCTTCTTTGAAGCCCTGTAGCGTGTTTCTGCTTACTACATTCTCCGGCAGCGCATTCCATGTATCCACCACCCTCTGTGTGAAGAACTTCCTGGCGTTTGATCTAAACCTCTCCCCTTTCAATTTCTCTGTGTGCCCCCTTGTACTTGTGGTTCCCCTTAACTTGAAAAGTCTGTCCCTGTCTATTTTTTCTATACCCTTCATGATCTTGAAGGTTTCTATCATGTCTCCTCTAAGTCTCCGCTTTTCCAGGGAGAAAAGCCCCAACTTTTTCAGTCTGTCAGTATATGAGAGGTCCTCCATGCCCTTTATTAGTTTAGTTGCTCTTCTCTGGACTTTCTCAAGTACTGCCATGTCCTTTTTGAGGTGCGGCGATCAGTACTGAACACAGTACTCCAGGTGCAGTCGCACCATTGCACGATACAGTGGCAGGATGACTTCCTTCGTCCTGGTTATGATACCCTTTTTAATGATACCCAACATTCTGTTTGCTTTCCTTGAGGCTGAGGCGCATTGCGCCAATGCCTTCAATTTTCTGTCCACCATCACTCCCAGGTCTCTTTCAAGGTTGCTCACCCCAAGCGGTGAACCCCCCATTTTGTAAGTGAACATCGGGTTCTTTTTCCCTATATGCATGACCTTGCATTTCTCTATGTTGAAACTCATTTGCCACTTTTTGGCCCATTTTTCCAGTGTTGTCAGATCCTTTTGGAGATCTTTGCAGTCCTCCACGTTATTTACCTTGCTATATAGCTTGGTGTCATCTGCAAATTTAAAAACCTCACAATTTGTTCCTGCCTCCAGGTCGTTGATAAATATATTGAACAGGAGCGGTCCCAGTTCTGACCCCTGCGGAACTCCGCTTGTGACCCATTGCCAGTCTGAGTTATGGCCCTTTACTCCAACCCTCTGTTTCCTGTCCGCCAGCCAGTTTTTGATCCATCGGTGGACCTCCCCTTGTACCCCGTGGTTCCATAGCTTCCTTAGCAGTCTTTCGTGTGGCACCTTGTCGAAGGCTTTTTGGAAGTCAAGGTAAATGATGTCTATGGATTCCCCTTTATCCACCTGGCTTGTTACCCCCTCAAAGAAGTATAATAAGTTTGTGTGGAATACTGTCAAAGACTTTGCTAAAATCTAAATACATCACATCTAGTGAACTCTATCCAATTCTTTGGTCACCCAGTCAAAGAAATTGATCAGATTTGTCTGATAAGACTTGCCTCTAGTGAATCCATGTTACCTTGAGTCCTGTAATCCACTGGATTCCAGGAACATCACTATTCTCTGTTTTAAAAGCATTTCCATTAATTTACTTAGCACAGAAGTCAGACTTATCAGCCTGTAGTTCTCTACTTCCACTTTTCTGGAGAGGGACCACTTCTGTTCTTCTGCAGTCCTCCTAAGTTCTTTCAGTATCCTTGGATGTACACCATCTGGCCCCATCGTTTTGTCCACCATTAGTTTAGTTAGCTCCTCACAAACACAATCTTCTGAAAATCTATCATATGTCACATCAGGGTGACAAATGTCAGGAAATATACAAGTGTGTCAAAGAATACCCACAGATGATAATACTGTGACATCACATCACATGTCAAAGGTGATGCTAACAGATACCACTTTCAATTATATAATTACTTATATCTACAATAGATAACAGCTTTGAACCATAAAACCAGTGGTGTGCAGTGACATTTATAGCAGGGGATTCAATAGATGAGCTAGATCAGGGGTGACCAACCTCAGCCCTCACCAAGTCATATTTTCAGAATGTTTACAATGAATGTGGATGAGATCTATTCGCATACAATGGAGGCAGTGCATGCAAATAATCTCATGAGAGAAACAATGAGAGATCTGATCAAAAGAAAAAGATGTTACCCACCCTTTTTTCAAGTTCCACTGCCAAGCAGCACAAGCTATATGCTAAGGTGCACATTCTAGTCCTACTTGCGGTTTGGCATTTAGCTCGCACTGTTCACCAATGCAGCTTGATAAAAGGGGTGGGTGGGTAATTAGTGAGGGAGTTATTTGATAACAATAGTTTAATGCATAGAAATTCAGCATAATAAGAAATGAATGAATTCTTATTTCAAGTCTGTATGACACATATAGCAAGAAACAAGAAATAAAGGACTCAAATGGCAAGTGTATTTGTTTCCCATCAGTGAATCATGACCAACAGAGACACATAAGACAAATCTCATTGCACAGAATAATGACTATGTTGGCCGGTCTTTATCACACCAGATGTATTTGTCTATTTCTGTAGAGCCTGTTGAAACTGCTCTGTTGCTAATCTTTCTATCTAATATCCAGTTCTGGATGTTAGGACAATTTTCAAAACTTAATTTTGAGACACAGAATTCATTGTTTTTGACCACCCTCTGTTTACTGAATATCTCCTCTTATGGCTCCTTTGATGACACTGCATTTTCCTCTTGCACCATTTTTTTATTCTGCCTCAACAATTAAAGAAAAAAATTAATTTTACTGTTAAGATTTCATGTTTCCATCTCACCTACAAAATGTGAAAAATGTGTAAACAATTTTTTAAAAAGCAGAATCTTGTTAATAATGAATCATTATTAGTTATTCAAAGGATTTGCTGAAATAGTTCGTACTTTAATCATTCAAAGGGGCCTTTATGCTAAAATGTAAAAATTTGCAGTTATTTTACATTAATTACAAAAATTTATGCATGCTAACTGTAAAGGCTCTGTGGTAACTTGGGGGTATACTTAGCATCTCTCCGTATAACTAGATAATAATAATAATAATAACAGCTTATATACCGCAATACTGTGAAGTTCTATGCGGTTTACAAAGATTAAGCAAAGGTACAAATTGATTGACTTTAAGAGGGGAGGAAGAGGGTTAATAGGACAGGAAATCCATTTTTGAAGAGAGAGTGATCAATAGAACAAGTTAATCGCTATAGAGGGGAGAGAAGAGAGGATCAGTTGTCTAGATACTTTAGGAACAGGTGTGTTTTCAGACGTTTCCTAAATTCCTCATAAGTAGTGGGCGAAAGCAATTGTTCTAGGTCTTTACCCCATGATGCTGCTTGGTGCGAGAGAAGATGTTCAGAGTGTTTTTTCAGTTTGCAACCTCTCACTGGGGGGGAAATGAAGTTGGAATGTGAGCTTCTCTTGTGTCTGTTGGCTGAGAAGACGAAAAGGTCAGTTATATATTTAGGGGCAAGTCCGTGTAGTGCTTTGAAGCAGAAGCAGGCAAATTTAGTACATACTTTTTGCAAAAAGTACTTAGTTTAAAAAATAGCACACTTTTGCTGGATGTACTTTCTTTCCAAAAGAATGCCCACTCTTAGCAATATTGCTCCCATAACAGAAATTTAAAAAATTTACAAAACTAATAAAAAAAATAGAAACAAAATGAAAATTAATGTAAGCTAGTGTATCACAAACTGTGTGCTGCGATGAGATTCCAGGTGCGCCGCGAAAGAAGTGAGTCGGTCACTACTGGCCCTGGTGCTGACTCTCCTCTCTGTCCTCCCGGCAGTTTGTCTGGGTTTTGTGAGGCCTCCGAGCTCTGGGCTGCGTCTGCAGGGCCTCTGAGCATGCGCGGACATCGGCATGATGATGTCACGTGCATAGGCGCGTAATATCACCGGTCGACATCCGTGCATGCTCAGAGGCCCTGTAGACGCAGCCCTGAGTTTAGTGTGCCACGGCAGGAAAAGTTTGTGAGACACTGATGTAAGCAATGAGGGAGACAATATGAAACAAAAAAGTACAGGCTGCATACCCCTACTTAACACCTCCTATTAAGGTGCCATTAAGGCCCCCTTTTAAAAAGCCGTGCATCTGAGTGCTGCACGGCAAATGCTCCAATGCCCATTCAATTCCTACGGGTGTCGGAGCATTTACTGCACCAGCCTGCACTGTCGGCTTTGTAAACGAAGGGGTAAGTGGTTCGCTTTATCTGCAGTGGTAACAGCTAACTAATACAATATATTCCAATTATTCAGACCCCATACACCCTGAGCATTACTCGAAAACTTTCATACCCATTGCTAGGGTGGTGCATTCACAAAGAGGCACACCACCGGTCTGTTAAATGAAATAAGAGGCCGATGTGCGGTGTGATGAAGAATTTTTGTGAATGAAACAACATGGCCCCTGAGGAAACCAATGTCGGGCTTAAGTTAAGTGCTTCTTCATATTTGTACTATTTTGAAAGCACATTTTTTTGGCAATGTACAACAGACCAATGATGAATACATCACCCCAGTAATGGGTATGAAAGTTTTCAAGTAATGCTCTCTCCACAATTGTGGTATTTATTTTCACTTTAAGTCCAGGGGTAACAGCTAATGCTTGGCACCTGCAATTTATCATGTTGTAACTGTAAGGTATAATCCATGTCCATCCCCTAACTTTTTCCATGCTACGAGAATGCATGAATTGGTGCATCCTAAGGGCTCCTTTCATCAAGCCGCGCTAGCGGGGTTAACGCTTGTGACTTTTCCTCACGCGTTAACCCCCGCGCTGGCCTAAAAGCTACCCCCTGCTCAAGGGAGGCGTTAGCGGCTAGCGTGGCCGGCGGTTTAACGCGCGGCATTACGCACATTAAACCGCTAGCGCGGCTTGATAAAAGGAGCCCTAAGTGTCAAGCCACTATGTTGACTGTAACTGCTGCTGTGGCCTAATTCATTCCAGAATCCTAGAACAATATTTCATTAGTAAGGAAAGCCCATTGTAATTTATCACATATTAAAACATGAGAAACAGAAAGAGCAATCAGGAAAACATATGCTGTAAAATATTTCAAATAACTGAACAGATTTCAATTGAAAAAGAAATATACATAAAATACATCTACAAAATTCAAGGCATAGTACAGCAAATTGTCACAGAAATAAGAACTGTGCTTCCACATGATGAAATAAAAGTCCACCTTCAGTTCATTGTATTTAATTCCACCATATATCAAGAGCCCAGCATGTTTTTGCATAATGCCTGTTTCAAGGGCCTCCTACTTTAAATGCTTTGGCGATAAAGGATGTCAAGGCAATATGCCTTAATATAGTAAAGGTAAAATGAACCCACCAAAATATGTCAGGATGACACAAGCATCAAACACATACAAAGGTAGCATCTTGTCTGGTGTCTTGCAGAATTTCCAGCCCAGTATCCTGATGTTTTATCATCTGTGCATTATGCCGAAACATGTTGGACATTTGATATAAGGTGATATATATCAAGAGCAAGTTGAAAGGAAGTTGTAGACTAACTACATGAAGAACTTTGATGGATTTTATAATTGCACAACTTCATTGGATTAAATTCCTTAGCAGTAGGCACAGTTCATGTGGAAAAACTTTCTTATTTGGATGAGGAGATTTCAGACAGTGGGCTATTCACAGATCTGCTATGGGATTTATAAATTCTGAAGAAATGCAAGCCTGGTGGTAGAGCAGCTGCCGCTGCACCCAGAGGTTGTGGGATCAAATCCCAGTGCTGCTCCTGTAAACCTGGGCAAGGCACTCCTCTAGTCTATGGCTCCATTATACTTTATTTTCTTAATACTCCTCCTCCACCCCAACCCACTGCATTTCTCACGTTCACTTAGTCCAATTTTTTAATTCACCTTATCATCCCTTCGGTTATCCATCTTCTTCACAGCTCTAAGGCTTCAACAGTTTCTCCCCTTCATTCATCCTTCCCCATCCTATCTGATGGCATCTCACCAGCATCACCATCATCACACCTCTCTTATTCTTCTCTGTACTCTTCTATTCCTCCTTTTGCTCACTGCTGGGGACATCAACCCCAATCCTGACCCTCCTTTTCAAGTCTCATCCTACTCATGCAGATCACACTGCAACTTCTCCAATCTCTTTTCTCCTCCTCTCTTTTCACCTTCTCTACCTTTCTCATATGCCCTGTGGAATGCCCACTCCATCTCCAACAAGCGTGCTTACATCTATGACCGCTGTATCAACATTTTTTTCCATCTGCTTGCACTAACTGAAACCTGGATCTCTCCTGGCTATCTCCTGAAGACTGCTCAGTTATGATCATTTCTCCCATAAGCCTCACCCAGAAGGTCGCAGAGGAGGGGTTAGGCTGCTACTTTCACCATCATGTAGATTTCAACCTCATTGCCTACCTCAATCTTGCTTCTACTCTTTCAAAGTCCACTCCGTCCATCTATTCTTTCCCCTTCCTCTTAAGAACATAACAATAGCCTTACTGGGTCAGACAAAAGGTCAATCAAGCCCAGTAGCCCATTCTTCCCAATGTGCATCACTTTGCATTTGTCCACATTTAATTTCATCTGCCATTTGGACACCCAGTCTTCCAATTTCCTAAGATCTTCCTGCAATGTTTCACAGTCCGCATGCGTTTTGACAACTTTGAACAGTTTAATGTCATCCGCAAATTTAATCACCTCACTCGTAGTTCCAATTTCCTTATCATTTATAAATAAGTTAAATAGCACCTGTCCCATTACAGATCCCTGCGGCACTCCACTGTTTACTCTCCTCCACTGAGAAAAATGCCCATTTAACCCTACCCTCTGTTTTTTATCCGATAACCAATTCCTAATCCACAACTGAGCTTTGCCACCAAACCCATGACACTTTAATTTTCTCATGAGCCTCTCATGAGGAACTTTGTTAAAAGCTTTCTGAAAATCTAGATACACTACATCAATTGGCTCACCTTTATCCACATGCTTATTCACACCTTCAAAGAAGTCAAGCAAATTGGTAAGGCAAGATCTCCCTCGGCTGAACCCATGCTGATGTTTGTCTATGTGTTCCACAATTTTTATAATTGTTTTCATTATTTTGTCCAGCACTTAAGTGAGGCTTACCAGTCTTAGTTTTCCAGATCTCCCCTAGAACCCTTTTTAAAAATCAGTGTAACATTGGCCTCCCTCCAATCTTCAGGCACTACAGATGATTTTACGACAGGTTACAGATCACTAACAGCAAGTCAGCAATTTCATGTTTGAGCTCTTTTAGTACCCTGGGATGTATACCATCTGGTCCAGGTGATTTATCACTTTTTAACTTGTCGATTTGGCTTAGTATATCTTCTAGATTCACAGAGATTTCTTCCAGTTCCTCCACATCATCACCCTTTAAAACCATTTCCGGTTCAGGTAGAGCTCTTACATCTTCTTCCGTAAAAAAAAGAAGCAAAGAATGACCTTATTCTCCCTGAGCGCTCTCTGAATAGCAGACATTCATTGACCTCCAGACAAATTCCTAGCTTCATTTCTCACTGATCTTGACTCCTGGCCTTACATCTTTCTCAAACCTTCTTCTCCTTCCCTTATCCTTGATGAGTTTAACAGTCAAGCTGAGGACACCTCTGATTCCTACACCTCAAAGTATTTTGTACTAATATCCTCATTCAATCTTCAGATGTGCTTCAGTACTCACACACACCAGAATTACCACTACCTTGATCTTTTCCACTTATCAAACAGTTAATTTACCACCCCTTACCTTTTTTAAAGCAGACTGAAAACCCACTTTTTCGATATAGTGTAACCTATATTCATATATCTCCTGAGGTGATTATAAACATGTTCTCCAGATGGTTGTGCTGTCATGCCTTGATTATTGCAATATTGTGTTGTTAGGTCTTCCTGCTACTGAGTTATACGCTTTGCAGGTAGCACAAAATTCCATCATTAGGATGTTGTTCAGACTGACAAGAGGGGAACATGTATCTGACCACATACTTTATTGGCTTAAGATCGATTTTAGAATCCTATACAAGTTACTGTTGGTATATTTAGACCTTTATGGGTTGGCACCCACATACCTAGCAGATTGACTTTTGTACTATGCTGCATTTCCTCAATTGCTTTCCTCAGGACACTGGGACTTGTCTATTCCCTCAAGAGATCAAAATGCAAACAATGAGGGTGGGAGTGTTTTCCTATGTTGGTCCTGAGGCATGGAACAAGCTTCCACAGTATATATGACAAGGGGATATAATAAAATTTTGTGCAATGAAGTATGGTTGAAGATACAATGCTGGAAATGGCGCAGTATGCTTGATTTATTGGGTTTTGCTGTATAGGATATTATTTTATACTTAGTATTTTATTGCTTGATCTATTTTTCTGTTTATATGATGAAATTTATTATGTATGTCAATCTGTGATTTGCTTTGTATAAGGCGAATAATAAATAAACAATACAATACCAGTGTATTCACTCTGTGGCTCCTCAGTATCTCTCCTCTCTTATCTTTCCCTATACCCTGCCCTGGGAACTCTGCTTGTTGGGTAAGTTTCTCTTGACAGTACTTTTCCTCCAGGAACTTGTCCAAACCTTTCTTAAAGCGGATAGCATAGCAGATTTTGAGAAAGGTTTGGACAAGTTCCTGGAGGAAAAGTCCATAGTCTGTTATTGAGGAAGACATGGGGGAAAGCCACTGCTTGCCCTGGATCAGTAGCATGGAATACTGCTACACCTTGGGTTTTGGCCAGGTACTGGTGACCTGTATTGGCCACCTTGGGAATGGGCTACTGGGCTTGATGGACCATTGATCTGACCCAGTAAGGCTATTCTTATGTTCCTCTACTGCCCTTCTGCCTTGCTGCACCACATGCATGGAACAACCTGCCTGACTCGATACACTGGGCTCCGTCTCTGGCGGTATTCAATTCCAGGCTGAAAGCCCACTTTTTCAAAGCTGTGTTTAAATCCTAATCCTACCAACTTATAAAGCACAAAAATCTGTCATTCCCTTTCTAGTTCCCTACCCTCTCTACCTCATCATTCTCTCTATAATTCCATACCTACACAACATATATAGATTCATCTTTTGTCCTGTATGTCTGTCATTATTAGATTGTAATATCTTTTGAACAGGGACTATCTCTTGAGTGTTTAATGTACAGTGCTAAATGCATCTGGTAGCACTATGGAAATAATAAATAGCTGTAGTAGTAGAGGAAAATGAGCACACAGATAAGTGATATTTTGAATTTTTTAAATTTTATTAATGTTGCAAATATATATTTAAATTGAAAAAATTATAAACTATCAGCAATGAAGTAAGTATGTGCTGTAGAAGATCCCACAGCTGATTCCTGTATCACTGAGTATTTGTAATATACAATAACAACAAATAGAAATTTAAATTATTTAATTAAAGGTTTATACTGTATATTTCTGGGTTGTTTATAGATATATTCAAAGGGAAGGACTGGGAAAAATATACATTTCCTCTGTCATATACATAAGGCTGAGATCAAAAGGAACAGTCCTTACTATGCAGACACTACTCTTGTTTAAACTGGAGAAAAATAGCCTCAGAACCTCATCAGGGGTGACTTGAAAGGGTAAATTAACGACACAGGCAAAATACCTCCAGTGTGTATCTCAAACTTAACACAGTGCGCTTTCAAAAGTAAAAATTGTTCATATCAATCAATCTCACAAACTTAGCAATGTTTAGGGTTATCATATGGCTCCAGAAAAAGCAGGATGGATTGAGACATCTGGGTTTTACTTGCTCTGAAAGCAAAGGAAGTAAAACCTGGATGTCTCAATCCGTCCTCTTTTTTCTGGAGCCATATGGTAACCCTAGCAAAGTATATATTAGCCTGTTAAAGAAACTTCACTGTGTACTTTCACATATGAAACAATTCTTATCCTTTAATATTGAGAATTAGTCAAACTTATCTTCCCAACTGCAGTAAACAGCAAGACATGGTCCTTCTAAAGGAGGCCAGTGTTTCGCCAACAGGCTGCTTCAGGATTTTAAGAGACCGAATCTGAAAAAAAAAACACATTGTAAGAAAACTTCCTGTCTTTGTAACTTCCTGAATCTTCTTGGCATTAAACATACCATATTTTTCCACTCTATAAGACGTACCGGACCATAAGACGCACCCACTTGTAGAGGAGGAAAAACCAAGAAAAAAAAAATTAGGTTCAGAATTTTTTTTCTTGGTTTTTCCTCCTCTACACATAGGTGCATCTGGTGCATCTGGGGCTGGGAAGCCCGCAGCCCGATGTCTTCAGCCCCCCGGTACCTTTTTTTAACTGGCGTGGTCGGTGCTAGACAGCTACCTTTTATCCCTGCAGAGCTGCACATAAGGCAGGAGCGCAACCTTGTGCTTCCTGCCTGGTGCCGCTAAGCTCCATGATTGGCTTTCCATCAGTTCTCACTGAGCCAATCATGGAGCGGAGTGGGACCAGGCAGGAAGCGCAAAGGTTGCGCTCCTGCCATATGCTCCGCTCTGCAGGGAGAAAGGCAGCCATCCAGTTCAAAAAAGGTACCGTGTGCAGGGGAGAGGTGTATTCGCACCATTAGATGCACCCACTTTTCCACCCCTTTTTTGGAGGTGGAAAAAGTGCATCTTATGGAGTGAAAAATATAGTACTTATTGTTGGCATATATTCATGCTCATGGCTCTGCAGAATATGGCTGCTCACTCCAGATACCTTCTTTTATTTGCTTTGGTGACCTCACTTCCAGTGGTATTTTTTTTAGAACAAAGCAACTTTATGAAGCTGCTCCATTAGAGACACATAATAGGTTTTGTGATCTCTGTGCAGCGCTGCGTGCCTCTGGTAGCGCTATAGAAATAATTAATAGTAGTAGTAGAACAGCTGTATTAAGCTGCTGCCTTAGAAACACAAACAAGTTATTCAGTGGAAGAAATAAAATTAATTTTTAAATGAAAAATGTAAGTCTTTGTAAGATGTAAATCTCTAAAAGAAATGACATCACTCTAACTTGGAGTTAAGCACATCAGTTCCTCAGAGTTCAGCCGAAAAAAAATCTACTCTTGTTCTTTTTTCAGCAACAAAGTTCTCCTGTTGCCACCCCAACGTGAAGGGGGAACATGATCTATAACTGCACATTTTAAATCATTCATGCAATGATTGGCTTTAACCCAATGCTGTACAACAGGCTATTTTGATTTGTTTTGTTTTTTTTTGCGCATTATGCTGCTCCTATGTTCACTCATCCTTGTTCTTATGGGCCGTGAGGTTTGTCCAATATACAGTATATATCTTAAGGCAAAGGCAAATTATCATGTACACCACATAGTCAGTGCTGCAATCCATAAAATGTGTATAAAATTTCTGTTTGTTATGTGGATGCTTGAAAAATTGCATATGCTTGATGGTATTATCACAGGTCTTACACCTACAGCACTTGGAATGCCCACCATTCTTCTCACTTCGGTCACTATATAATATACATCTGCTGGATTAATCTTTACCTTTAAATTAGGCAACTGGCTGTATGCAATTCTTAAATCCTTATCTTCAAAGGGTTTGAAAAGTTGTAAAATTGGCCAATGTTTTTGCAAAATGACAGTGACTTTCTAGATTCCTGCACTGTATCATTTTTTTTTTTTAATATTTGTTTTCAAAATAAACATACACACTTGCTACAGAAATATGGATAATCAGTCAATCATAAGGAAGCACTCTTTACAGTGGTACATATAACTTAATTCATCATTAGTCCACCAATTAGCAGGGGAGTTATAATAAAATAAATATAGAACGAGTTTCAGAGGAAAATAAAAATAAACATTATATAGGCCTAACACTAATACAGCGTATAATTCTATATTTCTACCGTCTTAATCCTTGACAATATTCTTTAGATCAGGGCTGCCCAAGTGCCTAAGACCCTGCCCACAGGAGGGGCCTAAGGATACTGGGCCGATTCCAGTTGGCCCAGGCGGCTCAGGCCCCACCTGTGGGCAGGGTTGAGGCGTCTGGGCCAATCAGGCCCTAAGGCCCGCCATTCGATGGATGGCGGGCCTGCCAGACAGACGGGCTTGGGATCTGTCCATCCGTCCAACTGTACGCCTATGTCTAGGTCAACTCACCTCCCGCCTTTTCCCCTCCTCTAAAAACATCTCTTTTCGCTCTATGCGTTTAGAGGCAGGGGAAAGGCCTAAGCTGGTTTTAGATACGTCTAAAACCAGCTTTGGTTATGGTTACTTATATGACCAGGCTTTTTGAACTTTCAAGTACCCATTTAGGTCACTTTTTGGATGTTTTTTAAAATTATTATTATGAGCCCTATAACATACAGACTTAATAGGCATAGGGTGCATTAAATTGCAGTGTTTACAGTGTAGGTATAACATGGAACATGGAGGTAACATAGCTTTCCTAGCGATGGGTGTATCTTTTTTATCTGAGAATGTGGTGGTAATTCAGGTTATGTTTGCAGTAGCCTGCGAGTTTAGAGATGTTGTTTGTTGTATTTGGCGGTGCCTTTGAGATCCATCTGTCCAGGGTTCAAGTGATATACCTTATTTAAAGGCGAAATCATAGCAAAGGAAAAACTTAATATTTCAGTCAGATATTTCTTGAACATATCCAAAGGAAGCATAGCAGGGTCACGTGGAAAATTTAGAATTCTAAGGTTCAATCTCCTATTATAATATTTCATTTGTTCTATTTTTCTATTTAGGTATGTTTAATCTTTTATTACAATATTTCTAAATTCTTGCAACGTTTGGATATTTGAATATTTTGCATGTCATTACTACTTAACCTATGGGTGATTTAAATATCACTGTGGTATTTTTGGTCAAGAACATTAAAGCCATTTAAATTGTGCTAAATTACAAATAACATGACTTATGTCCCTAATGCTGCTTGATGATTAAGCCCTAAGGGGCTCATAATCAAAACGAAAATACATCTAAAATCCTACCTAAATTGGCACTTGGAAGATCTAAAAGACAAGTTGTCCAAGTGCTGATAATCGAACCGGGTTTTAGATGTATCTAAAAACGACTTAGACCTTTTCAGTGCTGCTGTACGCCCAGTGCTAAAAAGGGCATTTTAGGAGGAGTGGTAAGGGTGGGATTTGGGTGGGACGTGGGCCGACCTAGACTTAGTCATACTGCAAGTATAACCGAAGTGCCCTGTAAGGTGCCCCACTACTGTGTTGCCATGTCTGGGTGACCAGTCCATCACTTTGCTGGCCCCTCCTACGTCCAAAAGGTCTTGTTCTAGGCATTTTTGACTTGGATAAATTTTTGGATGAGAATGGGATATAAAGATAGACGACTTAACGGTCTGTACGATCAAACGTCTGGACGTATAATTAGACGATTCTCTAAAAAAAATTTTTTTAGATGCATTTTTTGAAAATGGACTTTAGACAATGCCGACTTTGGGCGACTAGCAACTTAGGCCCAAAACAGACTTAGACGTTTCTTTTGAGTATGCCCCTCCACGCATCTAACAATAATATAAATAGTTGGTAAATTTTGATTTTTTTTTTGTTCCGTTGGAAAAATGTGGAACCAAAAAGTGGCAAATTGCTGGACTAAGGGCTCCTTTTACTAAGGTGCACTAGCGTTTGTATTTTTCGTTTAGTGTGGGGTTTGCGCGCGCTAATCTTCAGCGCATGCTAAAAACGCTAGCGCACCTTAGTAAAAGGAGCCCTAAGTGTATAAACCTTGATGGAGCTTGCCCCAATTTTGTTGCTTGGGCTGAGAACTTTTCAGTGCCCCTCCCCCCCCGTAAAGCACTCATTCTTTGGCAGTATCAAATAAACCAGGAGCTCATTCTTGCATAATAGTCTTTATTAAAAATAATGTCACCAGATTATTTGATGCATATGCACCACTGCTGTTGTTTCAAGCATGTTTTCCTTTCTTGCTTATTCAGATGAAAATTAAAATGAAGGCACATTTTGGGAAATTTGAATTTATTAACTTGATTACATGACTTTACTTTACTTTAATTCTTCCAATTGGTAATGATTAATTTATGGCATTTATGGTTTTTTTTTTCCACATCTGTTACATTCTGTTGTAGATAATCCTACTGAGGATAATGCAGAAATGTGGCTGAAGTAAAGCAGTCATTAGGTATAGATTGCATTTTCCTCTTAATGGCTTTTGTACACCTGCATTTATGAAAATAAGTTTTTTGAGCTGTGGTTTATGTTCGAGAAATTAATTTCCATTTAGAAACTGAAAATAAATATGAAATCATGTGGCTTGGAGTCTCAGAAGCCCCCCTCCTCCTCCCACATACAGAAAGATTGCTAAATACATTGCATTTTGCATTACTATGTTGGCTAGTTACATTTGACATGAAAATTGGGAATTCTCTTCATTTACAAAACATGTGCGCCTTAATAATTATTCTTACATATGCTCACTATACAGCTTATGGATACAATTGGTTTTGTTTTCCAATTAGTCAATCTATGGACTGGCTAGTACTATGGGGAATTTTTCTATTTTTAACATAAGGTTATTTTAATGTATATGCTAAAATGTGATGTTTTAAAGCAAAGGGTCCATTTATTTGTTAGTAGTTTCTGATACTTGGCGAAAGGTTGTTCCTTTTGACACATGACAAGGTATTAAAATGACAGAAGACCCATTCAGTTTGGTGACTCCTAGCTCCCATTAAATGAATCATGAAAGTTTATTGCGAGGCATATCACTGTTTACCTTAAAACCATTTAGGAGCCAGCTTTTGAAATCTCAGTAGGTCAGACAAACAGAAGCAAAATCATTTTAGATTAAAAAAAAATAAATAGCTGAATGCATCTTGCAAAATGTGCCTTGCCGAATAACTTTTTTTCAGCCTAACATCAGTGACTTGATTTTAAACTCTTGACCTAATACCAGCACTAGTTTTCACAAGTTGACCTTTGGATTAAGCCATAAATATACAAAAACACAGTTTTGGTTTAGCTTCAATAAGATCAAAGTTCACCCAAAGGAATCCAAACTAAGAAGCATATCTGGGGCCTGCTGAAGGTAGAGGGAATACTTTCAAGGACTTTGGAAGGGGTATGGCAGTGGATGTGGTGCCTTTTAGTGCCATGATGGCATGCCTGGGTTTTGAGTGACGAATGATCTCTGGGAGAAAAATATCCGCGATTGCCTAGAATCAAGTTTCTTCCAAAAATACATAAAAATGAGACAACACCTCCAAGCCGGCCGATTGTGACCATGCAAAACTCCATTTTAGAACCGTTGTCCAAGTTTGTGGATATATTCCTCCAACAATTAGCAAAAGAAACCACATCGTTTATAAAAGATTCTACCCACATGATACAGATATTGAATGAAGTGGAACATATTGATGAACAGGATTGGTTGGTTACTATGGACATTACATCCTTATATACCATGATTTCGGTGGATAAATTGCTGAACATATTGGAAGATATATTTAATTCCCATACTTGGATTCCTCGCTTGACTTCAAGTTTTCTTTTGACTATTACCACCTTAGTATTGAAAAGAAATTATTTCATGTTCGAGCAAGAGTATTTTTTACAAATACATGGTATAGCGATGGGTGCATCTTTGGCCCCATCTGCAGCTACCATATATGTGGCAGATATGGAGGAACGCCATATATATATACCCATCCGTTGTTCCACCATGTGAAACTATGGAAACGTTATTTAGACGATGTCATTTTTATATGGTCGGGCCCTAAACAGGAGTTAATTGAGTTCTTAGAGTGGATGAATACCATTGATTCGTGTATCCAATTTACAGCTATGATAAATCAAGAAGAAATTGATATTCTGGACATTCACATAAAAAAAACTCAAGATATGTTCCATAATTCCCTGTTTCATAAAAAAACCAATAGGGCGAGTTTCTTAAACTACCATAGTTTTCATCCTCTTTCCCTGAGGTTGAATCTTCCCACCAGCCAGTTTTTGCGAATTCGGCGGTTGTGCTCCTCTCTTGAGGATTATAAAACACAAGCAAAACATCTATGGCTACGTTTTTCTCAAAGGGGTTATCCTACCTCCATTATAAAGAAAGCCTACACAAGGGCAAAATATGCTAATCGTGATTTATTACTATTGATTAGGAGACAAAATGTCAATAATGATTTAGTTTATGTGCAGAAATACACTACTTTATCTATAAAAATAAAGCACATTTTACTGAAACATTGGCATATCATCCGGCTATTAAAGGACATGCCAGAAGCCCCTGTGTTTGCTTTTCAGCGACATCGGAATATTGAGGAAATAATTCGGACCCCTTTTATTCCTTACCAACTGGGTTATCATGGGGGGTGTGGTAACTGTCAGTGGTGTTCTCTAACCATTGTAGGAAATAAATGGACACATCCCATTACGGGAATGGTTATACCATCTAAAGAAGTAACTAACTGTAACACCACCAATGTTACCTATATCATTCAGTGCCCCTGTGACAAGATTTACGTAGGCAGGACGCAGCGTTCAATTAAGACACGTATGAATGAACACAAATCTAGAGTTCATACGGTAACAGATACGGCACCTATAGTAAATCATTGGGTCCAAAAGAAATATTCTTGGCTTGATATAAAGTGGCGTATTATAGATTCTGTAAAAATAGGGAAGGAGGGTGGGAATTATAAAAAAGCTCTCAATATAAAAGAGCAAAAATGGATTTACTTGCTAGATGCTTTATCTCCCAATGGATTAAACGAGGAGATCGATTGGATGTCCTTAGTGTGACTTTATTTATAATCCCTCATGGTTTTTTCTGATGCAATGCTTGGGGGGTGGTCCTCTCAAAGGGTTTAAAAAAACCAGATATGACGACAGACGCTCTAAAATCAGAATGACAGTATATCGAATGGAGCGACTTCTACTGAACAAGACAGTAAGCTGAAATTTATTATTATTATAACATAAGTGGTAGGGCTTGGTTAGCCATACGAGATTAATTAAGATTATTTGAAATTATTGATTGGGTGAATGCTTGGTATTTAAGTACGTTTAATGTTTTACAGATATAAATAAGGGAGCCTCGACCCTGAGGAAAGTGTGTGAAACATGGACATGTTGGTGGAGGCGCTCCTCTCTTAAAAATAAATCTTACAAGTTAAGTGAAAGTTTTATACTCACTATTTATAGAAAAACAAAGAATTACAGAAAAAAATATATATAAGAAAACGTTATATTTTGATCCTATGAGATCCTATGAAGATTGGGTTCAGTGAGCTCTGTTCACCTGAACCAACGGGAGATCAACCCTCTGAGGATCGAGTATCAAAGTATTTCCTTATGAATGGGTGAATATTCATTTATGAATGGGTGAATATTATATTTAACCGGATGTTTGTGATATAAAGTCTATGGGTTTTGAGTGACAACATCTAGATAAGATCTGCAGAGTTGAGCCTAGTGAACAGGAATTATCGAGGTAGGCAGCCCCTGAATTTTATTTTGTGTCATTTCCCATGCAATTTACAGGAATTTGGGAGGGATTTTTTTGTTTTGTTATAATACCAGATTTATTTTTTTTTTTTGGGGGGGTGGGGTGTTCAGGAGCAATATCACCTTTTTTGGCAGTACAGAAAGAGTGCATCACCTTTTTTCAGAGTGTGCCCACTTTCAGAAGAGTGCACTTTCAGAAGTCTATACATCCATAGTTTTTCTTGCATCCTTTATAGTGTATTAATGGGCTTGGTTCTGTCCTACTTAATTGAGTTGTTTTCTTATTCTTCTATGCTACACTTGCGTATTGCCAAAGCCTTTTTTGTTTTTCCTCCATCTAAGGGCTGTAGGTACAAAAGATAGCATGATAAAACCCTCTCTTTGCAAACTGTTTTATCGGACAAGGATTTCAAGCGGCTTTCATCATCATCCATTTCTTACCTTCATTACAAGAAACAACTTAAGACTTTCTTGTTTATTAAATTTCTTAGCTCTTAATACTAACATATTCTTCACGTTGATTTATGTATCATAGCTAGTCTTTTTTTTTTTTTTTCCTCTTAAGTTCAAACAATTTTTATTGATGCAAACAACAACAAATACAACATTAAAATTTGTATAACAAAGAGGTAGAGGGTATTAAATAGCTAGTCTTTTGTAAACCGCATTGAACTTTACGGTAATGCGGTCTAGAAATAAATTCTTATGTTATGTTATGGGTGCAGGAGGTACTCTGCCAGAGGAACTAAGGGCTGACTCTTGTGAGAGATTCCCAAAACCTAGATAGGGAACCCAAACAATATCTTGGAGTAGTGAGGCTGGAAAGATACTATTGCCATCTGTGAATATCAGCACAACTGGACAAGTGCTGACTATGCCCCTGGAACACCCCCAAAATAGGTGTTTTTACATTAGACACTAAGGGGGATATTCTGTAAACGGTGCCCTACCGGCACCTAAGTTAATTGAGAAATACCATTTAAAATGGCAAAAAACAGTAAAATTAAAGTGCCTACCGGTGCCTAAATAAAAGGTGCTAGAATCATGCCTACATAGGCGCTTTACAGCACTAAATACCCCTACGGGTATGGATAATGCCGAAACTGGTGTTAGGCACCTTAAAGCACCTATGTAGGCACGATTCATAGCATAGATAGGCACTGGACATATAGACCTGGAAAACCCTGGCCTACATATCCAGTGCCTATCTGCCCTAGAGCTGCAGTTCTCTCTACAGCACCATCGCTTGATTGACACGCGATTGGCAGCAACATTGTAGGTGGCCACTGATATCAGCACCATATAGAGAATCCGGGCTTATCTTTCTATAGAATAGAATGCTAGGTATAATCAAGAAGGGTATTACTACCAGAACGAAAGAAGTTATCCTGCCATTGTATCGGGCGATGGTGTGCCCGCATCTGGAGTACTGCGTTCAATATTGGTCGCCATACCTTAAGAAGGATATGGCGATACTTGAGAGGGCTCAGAGGAGAGCGACACGTTTGATAAAGGGGATAGAAAACCTCTCATACACGGAGAGACTGGAGAAACTGGGGCTCTTTTCCCTGGAGAAGAGGAGGATTAGAGGGGATATGATAGAGACTTACAAGATCATGAAGGGCATAGAGAAAGTGGAGAGGGACAGATTCTTCAAACTTTCGAAAACTACAAGAACGAGAGGGCATTCGGAAAAACTGAAAGGGGACAGATTCAAAACCAATGCTAGGAAGTTTTTCTTCACCCAGCGGGTGGTGGACACCTGGAATGAGCTTCCAGAGGGCATGATAGGACAGAGTACGGTAATAGGGTTCAAGAAGAGATTGGACAATTTTCTGAAGGAAAAGGGGATAGAGAGGTATAGATAGAAGACTACTACACAGGTCCTGGACCTGTTGCGCCGCCGCACGAGTGGACTGCTGGGCACGATGGACCTCTGGTCTAACCCAGCATAGGCACTTCTTATGTTCTTAAAATGACCAGTGAGCCCCAAACAGGCAATTTAATCTGCCAGGAGTTGTTTCTAGCCAGTTAAATTACTATCCCTCCCTTTTACTAAGCTGAGGTAAAGGTTTCTACCGTGGCCCGGAGCACTAAATGCTCCGATGCTGCTCCGACGCTCATAGAATTCTATGAGCGTTGGAGTATTTAGCACTCCAGGCTGTGGTAAAAACCTCTACCCCAGCTTATTAAAAGGGGGATTTTATGAATAGCGACCTGAGGATGCTTTACGGTGTCCTGTATTAGGCCATTTTTGCTGCATTAGGCACACACGTTAGCATCTAATGCAGCTTTGTAAAAGGGCCCCATAGGTAATTCTACAATTTATTTATTTATTATTTATTTTCTTAGTTCTTTAAACTGTCTTCTCCAAAAAAACCCAGAATGGGTTATAAATAGTTACATCTTATCTAATTAAAAAGATATGTTTTACAGCCTTTTGAAAAATTAACATCCCATCCAATGTTCTAAAAGAAAAGGGAGTGTGATTCCATAATTTTATCGGGATGCCGATTGACTTGTTTATAACCTCTCTATCTCCTTCTTGCCTGCTCCCGACTTGCTAAGTTATATTGATTGACTTATTTGTAAATTTCGCTGTAGATGTACAGTCTCTTGTCATGTAAACCGCTCTGAACTATTCTGGTACTGTGGTATACAAAAATAAAGTTATTATTATTATTATTATTATTATAAATAAAGGGATCACACTCATTATCACATTCTTATGTAGTATTAGGATAATTAAATACATAAAGAACTATTGAATACAAACATGTATCTCTTAGATATTCACTGTACGTATTAATAAAACTAGAGCAATTTGTAGCATTCCAAGGGATCAATATTCAGTGCTAGTTAACTGGGTGGGAGTGCTTCCTACACTGTTAACCAGCACTGACTGGGCCAGTTAAAGATATTCAGTGGCTCTTAAGAAAATCCATTGTTATTCCTAGGAGAAGCAGCATAAAATCTCTGTTACTCTTTTGGGATCTTGCCAGGTACTTATAGCCTGGGTTAGCCATTGTTGTAAACAGGATACTGGGCTTGATAGACCTTTGGTATGTCTCAGGATGGCAAAGCTTATACTTTTATTTTCACTTAAAGGGATAGTGCCACTGAATATCACCTGTGACTATTGAGACAGTATCCAGGAAGTGTCAGAATAGTCTAGGGTGATGTCAGAGTAGAGCCAGGAGATAACCAGGCACAGTACTAGTACTCAGATAAGAACTTAAGCACAGTCATACTGGATCAGACCAATGGTCCATCTAACCCAATCTCCTGTTTCCAACGGTGGCCAATCCAGGTCACATGTACCTAAGGTGGCAGAAATCCAAATGGTAGCAACATTCCATGCTACTGGTCCCAGGGAAAGCAATGGCTTCCCTATAGATTTTTCCTCCAGGAATTTGTCCAAACCTTTCTTAAGCCTAGCTGCGCTAACCACTGTAACCACCTCTTCTGGCACAAGTAGATAACTACTTAGGGCTCCTTTTACTAAGGTGAGCTAGCGTTTTTAGCGCACGTAGGAAATTACCGCGCACCACCATGCACTACGCTTCTAGAACTAACGGCAGCCCAATGCTGGTGTTAAGGTCTAGCACGCACGGCAATGTAGCGCGTGCTATTCCATGTGTTAGAGCCCTAACACGGCTTGGTAAAAGGAGCCCTTAGTTTAACTAGTAAAGGGGCTGGATAATGGTTTAGTTTTCCAGATATTGATGCTGTATATTTGTAGCTCCTGGATAACTTTGAGACTCAGATATTCAGTGCTGGTACCAGGATAGGGATCAGTCTAGGTTATCCAAGTCTGAGCAAGTAGTGGCCAGCTTTGAAAGAAACACTGACCGACACTTACTGACTATTGCTTCCTTGCCTCTTTATGGCTCCATGGTGCGACCTCATCTGGAGTATTGTGTTCAATTCTGGTCTCCTTATCTCAAAAAAGATATATAGCAGCAGTAGAAAAGGTTGAAAGAAGAGCAACCAAGATGATAACGGGGCTGGAAATCCTCTCGTATGAGGAAAGACTAAAAAGGTTAGGGCTCTTCAGCTTGGAAAAGAGACGACTGAGTGGAGATATGATTGAAGTCTACAAAATCCTCAGTGGAGTAGAATGGGTACAAGTGGATCGATTTTTCACTCGGTCAAAAATTACAAAGACAACACTTAATGAAGTTACGGGGAAATACTTTTAAAACCAATAGGAGGATTTTTTTTTTTTCACTCAGAGAATAGTTAAGCTCCGGAATGCATTGCCAGAGGTTGTGGTAAGAGCGAATAGTGTAGCTGGTTTTAAGAAAGGTTTGAACAATTTCCTGGAGAAAAAATCCATACTCTGTTATTGAGAAAGACATGGGGGAAGCCACTGCTTGCCCTGGATTGGTAGCATGGAATGTTGCTACAGTTTGGATTTGGCAAGATACAAGGGAACTGGATTGGCAACTGTGAGAACGGGCTACTGGGCTTGATGGACCATTGTTCTTATGTTATGTTAATTTCCAAGAATACGCCCCCCTCTTTTACTAAGCATAATAGCGTGGGTCAACATATTAAATGCTCCAACGTCCATAGAGATTGAATGTGTGGGATTGATAAGCAGCAGTAGTTAAATGAAAATAATTAACATAGATTTACAATTTTGAAGCAAACTCCAACTGAGGTAATATGTAATTACAGTTTAACAGTAATTTCAACCTATAAAACTTTAACCTACCCAGCTATTTCAACCTACAGAACTTTCAAGTTGCAGCAAGAGAAGAAAATGAAAGTTAAACCAGAGATTCATACAAAGACATACATTATATGAAAAATAAAGTGTTTCAGTTCTCTTCAAAGTTTCAATACATTTTTAAAAAATCTTCCAAAAGCAGCAAGAGTAGAAAAAGCCTGACATCGCTCAATAGGTAGTCAAAGGGGTATTGTGATATTTGGCAGACAGAAGGAATAAAATTATGCATACAGAAGCAATAGACACTCAAGGACAACTGATCAAGAATTGACTCTGCTGGATAAAGTTGGCAGAGACATAAGTTCTTTCTTTTTTTTATAAAATGCATAAAAGCTTAATTAAAGTTTTCAAAACTTTAATTGGATTTAATTTGTAGTTCAGAACTTATTACATTATTTGACCCATTTGATATGATTTTCTATTTTATGTTTCTATGTGGTGCTGAACCAATAGCTTTTGCATATTCTATGATGTGCTCAAGTATTCAAAACCTCTTCAGCAATGTTAGATGGCAGGTCTTCATTTTCTTAAATGTTATATTGAAGATAATGAAAAAGGGAAAAGGAAAAAAAAAAAAGTGGAACATCACTACAATATAATAAAATGTCTATTAGGATATCATGATTAAGTTTTTTCTAAATATTATAGGGGTTGATATTCAAACCAATTTAATCAGCCAGAAACAGATCCTTGCTGCTTTAAAATGCCTTTTCGGGACTAACTGGTAATTTTCTGTGGCACTTAACTGGTAAGTGCCACTAATAATGACAGATTAGCACTTAATTCAAGATTGGCTTTTTTTATTGGAGGTTCCAGCAGCATAATGACGGGCTGGGTCAAGAACTGGTTGTGTGGAAGGTGACAGAGGGTAGTGATCAATAGAGATTGCTCTGAGGAAAGGGATGTTACCAGTGGTGTGCCTCAAGGTTCTGTTCTTGGACCTGTTCTTTTTGACATTTTTGTAAACGATATTGCTGCAGGGCTGTAGAGTAAGATTTGCCTCTTTGAGGATGATACCAAAAGCTGCAATGGGATTGACACCCAGGATGGTGTGAATAACATGAAGAAAGACCTGGCAAAGCTTGAAGAATGGTCTGAAATTTGGCAGCTAAAATTTAATACTAAGAAATGCAAGGTCATGCATTTGAGCTGCAAAAACCCAAAGGAATGGTACAGTTTAGGGGGTGAAGAACTTATGCACACGACAGAAGAGCGAGACATGGGTATGATTGTATGTGATGATCTTAAGGTGGCCAAACAGGTTGAAAAAGTGATGACAAAAGCTAGAAGGATGATAGGTTATATAGGGAAAAGTATGGCCAGTAGGAAAAAGGAGGTATTCATGGTCCTATAGAAGACTTTGGTGAGACCTCATTTAGAATATTGTGTATAATTCTGGAGGCCGCACCTTTAAAAAGATATAAAAAGGATGGAGTCGGTCCAGAGGAAGGTTACTAGAGGGGGGAGGGAGAGGGAGGAGATGTTGCACAGGGATGGAGAGTAAGGAGAGAGAGGGGGAGGAAATGGTTTGACAGAATGGAAGGGGTGGGGAAGGGAAGAGAGATGGAAAAAAAAAATGCTGTTTAAGAAAAGATGGGAATATGAACATAAGAATAGCCTTACAAGGTCAGACTAATGGTCCATCAAGCCCAGTAGCCCGTTCTCATGGTGGCCAATGCAGGTCACTAGTACCTAGTTAAAACCCAAGGTGTAGCAATATTCCATGCTACCAATACGGGGCCTGCAACAAAACCTCCCCAACCCCAAGAATACCAACTGACAAGGGGGAGAGACAAGAAAAAACCTCAATCTAAATTAACCAGCAAATTACACATGGTGTGAAACAGGAGAACCCTCAGTAACACAGCCGCCCAATAAGGGAAAGGCTGTCACCGGCTAACACTCAGAAAGAGTGTAAACTGTGAAACATCCCCGGGTTCTTCCTGTTAGTGAGAATAAATCAAGTGCACCCCCAAAAAGTGCTACGTGTGAAAAAAGATTTTGAGAATCAAAAAAACACACTGAAAGGTTAAAGAAATTCTTGTCTCTACTCCTTGTCAGGGGGGCCAAACAAGCCACATTCCAAGCCACGCCGGAGGAATCACCAGTCTTATTACAGTCCAGTTGTTCCTGAAGAAGGGGGTGTGCACCCCCGAAACGGAGTCCCGTTGGATGGATGATGTTACACATCGGCTGGCTGTTCTACTGTCTAGAGAAGCTAAGTACTTCCATTCATTGACTGGCTTGGTTCTGATTTGGACAGATTTGGACACTTTCCTTCCTTGTTTGGCCCCCCTGACAAGGAGTAGAGACAAGAATTTCTTTAACCTTTCAGTGTGTTTTTTTGATTCTCAAAATCTTTTTTCACACGTAGCACTTTTTGGGGGTGCACTTGATTTATTCTCACTAACAGGAAGAACCCGGGGATGTTTCACAGTTTACACTCTTTCTGAGTGTTAGCCGGTGACAGCCTTTCCCTTATTGGGCGGCTGTGTTACTGAGGGTTCTCCTGTTTCACACCATGTGTAATTTGCTGGTTAATTTAGATTGAGGTTTTTTCTTGTCTCTCCCCCTTGTCAGTTGGTATTCTTGGGGTTGGGGAGGTTTTGTTGCAGTTATATTTTTCCTCCCTATATATTTTTGGGTTCCATTTTGCGACCAATACAGGGCCAGCAGTGGCTTCCCCTTTGTCTTTCTTAATAAAAAAAGCTATGGACTTTTCCTCCAGGAACTTGTCCAAACCTTTCTTAAAACCGGCATGATTTGCTATCACAGGTGCCAGTAATGCAGGCCTTTAAAACCCTGGCCTTTAATGGGAGCCACGATTCTGCAAATGGTGCCATAGCATGATTGACATGCGGCACCATTTTTCGATAGACTATTCTCGTACCAGGCTGTGATCAGAGACAATGAATTTAGTCTGCTAATAGCTAATGCTATATCGTACAGACATTTCAGGAAACTTTTGAAAACCTACTTATTCAATAAATTTCTGTAATACATAACCATGACATTAATTTGTTTTTTGTAGTTCCTCAGATTGTCTCAGATTCTTAAAGTTGTGAATCGCATTGAACTATATGCGGTATATAAATGATAATATAATGTAATTATAGTGCTGTTTGCAGAATCTGGCCCTAAGTGTTCAAATGATCATTTAACATCCAAAACCATTTTAGAACAATCTTAGTTAGATGATAAAATGAAATGTGTAGTCTGCTAAGTATACATTTTTGTATTCTGGTTTTGCATTGCTTCTTGTGATTACACTATTAATAACAGGAGCACTTATTAAATATAAAAAAAAAATAAGCTCAAAGACTAATCGAAGTAGACCATGAGTATATTGGTTAGATAATGGCCCATTAATGAGACTATAGAGGTGTTACAGAGGATAGGTAGTCCAGAGAATGGAGATGAATTATTTAGAACTTAATTTTAATTTGGACTGTATTCAGGTCTTCAAAAGCTCCATCTTCACTCGGAAAAGGGCAAGAAATAATGGGTTTAAATTGCAGCGGGAGAGAGTTAGAATTAGAAAGAACTTTTAAGCTGTCAAACACTGTAACAAGTTACCTAGGAATATGGTCAAATCTCCATCATTAAAATGTTTAAAACTAGATAGACAAATATCCAACACACATACTTTTGGTTAGGGAATTCTAGACAAAGATAAGAAGTGGACCAGATAACATCTTGAAGTCTCATCCTTCATTCCTTTACTAAGCTGTGATAAGCATTAATGCGTGCTTACCACAGGAGCAAAGGCCCAGCTTCTCTAAACTGTGCCAGAGAAGCTGCTCACGCTGGCGAAGATGCAAAGAGGTATGGGTGGGAAGGGAGGGTGTGAGTGTGGCGTGGGAGCTTGGAAGGAACAGGGGGTTGTTGGGGTGGGGGGGGGGCAGAGAGGAGGACACGCCGGATGCCTCCCAACCTGCCACTGTTTGACAGTGTTCTACACAGGCATCTAATAAATAAACTAAGTGCCCTCGGTATGGCCTCCAAAGTGACAGACTGGATCATGAACTGGTTGAGTGGAAGGCAAGAGAGGGTAGTGGTCAATGGAGATCACTCTGAAGATAGGGATTTTACCAGTGGTGTGCCTCAAGGTTCTGTTCTTTGGCCTGTTCTTTTTAACATTTTTTGTAAGTGATATTGCTGAAGGACTGGTAAGGTTTGCCTCTTTGAAGATGTTACCAAAATCTTCAACAGAGTAGATGGTGTGGAAAACATGAGGAATGACCTAGTGAAACTTGAAGAATGGTCTGAAATTTGGCAGTTAAGATCTAATGCTAAGAAATTCAAGGTCATGTGTTTGGGCTGCAGAAACCTGAGGGAACAGTACAATTTAGTGGGTGAATAACTTTTGTGCACAGAAGAGGAGCGAGACTAGGATGTATTGGTATGCGATGATCTTAAGGTGGCCAAATAGGTTGAAAAGGTGATGGTGAAAGCTAGAAGGATGCTTGGGTGCATAGAGAGATGAATGGTCAATAGGAAAAAGGAGGCGTTGATGTCCCTGTATAAAACTCTGGTGAGACTTCATTTCGAATATTGTATGCAATTCTGGAGAGCGCACTTTCAAAAAGATATAAACTGAATGGAGTCAGTCCATAGGAAGGCAACTAAAATGGCTGATGGTCTACATCATAAGGCATATAGGGTCACACTTAGATTTCAATATGTTTGGAGATAAAGGCGAGAGAGGAGAGATATGATAGAGACATTTAAATACCTATGTGGCAATAAATACACGAGGCAAGTCTCTTTCAGTTGAAAGAAAAATCCAGATCGAGAGGGCATAGAATGAGATTAAGAGGTGATAGTTCAGAAATAATCTACAAGGGGTGTTCAATAATTTATCTACTTCAGTAGGAAAGAAGAGTTTTCAAAACATTTTTGTTTTATTTTTCAATATAGTCCTCCTGATAGTTCCATACACTTTTTTTGCAATGACTTTAACCCCTTTGAAAAGAATTCTGTTTGACCTTCAAATCAGAATGTCATAGCTTCCTTGACATCTTCATCACTTGAAAACCGCTGTCAATGGAGAGATTTCTTAAAAACTCAGAACAGGAAATAATCCGAGGGAACCAGGTCAAGACTGTAGGGTGGATGGTTCAACTCATTCTCAGATGGCAGGCTGTGATTGTTGTGAAATGTCCACCAGCGCATTGTTGTGAAGAAGCAGCATTCCTGCTGTAAGTTTTCCTCATCTTTTCTCCTTGATTGACTCCCACAAAGTGATCATTGTGTTGGCGCAACTCTCCATGGTTAAGGTTGTCTTGTATGGTATGAACTCCAAAAGCAAAAGTCCTTCATCGTCCGGGAAGACAATTGCCATGACTTTGCCTACAGATTTTTCTGTCTTGAACTTTTTTGAGTTGGGGGATGTCTTATGCTTCCACTGCATTGACTTCATTTTGTACTAAGGATCTCTGTGATAGACCCAAATCCCATCTCCAGTCTCTAATGATGGAAACAATTCACTTGGTCTTCACGGAGCATCTCCAAGTTCTCCTGACAGCATTGGAGCCTCATGAGCCTTATGACATGGCATCAGCATTCTTGGAACCCATTTTCCACTAACCTTAGACATGCCTAACGTTTCATGAATTATTTTCCAAACTGTACCTGCCAAGATGCCCATTTATTCAGCTATTTGTAAAATCCTAATTTGTCCTCAGATCTCTTGCACATTTCTGTGGAAGTTGCTTCCACTGGCTGTCCAGTGTGAGGATCATCTTCAATGGAATCTCTATCACATTTAAACTGCTTATTCCAAAATTGTACTTTGTAAGATGATGAGGCAGGCTCATCCTAATCTGCGGTCATGCAGTCCTGGACCTCCTTTGCTTTTCTCCTTTTTTTTTGTGAGAAGATTTATCACTGAACGGTACTCCAAATCTAGCATTCTTACTTGATTCGATTGAGGACTCTTCTGACATCCTGTCTCTTGGAATGTTAGACTCGCAGTGAGCCACAACTGTGCCTGAGCAACTTTGAGATATGTCACAACATGCACAGACTTGTTTCAACATACTTTTTAATTTCTTTCATATTCAGGTAGATAAATTAATGAACACTCCTCATAAGGCAATACTTTTTTACAGAAAGGGTGGTAGATGTGTGGAATAGTCTCCTGGTAGAGGTGGTGGAGATAAAGACTGTGTTTGAATTCAAGAAAGCGTGGGACAAGCTTTTGGGATGTCTTAGGGAGAGGAGGAGACAGTGGATGCTGCAGATGGGCAGACAGGATGAGCCATTTGGCCTATATCTGCCGTCATGTTTCTGTGTTTCTATGTCTAAGTCTAAAAAGAAGAATGTTCTAAGATAGACTTGTTTCAGACATGTTTAGGGTACAAAAATGTACTCTAATTGAGCAGATGATCACTGGGAGGATTAAAGCATGACACCTCCTTAAGCCTCCATCCCCATAGTTGCTGTCCTCTTCCCCCTCTTCCCCTGAAAGGGGAGATAACAGGCTGTGTGACAGTTGCAGTATATAATCATTCCTAGAAAAGTAAGATATAAATTTGAGAAGTGACCTAGTGGTTAATGTACTGGGTGCTTATGCCAAAGAATGCAGGTTCAAAACCCACTTTAACTCTTTTTAAAAAAAAATTATTATTGTGCACTGTACAGAAACAGAAAAATACCGACTGAACCTAAATATAATAGTTACCTGCACCTAAATATATTAGTTACCTGCAAACCTGAAGGCTATTGAAGTGTGTACATTCAGATTCATTATATATATTTTTTTTCTCTTCTTGGAACTCACAGTTACAAAATAAAAGTTAATTTGGAATTTTAACCTTGGTACCTTGGTTTAAAGTCCACTGCATTCAGCTGCCCCTCTGTGCTATAGAATGTGTCATGTCCAGTGGCCATTCTTCTAAGAATACTGCCAGACTGACATCCTCAATTTCTGAGATTTAGGAGGATCTGTAGTAATGAGGAAGATTTCAGGAAGAATTCAAGAAGACTGATTAATGATTTAACTTTACGCGGTTAAAAAAACATGATTTGAAAAAAAGTTTTCGACGCGCCAAGTACAATCATCGAGAATATTTGTTGAGACCAGAAAAACACAAGATGACAGTGATCATACAGACATCTCCACTTTTGTTATGAAATATTCAAATGCTAGTACTACCCTAAATGGTATCATTAAAAGAAACTGGAAGATCGTACAGACTTATCTAACATTTAAGGATAAGACACTTAGAACTGCATTCAACAGAGGGCGTAATTTAAAGGAAATTCTTAGTCCATCTGATACCACTCCCATACAGATGACCAAAGACATCTTTGTCCATCATAAATGCGGATCATGTAAATGCTGTGAAATCATGTTACAATCAAAAACTTTCATTAACCCCTCGGATGGTAAAACTTTTGATTTAAAACATTTAAGTAATTGCAATACCAGTTATTTTGAAATCATTTGGGCGACACAAGCACAGTGCAGTGCAGAGAGCAGTGTTATTTTCGGCTTTTAGTGAGGGCCTTTTTTCACCACACGTGAGTAAAATCTGATTGGTAGTGCCGTTAAAAAATTTTTTGAAGAAGGTAACATTTTGAAATTATTTTAACACTTGATTTAGAAAGACCTTTAATATATTAGGTTAAGTGAGGTAACTGCTTTGTTTCTATGCCAATAATGAACAACTGGAAAACCTTAAAGTTTTTAGTCATAGATACTGACTTCTGGAGCCGTGCTGATAATATGATCAAATCGTAAACACGCCCCCATTCACGCACACATCTCACTGTAACACTGATCGACGTGCTTGCGTACTGTATCCTTGTTGGTTTTGAAGCACATAATGCATGCGCTAGCTCTTTAGGATTTCACTGCGTAGAAATGGGAGGGATTTAATCGTGGACATCATTGGCGGGCTACGAATGCGCCTATCACAAAGCATTGTTGTCTTAAAAAATGCAATATAATATTTGTAGTTTTTACCAACCTCTCCTCAGCATACTCGTGTTCCAAAAGAAGCAGATAGCATAGCCGACAAGCGCCGTCCATTTCTCTTAGGAAAAGAACTGTTAAGTTGCTAGAAGGCACAACAGTTAACAGTAGTTGAATGCGCTGGGATCACGCACTGTTATATACAGCCTATGAATCCTAGGAGGCTGTGTGGCTCTTTCTGCCGTGAAGCACGAAGCAACCAAAGGCAACCCCATGATGTCAGATGCAAGCGACAATCTAGCTGGAAGGAAGGGGGGAGGGATAGCTGGCCCTTAAAAGTTATTTTTGATTTTTTTTTTTAAATTTAGCATTGATATATGAAATGTACAATGCGCAAGGAGAGCATGGGGTTAATCCACGATTTTCTCGCCATGCGCTTTATAAATCTGAGATTCACTCTCGCGCTCGCTAGCGCATTCCAAAAAAATAAAAAAAATATTTTTAACGCTTATGTACATGAAAGTTTACATATATTTAAAGTTTAGATATATTTTGGATTTTTTTGCGGGGTAGATATATATTTTTAATGGGGTTCTTAACATGCACACCGCAGTTGCTAGGCAGGAATAGTCAGTTTAGTTCCAAATTAGAAAATTTCATTTTAAGTTGTTTCCTAATGTGTGTCGAATACGAAATGACTTGCCCTCTCATAGTAGCTTTGAAAGCATCCCACAATGCTTCTAAAGAGATTTCCTCTGAAGCATTGATTTGAAAATATTATTTCGTTTTTAATTGAAATTCCTCAAGAAAGTTTGAATCTGCAAGCAATGTATTACTGAATCTCCAATCAGATCTACTACAATCAGGTCAGGAAATTTAAATTTAATCCAAACTCCAGCATGATCTGATAAAATAATTGGGTCTCTGTTGGCTTTTGTAATCTGCTGAGTTAATTGATCTGAAACAAAAATGTAATCTATTCTTGAAAATGATTTATGTACATGGTAACAGAAAGAAAATTCCAGAGCATTAAAATGAAGAATCCATCATATATCTTTCATGCCACAGGACTGTATTAAATTATCTAAGCCCATTGATTTTATCAGCTTACTGGGTTGTTTGTCCAACAATGGGTCCATAACAGCATTAAAGTCCCCAGCTACTATTAAATTAGAAGAAGCCAATGGCATAGTCGACTATTAAAGAGTTTTGAAAAATTCAGCCTGATTTGAATTAGGGGCGTAAGTATTAAAAAGCATATCTTTCCCTGAGCTCATGTGCACCTGAATCCACCTTCCCATGGGATCTGCTGATATTATTCTAAATGCAGCTGAGAATTTTTTTATTTATCAGGATAGCCACCCCAGCCTTCTTTCCCACTGCTGGAGTGAAAAAAACTATGCTTGACCCACCCCACTTCCAACTTGGTCAATTCGCTAGCAGATAAATGCATTTCATGAATAAAATATATGTCTGCTTCCTGCTGTTTTAAAAAGTTAAGGATTTTTTTTTTCTTTTTATAGGATGGTTAAGTCCGTTGACATTCAAACAAAATAGTTTTAATGACATTTTAAATGATTATACCATGCTATCAAATATTTTCCTGATTCCCTTTTGAATACATAATTATGTAAGAGTTCCCCCATATCCAGGATCCCAATCTAAACACCCTCTCCCTCCCACCCCTAATCCCTCCCAGTATCCAGAACCCCCATACCCCCTATTCCTTCCCCAAACCCACCCCTCCATATCACCCGAAAACTTGTAAGCAAACATGAAGGCCAGCATTTGCTAACTTACCCCCAGCACCCTCTCTGCATCCCTAAAGTAACCCATCATATACCCACTGTAAGGAATAGTGAAATTCAAATTACAGAAAATCTTTTCATAACTATACCATCCCCCAATATCTAGCACCCTTCAATTCTAATTTATCATTATGATTTTATCAGTATAACAATTAGTATGTAGAAGAAAAACTTAGAGAAAACTAACTGAAAATCACAAGAAAAAAATAACTCAATAATAAGCAACTTGAATGAAATATCAACTCATTAATTGACAATCAGATAAATCAATCATGTAAAAGTTCATAACAATCCTCAGTGTTGCCTCTAAACAATTGATAGTGCCAAACTTATTAATCTGAACCAATATTTAACCTAATATAAATAATTTTAAAATTGAAGCTTATCCCTAAATAAATCACCCTAATAAGCAAGCTTCCCAATTTATCCCCTTATAAACATATGACCTCAATAATAATCGATATTCAGATCAAAGAACATAAAAATGAGTAGGTGTACCATTTAACATATTAATATATTAAGTTAATTGAAAATATAAGCAGAACTCTTAACAACAAATTATCACAAGACCAGAGAAGCCAGTTCCTTTCATCTGCAGAATAAAAAGTCTACCCTATCATCATTCCACCAATCTCCCAAGCAATACAGAATTGGCAACTTACATCTACATTAGTTTAACCAAAAGAGGATGTTAATAATCAGGCACAAGCAAATAATCACACTCATTCAGAGACTTCACACATATCAAATCTCTCTTTAAACTAGCAGCAGTTCAACATGATAAAGATATTGTAAGTGAACAAAGCTGAAAGCCCTTAAGACTTTAATTGAATAGTTAGGAAAAGTACCGATATGCCCACTGGATACAGTTAACTGTTGACAGAAATAATATTTCAGTGTGCTTGGAACTACTGTAAACAAACTAGGATCCTAAAATTGAGAAAAAGTCCAGGAGTGAGACCATAATCCTGCCGCTTCTTTCCAGGCTGTAGATTGCACCATAGCAGACATGCTTCAGCCTATTCTGTGATCCATTTGCCCTTTTAGTGTCCACCTGAGACACATAATGCAGTCGTCACCCATGTCCTGGGCATAACGGTCCAATATCGTCATAGCCACTACTGTAGTTTCAGGTTTTTCTCCAGCAGATCTTGGCCTATGTGCGTCCTCCGACTTCAGTGGCACAAAAAAAAAAAGAAAAGAAAAGAAAAAAAGGGGGGTATCTGGCAAAAAATGGTACCCTGCCAACTGTTTTCTAGGCACCTACTTGCCCAATATTGTAAACTCTGTTCAGACAAATCCACATAAAAACAGCAGGGAACCCGATGCTGTCAGTGAACCAACAGACACCAAACCAGCGCTGAATCCTGAGGTGGCGGCATCATCGCTCTGTTCAAGGTACTCCTGGAAATGTGTCATGATCACCTGACTGCCCCAACCAAACCGTGGAGGCACTGGCAGAAACACAATTCAGAAGCACCACGTTGTTGGTTCTATCCCTGTAGCTTCAGTCCCCCAGTATTGGCCATAGCCAAGCGCACCACACAGAAGCTCATCTTAGTAGAATCATGAAAAGTCAAGAGCTCCAGAAATCCTCACGCACTACATACATGAAGACATGGGTTTTAATCTAAGCCCTCTTTTCCTTTAATTTTTATACTTAAGAAAAATGGGAAAAAAAGAGTTAATATGAGTGGTTTCTTACAGATTTTACAAGTTTTATATTTTTCTAATTTATTTTGTGGAATTGAAAAGTAACTTAGTGCACATGTATAGATACATATTAATATTTAAGCCATTGGAGAGCAGAGAGATATAAGGAAATATCTAGAATAAATTCTGTGCCTCCAGCCTTCAAATCTTCATGTCCTGTGCTGGCAGTTATTTCTATTTGCATCTGGGCACTAATTTCTTCAAACTTCTGTCTTGTATCAATTTTTAGCAGCATGGATAATTTATTGCATCAGGATGATAGAAAACCAGCTTTATACATCATTCAGCTTGCAAAAGATGTGTAGCTTCAGTTCCTTAATGGTGTCATTTTGGCTGAATGCTATTAACAGATTACCCCTGCCTAGGGCAGTGGAGCATGTGCAGCCGAAAGATAACCTTGTGTTCGTAATTTAATATTAACTGTTTTCTCCATAGTACCTCTTTCCAGTACATTAACAACAAACCAATATGGCCTTGTCCCCTGCGGTTATATTCTTCAGAAAAAAAAAAGGATTACATGATAGCAAGTTCCTGAAGATTTTCAATGAAGTATTTCAAATCGATGAAAGCCTGATCTGCAGAAATGAAAAATAAACAGGCTCAGATTCAATCAAATTTAATTCTACCAATTTTGCTTTACTGCACTTCAAAGGGTGCTCTTATTAATGTCTAGGTGACCAAATTTTAGCAGTAATTTCCACCCCTCTTCTAATACTGAAAGCCACTAGGTGCATTCAGCATACTGCAAGATCAAGAAACTATTTTTTTCCTCATTTTTTTTTTGAAGATTGTGGTGGTTGAAATGAATATGAAAAGTCATTTAGAGAAAACTCTTTATGAAATTTTTATCCTATTCCATTCCCAGGAGCTAAATTTATATCCTGTATTAGCTATCATAGCATTAGAATACTAGTCTCTTTGCAAGCAGTTCAGGGCACTCTGCTGGCCTATCACTCTCTTCCACTCACAAGCACAGGCTTTATGGGTTTATCTCATCTTTTGCAGCAAGTACAAGGCCCGATTCATTCCTTTAGGCTACTTTACTAATAACCTATTTCTTATCAGGGCCTCTCCACCTCAGCTTGTGATCAAAGACCCAATTAATAGAATGGAGAAAGGTGAAGCATTCAAATAATGGAGACAGCTGTTTTCCTCTGTTAGAGAAAATCCATTTGTATTGTTATCGCAACTCCAAGTTCTACAGCTCCTGTTTAATTCCAGCTCCTTCTATTTCCGCTGCAGATAAAAAAAAAAAAAAAAAGAAGTCACAATGAATTTGGAAGAGGATGGCAGAAATATCATCATGTTTCAACCCATCCTGGCTGTTAACATCTTGAAAGTGGCAATGCAGCAAGACAAAGAAGAGGAAATCTCTTATAAAGAGTATATCAAATTATTTTTTTAAAAATCCAAACCTGTTTCCTTAAAGCCATTTCTGTTGTTATCTTTCTGAATTGTTTCCAATTCAAATATGTGTTCTACAACTCGCCTAATCAGTAATAGTCCAGGCTACACATGATTTGAAAGGCAATTACAGAACAAAAGCAAAATGATTGCTTGACATACATTTTTGTAGCTTTTCAAATTATGGGCAATGTTGTTTTAATGTAACATGGAGAATCCTATGTATATTTGCCATATAAGAAGGCTGTGCATTTTAAGATTTTATGTAATATATTTGAGTAGCTGGAAAAATAAACATGGAAAAGATAAACATACAAAGAATACGGACAGTCAGTCTTTCAAGACTGTTCTCAGTCAAGCTGATGGCTCACAAAGGATGAGAAAAATCAGTTCTTGACTGAGTTTGAGAAACCTGATTAAGTCTGAGAAAAAGTCTTTTGTTTATGCATGCTGCTAAGATTGCCAACTGGATCCAGATTCACCCAACAGGGTTGATCCACTCCTGGCTGTACCCTACTGCATGCAGAGACTTTTAGGGCTCCTTTTACAAAGCTGCGCTAGCGGTTTTAGTGTGCGCTAAAATGCCGAGCGTGCTATACGCTTACTCCAGCATTGAGCTGGCACTAGTTCTAGCCGTGTAGCGTGGGTTTAGCGCGTGCTAAAATTCTGCCTGCTCCAAAAACGCTATTGTTAAAGGAGCCCTTGGTATTGTTTTTTGGGGGGGTTTAGTCTTATTTTTTATTTGGGGGGATGCTAAAGGGAAATCAGAACTACAAGTCCTTGTATACAGCGGGGTAAACCTAGGACTGGATCATACCTGTCAGGCAAATTTGGAACTTGCAGGTAATTCTACATGCAGCATAAATATTAAAAAGACAATTTTAAGATAATATTTCATGTTTCCCTACAAATACACTGGCCACTAGAGCACTTAAGTAATCTCCATTCATTCACAGGTCATGCTAGATAAAGACCCATTCCAGTTTAACTTCCAAAGTTTGGATCTTAGTTCAGTGTTTTTCAACTCTGCTCTTTAGGCATATCTAGCCAGTCCGGTTTTTGAGATTACCATCCTGAACATAAATTGCATTCAGAAGGTCTCCAATATATGCAGATTTATCTCGTGCAAATTCAGGGTGGTAATCCTGAAAACCAAATAGACTAGCACAGCAAGACGACTGAGAAGCTTTTCCTTAGCGTGTTGCTAACAAACTGCATTACAGCACTGCAAATGAATATTAATTCACAGAAGAAATGTAGTGATCCTTTTCTTTTTCTATTTTAATATTCAGTGGAGATCAACAAACTCCTCCTTGCTTTTTTCCATTAGAGGCAGACTAAATACAGGAAAATCATTATGAATACCAATAAATTTCCTCAGGCAGGACTGCCAGAATGCACGGAGTCAAAGATAATGTTTTATCTGGCTCTGTTATGAAAGACAAACAAAATGATGAAAGGCAACCTCAGAGTCAAGCTTTAGTAGCCTATATGACATGTTATACGATAAGATACCAAAAAAAGAATTTTAACCCATTGTTTTTGCTTCTTCTGTATGATATGATGTTTATTTTGATTGTGTTATCTGGACCTCTGCTGCTGAGTGGAAACTATGCAATTAAACATGGAGTACTGCATCCAATATTGGTCGCCGTACCTTAAGAAGGACATGGCGTTACTCGAGAGGGTTCAGAGGAGAGCGATGCATCTGATAAAGGGGATGGAAAACCTTTCATACGCTGAGAGATTGGAGAAACTGGGTCTCTTTTCCCTGGAGAAGAGGAGACTTAGAGGGGATCTGATAGAGACTTACAAGATCATGAAGGGCATAGAGAGAGTAGAGAGGGACAGATTCTTCAAACTTTCGAATAATAAAAGAACAAGAGGGCACTCGGAAAAGTTGAAAGGGGACAGATTCAAAACGAATGCTAGGAAGTTCTTCTTTACCCAACGTGTGGTGGACACCTGGAATGCGCTTCCAGAGAGCGTAATAGGGCAGAGTACGGTACTGGGGTTCAAGAAAGGATTGGACAATTTCCTGCTGGAAAAGGGGATAGAGGGGTTTAGATAGAGGATTACTGCACAGGTCCTGGACCTGTTGGGCCGCCGCTTGAGCGGACTGCTGGGCATGATGGACCTCAGGTCTGACCCAGCAGAGGCATTGCTTATGTTCTTATGAGTCTGCTCCTAAACTTACTACTACTACTTATCATTTCTATAGCGCTGAAAGGCTTATGCAGCGCTGTACGTTGAAGATTTGATTATTTTAAAGCACGCCGCTGAAAAATTGTCAGATAAATACAGTATCTATTTATTTGGATTTTTGATCAGCACTACAATTGTTAGTATCATTATTTTTGCTAAGATTTTAGACGCTGGAAGATTGAATTAATCATTCTCATCAAGATTGTAGCTTTTATTGAAAAACAGCGGAAGGAAGCACATCTTTATTATTTGTGTTAAAGCACATTTGGCACACAAAGAGAGATCCTGGGATTTTTGACATACAATTACTCAATTGGGTTAATATAGCTAACAACTCTGGTTGAGGGGCTTTGTTCCCTATATGAGTTGTGAAAACTGAGGACTCTCTTTTCACAAAATTGATAATATTTAATCACATTGGAATAGTTAATACTTAGATTTTGTTTCCTTCCAATATTTATATAACAACAATAGTATTACTTTGTTGGTTATTTCAATTTATCAACTTTCTTCTTTTTTGTCGTTGGAAGAATTATTGGGTTATTGCACTGTGCATTTAACATTCAATAAATGGTCCCTGCTCAGAAGAGCTTACAATCTAATTTGTACAAAGAGACAGGACATCTCAGGATTGGGGAGATTCTAGTAGAAGAAATGATATGATGGGTATAGGTATCTGACAGTAGTGAGTGGGAGTTAAGAGTTGAAAGTAGCTTCAAAAAAAGTGGACCTCTAGCCTGGACTTGAATACTGCTAGAGATGGAGCATGATGTATTGATTCAGGAAGTTATACAATGCGGCAACGTAGGATCCTAAGTGGTTCTTTTATTGAGCTGTGATAGCCTTTGCACGTCTTTGGGATTTTCCCCTCATGCTAAGGCCATTTTACCATAGCCAGAAAATGGCCAATTTTCTGCTTTTCCTATTAATGGTTATGTGTTAACATTGGTATTAGCATGCAGCCATTAAAAAGAATTACCATGTGAGCACTTACTAACACCTGTTTAGTAGGCAGTAAGGGCTCATGCTGTAATCTTGGGCTAACCAGTTAAACCCTGATTCTATAAATGGCACCTAAAAATTAGGCATTGAGGAACGTAGTGCATAGCTGCTGTCGATCTTCAGTTAGGCACTGCTTATAGAATTGCTCTTAGTGGTGCCTAAAATGGACTTTGGCACATCCTATTTATGCCTCAGTTTTCTTGGCCTAAATACTGGCGCCTATGTCTATTTTATTTTAGGTGCCTACATGGAAAACACACCTAAGATTCACCCATGATCTGCACTTAGGCCCTCTTTTTCTAAGGTGTTCCAATTTAGGAACTTTTAGGCATCTTTTATAGAATCTGGGCCTTAGTGCACGGTCGTGTCACTCTAAGGATTAGCACAGGCATGCCTACAGCCTACCCCCAGACATGACCCCTCCAACATAAATATATATATATAAATTTGTGCACAATTTGCATGTGCCAATTTGAAAATTACTTCAGGCTGCCTGGGCACATCCCACATTAACCCCAAAGGTGCGCTATGATTTTTAGCGCACGATAAATATCGTGCACTAAACACACACTAAACGCTAACGCGTGCTTGTTATCCTATGGATGCATTAGCGGTTAGCGCATGCGTTGATTCAGTATGCGTTAAACATGCGCTGAAACGCTTAGCGCGCCTTTCCAAAAGGAGCCCTAAGTCATTGTAAGTTGTGGTAAGAGTACATTACACCGGTCGACCGGCCAAAGGACAGAACTGTCTACAAAGAGTCCAAAACGCTGCAGTGCGACTCCTAAAAAACTTTGGCCCTTTTGACCATATCTCCCCAGCACTAATCCAGATGCACTGGCTCCCAATACAACAACGCAATATCTTCAAACAACTAGTATAAGCGTTTAAATGCTTTCACAATCTGACATCTAACTATGTAGCGAAGAAACTCCTACTATACCACTCTCAGCGGTCCCTCCATTCGCAACGGGAACTCAGACTTTCCAACAACCCTCCAGCAAACAGCCTCTACCAGGAGACAGTCCGAAAGCGATCATATTCCTATAGTATACCAAAATTATGGAATCAACTCCCTCCTGCCATTAGGACAATTGATAACCTACTGACCTTCCGGAAAGCAGTAAAGATGCTTCTTTTCATGGACCGGATCAATTCTGGTCTCAAACTTTGACAGACCTTGCTTCAACGTACCTTATCTCAGAACACTTGTGCCTGCTAACCAGTTTTTCTACTGTTCACTGCAGACATGTTAATACCCATTCGTGATTCTATGATTTATTTTCTTAGATTCTACAAAGCATGCTTTCTTAGTCACATTCTCTATAAGTTGTAAGTCATTGATTCTATAGCTTTGTGTTTTGATCCTTAGCATATTATTGGCTCTGTAATGTACGTATCTCTGTTCCTGAAAACTTTGTATATGTATCCTTGTAAACTGTTCTGGGCTACTGGGGAGGACGGCTATAAAAATGAATGAATGAATTAAATAAAGAACCTCTATTTTCAACTAAACTGAGGATCCCATGTATTTAACTAAAAATGCATCTTCTTTTAAAAGCTTAAAAATTATGGGCCCAATATTCAGCTGGTGGTGATCAGCATTTTGCTGACCCTTGCCAGCATTATACCCAAAAAATAAATACTAGGCCATATCCAGGCTCCGGCATTGAATTTCTTCCCCACTCTTAGTCTACTTTTTAAGGGGCTCATTTTCAAAACATCCAAAAAGTGGCATAAAAGTGCAGACAGATGTTTTTCTTGCCAAACCCTTCCAATTCAAAACCTATTGCTAGACAGATTTCTATGCAGTTCATCTAAATCTCAAGGTGGTGTGTTAGAGGCATGGTGTGGGCAGGATTAGGGTGGGTTTATGACTCAGATGTTTTTCTGCCATAATCAAGCAGGCACAATTTGAGATTAAATTAATTCTTTGCTTTGGCCTTCGCTGAGGAAGATGTGGAGGAGATACCAGTGCCAGAAATGGTATTCAATGCTGATAGCAAGAGAAACTGAAACAAATCTCTGTAACACTGGAAGATATAATGGGACAATTTGACAAACTGAACAGTATCAAATCACATGGACCTGATGGTATGCAACCCTATTGTTAGTGATTTGTAATTTATTTTTAAAATCTAGTATGGTACCGGAAGACTGGAGGGTTGCCAACATAATGCTGATTTTTAAAAAGGGTTTTTAAAAAGGGTTCCAGAGGTGATCCGGGAAATTATAGGATTGCAGAGGGGGTAGAAAGAGGACAAGGAGAGGTGGTAGAAGGGAAACAGGGATGATTTGGAGGAGGACAGAGGGAGCAAGAAAGGGAGAGATGGACATAGGGGAAGGTAGAGGGGGGTCAGGAAGAGATGGTAGAAGGCAGTGAAAGGGAGAGGTAACGGGGGGGGGAGGGAGAAAGGAATAAATGGAGGGGGCAAAATGGGGGAGAGGGAGAGATAGATTTAATGGAGAGGTCAAGATGGGGAAAGGGAAATAGATTCAGGGGAAAGGGCAGAAGCAGGAGGGAGAGATGGATGACTCAGGGAGATCAGAAGAGGGAGAGAAGAAATGGACAGGGAAAGGTGGAGGGGATATAGACTGAGGGCAGAAGGGGGGAGGGAGGAGAGATGTCAGACTTAGGAGGAGGGAGTGGAAGGGCAGAAAGGAGAGATGTTGGACTTGGAGGGAGAGAGAAAGAGAGGAAGGAAATCCTGGGTTACAAGGGTGGATTAAGCAACAAAGAGGGGAGATGCTAGAGATGGTGGATTCATGTGAGAGAGTTGAACATGGAGATAAGTGATCAGAATAATGAGTATATGAGGGTAGAAATTTGGTAATGGGAAGCATCATTTACTGTGTTATTGTGTTACCTTGATGTTTCCCATGCAACAGGAGAAACACAAGTTGTTTTTTCTTTTCATGATACAAGAAACTTTGTCCCTTGGGGATAAATTTTTCTTTAGGTATCTCTGTAAATGTTTGATATATTTTGCTAGGGTTAAATACCTTTTCTATGTTTCAGAGCAGTTAAAATTTTTTCTTGATTCAAAAAAGAATCCAATGGATAAAGTCAGGACTGTTTGATAATGTAAAGATTACAGTACACCACAGAAATATCATTCCAGTGATCATGTATCACCTATTACCTGCACATGAAAAGTGACCCTGCTATTCAATGTGCATTTCTGTGCCTGCGTATCCAGAAGGTGCAGTTTTTCAAGATTTTCTTCTTCTTTTTTTTTTTTTCCAATTCAATACCCAGTTGAATGCTACAGTATGTGTTTACAACACATAACAGGCAAAACAATATTTCACTTCTTTTGAACCAAATTTCAAGCAAAAATGGGGAGCATGCAGAGTATGCTAGGCTGTCTCTCTGAAGAGGGACAAGACCCTCCTGGTTGATGCTCTAAATATTATCAGCTACTGTTGCAGCTGCTATTCTTAGCAGAAATCCAATTTGGTTTTAATCTTCTCCAGGGTGGTTATTAGAAGACAAGTTACTAAGGCTCGTTTTTTTACTAAGGAGTGTTAATCGATTTAGTGCAGGGGTCTCAAAGTCCTTCCTTGAGGGCCGCAATCCAGTCGGGTTTTCAGGATTTCCCCAACGAATATGCATGAGATCTATGTGCATGCACTGCTTTCAATGCATATTCATTGGGGAAATCCTGAAAACCCGACTGGATTGTGGCCCTCAAGGAGGGACTTTGAGATCCCTGATTTAGTGCATGCTAAACGCTAACATGTGCACACCTTAGTAAAAGGGGGGTAAATGTTGAACTTACAATATGGAAAATTATAAAATAAACTAGCTGATGCCCCGGCGTTGCACGGGTATTTAATTATAGCAATAACACTGTAAATGGATTCAAATAAAGATACTTTATAGTGGTGAATGAGATTATTTTTTTACAGCTTAATAAAAAGTACAATATTCAAATTATAATGTGAAATATTTGACAAAATGAATACAATACAACTAACACAAAACTTGATTATAAACAACATTTTTAGTTTCACCTCCAGGAGCAAGAACATATAAATTATTGGGTGAACCCAGCCTTGAGCAAGCAACATAGAGTTGTGGGCCGCGAGACCCCCAGAACATATCACCCCAGGTAGTGAGGGATGTGCATACCAAGTTTCGTTCAAATCGGTCAAGCCGTTTTTGAATTACTGTGAGAATGGCAGCTTTTTACATTTTTTCCATTGACATGAATGGGTGAAATCGGATTTTCTGTTTGTAGCTCCGCCCACGTGTGCAGGTGGGCCGCTCAAATCGGTCAAGCCGTTTTTGAATTACTGTGAGAATGGCGGCTTTTTACATTTTTTCCATTGACATGAATGGGTGAAATCAGATTTTCTGTTTGTAGCTCCGCCCACGTGTGCAGGTGGGCCGCGAGACCGCCAGATCATATCACCCCAGGTAGTGAGGGTTCTGCATACCAAGTTTCGTTCAAATCGGTCAAGCCGTTTTTGAATTACAGGGAGAAAGGCAGCTTTTTACATTTTTTCCATTGACATGAATGGGTGAAATCTGATTTTCTGTTTGTAGCTCCGCCCACGTGTGCAGGTGGGCCGCGAGACCCCCAGAACATATCACCCCAGGTAGTGAGGGATCTGCATACCAAGTTTCGTTCAAATCGGTCAAGCCGTTTTTGCGTGATCGCAGCACATACACACATACATACCTCCGATTTTATATATATAGACTAGCTGATGCCCCGGCGTTGCACGGGTATTTAATTATAACAATAACACTGTAAATGGATTCAAATAGAGATACTTTATAGTGGTGAATGAAATTATTTTTTAACAGCTTTATAAAAAGTACAATATTCAAATTATAATGTGAAATATTTGACAAAATGAATACAATACAACTAACACAAAACTTGATTATAAACAACATTTTTAGTTTCACCTCCAGGAGCAAGAACATATAAATTCTTGGGTGAACCCACCCTTGAGCAAGCAACATAGAGTTGTCCATGGGAAAAACAGGGGGATCTTAAATCCACTCCACAGTATGTAATAGTCTGTCCCTGTGATTTGTTGATTGTGATAGAGAATGCAAGTCTCACTGGAATTTGCAATCTCTTAAACTGAAAAGGAAGATATGTTGGAATAAGTGGCATCCAAAAGTTTCAGTATTGATTTAAACAACTCAATATGTGGAAACTCAGGTTGAAAAGAAACTCCATGCAGTTTTTTTCCCGGTTCAGAATGGAACCTGTGTTCCTAGTTCAGCATATGTGAGTACTCATGTAATGTAATAACATTATGAACTGGGGTGCATGAAGGAAACAGTTACAAATACAGTTAGAACATACAAACTCTATATGTATGGTGTCCGTGGTAGAATAGGAATGATGTCCCTAGTGGTTATAGTGTCATAGAAAGTGTTTTATAGTTGGAATTACTGTGAGAATGGCAGCTTTTTACATCCTTTCCATTGACATGAATGGGTGAAATCTCATTTTCTGTTTGTAGCTCTGCCCATGTGTGCAGGTGGGCCACGAGACCCCCAGAACATATCACCCCAGGTAGTGAGGGATCTGCATACCAAGTTTCGTTCAATTCGGTCAAGCCGTATTTGAAGTACTGTGAGAATGGCAGCTTTTTACAATTTTACCATTGACATGAATGGGTGAAATCTGATGTTCTGTTTGTAGCTCCGCTCGCGTGTGCAGGTGGGCTGCGAGACCCCCAGAACATATCACCCCAGGTAGTTGGAATTACTGTGAGAATGGCAGCTTTTTACATTTTTACCATTGACATGAATGGGTGAAATCTGATTTTATGTTTGTAGCTCCGCCCATGGGTGCAGGTGGGCCGCGAGACCCCCAGAACATATCACCCCAGGTAGTGAGGGATCAGCATACCAAGTTTCGTTCAAATCGGTCAAGCCGTTTTTGAATTACTGTGAGAATGGCAGCTTTTTACATTTTTACCATTGACATGAATGGGTGAAATCTGATTTTATGTTTGTAGCTCCGCCCACGTGAGCAGGTGGGCCGCGAGACCCCCAGAACATATCACCCCAGGTAGGTGGAATTACTGTGAGAATGGCAGCTTTTTACAATTTTTCCATTGACATGAATGGGTGAAATCTGATTTTCTGTTTGTAGCTCCGCCCACAGGTGCAGGTGGGCCACGAGACCTACAGAACATATCACCCTAGTAGTGAGGGATCAGCATACCAAGTTTCGTTCAAATCGGTCAAGCCGTTTTTGAATTACTGTGAGAATGGCAGCTTTTTACATTTTTTCCATTGACATGAATGGGTGAAATCTGATGTTCTGTTTGTAGCTCCGCCCACGTGTGCAGGTGGGCCGCGAGACCCCCAGAACATATCACCCCAGGTAGTGAGGGATCTGCATACCAAGTTTCGTTCAAAGCGGTCAAGCCGGTTTTGCGTGATCGCGGCACATACATACATACACACATACATACCTCCGATTTTATATATTGTAACTGGTATCCAACACATAAAAAAAACCCAACAACTGGAAATCAGCTCAGTTCTAAACCACACCTTTTGGCGGAATTCAATTTGCCTTTATAAATGTTATGAACAATATGCTTTAGGAAAATGTAACATTTTGCTACTATTTGGGTTTTTTGCCAAGTACTAGTGACCTGGATTAGCCACCGTGAGGACGGTCCATTGGTCTGACTCAGTAAGGCTATTTTTATGTTCTTTCTTCTCAATGTTCCATTTGGTTTCTTCTTGATGAATATCTATGAAAAACCACACCATAGCAGAATTATGTTATTCATAAATGTTTATATTTGTGCTTAGGCCTTATCCGCTGAAATTATCCATTATTCTATGTACATCATTTTGCTACACTTTATAACTTGTACGGAATGTTATTCTACATATATTTGTAATTGTACTATCAAATTTCAATTTAAAAAAATGAACTTAAATATAGAGCATTTATACAAAGCCACAGTATTTGTCATTATGAACATTTATACAAAGCCACATTTTAGAGTGTGCAAATTCTTTACAATCACTGATGATGTTATAAAGAATTCAATGACCCTACTTTATTCTCTTCCATGTGTGTGAGAGAGAAAGTGTAGCTTGGGGGGGGGGGGGGGAATATAAAAGCTACCACATGATTTACACAGACAAAAGTATATTAGTAAAGCATTCATCCCTACAATACCAATTATTTTTATCATTGGCAAGTAAGAAACCCCCATGGGACTCTAGAGTTTGATGGAACAGATGCTACCTTGAATAGGAGGCTATGAAGGTTGGTTTTGGTGTACCTTAAGTAAATCTGTTAAGGGTTTTACACCACTGTTAAATACTGGAAAATTTCTCATCATAAGATTTAAAAATTTCTCTGCATGCACAACTTGTACGTAGTTAATGTATTATAATCTTCAGCATTAAAAACAAATTATATGGATGTACAATAAGCTCATTTCCCAGAGGACTTAAAATGCAGCTATGCTTAATGTACAGCACTACGCATTTCTAGTGCTACAGATAAGTGGTAGCAGTAGTAGTAGTAATTTGGACCCTGATCGCGTTGCTCCCAGTTCACTGTTGTATAGCTTACAACCCTACACCATCCATATTCTTATTTCTTGTTTTTCAGTTATTCTTTGGAAATTTTTTTTAACTGGTGTTAAAAAAGGGCTTCTCATTCTATGGCATAGTAGACTCTGCCAGGAGGTAGGGGCCAGGGTTTGTTGAAGCCCTATGATCAAACCCGGGAGAGTGTTGGAGGGGTGATGTAAGAGGAAGGAGAGAAAGATAGGCATAGGGAGGAGCAAATGAGTTCTTCCAAGGGGGGAAAACAGATGCAGAGAAGTGAAAAAAGAGGGAGAGATTAGAAAATGAGGTGAGGTCTTCAAGTACTCCTGTTAATATTCAGGAATAAAAGCTCAAGAAGTTTAGTTCAGATCCATTTCAGGCAACCACCATGTTCCCTCATAAGTGAGGGAATAAAATAGTCTTCGATTTTTATGGAACTCCTCCTTTATATTATTGTGGACTAACAAACAGTTGAAACTTACCTAATTTACTTTGTTATTATGTTTCCTTTATATTGATATTAGTTGGATACTGTTGATTTCATATGATTATTATTGTCATAAAAATTGAAATTTAATTAAAGATTTTAAAAAAGAGGGAGAGAAGAGACAGCACAAAGAAGAATTCTACAAGTGATAGAGGAGATAATAGAGTAAAGGCAGAAGGGAGATATAAAAAAGCAAAGGAAGGTAAAAGTGGAAAAAAATGGAAGGAGATAAAGAAATGGAGAGAGAGGTAGAGGAAAGGAGGTAGAAGGGCCAAGTTGTTGCTGCGCTGTATGAACTCTTTTGCTGCATTTGTATTTAAGCAAGAGAAATGGTCTGTTGAGCATCAGGTGATTTCCATTTGTACATGTATACAGGCCATTGTCCTCATCAGTTGTGTTTGTGACTTTGATGCAGGCATTTGCATGCCAAAACATAACTGTATCCTTTTGTACATGCCATGCCGGGTCTTTGGGTGCATGCCATCTGCTGTTGGATTAAATGAGTAATCATTATGATACTCCTGTGGCTATTACCTTGCTTCAATGTCCTGCTGATTCTCCATGGGAGGCCAGTTTATCCTTCGTTTTTTTGCTATCTATGAGTAAGGGGGACAGCAATGAAAAAGATGTTCAAGCAAGGAGGATAATGTACTGTAAATAAGGAAGGAGAAGATATGAAATATATGACATCAACAGTAGGTGTTAGAAAGGGAGGAGAACAGAGAGCAAGTGTTAACATAGAAAGGAAAATAGCAAAGGTGTAAGGTGAGAAAGTGAGGAGGAGAGTGGTGAGACAGTGGAAGATGAGAAATGTAAAAGAGAGGAAAGAGAGAGAGGTGAGGAGATCTTTCCAAACGTTAGCTCTTCGATTATTCATTTGCCCAGATCTTAATGACCAAAAATAACATTTTGCCACAGGAAGGAAAAGCTCAGAAGTGATCTTCAAAATTTCCACAAAGTATTTATTCAGGGTGTCCCTCGACAGCTCAAAGGGCACTTTGAAAAATTCACAAACTGAGATGTCATAATTTATTTTCCAAGATTTCAATCCTATGCTGTGAAGAGATTCTATCCTGATCCAGAAAGTTGATCAAATCACTATGCTGGGTCAAAATCTTCTCCACATTCCCAGACAGAACTCCCATTTCCTCCTTGTTTGCAATTGCAGCAAGACTAGACAAATTCTTAGTCACTGAAGCTTGTAGCCAAACCAAATTAGGCCCATTAGCATTGAGAGTTTACCACTGGGATTTTAACCAAAGAAGCCTGGGAACTGGCCCCCAATAGAGAGACACTAGATGATACTCTCACCTCAAGTTTCTGGATCTTCTCAGCAGGCATTAGCTTCCCACTCTTACTGACCACTCCTGCCAATGATAGTCCAGAGAGAGCCTCTGAAACCAAATAAGTCTCTGAACTGCTGGAATCCCCTCCAAATGACTCCTCACAAATCTGTACTTCAGTAGTCGACTTTGCATTCGGCGGTAGGGGTAGTAGGCTCCTTACACCCGAGCTCAGCATGATGGATGCTGAACCAAGGTCTCCTACACCACTAGCTCCACAGCTTGGAACAATTTTCACAAAGAGAGAGCCTCAACAGATGTTATTAAAGGCTGCTTTACTGTAGAGAGCTTGAGAGGCTCTAGAGGGCAGCCCCTAATCCTGCCTCTTTTTTTCAGAGCCTTTGCTAAGGTACATCAGCAATAAAAAAAATACAAGCTTTAGGCAAAATCAAAGCGATAATCCCATGCTGCCTTCACAGCACTTCCATTTTATAATGGAGGTGCCCAGTTGCAAAATTGTCTCCTTAGTGGGCAATTTTATAACATTGTATCTCTATATAGCTGCACATAGGACACCTGTTCTATTTAAAAAACAAAACAAAACCCAAACACCCTGTTCTGGTATTTATTTATAGAATTCTAGTGCAACTGGATATATATGCATGTATGTGCTTTGAGACAAGCACTTTTACCACCCACAAAGTTGGCATGTGTGTGCATCTACTGTATGTTCTAGAAATACACTTGTATCTATAGCATTCTCTTTGCTGCCATGTAAATGTGCACCCTGTCCATGCTGTGCCCAGAGTCTGCCCATATACATGACCACCTGCAAAAATGCACATACACATACAGGTATTAGTTTAGCACCTATTAATACACAGTGGCTGAAAAAGACAGAAGCCCTTACATAGTTTCAAAATACTTTGCAAATATATAAACATTTAGTATGACCTTTGGATATACATTAATATAATGGATTTTTTCCTTACCTAATTCATAATTTGTGTTTAAAGTGCCTCTTTCAACCCTGACATATTCATGAAGGGATCCTAGCGGGGTTAGCGCGTCGGACATTTCATCAGCGCTAACCCCCGCGGCCGGCTAAAAAACTAATGTCTGCTCAATGCAGGCATTAGTGGCTAGTGCGGCAGGCAGTTTAATGCACGGTATTACGTGCGTTAAACCCCTACCGCAGCTTGATAAAAGGACCCCAAAGTCTTTGACGGCACTGAGCTGTTCGCTCAGTGAATTCTGAGGCTTCATTAACTAAGAACTCAACTGTTTGTGAGCTTGATGCACTTGGAGCTCCATCCTGTTGAAAAATAAAGTACTCAGAAATGTCTTGAATTTCAGGCAGAAGTTTCTGTTGTAGTAGGATATTTTAGGGTTATTTGGAAAAATGTTTGGGGTCTCATTTTTTTTCTGATACCATGTAGAATTATCATCACGGGGCCAAACATAAATCCATAATGGACAACATTTGTGAAAATCCTGACTGTCATGCTTAAAAATATGTGAAGAGCCATTTTTGAAAAGGACTTCTAAATCTGGCTTGGATGTTTCCCTTTAAATGCCCAAAGTCGAAAGCACATAAATGTCCATTTTTGAAAGCCGAACCACTGGATGTCCAAAAATATTTTTTTGTAAATCAACTGTCTTGGCCGACAGGACATCCAACCCTTAGGACGCCTAACTTTATAACTCATTTTTGACCAAAGAAATTCCAAGTTGAAAACGTCCAAACCCAGATCATTTGGATGTGGGAGTGGCCATCATTGTTATGGACTGACCACACAGACAAGCCAAAAGAGCAGTGGGACACATTAGAGCAGTGTTTCTCAACTTGGTCCTGGAGTACCCCTTTGCCAGTCAGGTTTTCAGGATATCCACAATGAATATGCATGACAGAAATTTGCATATAATGGAGGCAGTGTATGCAAATCAAGTTCTTGCATATTCATTGTGGATATCCTGAAAAATCTAACTGGCAAGGGGGGGTACTCCAAGATTAAGTTGAGAAACAGAAACACTGCTTTAGAGGGCACTGCTGTAAACTTCACATAAAGGATGCCAGAAGTACATCTCACAATAACCCCCTTCCAATTTGTGGTGAACCTTCTAAAACTCCCCCAAAGCCTACCCGCCTGTCTACCACCCCAATAGCCCTTATGGCTGCAGGTGGCACCCATATGTTAGTATATTAGGGTTTTGGTGGCCTCACACTTTCCACCATAAATTTAGTGGTTAGAGTGGCTTATGGGCTTGGATTCTCCTCTCTATGGTTCACTAGCCCATCCAGCAGGTTACTTAAGACACTTATGTGATGCTGTAGTAAGCTTTCCCATACCAGGTGCTGCTGATCTAGAGACAAGTATGCACTCCTTTGTTCAGATTTTTTTGGGGTGGGAGGTGGTCATTGAGCAGTGTATGTGTGTGTGTGTGTGGGGGGGGGGGGGGAGGGTTCATACTTTCATGAATCCAGTGGTCATCTAGTCAGTCTGGGTACATTTGTGGCACTTAGATGCTTCTAAAACAGGTCTAGCTCCAAATGTCTAAGGTTTGCTTATCGCTGCAAGATATACAAATAACACTGGCATTCGCATCACTCCTTATACTTACAACACTGAATAAAGACACATAACACTTAGTAATGGCAAAGCATGGGCCGCAGCTTTATTGAACTTATTCATCAATGAATTTGTAAAACATAACATTTTATACATAAATAATTCAGTGTAGCTTAACAACCATAAACTTTGGAGCTATTCGGTGTCGAACTAGCTCAACTCACAAAACTCAAACCCCTTGATACTAATCGGTGTCGAATTAGCTCAGCTCAACAAATTCATCACATTCCATGAAACCCCACTTCCCCCAGCAAGATTCGCGGTATCACAGAATCATGCCGGCCACCCATGGCGGTTCCGCACATGAGCAGAATAAGCACATAAAATATATAACTTCATAAGCCACACTGTGCACAATTCACCCCATAACACATTTTCCGCCACAAGCGGTGACTGTCTCGCAAGTCACCGCTCCCCCCCAAGCTGCGACCATGCTGCCTATTATAACAAGCTTCCAACAGGTCTTGGATAGAACTCAAGAAAATATCAAGACCAATATCAGATAAATGCACACCGTCTGGTCTGTATAAACCAGGATAATCAACTGCAATCAAATCATGGCATAAAACAAACCCACCAAGAGAAACAATGAACCGAGAAATTTCAGACTTCACCCGTTTTCTCAAGCGCTCAATACCCTCAACCTTGAGCGCATCCCTCCAAACGATCCGAGGAATAATGCGAGACCAAACTAAGCGTGTGTCAGGAAAATAACTGGCCACCAACAATAAGTCCCGCTTTATACCTCGAATCAAATACACCCCTTTTACCTTGTAAAGATCATTCCCTCCAACATGAAAAACAATCAATTGAGGACAGGAAAATCTTCTGGCTTGCAGGAAGGTCAGAAGAACTTGGTCCCAGCACATGCCTCGGAGTCCCAGCCAACGAATTCGAGCTCCATGATGCACAAGGCCCAGATTCGATCCCCAGTGAGATTCCACTGCACGTTTCTGAGCCCAAAAGATGTAAGAATGGCCACATAACCACACACAGTTATCAGGCGGTAAAGGATCTGCAGAAAAAACTGAAGCAGCAAGAAAATCATGCACAAATTGACATACAACCAGGCCTCACATAGTGTTTATAACATGTAGAACGCCAACGCACAATTTTACATAACATGGAAGGAGAAGCCCCCCGTTCAGCCGCATAAGAAGCAGCCCCAATACGGAAGGAATGTGTCCCAAAAGACTGCGGGTCACATCCAACCGCCACCAGATACCTCTTCAAGAGGGCAGAAAATTGAAAACGAGTCAGTGGCGTGCCATCAGCATGAATAAGCCAATATAGACCCCCCCAGCGGGCGCACCGCAGCATAAGACAATGCACACTGCACAGGACACAAGGGATCAGCTGCCAAAGCCCGCAAATAAACAGAGGACCCTCTCCCAAAAGGATCAGTCTTTGAACGCCGTATATGCAAACGCAAACAGCGCCTATCCAAAAACACATCAGATACCAGGAGGCCAGTGCTACCAACCGCAGACTTAGCTGGAGCTACCAGCTCACCAACTCGCAAAGCTGCAAAAAAGGCAACACTAAAAGCCACCTGGAACAACAACACTTCAAAGCCATCCGTACAAATGCCAGGCCGAACAGGCCGAATAAGAATAGAGCGCTGAAAGCCAACCCACAATTTCTTCACTAAAAATGAGGCACAAGGATTCGAATAGCCGAGCAGCTGAGCCAAAAAAGCAACGCTGGCCAAAGAGGCACGCACTACCCCAACAGACCAGCCCCGTTGCTTAGAAAAAAGCAAGGAGTGTACCAGGAGAGATACTGAAAAGGGCGGAACACCCAATGCAGATGTGGCTTCCAAAAACCTCAGGTAACGGCGCCAGCCAGACCGATAAGAATTCCACGTATTCTCAGCCAAGGAATTCCTCAGTAACTCTCCCAACGATCCAGCAAACAGGTCCACAGTGTGACAGGCATGACCACGGGTTCTTCGTCTGCTGCAGGTACCAAAGCCCGGAAACGAGATAAGGAATCAGCAATCTCATTCAAGAAACCAGGAACATGCTTAGCAGAGAGTGTGGTATTAAGCTGTAAACAGCGCAAAACAATGAGCCTCAAAAGCTCAACCAATAACGGACAATGAGCAGATTGAGCATTAAGCGCTTGCACAACAACAATATTATCAGAAAAAACCACCACTCTCCTGTTAGCCAACTTGGGCCCCCAAAGAACCGTAGCCACAAAGACTAGGAAAAGCTCTAACAAAGCAATATTATCACACCAACCCCGATCTCGCCACCACCCAAGCCACCTTTCTGCACACCACGACCCCCCAAAGTAAATGCCAAAACCAAAGCCCGCCGCAGCATCAGTAAAAAGACGTAAATCCACTGATGTAACTTCTTCCTGCTGCCACACACAAACCCCATTAAAGCAAGCCAAAAAATGAGACCACAACCGAAGATCTTCCCGCACACCGCGTGTAATGCGCACATGGAAATGCGGTTTCTGCAAGCCCCGAGACAAAATTGCCAAACGACGGCAAAAAACCCGACTCATCGGGATCACCTGAGAAGCAAAATTAAAGTGTCCCACCAGAGACTGAATTTCCCGCAATGTCAATTTGGATTTCTGCAACGCTGCCTGAATAGCCGCTCTCAAGGCAGCAACCTTAACAGCAGGCAAACGAGACTCCATACGCACAGAGTCCAATTCAACCCCCAGAAAAAACTAAGGAAGTAGCTGATTTATCCAATGCTAAGGGAACCCCCAAATTCTGAGTGACTGCGTGAAAAGCCACCACCAAGTCAGCACACTGAGAAGAACCAGCCGGACCCCAAACAAAAAATCATCCAGATAATGTACAATAGTCACACATCCAGAAACACATTGAGTAACCCAATGAATAAAAGTAAAAAATGCCTCAAAATAAGAACAAGAAACAGAGCAACCCATTGGCATACATTTGTCAAAATAAAATTGATGCTCAAAGTGAAAACCAAGTAAATAAAAAGAATCTGGATGCACAGGAAGTAAACGAAATGCAGACTCGATATCGGCCTTAGCCAAAAGCGCCCCCGGACCCAGATTACGCAGCATAGCAATGGCCACATCAAACGAAGTATACTGTACAGAACAAAAAAGGGGGTCAATAAATGAATTCACACTACAGCCCAAAGGAAATGATAAATTATGAATGAGCCGTAACTTGCCCGGCTCCTTTTTAGGCACAACACCCAAAGGTGATAGCACCAAGTCTGGAAAAGGCGGAAAAGAAAATGGGCCAGCAATCCTTCCCAACTCCAACTCCTTCTGCAACTTAGCACGAACCACCTCCACATGCTGAGCTACCGAAGGAGAATTACGACAATGATGAGCAAGGGGTGGCCCAGCAAAAGGAATCACAAAACCAAAATGAAAACCTTCCCCAAGCAGCTGAGCAACATCCTCAAGAGGGTACAAACCCAACCATAAATCAAGCATGGGCAAATTAATTGGGGACTCTGCCTTGACCATGCAAACTCCCACCAAAGGACCCGGCATTCCGGACTCCTGTCCCTCGACCGCTGGCTCCAGCACTGAAACAACGAAAGGCTGGGTGGGCACCGGAACACTGACTACATCTATGCTGGAATTTACAAACCGCTCGGTCACAGCGCCCGGCATTAAACTGGAAACAGAAGATACCCACGGCGACCCGGGACCCGGGCAACCCAAAAGTCTCACCGCGTCCGGAATTACCAAGGGGCACCAGGGTACCGAAAGAGGAAGAGACCTCACTAACTGAGGGCCCTCCCATGATAGCAGAGCCCGCCCCCCTTCCGAAACTAAAGGAGCCAGCACGAGCCTGCGTCATCTCAGCAAGCCATAAATCAACATCCCTATACCCCCACACCCATGATTTATCAGTAGCCAAACTTCTCCGAAAGTGCTCATCATAATTTAACCATGACCAACCACCATAAATCCGAAATGCCCGCAAAATGAGATCAGAATATTTCAACAAGCCATAGAAACATAGAAACATAGAAATAGACGGCAGATAAGGGCCCACGGCCCATCTAGTCTGCCCACCTTAATGTCCCTCCCCTACCTTTGCCCTGTGAATAGATCCCATGTGCCGATCCCATTTGGCCTTAAAATCAGGCACGCTGCTGGCCTCAATCACCTGTAGTGGAAGACTATTCCAGCGATCAACCACTCTTTCAGTGAAAAAGAATTTCCTGGTGTCACCTCGTAGTTTCCCGCCCCTGATTTTCAACGGATGCCCTCTTGTTGTCGTGGGACCCTTGAAAAAGAAGATATATTCCTCCACCACGATGCGGCCCGTAAGATACTTGAACGTCTCGATCATGTCCCCCCTCTCTCTCTGTGCTCCTCGAGCGAGTATAGCTGCAATTTGTCAAGCCGTTTTTCGTATGGTAGATCCTTGAGTCCCGAGACCATCCGGGTGGCCATTCTTTGCACCGACTCCAGTCTCAGCACATCCTTGCGATAATGCGGCCTCCAGAATTGCACACAGTACTCCAGGTGGGGCCTCACCATGGATCTATACAATGGCATAATGACTTCCGCCTTACGACTGACGAAACCCCTTCGTATGCAGCCCATGATTTGTCTTGCCTTGGACGAAGCCTGCTCCACTTGATTGGCAGACTTCATGTCCTCACTGATGATTACCCCCAAGTCTCGTTCTGCTACCGTTTTTGCTAGGATCTCGCCATTAAGGGTATAAGACTTGCATGGATTCTGGCTGCCCAGGTGCATAACTTTGCATTTTTTTGGCATTGAAGTTTAGTTGCCATGTCCTAGACCATCGCTCCAGTAGGAGTAGGTCGTGCATCATGTTGTCGGGCACTGAATCTTCGTCTGTTGTGCATTTGCCCACTACATTACTCAGTTTGGCGTCATCGGCGAATAATGTTATTTTACCTCGAAGCCCTTCTGCCAAGTCTCTTATAAAGATGTTGAATAGGATTGGGCCCAAGACTGAGCCCTGTGGTACTCCACTAATCACCTCCGTCATTTCGGAGGGGGTGCCGTTCACCACCACCCTTTGGAGCCTACCTCCAAGCCAGCTCCCAACCCATTTCGTCAATGTGTTACCTAATCCTATAGAACTCATCTTGCTCAGTAACCTGCGGTGTGGTACGCTATCGAATGCTTTGCTAAAGTCCAGGTACACGATGTCCAGGGACTCCCCAATATCCAGCTTCCCCGTTACCCAGTCAAAGAAGCTGATCAGGTTGGATTGGCAGGATCTCCCCTTAGTAAATCCATGTTGTCGGGGATCCCGTAGATTCTCCTCATCCAGGATCTTATCTAATTGGTTTTTGATTAGAGTTTCCATTAGTTTGCTCACTATCGATGTTAGACTCACTGGAATGTAGTTTGCTGTCTCCATCTTTGAGCCTTTCTTGTGGAGTGGAATGACGTTAGCCGTCCTCCAGTCCAACGGGACGCTGCCTGTACTAAGGGAGAGGTTGAAGAGCGCGGACAGTGGCTCCGCCAAGACATCACTCAGCTCCCTAAGCACCCTGGGGTGCAGGTTGTCCGGCCCCATTGCTTTGTTAACCTTGAGCTTTGACAGCTCACCGTAGACACTGCTGGGCGTAAACTCAAAGTTACTAAACGGGTCAACTGAGCCAACCCTTGTCTGTAGCCTGCATACAATCCCGGTCGAGCAGCCCCAACCACAGAAGCATAAATATTAAAACCCAGCAACCAATTCATAATGGTTCTAGGCACACGAAAACGACTACGTTGCCCATCAGCCTTACCAACATCTGTCTTCTTGTCCAGCCTTTCCTGCTCCTTTTCCAACAAAGAAAACACATCCACATACTTGCCCTTCAATATTTTTTCCCGCAATTTTTTAGAAATACTACAGTCTAAAGGTGCAATTTCACATAAAGTATGACCACGACGCATCAGCTGAGCAGCCGCTCCAGACGAACCACTCGGCACAGACGTGGATGACGGAACACCCACTCCCAAACTCACCGACTGGGCTGAAGGTCCAGCGGCAACACCACTCTCAGATGAGGAAGAGGCACCGGAAGAAACCTCCGAGGAATCCCACGAATCCGACGACTGCCAAACAGCCATCGGATCCGCAGGAACCCCCCAACGCCGCCTCTTGTCCACATCCAACCGCTGAACAACATGCTGAAGACGCTTCAAAAATTTTTTATCCCGCAAACGCTTCGCCACCAAGTGCGCCACTGGACGCACCCCATGCTTCCCCCCACGTGCCACCCCACTCCCAGACTCAGCAGCACCCACCCCAGCCAAAACATCCATCAAAGCCCCAAAAGACTCACCAGAATGATCAACAGGAGCAGGATCCACGGCAGATGTACCAGGCTGAGAAGCAGCTGACACTCCAGCAACCCGGGTTCCAGAGATCCGAACACCAGGGGCCCCTCCCCTGCGAGGCCCAGAACCCCGTGGAACAGCTGCACGGGAACCTCGCCGCTGCCTCCCAGCAGCACCACTAGGAACAGCACCTGCAAGAGAGGTAAAGCATCCCCTACGAGCCCCTCTAGCTGAAGAGCCCCCCCTAGCAGATTGCTGCTTCCTAGGAGCCATAACAAAAGCACCCGAACAAGCTACAAAATGGGACCAAGCACACCACCCCCCAACCCCACAAACCCAGCAACCCACACCCCAACACTCCAAACCCAAAACCACCCCCCCAAGCCCTAGCCAACCTTCCCCCCCCTCACTTCCCCTACAAAGTATCCCACACACCTGTCAGAAAGAAACAAGGCAACAGACAAGGAAGCAGCCACTCACCCCAAGGCACCCAGCACAGCTGAAGACACACCCCGCCGGATCCAAACAGCCTTGCCTGCACAGACTGCCTCCCAGCTAGGTTCCCTGCAAACACGCGGCACCCCTCAACAGCACAAGAAGCAAGCAGGAAACAAACCTAGCTGCGTGCTATGCTTGCAACCGCCAGTCTTGCGGCGTCACACTGCCAGCTCCCGACACCCCCCCGCAGCCGACCGACCGAAGGAGCAAAGAAAAGAAAAAACGCGCGGTGATGAATATCTTCTCACAGAGGGCCTGTCACTGCCGCTCCCTGCACACGCGCATTGCCCCCACAAAGCCGACAAACACCCTTTCACCGCCGGAGCCATCCTTCACACTTCAGGCAGTGCCGGCTCCGCAGACACACGCCTCTCCGGTCCCAACTATGCGGGCCCCCGACAAAAACTACAAAAAACAGGCCGAAGAGCAGCACACCAGAAACAAAAGAAAAACTTAAATACCTGCACACACGCCTCGACACCAGCTGTCGTCCCTCAGCACAAAACTTGACACCAGAAGCAAAGACACCACCAACAAGGTAACAGAAACCACAATAAGAGTTTCACAAATTTAACCCTGCCTACCCACCTCTTCCCACACTCCCACCCTTCCCAAACTGATTTAACCCGCCAAATTCACCCTCAATTCCATACAATTCCTCCACCAATCACCCCTCACCCTTCCTCACAACCAATCCTCCTGTCCTAGCACCCCAACTACCAATCCCTGCCAACCTCTAACACCCACTACCAACCCTCACATTCCAACCCCCCCCTCCATCCCCAGCCCACTGTAACTATGATATAAAGAGTTCGCTCAGCCACTGTTATCAGCTTACAGCTAAACTATAAGCTCCCTTAAACATGCCCAAAGTCTTCCCAAATCACACCTCCCAGCATGCCCTCTGAAACTCTGGACACAGAATCTGGTTCTTTGGAGAGTTAAGTGGCCTGATGTGTCCAGGTACATTTAAATAGTTTGTCTATCCCAAAAGACTACATGTAGATTTTGACTCTCATTTTCAAAAGGCAGGTGTGCACACAAAGGTTTCATGTAAAATCAGCATATCTCCACCCCAGTGGGAAATGTGTAAGTTAGACTTTCATTATAGGTTAAGGTACCAGCTATACTTAGGAACAGTAGTGATTTCAGAAAGATACATGTGGAAAAAATAATAAAATGGAAATTGCTGGATTTCATATGTGTGCATACTACCCTTGCACATGTTCTGGAATTACTGATGGAAAGAGGATGAAGGATTCAGGTATACTGTATAGTTAAAATGTCACTCCTTCTCAGAGTAAGTACTCTCAGCAAGATAGCACATATCAGAAGGCCAAGAATGTCGACTGTGGCCAGTGAAAGGTTCCTTGTGAGCTTGATACATTCAGCTTATTGGTTTATACAAGCATAGGGCAGGCAATTTCCCAATACTATACATGAAGACCTGAATACATCTGTCCTTCCTCATCAAAGTTAACCCACCCCCACCAATGAGCATATCTCTTTCATTGACCCCACAATAATTCACCCCAATCATAATACCCCCCTCAGAGCTCATCCCCTGTTCACAACTCCCTCTTCCAAGAGTTCATTCCTTGGGCCTAACCGTGAAAGACCAGGTTGACTCTTTGGTTAGAAAGGGCTTTTTTACTCTCTGGAAGCTTCGATCCATTAGAGCATATTTTGATGCTTGATCATTCAGAATTCTGGTACAATCCCTTATACTGAGCCAACTTGACTACTATAATGTCACCTATCTGGCAATTTCACAGAAGAACTTTCAGCAATTACAACTGGTGCAAAATGTGGCAGTCAGGCTGATTCTTGGGCTGAAGAAGTTTGATCATGTAACTCCTTCCTACCGACTCCTGCATTGGCTGCCAATGGAGGCATGTGTGAAGTTTAAGTTTGGGTGTTTCTGCTTTATGGTACTTTTCGGCCTAGCCCCCAGATATATAACCGACCTTTTCTCTTTCTCAACCAATTGACTTAAGAGAAGATCAAACTTGAATTTTGTTTCTCCACCGGTTAAAGGATGTAAATTTAAAAGACATCATCAACATCTCTTCTCATATCAGGCAGCATATCTGAAACTATTATTCATGCTTGCGAATACTTATGGGGAATTTAGGAGACACCTAAAAACATATTTGTTCCTAAAGTACTTAGGTAGCTGTACTGCACAATCTTTCCCTACAATAACTGACCGCTAAACCTTAACTCTGTTAGTACTACTCAATCTGTAACATTTTTTAACCATTGTAAACCGCATAGAACTTCACGGTCCTGCGGTATATAAACTGTTATTATTATTATTATGAAATCTACTTCCTTTGCTCCCACCCCCCAACAAGGATCTTAATTCCACTAGCATCCAGTCCCTTCTGGTTCCCTCATTTCCCCCGCAAGTGAGTCTCCATTAAATTGCCAACCAAGGTCCACCTCCTCCCTCACGCTTGATCACATGCCAACCATCTCCCACACTCCCTCTCCCCTGGCTCCCTTGCCAATCTCTGGGTTGATTAGTGTCCATTACAGTGTTCTAATGGGAACTAACACATTTGGGTGAAATAGACTGAAAAAATTATATGTTTATATTATATTTATGATATAATTGATTATAACTGTCACCAATTTGGTTCATAGACAATTGCGCGCAAGACAATCGCGCGCGGACAAAATCGCGCAGACAACTGGGCGTGAGACAACTGAGCGCAAGACAAATGAGCGGAAGACAATTGAGCGTTAAGACAAGTGAGCGCAAAGACAACCGAGCGTGGGACATTTGAGCGCAAGACAATTGAGCGGAACTTATTTACCGAAATGTGCACGAGCGGGACAACTGAGCGCAAGACAACTGAGCGCAAGACAACTGAGTGCCAGCAACTGAGCGCCAGCAACTGAGCGCAAGACAACTGAGCGCAAGACAACTGAGCGCCAGCAACTGAGCGCTAGACAACTGAGTGCAAGACAACTGAGCGCCAGCAACTGAGCGCAAGACAACTGAGCGCCAGTAACTGAGCGCAAGACAACTGGGCGCAAGACAACTGAGCGCAAGACAACTCAGCGCTAGCAACTCAGGTGCCACTGCGCTGAGCTCAGTTGTCTGCGCGCGGCCTTTGTCCTGGCGTGGTCTTGACCTGACACTGTTAAAGCAGCGATCGCGATTGTCTTGAGCGCCAGCAACTGAGCGCAAGACAACTGAGCGCAAGACAACTGAGTGCAAGACAACTCAGCGCAAGACAACTGAGCGCCAGCAACTGAGCGCAAGACAACTCAGCGCAAGACAACTCAGCGCAAGACAACTGAGCGCAAGACAACTCAGCGCCAGCGCGTTTTTGACCTGTCACCAATTTTTACGTTTTTAGAATTATATGAGAATTACAAGTGTTATTGTTGTTACTAATGATATATTCCTGTACGCTTGCTGTAAAATTTCAAAATGAATAAAGAATTAAAAAAAAAAAAAGACTGAAAAAAGTGTGAAAATTGCTGAAAAACGTCTAAACATACCAAAATCTTTTGGCTTCCGCATATCCTTGGTAGATTATTGTTTTAAATTAATGTATTATGGTCTAGTATTTCATCGTTCACCATCTTTTCAGTGCTGCCTTTTTTTCAACTATGAAATGCTGGTTTGAGTACTAAAGGCTTTGCCCATCTGAGCTATTTATAGACATAACTATTATCTGGACACTGCATTGGGCGAAAGTTTTATACCAATGAAGAAAATATATCTGCACTGTACAGGAGTTTAAAAGTTAATTGTTTCCGTCTTGCTCTCAGTGTAATAGAGTTGCCAGACATCACAGCATAGCTTTTAGCTTTGTGCTGGAGGAAGCAGGGTACTAACAAGAAATGAATGGAGACACGCACTGGGTCCAATGCCAAAAAGGTTCTGGGTGTGCTAATAAGTACATATTGCATGTATTTGTGTTCATACAGTCTCCAGCTTTTTAGCTGCCTTTCTTTGGTTAACAATAAAACAAATATGGTAATGATATCTTTATGGCTGTATTAGATGTTTTTGTACATGACGTTTGCATTTATATTTGCAGGTCGGGCTGGCTTGTTTGTTTCGAGCGCAGTTAACATGCACTCTGCTTTGCAATTACCTTTGCCACGACTTTAAACTTTTTCTTAATGCTTAATGTTTATGCTTCGACCAAAGTGTTTTCAGCTTTGTAAGAGAGCCAGGTTCCAGGCTAAAGGCAGGGAGTACGCTGCATTTCATAATGTGGAGAGGTTGATCGGAGATTGCTTAAGAGCTTCACTACATCATTTTGCAATCACAGATCTCAGCAATAATTTATACAATCAATTAAAGGACATTATCAAGGGATGATTTGACAACTGTTGCCATGCCAACCAGTGGAGAAGACAGAGTCTCACTGTTTAAATGTTGCATGTGGTGATGGATGTAGCAGGCTTCCAGGACTCAAACAGATTCACAGATGCCCAAAGGTGTGGAGGGAGTGGGTTTTTTTTATTTTTTTAAATGTATATTAATGCAATTTTAGCTAGCAATAGGATGCCTGATAGACTTATTCACATAATCATTAAATTCTGCCTTTTGTCATGAAATGCAACAGGACAGACCTGTAAAATGAAGTGAGAATGTCCTTTAAAAAGTGATAAAACATGATAGCTAAGTGGAAATGAATGATGTTTATTTGCAGGTGGATTTAATTTGCAGGAAAAAAAAGTTTGCATCAGTAATACATTTGTGAAAAGCATGTTGATCTGTTAATCAAATGCAACATTACAGAGCTTAATGGACATTTCTTAAACACTCCTGCATAAATATTTAAAATTCTGGTTTGCAAATGGCTTCCGATGCATTGAACTAAAATGTAATTAGAATAGGTCATTAAATGAAGACAACAGAAGCCAAAAGTACATTTTGTGATTACTAAGAGCTGCATTCCGTAAATTGATGTTTGTGGTTTCAATAATTTGTACTAAGCCTTTACAATTAGAACTAAGAACAAGGTGGCAGAATGATTTTGGACACTGGGCTTTGTTTTTACATTTAAGCCATGGACACAATGTGGGTCAAAAATCTTTAAAACATAGCATTCAACATGCATTTCTAAAGCAACATCTGAAATGAAATCTTATGCATATATCTACTGTTATCCCTGTAAGAGAAATGAAAAGTTATACACTCTTTGTGAAAAATGTGTACTCTTTCTGGAAGAGTGCACTTACTTTGAAAAGAGGTACACATACTCTTTGTGAAGTGTGCACTCTTTCTGGAAGAATGCACTTTCTTTGAAAATGGTATATATTCTTTGTGAAAAGAACATAATCTTTCTGGAAGAGTGCACTTTCTTTGAAAAGAGATACACACTCTTTGTGAAGTGTGCACTCTTTCTGGAAGAATGCACTTTCTTTGAAAGTGGTATATACTCTTTGTGAAAAGAACATAATCTTTGTGAAAAGAACATGCTGTGAAAACTGCACACTCTTTCTGGAAAAGTGCCTGCTCTTTGAAATGTGGTACATGAATTCTTTGTGAAGTGTGCACTCATTCTGGAAGAGTGCACGCTCTTTGAAAAGTGGTACATGCTCTTTGTGAAAAGTATGCACTCTTTCTGAAAGAATGCCTGCTCTTTGAAATGTGGTACACACACTCTTTGTGAAGAGTGCACTCGCTTTGAAAAATGGTATACACTCTTTTTAAAATGTGCGCACTCTTTCGGAAGAATAGGTGTTCTTTCCAAAGGAGCACATACTCTTAATGACATTGCTCCTGTAACAGAAAAAATATCAACTCCTCCAAATAAAGTAAATATTCCTGTATATGACATGGAAAATCGCACAAAACTGTTTGAGTACAACCTACCAGTCAATTAGATTCTCTGCTTTGGATGTTTTTAGGAAACAAATTCCACTTGTTTGAGAGAATTCCTATTTCAAAGGTATCAGGTATTTTGTTTCACTAGGGGAACTGGCTAGTAGCGCGCATGGCAATTTGTCAAACAAAGTGCTGCCAGGAAGACAGAGGAGCAACTTCTTAATTACCTTCTTTTGTTGGTTAGATTCTTTTCCAAGTGTGAGTGCCAAGTTTGCCTGAAACTTTCAATGAATGAAATGGAGTATATCAATAAGCTGTAAACAAGAATGACTTTGAGGCAGCTGTTAGGATAGGAGCTATTAAAAAACAAAAAACCAAACCCAGTTATATTTATAATGAGATCATCCAAATGTTATATATAATACCCTTAAACCAGTGGTCTCAAACACGCGGCCCGGGGGCCACATGCGGCCCACCAGGTACTATTTTGAGGCCCTCAGTATGTTTATCATAATCGCAAAAGTAAAATAAAACAGTTTCTTGATCATATGTCTCTTTAGCTATAAATGACAATATTATTATTGGAGACTTGGCCAAAAGGAAAGATTTATAAACTATGAAGAGTTTTACCTCATGCAAAATTGTCATTTCGTTAATAAGACATTAATTATTTTTTCTGCGGCCCTCCAAGTATTTACAAATCCAAAATGTGGCCCTGCAAAGGGTTTGAGTTTGAGACCACTGGCTTAAACAATATTAATGCAACATATAAGTATTTTAGATTTGTTTGCTTGCTTTCAAATGTGGCTTACTTCTTTGGAAATGTGCATAACATGTTTCTGAGAAATTCTTAAGAGCCTGAAAATCTTAAGAGCAACTGTATTGCATTTAATCTCTCTCTATCTCTGTACAGTATATTGGGCCTGATATTCAAAATATGCTGAGCTCCTAGTGCTAGATTTGTGCTCTATTTTTCAGTCAAAAGCACAAAACCAGCCTCGGTAAAATCAATACCAAAATACACACAAAAAAAGAGGCAAGCGAAATGTCTGGAAGCAACTGAATGAGACACGTTTCTTAGTCCAACAAAAGAAACACTCTCGTTTGTAGTGGTCCCAACTAGGATCCCAATTTCAGCACAAGCCTTCTTCAGGGGACTAGTGAGATACTTGGTAATGAGTTGTACGCAAATAGCCTTGTCGGCATGTTGTAGTTTGGAGCAGACATTTCACTTGCCTGTTTTTTGTGTGTATTTTGCTATTTTCAGTCAAAACAGGAGTCTAAGGGGTAGATATTCAATGCTATTTAACCAAGGCAAAAAATTATCCCACCAAGATAAATAGCACTGACTAAGTTGGGATATAATATTCCATGGCACTTAACAGGATAATGTTGTCGAATATTATGTCTGATCCCTGTAGCACTATCCAGTTACCTGTGGAATTCTATACACAGAGCCTACATTAAGTTTGGGATCAGTGCCTAACTTTTAATTTTTAATTGACTTTAATTGGTGTAGTAATTAACCACACTGGTTTTCAGCGAATCAAAAATAATTAAGCAATTTAAGGGTTCAGTGCCAAACTCTTAGGATGCCTAAGTGGAGGTGCATTCCTATGCTTAACAATGCCTATATTAAAAAGTATAAGAGCTCATATATATAAATTCCCCAGGACCTCATCAATACCACTCAGGACTTACTCTCATGGCCCTAGAGCTTTAAGTATCCAGTTGTCATTGATCCAGCATTATTCCTAAATCCATTATTAAACTCAGTGAATTAAGAATTGCTGCTGCTGGGTCAGACCAGTGGTCCATCGTGCCCAGCAGTCCGCTCACGCGGCAGCCCTTAGGTCAAAGACCAGTGCCCTATTTGAGTCGTACCTGCCGTACCTGCATATATTCTGGCTCAGCAAGAACTTATCTAACCTTTTCTTGAATCACTGGAGGTTGCTTTCCCTTATAACAGCCTCTGGAAGAGCATTCCAGATTTCTACCACTCTCTAAGTGAAGAAGAACTTCCTTATGTTTGTACGGAATCTATCTCTTTTTAACTTTAGAGTGCCCTCTCATTCTTTCCACCTTGGAGAGGGTGAGCAATCTCTCTTGTTCTATAAAGTCAATTCCCTTCAATATACTGAATGTTTCAATCATGTCCCCTCTCAGTTTCCTCTTTTCAAGGGAGAAGAGGCCCAGTTTCTCTAGCCTCTCATTGTACGGCAACTCCTCTAGTCCCTTAACCGTTTTTATCACTCATCTCTGGATCCTTTTGAATAGTACTATGTCCTTTTTCATGTATGGCAACCAGTGTTGGATGCAGAATTCCAGGTGGGGGTGCACCATTGCCCGGAACAGCGGCATGATAACCTTCTCAAATCTGTTTGTGATCTCCTTCTTGATCATTCCTAGCATTCTGTTCCCCCTTCTCGCCGTCACCACACATTGCACGCAAGGCTTCATTGACTTGTCTACAAGTACTCCCAAGTCCCTTTCCTGGGGGCTCTCTCTGAATACAGCACTGGACATCCTGTATCCGTGCATATGATTTTTGTTACCAACATGAATCACCTTGCTCTTATCTACATTGAACCTTATTTGACATTTCGCTGCCCATTCTTTGAGTGTGTTTATGTATTGTTGTGGGTCTTCGCAAGCCTTCTGTGTCCTCAATACTCTGAATAACTTTGTATCATCTACAAATTTAACCACCTCACTCATACCAATTTCTAGGTCATTTATAAATATGTTGAAGAGCACAGACCCGAGCACCGAACCCTGTGACACTCCACTCATGACGCTTCTCCAGTCCGAGTACTATCCATTTACCTCCACTCTCTGTTTCCTATCCACCAACCAGTTTTTCACGTGAGTATATCACCCTCATGAGTATATCACCCTCGATTCCATGGCTCACAATTTTTTGAAGTAGACGTTCATACAGGACCTTGTCGAATGCCTTCTGAAAATCTAGATATACAATGTCAACTGGGTCACCCTTGTCTATTTGCCTGTTTACTCCCTCAAAGATGTGCAGTAAGTTTGTCAAACAAGATCTTCAATTGCTGAAGCCATGCTGGCTGGTCCTCATCACATTGTGTCCATCAAGGTGATCAATGATGTGGTCCTTTATGAACACCTCCACCATCTTTCCAAGTACCGAAGTCAGACACACTGGTCTGTAGTTTCCCGGATCTCCCCTCAAACTTTTCTTGAAGATCGGGGTAACATTCGCCACTTTCCAGTCTTCTGGAATCTTTCCTGATTTGATCGACAGATTAGCTATTAGTTGAAGCAGTTCAGCTATAACCCCTTTCAGTTCCTTGATTACCCTTGGATGGATGCCGTCTGGTCCCGGGGATTTATCGTTTTTAAGTCTATCAATCTGTCTGCATACCTCTTCTAGACTGATCACCAACCCTGTCAGTTTCTGGTCTTCATTTCCTGTGTATAGCCTGTAAGCTTCTGGTATATTAGATATATCCTCTTCGGTAAATACAGATGCAAAATATGTGTTCAGTTTGTCAGTGATGGCTTTGTCCTCCTTTAGTCCTCCCTTTATTCTATGGTCATCTAATGGCCCCACTGCTTCCTTCCTATCGAAAGAATGGCTTAACATTTTTTGCCTCCTTTGCTATTTTCTCCTCATAGTCTCTTTTGGCCCTTCTTACCGCCTTATGGCAGTTGCTTTGATGTTGTTTGTGCTTTTTCCAGTTTTCGTACGTTTTCGTCCTTTTCCATTCCTTAAATGAAGTCTTCTTGTCTCTGATCGCTTCCTTCACCGCTGCATTGAACCACGCCGGTTCCTTGTTCTTTTTCCTCTTGGAACCGTTGTTGTATATATAGATTTTGCGCCTCGGTGACTATGTCCTTAAAAAGGGACCATGCTTGCTCTAGCGTATTTACAGTGCTCATCATCTTTCTAATCTTCTTCCTCACCATGACTCTCATCCCTTCGTAGTTCCCTTTTCGGAAGTTCAGTGCCATGGCTGTCGTTCTGGATCGATTTTTTGTTCCCGTGTCCAGGTTGAAGTGGATCATATTGTGATCCCTGTTTCCCAGCATCCCTTCTACTTCTATGCATGAGCTCTTATACTATTTGAAGAATTGACTATAGTAAGCTTAGGAGCTCCTAAAAAAATAGCTTTATTGGTGGTAGAGTTTATTGCTACATTAAAAAGAAGGCATGGTTATGGGTAGAGAATAGATACCGCTGAATTAGGTCCTGTTTGGTGTCTGACAGAGGTGCCGCCAAATTAGCCAAGTGAAAATCTGGCCTAATAGAGTTGCACCTACGTCTAGGATACCTAGCAATACCTAAGTCTGCTTAGGCACCATTAGGCATGATGCTATAAACAGCATCATTTTTTGATTGATAACCACACCATTTATAGAATCTTGTCCTTAGTGGCTGAATGAACTGGGGGCAAAGTCAGGACAGACCCAGAAGTTATCTGGGCACCATCAGTATTCAATGCCAGTGTCCAGATAACCAGGCGAGAAGAACCACATAAGAAGCAATTAGTTATCTGGGTTCTGTCATTGAATAATGCAGTCCTCAGATTACTTCTGGGGTCTGCTGATAAGAACATAAGAACATAAGAAGCGCCATCTCCGGATCAGACCTTCGGTCCATCAAGTCCGGCGATCCGCACACGCGGAGGCCCTGCCAGGTATACACCTGGCTTATTTTATAGCCAACCATATCTTTATATGCCTCTCTCAAGGAGATATGCATCTAGTTTGCTTTTGAAGCCTAGGACTGTCGATTCCGCAATAATCTCCCCTGGGAGAGTATTCCAGATGTCAACCACTCTCTGTGTGAAGCAGAACTTCCTGATATTAGTCCTGAACTTGTCCCCCCTTAGCTTCATTTCATGTCCTCTTGTCCGTGTCAAATTGGACCATGTAAATAATCTTCTCTGCTCTATTTTGTCGATTCCTTTCAGTATTTTGAAGGTCTCGATCATATCCCCACGCAGTCTCCTTTTCTCAAGGGAGAACAATCCCAGTGTTTTAAGTTGATCTTCATATTCCAGTTTCTCCATACCCTTCACTAGTTTAGTTGCTCGTCTCTGCACCCTCTCCAGCAGTTTTATATCTTTCTTTAGGTAGGGAGACCAATGTTGGACGCAGTATTCCAAGTGGGGTCTGACCATTGCCCTATAAAGCGGCATTATAACTTTCTCCGATCTACTCGAGATTCCTTTCTTTATCATGCCTAACATTCTATTCGCCTTATTTGCCGCTGCCGCGCATTGGGCCGACGGCTTCAGGGTCCTATCTATCAGTACACCCAGATCCCTTTCTAGTTCACTTTTTCCCAGAGTTGCACCTGACATTCTGTACTCGTATTCCTTATTTTTACTGCCTAAATGCATTACCTTGCATTTCTCCACGTTGAACTTCATCTGCCATTTCTCCGCCCATTTTTCTAACCGACACAAATCGCTCTGGAGTTCCTCACTATCCTCCTGCGATCTGATTGCCCGGCAGAGTTTTGTGTCGTCTGCAAACTTGATGATCTCACTGGATGTTCCGCTTTCCAAGTCATTGATATAAATATTAAAAAGGATCGGCCCAAGTACCGAGCCCTGGGGTACACCACTAGTCACTTTCTCCCAGTTGGAGAACTTCCCATTAATGCCCACTCTCTGCTTCCTGTTATCCAGCCATTTGCCTATCCATCTTTGTATATCTCCCTCTATGCCATGGCTTTGTAGTTTCCTGAGAAGTCTTTCGTGTGGAACTTTGTCGAATGCTTTCTGGAAGTCCAAGTATATTATGTCCACCGGCTTTCCACTATCAATTTGCTTGTTCACGGTCTCAAAGAATTGGAGTAAATTCGTCAAACACGATTTCCCTTTCCTGAATCCATGTTGACTGGGTTTCATCAAGTTGTGTGTGTCCAAGTGCTGAACTATGCTATCCTTGATCAGTGATTCAATCATCTTGCCGGGGACAGACGTAAGACTCACAGGTCTATAGTTGCCCGGTTCTCCTCTCGATCCTTTTTTGAAAATTGGCGTGACGTTCGCTTTCCTCCAGTCGTCTGGTATCTGACCAGTTCTGATTGACAGGTTTGCAAGTTTTTGCAATAACTCTCCGATTTCAACCTTCAATTCCTTCAAGACTCTCGGGTGAATTTCATCCGGTCCAGGGGATTTGTCACTTTTAAGTTTGTCGATCTGGTAGTATATCTGATCTAAGTTCACTTCAACTGTGGTGAGTCTGTCCTCTATTTCTCCTATAAACAGTTTCTCCGCTTCAGGTATTGTTGAGGTGTCCTCCTTCGTAAAGACGGACGCAAAGAAGGAATTTAGTTTGTCTGCGATTTGTTTATCTTCCTTGATGTACCCTTTTCTTCCCTTGTTGTCCAGGGGTCCCACTGCCTCTTTTGCAGGTTTTTTCCCTTTCACGTATCTAAAGATGATCCAGATATTCATGGTCGGTAGCTGGATATGGCCTGGTACTTTTTATCCAAATTTAATTTAAAAAATGCTGGCTAATTGACTGACTGATAAAATAGTTTTATGGGAATTTTGATGTGTCTTTATATCTTGCCACATAGATCATTTAAAGCAAGTTTTCAATCTCAAGACTTGTTCTAAATGTAAGGCAGTGGGGGCTACACTGGGATACATGTTTTGTTATTTTAACCTCCTATTGTCAGAGCAAGTCTTATCCTACTTTTTGCCAGTTGTTTAATGGAAATATGTCACTAGTGGCTGTGAATATGGGTTATACCATGGGCAAAACTTGTTCTGAAAGGAAATCAGGATATGTTTATTATTTATTCAAAACTCCACCAGTACAGAAGGTCATGGCGGCTTATAATAAACAGCCATAAAACTAAAACCCTAAAGACAATCTTGTTGCCAATAATATCAAATCCAATGTCCAAACTGTAATTGGCTAACACCCTTGTTCCCTTTGGTGAGAATGTTTTGACTTTGCTAAATATTAGAAAAAGTTAATATAATGGACTTCAGTATGGTCACAACTCACTGTGTGGGAGTGAGATGTAAGCCTGGGCAGTAACTCATAGATGACCAGCACCAGTCAATAAGTCTAAATAAGAAATGCCCCATACATCATATAGTCCAGTTTTGTGAAATTAATTAATCCAAAACACTGGGTAAGTCTTAAACAAACATTCAAACCAATTGAGAAAAGGAAAAATAAAGACTTAATAAACTCCCCAAAACAAAAATATACATAGAAACCGTGAAAGTACAATGTGCTCACATAAAAAATTTCATTGAAGAGTTTATCAATAAAGTGTACTTAGCTGAGTCCCATTAAAAGTTCATGTTACCACTCAACAGTTTGTATCACCACTTGACAGAGCTCCGTTTCGACACCTTCATCAGGAGCGGAGATTAAAGTGCTGGTGCAATGAAACACAAAAGGAATAATATCCTTGCAGGGCGATAGAAGATCCTCAATCCTGCCTGCATGGTCCACCAAAGCTTGACACAATCAAATCCCTGATTGGCTGAGGCACCTCAGGCTCCTCCCATGGGAGAAGCCTGAGGCACCTGAGCCAATCAGGAACTTAGGCCCTGCCCTGTGCATCATATGATGCACCAGGGCAGGACTTAAGGCCACAGACTCATCACGGGAGGCATTGGAGCAGGAGGGATTGAACACCCCTCCTGCTACATTAAAGGTACAGGGAAGGGGTGGGGAGGTGACCTGGAACAGTGAGGGGGCATCCGGTTGATGGCAGGAGGGAGCTGGCATCCCTCCTGCCATTTGTGTTTTGGTTTGTGGGTGGGTGGGGAGTCAGGAGTCATTGGTGCAGGAAGGATTGAGCACTCTTCCTGCTCCGCGGGGGAGGGTAGGAGAGTCGGGGGCAGAGAGTAGGAGATGGGGCAGAGAGCAGGAGATCGGGGCTGAGAGCAGGTTTTTTGCACAAGCGACTGGTCCTTTTGGATTGGCCAGCCAGTCAGTGTATCAGGAAAAAATTAGTGAATCTTGTCCTTTCTGCTTTGCATGCCATTTTCCCTCATTTGCATGTATGGTTCGGAATCGGATCGGAGGAAAGGTTAGTGAATCAGGTCGGAGGGAAATTGGATCGTAAAGGGCTCACAAACCGATAGGTACACGATTGGTTTGCTTAGTGAATCTAGTCCTAAGTAAGGGAAAAGACCTTAGGTTTCCCAAATAATTCAATATCTTCCAATATCTTTTCAAAAATTAATGGAAGATTTGGTTTCACCTTTGATAATCTTCTTTCTATTAGCCCCTGGAGGATTCAGTATACAGGTGTTCAATCCCTTCCCACAATCCGGGAGTTGCAGAAATCCAAACACTTTTCTGAGCACATGCTCCTCCCACCTTAGAGAAAGAGTTAGTGCCCCCTGCAGTTCAGTCCCAAAGCCAAATAACATACCTAAACAAATCCATGACAAGGAAGGGGGTATTGGGGAAGCTCCCTAGCAACAAAAAAAATTTGTGAACTGGTCTGCACTGCAAAACATGAAAACAAGCTGGTCTGCACTGCAAAACATGAAAACAAGGTACAAAGACAACACAGAAAAACATTGCTTTCAGTAATGCATACTCATAGAAGTGGAAAACTTCCCACAAGGTCAGTCAACTCGCTGGAAGATCCTGAAGCTGGTAAGAGAATAAGCGAGGCAGAAAGCAGGCGATTCAGAACAAGTGAAAGGGCGAGCCATACTGAATCCTCCAGGGACTAACAGAAAGAAGATTATTGAAGGTGAAACCTAATCTTACATCTGTTCCTTCCCTTCCAGATTCAGTACGCTAGGTGATGTACCAAAGCAATAGCAGCAACTAGGAATGGACAGAAGAGCCTTCCCGCAACACTGAGGTCCCAAAAGTGGCATCAGAGTAAGCTGCCACATCCACCCAGAAAAAAAAACAGGTAGGAAGAGAGGACCAAGGAGCTGCCCTGCAAATTTCATCTGGAGAAAACATTCAAGACTCCACCCATGAAGCAGCAATACTTCTAATGGAGTGGGCCTGAAGGGAAACTAATGGCAGCTTGCCGCAGGTGGCATAAGCTGCAGAAATGGCCATATGAATCCGTTGGGCGATCGAGGTAATAGATGCCTGCTGACTATACCAAGGCACAGCAGTCAGGATAAATAGGAGATCAGATAGCTGAAATTCATTAGTCCACTCCAAAGGTGGAGCAAGACTCTCTTGACATCCATCTTAAAATCTGATGTTTGCACTCTAAGTCTGTGGAATGAAATGCAGACAAGCAAACCTCTTGGGTGACATGAAAAGCAGAAACTACCGTTGATGGAAAGGAAGGTACAGTAGGGAGAATAACTCCGGCATCTGTAATATGGAGAAAGGGTTCTCCGCACGAAAGAGCTTGAAGCTCTGAAATATGCCATGCCGAGACAAAGACAACCAGAAAGACAGTCTGATCATCAGATCTAGAAGAGTAGCAGCCTTCAGTGGCTTGAATGGGGCTTCTACAAAGAAGTGCAGAATGATGGTAAGATTCCACGAAGGGAAAGGATGAAGCATCTGGATGAGCAGGAGATGACATGGAACCCCTGCATGCCCTGAAACATGAAAAGCCTGCTACAGAAACTTTAAGGGAGGCCACTGCTTAACCATTATCTGAGCTTGCTCAAAAAAAAAGCCAGGACCACTGAAATGGGAGCCTGCTCAGGCTCCACCCAGTCCTTAGCATACTACTGTTGGGAAGCCTTCCAGGCTGAGGCATAAGAAACTATAGTTTAGGGTTTCTTGAACTGCAAGAGCATTGAGAGGACCTCCTATGGATAACCACGCCTCATCAAGGCTGAGCGCTTAAGAGCCATGTCATAAGACCAAAGCGCGGTGGGTCTCCATGACTGAGAAGGTTGCAAGGAAGAGGGAGTTTTAGCTTCCTGTCCTGCTGAAGAATGATGAGATCTGCAAACCTCAGACAATGAGGCCAGTCTGGAGCAACTAGACTCATGAAGCTGGGATGTATTACTATTCGGCGGCTAACACGACCAATCAGAAGTCATGGAGGGAACACATAAAGTAGCTCATGAGCTGTCCAGGGCTGAACCAAAGTGTCCAACCCTAAGCTTCTGCACTGTTCTTCGATTGAAGAAGTTCCTGACCTTTGAGTTCTCTACTAGAGCCATCAAGGCCAACCCCAGTGCTGTACGATCAGATGGAAATGCTTTCCGTGAGAGGGGCCATCTTCTGAGTCCAGGACTTGTCAACTGAGGAAGTTTGTCTGTACATTGTCAACTCCAGCCATGTGCACCGCTAAGAGTGAGAGAAGATGTAACTCCACCCAGCGAAACAGCACATGAGCCTCCTGGCCCAAGGGAGCACTTCTTGTGCACCCTTGTTGAATTACATACACTACCACTGTGACATCTGAGAACACTCACACCGCTTTTCCTTCTTGAGTGGGCTGGAGAGCAAGTAACACCAGGTGAATCACCTGAAGCTCCAAATGATTGATCAACTAATACTTCTGATGAGGAGTTCACTGCCCCTGAATGGAGCAATCCCCGCAGTGAGCATCCCAACCCAACAGGCTGGCATTCGACATATGAGTTAACCGTTATAAGATTCGAAGAATCTTGCCTTGGAAGAAAGCCTCTCCCTGAAGCCACAAGCACAGACTTCTGCATCCCTGCATCTTCTGAGGAGGGACTCATATAGAGGGTGCATGTACACACTGGCCCAGGGGACCGCCTCCAGGGAGGCTGCAATGGACCTCAGCACCTGCAGATAATGCAAGAGCATGGGAGCTGGAAGGTTCAGGAGACCTCTGATTTGCTGCTGACTTGGGAAGAAACACACGACTCTGCCGGATGTCGAAGAGAAGGCCCAGCTCCAATGTGACATCAACTGGCTCTTTTTGAAGTTGACAATTCAACCCAAGCCCTGTAGCAGAGAGACCACAGTCTCCACCGCAAGGGTACACTCATGTCGAGACAGAGCCCTGATCAACCAGTCATCCAAGAAAGGATGGACCTGGACACCCTGCTTGTATAGAAAAGCACCTAAAAACTACCCTAACCTTGGTGAAAGTTCAGGAGCCACAAACTAGAAATGCTGTTGCAGAATATGGAAACGCAGAAACCTGCAATACTCCAGAAATATTGAATGCTAAGAATTCCCCAGGAGAGACAGCAGCAATGACTGTGCACATGGTTTCCATTTGTAAATGAGGAATTCACAGGAAGTGACTGACTAACTTGAGATCCAGAATGGGCCTCCAGTCCTCTGAGCTGTACTTTGGCATGATGAAGCAGAAGGAGTTTCTGCTGAAGCCCAATTCATGTTCTGGAATGGGTTCTAGGAATGGGTGCTCAGATGTCCAAGAGACACTGCAATGTAGTGCTGACCTTTGACTCCTTTTCCAACCGACCTGCCAGAGAGTCCAGAAACAAATCTGGAGGCAGGCAAAATAAATCTATCTTGTGCCCCTCCTAAAGGATGTCCAGCACCCATTTATCCAAAGACATGCGAGTCCACTCCTGGTAAAACTGAGAAAGACGGTCCTCTAGTGGGGCTGTTTAGGAGTAGCTGCCCAGGATCCAGATGCCTGTATCCCTGTATCACGGGGACTGTATCCTGGGAATATCTCTAGAAGGAAGAGCCCGAGGATCCTTGACAAAAATGGCAAGAGGGATGAAATTTACTACCATCCCCTCCCGGTGAGACTTGTACACAGGGAGAGACTTAGGGTGGTAATCAGCAACACTGGTCATGAGGTCATCCAGATTTTCCCAAAAAAGAAACTTACCCTTGAAAGAAAGTCTGCTTAACCCCCAGAGACCCAGTGTTGTAATATTACAACATCACATTTAAGGCTACAAAATAAACCCTCCCCCATTTTTTTTCTTTTTAAAACTTCATGTACATTACTAATAGAACCTATTGTTCAGTTCTGCAACACCATTGGATGGTTGAATGTGTAAATAGGTCTGTTTATCTGGCCATGAAGTCATACAACCCTGTTGCCTGCTTTGGAGTATATCATCTTGTTGTTTTGGACGGGATACATCAGGACTAAAGTAACTAAAAAGCTTGAAATATTTTTTTATGTGATCATTAATATGTGTAGATCATGCAGATTTTATGACATCATTGAATATACTGATTTTAAGAGATTTAGAGCTGGTTATTTCTATGTTGTAATTTTACAACAGTGGGTCAAAGTGATAGCAAGGTTTTGTCTGCACTCCCCTGAGACCCAGTGTTGTAATATTACAACATCACATTTAAGGCTACAAAATAAACCCTCCCCCATTTTTTTTCTTTTTAAAACTTCATGTACATTACTAATAGAACCTATTGTTCAGTTCTGCAACACCATTGGATGGTTGAATGTGTAAATAGGTCTGTTTATCTGGCCATGAAGTCATACAACCCTGTTGCCTGCTTTGGAGTAATGATGTCCATTCCCTCTGCACACCACTGGAGTACTTTCAGAAGTTTGTGACAGAAGATATGATCAACGCTCTGGCAGATAACACAAATCAGTACAGTTTTCAGAAGAAAGGATCATCTATAAACACAAACACAAAGGAAATAGAGCAGATGATTGGCATGTATCTGAAGATGGGTCTTGTCCAAATGCCTGGAGTCCGTATGTACTGGGAAGCAGACACAAGATACAGTCCTGTCGCTGATGTAATGTCACGAAACAGATTCCAGTCTCTGTTGACATCATTACATTTTGTGAACAATCTAACCGTGTCTGAGATGGAACAAAAAAGTGACAAACTCTGGAAACTCAGACCATGGCTTGATGCTTTCAGAGAGAAATGCCTAAAAGTGGTCCCTGAAGAACATAACTCTGTTGATGAAATGATGATCCCTTTCAGGGGGAAATTCAGCAGCATCAAACAGTACATGCGTGGCAAGCCAAACCCATGGGGGTTCAAGCTGTGGGCAAGGACTGGAATCTCTGGTATACTTTGTGATTTTGATGTGTACCAAGGCAGTGTGAATGGAATACGGGCAAGATCTGAACTTGGACTATCAGGGGATGTTGTGATGAAACTTGCTTCCACACTTCCACATAGTCACAACTACAAGATCTATGCAGACAACTTTTTCACCAGCATCCCATTGATAGTTAGGCTGCTGGATTGTGGAATTCATTACACAGGAACAGCCAGACAAGTGCGCCTTCCAAACTGTAATCTTGAGGATGAGAAAAGCTTGAAGAAAAAGGGAAGAGGAAGCTTTGATGTCAGAGTGGAGTCAAATCACAACATTTGTGCTGTGAAATGGTTTGACAACAGACAGGTTACACTTGTGTCTTCCTTTGCTGGCCCACAACCAGTGGAGAAGATTCAACGCTGGGACAAAACTGCCAAAAGATTTGCGCTAACATGAAATTTTTTGTGCAAAAACACGAAATTTCTTGATTACCACTGATAGAAATGCCAAAAGGAATGCCACCGAGAGGTTAGAAAAGCAAAAGGGAAATATGAAGAGGGGCTGGCCAGGGAGGCGAAAAACTTCAAGGCATTCTTCAGTTACGTAAAGGGGAAGCGACCAGCGAGAGAGGAGGTGGGGCCGTTGGACGATGGGGATAGGAAGGGAGTGATCAAGGAGGATAAAGAGGTAGCTGAGAGGTTGAACACGTTCTTCTCGTCGGTTTTCACGAGAGAAGACACATCTAATATACCAGACTCAGAGGAGCTCATGAGTGGGGAACAGGCTGAAAAATTAGAACACATAGAGGTAAGTAAGGAGGATGTCCTCAAGCAGATAGACAGGTTAAAATGCGGCAAATCGCCGGGCCCGGATGGGATCCACCCAAGGGTTCTGAAAGAACTAAGACAAGAAATAGCGGGCACAATCCAGCATGTTTGCAACCTATCCTTGAAAACTGGAGAGGTACCAGAGGACTGGAAATTGGCGAATGTCACACCTATCTTCAAGAAGGGATCGAGGGGTGACCCCGGAAACTACAGGCCGGTGAGCCTGACTTCAATTATAGGGAAGATGGTGGAAGCTATGATCAAGGATGGTATTTGCGAGCATATCGAGAGATATGGCCTACTGAGAACAAGCCAGCATGGATTCTGTAAGGGAAGGTCATGCTTAACGAACCTTCTGCACTTCTTTGAGGGAATAAGCAGTCGGGTGGACAATGGGGAACCTATAGACATCATTTACCTTGATTTTCAAAAGGCTTTCGACAAGGTGCCACATGAAAGGCTGCTTAGGAAACTGTGGAACCACGGGGTGGGAGGGGATGTGCACAGATGGATCGAGCACTGGTTGTCGGGTAGACTGCAGAGGGTCGGAGTAAAGGGACAATACTCTGACTGGCGGGGAGTCACGAGCGGTGTGCCACAGGGATCGGTGCTGGGGCCGTTACTCTTCAACATATTTATCAATGACCTGGAAAAAGAGGCAAAGTGCGAGGTTATAAAATTTGCAGACGATACCAAACTGTGCGGCAGAGTTAGGTCTAGGGAGGAGTGTGAGTTCCTGCAAAGGGACCTGGACAAGCTGGAAGACTGGGCAAACAAATGGCAAATGCGCTTTAACGTGGAAAAATGCAAGGTCATGCATATAGGTAAAAAGAACCCGCTGTTCAAATACAAATTGGGGGGGGGCATTATTGGGAGACAGCAGTCTTGAGAGAGACTTGGGTGTGCTGGTAGATGCATCACTGAAGCCATCTGCACAGTGCGCAGCAGCCTCGAAAAAAGCCAACAGAATGCTGGGCATCATAAAGAGGGGCATAACAACCAGGACGCGGGAAGTCATCATGCCATTGTATAGAGCTATGGTGCGTCCACATCTGGAATACTGCGTTCAATACTGGTCGCCGTACCTCAAGAAGGACATGGCAGTGCTTGAGAGAGTCCAAAGGAGAGCAACGAAACTGGTAAGAGGGCTGGAACACTGCCCATATGCCGAGAGGTTGGATAGGCTGGGGCTCTTCTCTCTGGAAAAAAGGAGGCTCAGGGGAGATATGATAGAGACCTTCAAGATCATGAGGGGCATAGAGAGGGTGGATAGGGACAGATTCTTCAGGCTGAAGGGGTCAACAGGCACGAGGGGGCATTCGGAGAAACTGAAGGGAGATAGGTTCAGAACAAATGCAAGGAAGTTTTTCTTCACCCAAAGGGTCGTGGACACTTGGAATGCGCTACCAGAGGAAGTGATCAGGCAGAGTACGGTACAGGGATTCAAACAGGGATTGGACGGATTCCTGAGGGATAGGGGGATCGTGGGATACTGAGAGAGGTGCTGGGATGTAACACAGGTATAGAAAGCAAACCAAGTAATAAGTATAGAAATCCGACCAGGTCGTGCATGTGCAAGACCGGAGGGTTAGGACTTCGATGGGAAGATAAAACTCAATGGGAAACCAAGGTGGCAAGGGGGCCCCTTCTGGTGTCTCAGACAGGCCGTGACCTGTTCGGGCCGCCGCGAGAGCGGACTGCTGGGCAAGATGGACCTGAGGTCTGACCCAGCGGAGGCACTGCTTATGTTCTTATGTTCTTAAGTCAATGGGCGCTTCACAGGGAAAAATTTGCGTTTTTATATGATACTCATTTTTTGTATTAAATTGATAATAAAAATTACTTTTTTCTTTATTATACTATTGTTGTTGTGTATATACATAAACTTAGGTGGGTCTTTATAAGCTGTAAAGTACAAATAAACTTTTAATTATTCCTTACATGTGTTCAGAGAGAGAGTGACACTATTGAAATTCTGCTACCTTACAGGCCCAGCGTTGCAATTTTACAACATCCTCCCCAAAAGTTACTAAAATGTCAAAATAAAAAAAAAACACTGATTTAGGGATCACAAGCCTCCTATAACAACATGTGAACGTTCGAAAAAAATTTTTTACGTTTTTTTCTATATTTGGGTCTCTAAGTGTTAAAGTGACTACCACCTTCATGCCTGAAGAAGCCACTTCTAAAAGATGTTTGTTTTTTTTAAATACAATATCTACTCTATGATCCTGGGAGACCTTAAACACTACTCCTCCACCACTGGGATGGTCCATGCATCAGGTACCCTGCACCACGGCAGAATCCACCTTAGGTTGCTCAAAAACTACTGAAAATCAGGAGTCAACGGATAAAGCTTAGGCATAGCTTGAGAGAGCCAGAAAGAACAGTCTGGGGTATCCCATTATTCTGTAACCAGACCAAAAAGCTGTGGATGTAATGGGAAAAAGACAGCACATTAGAACAGTCCATGACTGAACACTGTGACATGGAAAGTGGAGATTATAATTTTAGCTCTTTCAGAACCTCAGCAATAAAATGGTGGATAGAGTCATGCTTAAAAGGTCTGCAGACAGAAGGGCCCTCACCCAAATTTGGACTCTCAGGGCTATCATGTTTACTAATTCGAGCAAGGGTATCAGCTGTAGGACATATCCGTGGAAATCCGGACATCTGGTAATCCTATCTTAACCCTGGTAACTCTTGGTAGACAGTTAAAATCCAGAACCTCCAGGGCAGCATTTTCAGAAGTGCTCACTGTTTCATGCACAGAACCCAAGAAATAGGCAGAGCTCCGGATTCTCAATACATGGATGAGGCAATTGTGCAGGGAGGAGGGTTTTAGATTTGTTAGGAAATGGGTGACATACTGGGGAAGGGGATGCCTATTCTGCAAAGATGGGCTCCACCTTAACCAAGATGGAACCAGGCTGCTGGCATCAACATTTAAAGGAAATAGAACAGCTTTTAAACTAGAGATTGGGGGAAGACCGACAGTCGCTCAAAAGAGCATGGTTCAGAACAAGGTATCTTTAAAAGATATTATAAAAGAGAAAGCGGAGAGATACAGGGATTGAGGTGTTACCATTGCGAGGACCTGATACTGCCCAGGACTGCAGCGCTCACTACCAACTGGAGCTGGAGCGTTGGGAGCCGAATCTCTGCGGGCATCCACAGAGACAGACGCCCTGACATCACGCGGCTCCTCTTCCCACGAGTGAAAGGGATGCCGCGACTGTAGTACACTGGATAGATACAGGGATTGAGGTGTTACCATTGCGAGGCCCTGATACTGCCCAGGACTGCAGCGCTCACTACCAACTGGAGCCGGAGCGTTGGGAGCCGAATCTCTGCGGGCATCCACAGAGACAGATGCCCTGACGTCACGCGGGTCCTCTTCCCGTGAGTGAAAGGGACGCTGCGACTGCGGCGCGTGGCCGCAGGGTGCGGCCGCAGGGCGTGGCCAAAGGGGCGTGCCCTAAGGGGCTCGTCCTGCCCCTTGGGAGCCCCTTGGAGACACTGGGAGATACGGGAGGAAACTGTATGTACTAAGTTTAATACTATGGGAAAAAGAAAAGGGAAAGCTAAGGTATCTGCGCCTATATTATCAGGTCCCATAGATAGACTGGCAGAGTGTGAATTCTGTGTGAGAAGAAATTCCTTAAGATATACTGAACTGTAAGTTTATGTATTTCTTTATTTTAAGTTTTGTATTACAGAAATTTGTTTAAGGAATTACAGAGTCCAAACTGGTAATATTATAGGTTACAAATCTCATGAGTTTATGCTGTCTGGGATCCTCTGGGATAAGCCTCAGAACAATCAAGATTAAAAATGTATTTAAAAAAGAAAATGATTAAAAAAGATTAAAAATGTATTTAAGCACCACAGCCTATGGGGACTGTTTGGATTGTAACTAGATTGTAAGCTCTTTTGAGCAGGGACTCTCTTGCATGTTTAATTTTCAGAGCTGCCTGTGTCTGGTAGAGCTATAGAAATAAGCAGTAGTAGCAGCTAGCCCTGCTTCTCCATTCTGTTCTACCTACCAGAGGATATTATTAAACAACTAATTCTTGATATGATTAGTGATATCATTGTTAGCCCTAGACCTTTCTTTCCTTCCCATTTTCCTTTTCCTAAAAGACATCATTATAAAACCCAGTCCTTGATATGAGTGTTGTTTGTCTGTGCTCAAAAAGTGCTACTTTACCAATTCAATATTTTGCAACTTGGTCGCAAGTGTAAATTTTAACATATAAGATTAAAAAAAAATTTTTTTATGCATGTTGAAATATTTTTAACATTCTTTGACAGCTTGCTCCATAAGCTACAGTTTCACATGAAATAAGCAACCTTTATCTCATTAGCTACAAAGATTATTTAATTGTTTGTTTTTATAAACAAGAAAGCCTTTTTTATGTGTATTCTTTCCTACATTTATAGATAAAATATTTATCTTCTGCTTCTAATCAAGTACTTGTTTTGATTGATGGTTTTAATTTCTAAAAGATTTAGCTATCTATGATATTCCATAAGAGTGAACACAATTGCTCTCTTGTATTTAAAAATGACATTTTGCCAAGAAGAAAGGATTATGTGCATGCATTTCATTTATTACCCCACTTTATGGGAATTTATCTGTGATGCCGGCATTGTTTCTTTAGCTAAGTGAATCAATGCAAACACAATAACTTTTGGTCATTGGCTATAAAAAAGTAAGCACACCATGGATAGTAACACTAAGTAGTTCCACATGTAAATATGCTGGTGATTTGAGCTTGCATGGAAATATTATTTGTCTTTCATGGTATCCTTAATCTTTTATGTTTTTGATGCATTTTGGTCAATCTCTGCAAAAGTGATGCTCTCATATCACTGACCACATTGACTTTACAGATCTTTAAATATTTTCTGTAGTTATGGATCCATATAGAAAAATCTTTCCTCCTAGAATAGTTTTACCCCTCCCCTCCATTTTATGAAGATGAGTTAGAGGTTTTTTTTTTTTTTATTACTGGCCGCAGCAGTAAAAGCTCTGACACTCACAGTAAACTATGAGCTTCGGAGCTTTTAATGCCGTGTCCTGAGATAAACCCTAACGCAGCTTCCTAAAAGAGGGGGTAGTTTGTTAGCACTTTAAGAAACCCTTTTACTATTCAGTGGTAAGCACTAACTCATGCTTATTGCAGCTTCAAGGGGTATACAGTGGGGTGTGCTGAGGCATCCCATGGTAAGTTTCAAATGTGCACATGCTACCCATGCACTAAAAAACATATATATTGTATATTTTGTATTTTGGCCTAGGGATGTGTGTCTGGGAGGCAGAAAGTGGGCATTTCTCTTCTTATCAGTTAGTGCATCATCTCCGCGTACTAATTGATTAGCACAGGATTAGTATGTGAGGCCTTGACGCCTACAAAGTAGGTATCAGTGTAGGCTGACATGCTAATTTTTGTTAAAGAAGACACCACAGTGAGCTGGTGGAATATAATATTAGCTGAGCCTAGTCACCTTTGAGGAGTAATTAGAGATGGGGGGGGGGTAAGAAATGGTTTAGAATTAGGGGCTAGATTCACTAATCAAACCAATCGTGTACCACTCGGTTTGCGCTCACTTTCCTACTGCGGCTCGATTCACTAACCTTCCTCCAGACCCCATCCGCACCCTATCCGATCTGCGCATGCAAATGAGTAAAAAGGCATGTAAATTTCTTAAGGCTTCGATTCATGAAACCATTTTGTCCAAACCGACTGGCCTTTCCGTCTCAAAAAGTTTTGACTGCTGAAGACCAGTCGCTTTACATCCTTGCCGACTATTCCTGCCTAGCAACTGCCGCGTGCATGCTAAGAACCCCATTAAAAAATATATATCTACCCCACAAAAAATCCAAAATATATCTAAACTTTAAATATATGTAAACTTTCATGCACATAAGCATTAGAAATATTTTTTTTTATTTTTTTGGAATGCGCATAGTGAGCGCAGGAGTGAATCTCGGATTTGTAATGCGCATGGCGAGAAAAATCATGGCTTAACCCCGTGCTCTCCTTGCACATTGTACATTTTGTATATCAATGCCAAATTTAAAAAAAAATCAAAAATAACTTTTAAGGGCCAGCTATCCCTCCCCCCCCCCTCCTTCCAGCTAGATTGTCACGTGCATCTGACGTCACGGGGTCGCCTTTGGTTGCTTTGTGCTTCAAGGCAGAAAGAGCCACACAGCCTCCTGGGATTCGTAGGCTGTATATAGCAGTGCGTGATCCTATCGCATTCAACTGCTGTTAACTGTTGTGCCTTCTAGCAACTTAACAGTTCTTTTCATGAGAGAAATAAGCTGTTTGGAAGTGTGCAATAAACTTCGAGATCGATCCGTAAAACAGGACGAACTCGAAGAATTTCACAGCTTGCTCACAAACTTCCAATGCTATTTCTCCTTAAACCTCTCTAACAAATTTTTCAAAAAGCTACGTCACAGCTTATACAGCTTGCAACACCATTTAAGAAAAATAGCGGTTGGTAAAAAATAGCTCTTATATTGCATTTTTTACGACAACAATGCTTTGCGGTATACGCATTCAGAGCCCACCAATGATATCTGTGATTAAACCCCGCCCCATTTCTACACAGTGAAATCCTAAAGAGCTAGCGCATGTGTTATGTGCTTCAAAACCAACAAGGATACAGTACACATGCGCATCAATCGATTTTACAGCAAGACGTGTGCACGAATGGGAGCGTGTTTACGATTTGATCATTTGCATGGACAAGCTTTACTGAATCGATCAGGGAGTTTAAGTATTAATGCAGTGAGTACAGGGGCTTATGGGCATGGGTCCTCCTCTCCGTGGGTCCCTATCCCACCCCCAAGATGACTTAAGCTGCCTCTGTGCTGGACGACTAGGCTTTCCTATGCCAGGCGGCCAGGTGATGATGGTCTGGAGGCTGAATTTTAAAGGTGTGATTACGATTTTTATGGGGTTGGGGGAGTTGGTGATCACTGGGGTAGTGTGTGGGGGTCTGTATTATGTGTTTGCAGTGCTTATCTGGTGATTTTAGGTGGGTTTTTGTGACTTAGACTATGTTTTAAATGGTCTAAAGTCACAACGTCCAAGTTACGTCGGTCCTGGGCTGTATAACTTGTGGTTATACATGCTGTATGACTAAGTCTAAGCCGGCCCACATCTCGCCCAACTCCCACCCTCAACACTTCTTCCTGAAATGCCCCGTTTAGCTTAGGTCATTCAGCGGCACTATGAAGGCCTAGGTCGTTTAAAAATATGTCCAAAACCCGTTTTCATTATCGGCACTTGGACGTATTTTGACAATGTTCGTCCAGTGCCGACTTAGGCCAGTTTTTGGACGTTTCTCTCTTTCGATTATGAGCCCCATACTGTTTTATGAACTTATTTTTTATGGTTGTTGATTAAAGACTTGGCGTCTTGTACATCATCACTGCAGTTTTTGTTTTTGTTCTTCAGTTAAATAGTCCAAAATATTGAGCAGTTATACAGTATTCTGGACTAGGCCACTTTATTGAGAGAAAGAGGTGCCTCTGATGCTGCTTTGTTACATCCCAAAATTTCTGTCTTTCCACCTGTCATCCCATAGTGCCCACAGGCAACAAGGGAAACTTCTAGGAGATGAAGATGAAAAAAGTCTATTGAAGCACATTCTATGGACAGTGTAAAGATTGTGTGAAGACACTTAAAAGGTTTGTACTGGAGTACATCTCAAAAGGAGTACAGCCCAAGAGAAATTTCACATTGAGATAAATCAAAGCTAAGTTGAGTAAATGTTTTTCACAGTTAAGATTATATAAAGTGTGTCCATTGAGAAATTGACAGCTCACTTGTGCAATGATGGAAAATGAATGCTTCAGTTTTGTTTCCAAAGCACATTTATTTTCTGAATGTATTCATTATAATTTTAAATGAATAATTAATGAAATAATATAAAAGTGAAAAAAGCCAAATTTTAATGCTGGGTTTCTACTGTGATCTGGCAAGGTAACTGCTCCGACACTCATAGAATTCCTATGAGTGTTGGAACAGTTACCTTGCCGGACTGTGGTAAAAACCTGCATCATGGCTTAATAAAAGGATCCCTATTGTCCTTTGATACTCAATTTTTGGAAGTCGATATGAGGACATATTAATAACATACTGGAATCATCAATTCCATTAACCTATGATGTAGTCATCTGTGGGACATTATTGCATACTAAACCCCCATTGGACCGGTCTAAATGCCGGCTTTTCATAACTCTGGAATTCACACCACACTCAGATTGTTCACAATAAAATACACCAACTCAGATATAGTGGCAAAAAATGGGCCGCAGCTTTATTTTCACTAAGGACAAACCTTAATAAAATCAACTTATCAACATTTTCAAAAACAGTGTAGCTTATTCTCAAAATTCTGGAGCTACTCGGTGTCGAACTAGCTCCTCTTCAAAAATTCTCCCCCGTTCCCCAATTCCCTTACAGCAAGACTCACGGTGCCACAGAGTCCAGCTGCCACCCATGGCGGTATCGCACATGAGCAGTTACAAAATTTAGTCACCAAATCTGTTGCATAGCCACACTGATCCAAAATTGTTTCCCTAACATATAATTTTTTCCGCAACAAAACTGCGACTAACCCCTACCCCCACCCAAAACAAAACCCTCCAAATAGAGAAGCCACAACATAGGGAAGGGAAGGCAGGACAATTTTCCCCACCAACCCTAACCTTCCCCACTCCCTCCAAACCCCTAGTTCTCCACTGCCCGCCAATTCTCCTCAGAAAACTCCTCCAATCCCAGACTCCCTTTTCCCAGCCAATCCTTGCTCGCTCTCACCTATACCTATCCCTACACCTCTTACTTCCACCCCTCACCTTACCTAACTTGCCTAAGAACCCACTACCCATCCTTCTACCTACCTACTACAATTTAATAACAACCCTTACCCCCTAAAACAATCTTCGCTGGCTCATCCAGTGTTATAAGCCCGCAGATTAATCTGCAAGCCACTTTATCATGACCAGGATTGCCATGCAAATGGTTACTCGCAATTGGAAAAATTGGGATCGGCTTAGTTTTACCTTTTGGTGGGCGAATTTATGTTCATGAACACTGACAGGTTGGGTAATAATAATTTATTCAGATTAGTTTGGGGTCCAGTAATGACTTTTATTACTTTGGTATAGTTGTCTTTTACCTTTAATTTCCTTTAGATCTATACACACATCCAGGGAAGGGTGGGAGGGGGTTATCTCTTTTGTTTTATTCCTTGATTGAATGTACTGGAAAGGAGGGGGGGATTAATTTTGTATTATTACTGATGGATTGTAAGTGTTGATTCAGATTATTAATGTATGTATAATTTTATGTACTTTGTATTAGCCTTGAAAATTTAATAAAGATTTTAAAAAATAATAATAAATTCTATTTGGCGCTTTCTAGTTCATTATCTAAATAAACAAACTTCAGTGATAAATGGTCTAAGACAGGGTTGCCCACATTTTTTGGGCTTGCGAGCTACTTTTAAAATGACTAAGTCAAAATGACCTACCAACAATAAAAATTTTTTAAAAAACACAAAGCACACTGTACGCTGAGAAAATGTTAATTATTATTCCTATTCCGGGTTTTTTTTCAAAGAGGTCAAGGCAGATGACTCTGCACTGTCACCTTAGTAACAACCATACAAAAATAGACAAATACCCCCCTCCCTTTTTACTAAACCACAATAGCAATTTTTAGCGCAGGGAGCTGCGCTGAATGCCTAGCGCTGCTTTCAACACTCATAGGCTCCCTGCGCTAAAAAACGCTATTGTGGTTTAGTAAAAGGGGGGCCATAGTGCAAAATATAGACAGCAGATATAAATTCAGACATATTTTGATCAGTAAATTGAAAATAAATCATTTTTCCTACCTTTGTTGTCTGGTGATTTCATGAGTCTCTGGTTGCACTTTCTTCTTCTGACTGTGTATCCAATCTTTCTTCCCTTCTTTCAGCCTGTATGCTTCCTCTCCTCCAGACCTCATTCCCTCCCCAACCTTTTTCTTCCTCTCTCCCTGCCCTTTCTTTCTCCCTGCCTCCTTTTCTTTTTTCTCTCTTCATGCCCCCTTTCTTTTTTTCTGTTTCCCTTCTATCTCCCTGCCTGCTCCCTTTTTTTCTTTCTCCCTGCCCTCCACCAAGCCACTGCTGCCACCATCGGGGAGCAGGCCCACAAGCTGCCGCCACCAAAATCGTGTAACAGGCCCCAAAGCCGCTGCCACCCCAAGCTCTCCCTGCTTCCCTGCGTCAGGCCGACCAGCATTCCTCTCCCCGACGTCAATTCTGCCGTCGGAGAGGAAGTTCCGGCCCAGCCAGGCAGCGATTGGCTGGCCCGAACTTCATCTCCGATGGCAGAATTGACATCGGGGAGAGGAAGAATGATCGGCCCGGTAGATCACCAAGGCAAAGTGAGTCTATCACGGAGCCCGGGATCCGGGATGGGCTCCGCGATCGACTCACTTTGCCTTGGCGATCTACCGGTCGATCGTGATCGACCTATTGGGCACCCCTGGTCTAAGATTTATTTATATATATATATATACTGAATTTTCCTCAATTTGAATAGTTTGGTGGCTAATATTGAAAAGCATTTATTTGAGGAGAAGCATCTATTACTTGGCTAAATGCTGCTGAGAGAGATATCTAGATAGTGTCATTGAATATCTTTCCAGAGCACCTCAGCACTTTCTGGCTATGCCTCTGAATTTTGCATTCTGTGGCATTTATCTGGGTAGCAGGTCTAGGGATGGAGTTGGGCTGGAGACTCAAGTTATCCAAATAGCAGCAATTTTCAGTGATGCTATTCTAACCACAAAAAAAGCTGCATTGTTTTGCAAATCACTTTTTTAAAAATTATGTTTAACATAAAAGGTTCTATATCAAATAGCAATAAACAAACTATCTGAAGAAGCTATCTAGAAAGCAACTGAATATCGCTGATCTCTGGATAGTGCTTAAGCTCATTGCTCTGTCTGGATATTGAATGGCAGCCACTATCTGGATCCTGTTTCTGAATACCTAGATTTTTAGTTTATTTTTTTCCTGTATTCAGAAAATGCGTTTTATGGATCTTTACTTTCTGAAAATTAGCACCTAAACCTACAACCTAATTTAGAAACTTCTAATGAGGTGCTCACTTCTATAGAATATCAAACTTAGGGCTCCTTTTACTAAGATGTGTTAGCGGTTTTAGCGCACGCTACAATACCACACGCACTAAATGCTTGCGTTAGTATTTTTTGTTTAGCGCAAGGTTAGCGCGCACTAATCTTTAGCGCATGCTAAAAACACTAGCGCACCTTAGCAAAAGGAGCCCTTAGTGTTATGGAAACAACAGAAAACGCAAGAAACTTATTAAGTTCAAAAATCCTTTTTTTTTTTTTTTTAGGGACTTGAATAAGTATGAGTACTGTTCCCTCTAAGCCAGTGGTCTAAAACTCACGGCCTGCCAGGTACTATTTTGAGGCCCTCGGTATATTTATCATAAGCACAAAAGTAAAATAAAACAGTTTCTTGATCATATGTTTCTTTAGCTATAAATTACAATATTATTATTAAGACTTAGCTAAAAGGAAAGATTTATAAATTATAAAGAGTTTTACCTCATGCAAAATTGCCATTTCTTTAATAAGACATTAATTATTTTTTCTGAGGCCCTTCTAGTACCTATAAATCCAAAATGTGGCCCTGCAAAGGGTTTGAGTTTGAGACCTCTGCTCAAAGCTGATCAGAAGTCTTCTTTCTATAGTACTGCCAGTGGGTGGTGCTGTTTCATTATCACACTCTCAATAGCGAGGGACAAGCAAGTCTATCTCTAGTGATAGAAAACACAATTTTGAAGCACTACCACCCACTGGCAGCAATGCAGTTGGAGGACTCCCTCTCAGCTTAGAAAGAACAGTGATTACAAGCATCAACTTGATTAGCTTGCTTCTGTAATGAAGATACAGAATCAGTGTGAAAGCTTTCCCTTACCATGATTTATACTTTATTATTTCCTATAATTTCAGAATCATATACCTATGAATCATGAAGAGGGCAATTTGATAAAGGAGCACCTACGAGGGGGTGCTGAAATGATCCTAGCCCATCCAACCAACTTCCTAAATTCTGAGCATTATTTTGCCACTGTAGCTGAAAAGAGTGTTATCTTATTTTGTTAAGTGCCAAGATACAGAAACAAAATTCTCTGTTTTTGACATTGTTTCTGATCATTGAGTGAACCATATCCACGTCCTTCTCTTCTTGGTTGGGCTGAGAACTTTTCAGTACCCCCTTCGTATATTTAGGTACCAAAAAAGACTATTCGCAACCTATTTATTACAGCTCTATGGCTGGTGTTTGTGTTCCCATTTTAAATACAGGCACATCTTACTTTAAAGAATCCTAGTGTATGTGGCTGAAAACATGCCTATGGTTAAGGAGCCATAGAAACATAGAAACATAGAACATAGAACATAGAAACATAGAACTGGTATAAATGCTCTCACCTAGATTGCAAAAGGCAGCATGCAGATTATATGATTTTATAACATACATGCCTAGTACGTACCTGTATGTGCTATTTTACGGTACACTGACAAATCCGCGCAAGACAATTGTGCTCCAACAAATGCGCCCTGAGAATTGCACGCACAATTGCAGCCTGTGAATCTGAGCAAATCAGGGCCTTCAAGATATCCGCTTATATAAAGGGTTCCCATAATCCTGATGTAAACCTTATCCTAACACTAGATAGCAAGTGAATGTTTTAAGTGTAGTGGTGGAGGGGGGGGGGGGGGCCTTCTCAAAAAAGAGGTTTACTTCATAACCCTCAAAAAGACAAAATAATATCCACTGTCGAGGCGCATTTGACGGGTCACCTCCCATTCCATATGCACATTTGTCTTGCATTGGATGGGTCACCGCTATGTGTACATATTTACAGCATGCCATATATCCATAAAATGATCATTTATGTGTAATATACATGTGTAAATGACTAGAATCACCCTGGTATACTCTATGGCCCGATATTCAGTCATAGGGAGGCAGCTTGGATAAGTCCAAGCTACTTCTGGTAATTGGCATTGAATATTCAAGATTTTTAGGCTGCTAAAATGTTAACCAGCTAAGTCAATATTCTACACTGGCCATTTCAGTTTATAATGGACAAAGACAGGACTTATCCACTCAGTGCTGAACATTGCCGCTAACTGTACATATTCAGCAGAGATAGATTTTCTCATGCTGCATATTCACATTTAACTGGTTAAGCACTATCTTCCCTTTTACAAAGCTGCACTAATGGCTACCGTGTGGCAACGTCCCCGAGGCCCTTTAAATCTCTGGGGGCTTTGGCACAGTTACCACAGCAGCCCACGCTAAATGGCTTCATAAAAGAGGCCCTATATAGGCAGTAAGTGCCATTTCTGGCCAGTTAAATAGCGTTGAATATCGGCCAGCATAGATATATATAAATATGTACTATTTATTGATCACTTACACATCTGAAGAAAGGAGATGTGCAATTTGAAAGTTTGTGTACTAAAATGTTACCTACAAAGATTTCAGCTTTCTTCAGAACAAATACTGTTATTAGGGCTCTTCTTCACCACAGATTTACCTTGCTATTATGTTGAACTGTGATGTCCTGTACTTCCAGCACTGTATACTGGATTGGAAATCGCTGCATTGAATGTGACAAAAGGAATGAGCAAACTGATCCTCTTTTACCTCACATTTCTTTCTTTGCTATGTATTTCATTACTTCTCATGGGGGGGAGCGGGGGGAAAGAATGAATACCTGAATGATAAAGCAGCTACTTCTGAAACCCCCCTCCCAGGTGAGCCAGTTTCATCATTTTCTTGACTATTGGATAAAATAGGGTATCACCTGAACAAAAATCACAAAAAAGATAACACTTCTTGCAACAAGTCAGCCACAACATATACTATTTTCTCTCTCTTCTATATGTATATGTATAAATATAACCCTCGTGTTTGGTGTGACAGGAAGCAAGCTGTTTCATCCTGAGTTTAAAGCTCTATTTGCAAACATGTTTATAACACATGCAGAGTAGATAGTTTATAAGTGATATATTAAGACACAACATGATAAGTCAACATGTCAGAAAAGGAATGCACAATTCTTCAGCTATCAATGGCATTTGTTCATTTCTTTAGCTATTTATCGTACATTTCAGTGTTGCCCATCCTCAAAAACAAACCGATCGTGTACCGATCGCTTTGCGAGCCCTTAACCAGCAAATTTCCCTCCGGCTTGATTCACTTACCTCTCCTGCGATCCGCTTCAAATCCGTGCATGCAAATGAGGAGAAACGCATGCAAATTGGACAGCGACCCGGTTCACTACACAAAATTTCACATCGGACAGGGCTGGCCGATCAACGGAAAAAGCAACTGCTGGGGAGCAGTCAAAAACCTCCTTCCGACTCTCCTGTTCTATTGAAGCCCTGCTCTCTGCCCTGTCAGCCCCGAACACCTCCTGCAGCCCTGATCTGCCTGCCCTGGCTCTCGCGGTCCTGCACCCCTGGGCTTGCCTGCCCCGAATGCCTGCCTGACATGTCCTCTCTGCTCCCCCTGGCTCTGCCGCCTTCCCTCCAGTGCGAGCCCACGGGTTTAAAGCAGGGCTGCACGCCTCAGTGCAGCTCTGCTTTAAACCCATGGGGTCGCACTGAAGGGAAGGAGGGACGAGGCTGCCGCTGCCTTCTTTGTGGCTATTAATTTGCAGAATAATTCCCACTCCCGCTATTAAAGTGTGACTTATGGAACATAAGTTTAAAATCCATACCAAGAACGAGGAGGCTCCTCTAGTCTCTCTCTGGCGGCTAGCAGAGGGCCATACTTTAAAAGATCTGAGATGGCGGATTCTTGAAATTGTGGAAAGAGGGAGGTTGGGAGGCAATTTACAAAAACGTTTAAACTATAGAGAGAAATTTGGAGTATTTAAACTTCAAGCGGTGGAACCCTGCGGTTTAAATAAAGAGATTGAATGGATGATGCTGATCTGAGCCAGGATGAAAGAATCATGTGGTCGTGACGTTTGAAAGCTTAAAAAAACGGTGCAGCCATATTGGTAATCAGAGCACTTTTTCTAAACTCACCTAGAAGCTTTACAAAGGTACACATAAGAGCTACACATGAAGCATACATATTTTTAAAGTGTATATTTTAGATGAATTCTAAATATTAATCTATTTTCATATCTTTTCAGGGGGACCTGCCTTGAAACAGCCTGGTCAGGGTGAAACATGGATTATGTTGGTATTTAAATCCCCCCCGATACATCTCTAGCGTGACTAAAAGTATTAAGCATTTATCTTTAGAGAGTAAACAGCATTGAAAAAGTATTAAAAAGTATTCAAAAATTATTCAAAATATGTACTGATGAAGAAATGAGGTTCACGCATTATGTTATGCTGAACAGTATACTTTGTATACCTCTGACGGTCCAAAATCACTAAAAGTATTACTTGAAGTGTGCTGTATGCACATTTATTAATAAAAAAGTAATTATTCTCAGAAATCACAAGCCCTCCTTTAGGTACCTGCAGATTTATAGGGGCATAATCAAAAGAAACGTCTAAGTCCCCTTTTGGCCTAAATCCCTAGGCGCAGAAAGTAGGCAGCAGGGAAATGTCCATTCTCAAAAAAAAAGTCCAAAATGAGGGTTTTTTTTTGGAGAATGGCCTACTTCTATGTTCAGCAATGTAATCGCCCAGACTGCCACTAGGTCTATCCCAACCACTACGTCATTCCCGACCAAAAAATTGCACAAGTCCCAAATGCCCAAAACAATAATAATAATAATAATAACTTTATTTTTTCTATACCGCCATAATCTTGCGACTTCTAGGCGGTTCACAGTGAAGAGAGCTGTGCAATCAGCGAATTACAGCGTACAAATAGGGAAGATGTCACTGAGCAGTCAGTGATTTTAGAGTACAGAATAGTAAGAATTATAATATTGATATGTTACAGTGAAGGGGGCTGGATAGCCAGCGAATTTCAGAATACAGAAGGTGAGGATGAGGAATTCACTGAACGTTCAGTGAATACAGAATACAATTAGTGAGAATACGCAGTATCAACATGATGAGTATTAGCTTTAAAAAGGAGGGAGTTTTTTTTAGCCTAAAAGCAGGATTCTCTAACTGGTGTCTGTCATAAACAACGCCAGTTACAGAATCCAGGAATCATCCCCCCACCCCCACACCGATCATCGGCAGGAGAGATGCCCTCTCCTGCTGAAGAACACCCTTCCCCGCACTGATCATTGGGAGGAGGGAGCCCAAGCCTTCTGCTGGACAACCCCCCCCCGAACCCCCTTCCCCCCCGACCATGCACCCAACCCCCACACTCTGCTGGACCCCCTAACCACCAACCCCCCTGGACCCCCCTCTAACCTTAATAGATGGCTGGCTGGCTGGATCCTCCCTCTGTCCATCCGGCAGGCCCGCCTTCCTCTGAATGGCGGGCCTGACCCTTTCTGGTGCATTGTGGGAGGGATTGGGCCAGGTGCCAAATGCCCCTCCTATGGGCAGGGCCTTAGGTGTCTGGGCCAATCAGGCCCTAGGCCCCTCCCTGGTGCATTTCACATACCGACTGCCTGCCTACAGGACGTGCCTCTCATGGCGAGAGGCACGTGCTGTAGAAGTTAGCCGGCACAGATGACTCTCCTCCTGGCCAGTGTCTCTCCTCCTCTCCCCACACTTCCTGGATCCCTCCACTGGTGGGTCATGGCCAGATGGGCCTCTGCACATGCACAGACAGAGATGTGATGATGTCACACATTGACGTCACGCACTTCTGGGTGCCTTCTTGTCAGGGCACTGGATTTAGTGTGCCACCAGACGTAAAGTTTGCGAGACACTGATGTATGGTGAAGAACAGTAGGACTCATCTCGTGTGGCTGATTGCCACTTGTCCCTCTAAGAAGTTGGATGCTGGGGGTCATGTAACTAGTTGGCATGAAAGAGCCTCATTCGTTATTATAATAAACAAGACAAATCGCTATTGGGATAGAGCTTGTGGTCCACCGTGAGGTGAGCTACCACTTGTCCCAGCGCCTTCCTTTTGGCACGTCCTTGATGCTCTTGACTGAGTGTCCCAGGAATCCGAAGTGTTTACTTTGAAAAATTAGAATGTTCAAAGCAGGCCAGTCACCTAAATACTTTAGCTAGGAATAATGGAATAGGATTCTGGTTCTATTTTGTTGGCTTTCAGAACTGAGGGCATGATTAAAAGGGACAACCAGGGGCATTTGTATTGTTCCCTAGAGGAGACATTTTTGGACTAATGCAAGACGAATCAAACCAAAAGCATTTACCAAGAATGTTTTCATTAATTAAGAACAAAAGTCAGAGGTTCGAAGACAAGATACCATCATAGTTCCAACCATAAACAATGCTGACTAGCAATCTAGTGGCATGATTTCCATGACCTGCCGAGCAGCTTCTGGGAAACCAAAGTCTTTGGGGGGGGGGGGGGGGAGTATATTTGCAAAGCTGAAACTTAAAGGAATTGATGAAAGGATACCATCAGGAGTGGAGCCTGTGGCTTAATTTAACACAACACAGGAAACCTCACCCAGCCAGGACACGAAAAGGATTGACAGCTCTTTCTCAATTCTGTGGGTGGTGGTGCATGGCCATTTTTGGTTGAGTGATTTGTCTGGTTAATTTTGAGTAATGAGACTCCTCCATGCTAACTAGTTATGTGACTCCTGGTGCTCGGCGTCCAACTTCTTAGATGGACAAATGGTGTTCTGCCACATGAGATGAATCCCATTGTTCATCACCATAAGTTGTGACCCTCTTTTTACTCTGGAAAGTGTTTTATTCTCAATAAATTATTTATATATTTATTGTTTTTTTCCTGTGTCACCCTTACACTGGGTTAAGTGACTTGCCCAGGGATACAAGGAGCTGCAGAGGGAATTGAACTCGGTTCCCCAGGATCACAGTCCGCTGCACTGAAGTTCAAAATTAGACAGTCAAAATTACCAGCTTTCCTAGATAGACTCCTTATTCCATATTCTACACCTAGAACCCTAAAGTCAACAAATCAACATCTTATTACAATCCCTTCTTTAAAGGTAATTAACACAAGGAGAAATGAAATATTTTCGGGTACATCACCTCAGCAATGGAATAATTTAGCTTTTTTACATTCGAGAAGAATCAATGTGCGGCCCAATCAGGCCCTAAGGCCCACCATTTGGAGGATGGTGGGCCTGACGGGCGGACGGGCTTGGGACCTGTCTGTCTGACCAACTTACTGTAAGTGAAGGCAGGGGGGTGTCGGGGGTGAGGGCGGTGTAGGGGGTCGTGGGATTCGGAGGTGGCGATCGGGGGTTGGGGGCCAATTGGGGGTTCAGGGGCTTTTGCAGGGGGGGTGAACCATGGGCAGGAGGGCCCGGGATCCCTCCTGCCCGTATTTTTTTTTTGGGGGGGTTGCAGGTGCATTTCAGCAGGAGGGGTTGGGCTCCCTCCTGCTGGTATTGTGTCGGGGGGGGGATTCACGGGTGTGTCTAGACAGGAGGGGTTGTATCCCTCCTGCCAGTATTATTTTGGGGTTCAGGGATGGGGTGGATTGTAATCCCCCGCAAACTACATGAACCGTGGCAGGAGAGATTGGGCATCTCTCCTGCAGTGGATCGCGGCAGCTCAGGGGTGGGGATCACGATCGTGGCAGGGGAGATGAGCCATCTCTCCTTCCGCGATCGTTGCGGTGGGGGTGGGCAGGTTGCTGGGGCTGCTGAGCTGATCATGGCAGCCGCGATCAGCTCAGCGGCCCCTATTCGGAACTTACACCTGTTTTGACTTGGTTTAAGTCAAAACGTATAAGTTCCAACTGGGCAATCTGCTCAAGTTTTGGTTATACTTGCTGTACAACTATGTCTAGGTCGGCCCACCTCCCACTCTTTCCCCTCCTCTAAAAATGCCTCTTTTCACTCTAGGCGTTTAGAGGCAGGGGAAAGGCCTAAGCTGGTTTTAGATACATCAAAACCAGCTTTGATTATCAGTACTTGGACGATCTGGTTTTTTGATCGTCCAAGTACCGATTTAAGCCACTTTTTTGATATTTTTGTTTTCTGATTTTGAGCCCCTTAGCGCACCGTAGTAAAAGGAGCCCTTGGCCTTTACTACTCCACTCCAAACAAATGAGTTCACATCATTTGGTTTGATGTTTTCTTTACATTTGTCTAATGATAAATTTCAGTATTATTGGATGATTAGGTATTCAAGAAATTAACAGTAAAATGGTGTGGGAGCTGTATCAGTCTACTTTTAAAGGAAATATATTGAAACAAACAAAGGAGATAAGGTGAAATTTAACAAAAACTGAATTTAGAGCATCTATTTGATGTAGTTCATCAGTCTTTAACGATTTGCCTTCTGAGACAAGTGGGTTCCAAGTAGAATTTTGGAATTCTCATTTCAGTCAGCTGTTCAAATCTGCTGCCCCTCTCAATAAAGCTGTTATATTGAGATTTTCACCTTTAAAAGCATCAAGTATGGAGCGCAGAACACACTTAGGAGAAATCTGCAACAAACTTTTAACATTGTAAAGATCTTTGCAGGTTAGATAAGGAGATAATTTGCTGTGCCAAGAACAATTATTATTCAACAGTTGTTCAGCAATTTGGGAATACTGTAACTCAAAACAATTATTTAGGCTTTTTGCAAAGTCTTCAAAACCATTTTCCTCATCAGTGCCTTGCGTCTTTCATTCACTTACTCCGGAGTGCTTTACTTATTTTTTAAAAAATGGAGGGATCTATATTCAGCCACCATCAATGTTATTTCTGAATAATCAATGCCAGGTCATGTCGAGCACTGGCATTGAATATCCATGTTTATGCAGCCGGCCATCTCTTATTCAGCATTTAACCTCATAAGTGACACAACATAAAGATAGGTGATTAAGTGCTGAATATCGTCCACAAAATATCCAGTTTTCAGCTTAATGATCTATAGTGATATTCAATGCAACTAAGTGGTTAAGGGACGCTAAATATCAGTGAGATTCCAAACATGTAATTTAACTGGCCTCTGTGATTAACCCCCCTCTTTTACAAAGGTGAGCTAAGCTTTTTAGCATGTGTCAAATAGCATGTGCTAAACATGCGCTAAGCGCTAACGCATGCATGTTATCCTATGGACACGTTAGCGCTTAGCGCACACATTGATTTAGCGTGCACTAAATCAGCGCTAAAATGCTTAGCATGCCTTTGTAAAAGAGGGCCTAAGTCATCATTGCTCTGTTGACATAACATAGAGGTCCTTTTACTAAGGCGCGCTAACCGATTTAGCAGGCGCTAACAATTGACGCATGCTAAATGCTAAGGTGCCAATAAAATATAATGGGAGCCTTAGCATTTAGCGTGTGCTAATCATTAGCGCATGTTAAATCAGTTAGCGTGCGCTAAATCGGTTAGCGTGCCTTAATAAAAGGACCCCATTGTAACTTAGACCATGATTCTATAAATGGCACCGGTATCAGTGGCCACCTAAAAATGGCTGCTGATCGTGTATCAATCACGCATCAGTGCAGTTGATAGAATCGCAGCTGTTTTTAAAGCAGGTGCCTTAAATGTAGGCACTAGTATAAGAACACTAATAATCACACTTTAGCATGAGAAACTTAAGACAGGTTTGAAAATTCTTCAACAGAACACAATTCCAGCTCTTGGACCAGTCCCTAGTCCTAGGTCTTCTAGACTACTGCAACATACTCTATCTCTCCTGCCCCACAAGCATGATAAAACAACTACAAACTGTTCAAAACACAGCGCTAAGACTTATCTGTTCACTGAGGAAACACAACCACATCACGGCGGCGTACCTAGACTCACACTGGCTCCCAATACAAGCAAGCGTACAATTCATATTCTACTGCCTACTATTTAAAACCATAAACGGAGACAGCCCAGTCTACCTAAACAACCACCTAATCCAAACTACCTCAACTAGACACAGGAGAACGCACAAACCGTTCACTCATCCCCCAATCAGAGACGTCAAATGAAATAAACTGTACGACGGCCTTCTAGCCACCCAAGCAGCAAAACTAGACTACCAACTCTCCAATTTACTGATAACGACTAGAGACTACAAATCGTTTAGAAAAGAAATAAAAACCATCCTATTCAAGACATCCTTTAAGACAAACTAACACCGCAAGACTCATCCCAATTCTCTGTAACAAACCGCTCTACTATTCAATTCCTCTGGAAATGACCAGATAACTTCTTTTGTAATCCTCCTTGAACTGCAAGGTATTGGCGGAATAGAAATCACTAATGTAATGTATATCTTCATGTAGTTTCATTTAATTTATAATACACACCAGGGATACTCAGAAAGCTACACTACTTCAATAGAATGGCGTGGCAGCACTCCTCACTGTTTCCCATAATTTAAATGGCGTGGATACTCTTAATTTTATTTTTAAACTTTTTTTTATATTAATAATATAGAAAATTCTTCATATAAATAATTCTTCATTTCTTAAAGTTAGATTAAATAAGGTAGAACTCCTCTAGTATGTTCCACTCCATGTATGTTAATTTGTAACAAAACAACAAGGCAAGCGGTCCACCAAAGAAACCAACGTGGAACAAAAAAAAGACCGGCAGACAATAAGGAGATTCAAATCAGGTTTAGTCAAGGTGCTCCCAGGAACCATACTTAATGCATTTTGCCAAACAAGGCTGGTCAATGCTAACAGAAAACCATGTCTTTAATACACACAGATCTGATATCTCTGTCTCCTTCACCCTTCCCCCCATGCGCTGGCATCTCTTCTCTATTTTCTGCCTCTGCTAAATTAAATTCTCTCTTACTATTCAGTCCTCAGTTTCCCTCTTTTCACTGTGTAATCCCATAGATTGCCACCCCTTTCCTTCACCCTTCCACTATCTCACTAATTCTCTTCTTCCTTCCCATCAAGCATATGTTCTTTTTCTTTATCCCCTCCTTACATCCAGTATGTGTTCTCTTTCTCCACTTCCATCCAGCATCTTTCTACTCTCTGAACTGATATCCATCTGCCCTCTTCTCTCTCTCCCTTCTTCCCACTTCCATCATCTGCTCCTTCTCTCTCTCTTCTCCTCACGTCCATCATCTGCTCCTTCTCTCTCTCTTTCTCTCTCTCCCTTCTCCCTACATCCATCATCTGCCCCTTCTCTCTCCCTTCTCCCCACTTCCATCATCTGCCCTCTTCTTTCTCTCTCTCACTTTTCTCCACTTCCATCATCTGCCCACTTAACCTCTCCCCCTAATTGGCTCATCTCCCTCCCTTCCCCTTACCTTTGCGGGTCACCTTTTCGATGTTTTCATTGTCAAACGGGCCCTGGCATTGTAGCAAATGTTATCTTTCAAGTGGTGCTCAGCCCAAAACTTCCCCTATGACACGAGCCGCCAAGGCGGTAACAAGAAGCTGCGTCAGAGGGGAAGATATGGACTGAGCACCGCTTGCAAGATAACATTTGCCGTTGATACCAGGGTCCATTGACAAAGAAAATATCAGAAAGATGACTGCAAAAGTGAGGGAGATGGGCCAGTTAGGGGGAGAAATGCCCGGACAGTGAGAACCCAAATGGCCTTAAAGCACTGCACCAGCATGCCTCCCTGACATTTTCAGACCCTAGGCACATGCCTACTGGGCCCTGCCTACCTGGGAGGGGTGGATACTAGACCTGCAGGGTATTTTGTGATTGGAAAGCCATTGGGCCACCCAGGCATGGTTTTTGTTTGGGGATGGGGGGATCAGTGCTCATAATGGCTTGGGGCAGGATGGAAGGGGGATTTAGACCACCAAGTAGTTTTTTGCAGCAGTTTTTTGTGGAGCTGGTGAAGTTGGTAGTTGGGTTGGAAGGCGAGAAGGGGTGCTGCTAAACACCTCTCCTCTCAACCAATCCTTCTAATGCTGCCTCAGACCTGGTGGAGAATTTACTGCACTAACCCCCCTCTTTTACAAAGGTGCTGTAGCCAATTTAGCGCACGCTAAATCAGTTAGTACACGCAAATGGATTTAGCACACGATAAACACTAACGCTTTCATAGGATATAATGGATGTGTTAGCGTTTAGCACACACTAAATCGATTAGCGTGCGCTACTGCACCTTAGTAAAAAGACCTATAAATATTCTTGAGAAACTTTTTTTTCAGCATGGCTGAATGGGATCTACGACAATTGGTAGGAAGCATAAAATAACCTGGCTGCCTTGGCTCCCTCTTTTATTGCGGCTTACAGATGCACTACAGGCTTCCTAGTGCTCCCCGCCTCTCCTCCGGCCCAGCAACTCCCCCTTTTTGGTTCTTTTCTGTAGCTTGCAGCTGCACTGCGGACAAAGAAGAAAAGTCGACTTGCCTCCCCTCTCTCCTTGCTGTCAGCAGATACTCTGCCAGCATGCCCTCCCTCTCTTCGGTCAGTAGCCCCATTGAAGAAGCAGTTGGCGGTGTGAAAATGATCATCGTGGAAGGAAGCATTCTTTCTCATAGGCTCTGAAGGACACCTTCCCTCTGATGCCATCCAATTACATGCTATCATCTTGCCCTATCCCCCTTCTCTCCCATATTCCACGTTCATTTACTATTCCTTGCCTCCCACTATCGGCCTCCCATCTCTTTGTACCCCTCACTTGGCATCCTAACCTGGCTTGGCTGCAAAAGAGTAAGCAATTTGCAGTGCTGCACCTCAGTCTGTGTTTTCCTTCTCTAAGGCCTGGGCCTAGTGTGTACTTTCTGTTACTTGCCAGGAGAGGCTGTGTGTGGAAGCATAGCTCTGCCACGCTGCAGAAAAGGAGTGCAATCATATTGGAAGAACAACGTGGAGTAAAATAGAGATCATTTGTCGCTGTTGCAGACATGCTGGTATCTAGTCTCTCACATTGATTCTGCAGCAATCAGGGAACTTTGCAGCAATTCCCACATAAAATGAGGGCTCTGAGCAAGATGAGATAGAAACAAATTATAGACACAAAACTCATTTTGCAGATCCACAAAAAAATCTATATGATCTGTAATTCATGGTTATGTACAGAGTGTCCAAAAATCATATCCACTTACATTTCGGGGGGGTGGGGGTGGGTGGGGGGGGAGAGGGGTGGCTACAGAAATAGGTTACAAAATCCAGGGCCTGATATTCCAAACAATTTAGCTGGCTTCTAACAGGTTAAATCGCTTGACTAGGATGACTTCCCTATGAGGAAAGGTTAAAGTGGCTAGGGTTTTCAGCCTGGAGCGGCTAGATGTCAGTCACTTGTTTACTCTTTCCAAAAATACTAGGGCTAAAGAGCATGCATTGAAAATATTTCTTCACTCAATGTGTAATTAAACTCTGGAACTCATTGCCGGAGAATGTGGTGAAAGCGGTGAAAGCTTAGCAGGGTTTAAAAAAAAAAAAATTTGGATGACTTCCTAAAAGAGAAGTCCATAAGCCATATTTAAAATGGATGTGAAGAAATCCAATGCTTATTCCTTTGATAAGCAGCATAAAATATGTTTTATTTTTCTTTTTGGGTACTTCTCAGGTACTTGTGATCTGGGTTGGCTTCTGTTGAAAACAGTATGGCAGCTTTTATGTTCTTATGTCCTTGTATTCAGCAGTTAGCATGAATATTATGGCTAGCATTGATCACAAAGCTGGCTATCTTGGAGGCAGTCTGGGGATGAAGTTTAAACAGCCAAGGTTAGCGCATAAATGCCCACATGTCTGTCTTATTTCCTCCCCCCCCCCCTTTTTACAAAACCGTAGCACAGTTTTTAGCACCAGCCATGACTAGCAATAAAAACGCTAGCACAGTTTTGTAAAAGGAGGGGGGAGGGGAGTTATGTAGTAACTCATGACCGCTTAAGTGTGTCCTTGTTGAACAAAATGCTCACTGCTGACAGCTATATATTAACCCTCACTGTTCAAGAAAATGAAATAATCGTTCTTTGTTCTTGCCCCATTAGTCTGTATATGTTTGGCCTATAGTAAAAAATATGCACATCAACTTGGTGTAGCTAGGCATGCCAACTTACACCTGCCATTGATGTGGCATAAGAGGAAGTGTCTAAATGCCAACCTTAAACTAGCATTCTATAATGGAATCTTGGCATCAAGATCCATTCTAGAATTGGTTCTAAGCACACGACACTGGGGTATTTAGAATGAGGCACCAATTTATGGAATTGTCCTTCATGAATGTTGGTCTTCACCAACATCCCCCACCATTTGTGATTGTGGGAGAAACATACATTGGGATATTACTATTGTTTTTACTTGAGTGTACTATTCAGACCTGGATGTCTCACTAGATGGACTAAGCAACTGTGTAGGGATGCTGTTGTTAAAAGAGGGGGCAGGCCTCCTCTACCTTCACAGACAATTTTTACTAAGTGGTAGCATCCCATCAGACCTCGTGAAGGTTCAGGGTAGATTGGTGGCATTAGGGATAAAAAAAAATAGAATTGTTGGCTTGTGCCTTGGTCCTTAATGAGATAGGTATGGAAAGTGTCACAAGGATGATGGAGGTACATCTCTCATCATGGCATACCATCAGAGTGAAACATCCTGCCCAACTTTTGGCTTACACTTGAAACGGTGACAAAATTCATCATCACTCCCGTCCCCACAGATAACCGTGGGAAACTTTTTCCATGTCATTCTTTAAGGAGAGAAGGAAGAATCTTAATACCTGTTCCCCTTCCTATTGTTCTTCTCCCTTACATGTACTCTTTTTCTCCACATATTGTAGTTCCAGCCCCCTTTCCCGCTTGTCTCTGTTCATTAATTTTTTTGTTAGTTTATTAGTCCTTAAAAGCTAGTATTTGTCCTAATATTGTGTGTTTTTTAAACTGTATATTAGTCAGTAGATGGCTTTACGTTTTTGTACACCACCTAGAAGGTTTGATTAGGCGGTATAAGAAATTTTAAATAAACATGAAACTTGAGTATGAATGGGCACAGCCACTGACCATCAAGCCTTGCATTGAAAAATGCTGGTGTAGAAGGACTGAGGTTGAGATAGACAGTAAAGAATGACACTGGATTGTTTCCCGCTGGGACAGGACCAGTGATGAATTTTGTCACTGTGTCATTCTCTATGGGAAGATCCTCTTCCTCCTGGCTTTTCCTCTTTCATTCCTGTGTCTATGAATGCCTAAGAGGCAAATATGGCTCTGAATCCAAAGACCAATGGGATAGCACACATCTACCAGCAGGTGGAGATACTGATTAACAGGTGGTCCAATTGGCTGGCACACCTCCTGCATATTCAGTATTGCTCCTTGCCCAAGCATTCAGAACCAGTAATATGCTTAGCATGTAAAAAACTTCTTTCCCATAACAAATTTCAAAAGGTAATAATACAGAATACAACTATCAATAATAACAGACTTTGAAAGTTGCAAAAGAAAAAAAACTGACAGTCAATATCCAGAAAGGGTGGGGCTCTGGATTCATCTGCTGCATCTAAAGGAAAGAAAATTAACAGGTAAGAACATAATTTTTCCTTCCTTAGCAACAGCAGAAGATGAATCCAGAGACCAATGGGATGTAGCAAAGCAATCCTCAATCTGGGTGGGAAGCAAATGCCGCCTCCACAACAACCAAACCACTAAACGCAGCCTCCGCAGGTGCCCCCACATCCATCCGGTAATGTTGAGATAAAGTATTCTTGGAAGACCCAGTAGCCGTATGACAAAACTCCTCCAAGTAAAAAACCTCTGGACTGAGTCCAAATAGCCGCCATTGCTGTGGCTGAATGGTCATGAAGTTCTTCCCCCAACCGCTTCCCTGCCATCAAGTAAGCGTAAAGAATGTCCTCCTGGACCCTTCGAGCGTTGGAGGCTTTTGACGCTGCCATACATTTGTCGCATCCCTTGAAGAATACAAAGAGGTGATCTAAAGGACTAAAAGTCATTAGAAACCTACAGATTGTGGAGAATACTACGCACTTTTAAAAAACGCAGTGAAGAAAAGCTCGCCTCCCCATTCCTCCTCCCAGGAAGAAGGAAGGAAAAGTGAGAGCGGCATAAAAGAAAGGACACCACCTTAGAAAGAAACTGTGGTACTGTCCGAACTGACACCCCAGAATTTGTAAATTAGAAATAAGAATCCCTGCCGTACAAGGCCTACAACTCAGAAAACCGCTGAGCTGAAGCTATGGCTACAAGAAACACCATGTTCAACATCACAGCCTTTTAGAGTCTCAAAAGATAAGGTTGAAACGAAGCATTCTGTAAACTGAGAATTACCTTAAGACTGTACTCTGGACAGGGCTTCTTAAGAGGTGTACGAATATACTGTACTCCTTTTAGAAACTGAACTACATGAAACTGAAAAGTAAGCGAAGAGCGAGATACCTAGCCCTTGTAACCAGCTAAGATTGCCACTTGAAGCTGAAGGGAATTGAACACTAAGCCCTTGGCAATACGCTTGTGCCAAAAAAGAAAGAATATAAAACATAGAATTCTGGAAGGGTGCCAATGTTGAGAAGTACCCAAGAAAGGAGAAGCCTCCAAAAGGAAGCATAAGCCACAGGTGAAGATGTCTGTATCCCCTGGAGAAGAGAAGAAATAACCTGCTTCGCATAACTCTTACACGTCAGTCATGACTTTTCAAAAGCTAGGTCATAATATCAAAGTAGGACGAATATCCATGTTGATTGGACCCTAGCTGAGTAAATCCGGAGATACCAGGAATCTCAACAGTTCGGCTGTCGAAAGACTCATCAGATCCGCATAGCAAGGATGGTGCAGCCAATCCGGAGATTGTCTAATTACTGTGCCCTGAAAGCGAGCTTGAGATGGCAAATCCATCCAATCATCAGCCAGGAAAAAACACTTAAAAAGAGAAACCAGAGGTGAAAAGAAGCAACGCTGCTACCCCCTCTGACTGCCACTCCTTGCGTCTGCTGAAGAAGCTAGGAAGCTTTGAATTTCGAGATGAGGCCATGAGGTCTACTTCTAGGAGATCTCACCTTTATACAAAGAGCTGGAATGCCTAAGCAAATAGTTCCCCAATTTCCAGGATGTAGAAGATTTTACTACTACTACTATTTATTATTTCTAAAGAGCTGAAAGGCGTACACAGAGCTGTACATTTTAACATACAATAGACGGTCCATGCTCAGATTTTGTGGTGAGAAAGTCTATCTAAACCCTCTTCCTGTCCTGTAAAATGATGTGCTGACAGAACAGAAAGATGAGATTCCACCCAATGAAGTAGAACCATTACTTTACTCGCCGACTGAGTACATCACGTGTTTTCCTGGCTGTAGAGAAATACCACTATCATAACACTGTCCTAAAAGACCTTTATTGCCATTCCGGAAGAATGACCTGAAACGGTAGCCTGACCGTGCTTCAGTCCAGAAGAATGAACGAGTACTGACTCCTTGCGCTGAGGATTGAAGGTTCTGAGCCCCCCAACCCGACAGCCTGGGATGTTTGGCGACTTTGAGCCAGTCCAGCAAAGACTGAGGCATGCCTTTGAAAAAATTAATCTCACTGAGCCACCAAATTATATTGAGCAATGCTTGAGGAGCCTACTAGATACTACAATTGGAGCTTTGAGATACCGGGAACCACTGGAACAAAAGCGACTGCTGTAGTGTTCTCATGTGAAAGCAAGCTGAAGTTCCCAGTGGAGTCACCACCATAGATCCTAGAACCTGTACAGAATCCCATACTGTTGTTCTTGGTGACTGAAGAAGGCAAACCTGAGACTGTAACCTGTCACCCCAGTCTCTGGGAAGAAACACATTCCTCTCCTATGTGAACAACATCCCCTGATATTCCAATAATTAGTATAAGAGAGAAGAGCTCTTTGGAAATTTGAAGATTCACATCCAAAGAATTGAAGAAAAGAAGTTCAAATAAAAGAAATCACCCGTTTGTGTCTGACAAATTGACCTGGCTGGATGACATACGAATCAAGCAGTCGTCTAAGAAAGAAAGTACCTGAATCTCCTGTTTGCGCCACAACGCCACTACTGCCCTCATTTTCAAAAATGTTCATGGAGCCATGGCATCCATGGCATGGTTTATAGGCCAAATGGCATCTGTCCAAACTGATAGCGCTGCTCAATGAGAGACAAGCGAAGATAGTGCAAATTCGGTGTCCATAGGGAAATTGTAAATATTCTCAGTTTTTCTCTGGAAATATCTAACTCTGAGAAACAAATTTACCAGAATGAGATTCAGCCCCCGTCTGACCAATTCCCCCTTCTTAGGCACAAATGTAAATGGAATAACTTCCCTTAGTTCCGGAAGAACTAAAACTACTGCCCCGAGTACCAGTAACACTTAAAAGAGGTCTCGCACGAACATAATCTTTGGAAGCTCAATACATGGTCACTCCAAGAAAGAATCTGAAATGGGAGGAGGATTCAAAGTTGCGAGCATCCTGAAAAATGTCCAAAGCCCCCTGACCTGACATCATAGTGTCTCCCCCCTGACGAGAAAGCATAAAGAGTTACCAGAGGAAGTGAAGATCCCTTCAGAATGAAAAGCAGACAGTCGGGGAATGGCTGGATAAGAGCTGTAAATTCTGGAAGAAGAAAGGAACTTTCCCACAAAAAATCCAGCTTTGCGATGTAAGATGGAGTATGTTGGAATTCTGAAAACAGTACTAACTCCATGTAATGTTAGCCAAAAACTTACTGCCTTTAAAGTGAAGACGTACTATAAGTAATCTAGAAGCTGCATTGACTGCCCCATGGGAAACAATCTGTATCCTATTGTTATCAGATAAAGCTCACATCCCTAAAGAGAGCTTCTCTTTAGGGATTTGCTACTCAGTGGGTTTGAGAGAATAGGTAACTTGTTCCTGGTTATAAGGAGCCACACAGCTCTTCCTGCCAATTTGAGGGACTGTCTAGCAGGTGCCATGAGAAGATGGCGACCTGAGAAATCTGTGCAAGAAGCTTTGAAACTTGCAGTCCCTGGCACACTAGAAATAGAAATGACAGTCCAGGAATCAATTCTATAGTGCTACCAGACACACACAGCGCTTTAGTGCTACCAGACACACACAGCACTGCACAGAGGCACAAAGAATAAGAAAACTTCTAAACCTACATAGACTCACCCTGCAGAGACACCGAGAGAGACAAAAAGAGACCCATATGAAACACAGGGTATTCTCATGCCGCTGACTTCACTGTGCAGCAATTTGCCTTCTGCCGACCCATAACGGCAAAAAACTGAGATTGAGCGGCTGAGCACAGGGCAGAATCTCTTTCTTAAGCACCGTGAGGCATAACAGTACAGTCACACTTAAAGTAGTTAAGTCTTTTCAAGCAGAGAGAGTGGCGAAACAGACACACAAGGTATATCACTGCAGCAGTGGCAAAAGCTGTTGAAACACTCCTTACGTGTAGAACCCCGAAAACAGGGAAGCCGCAGGATAGTGGCCTAAGTCAGCTGCAAAATAAACTCAGTGAATGCTACGGTGCTCCTGCTAGCGCCAGAGACTCAAGCAAGTGCCTGTTTAATGGCAAAATGAGCTGGCTCTATCAAAAATGCATTAAAAACCTACCCATTAAAATATTTTTCACAGTGTCATGGTATAAAATGCTTAAAATGAACATTGGAGAGAAATAAATGAATGCTGCTTCATTCTCAACTTAGGAAAATAAGCACACACCTCTTGCGCTCAGTCAGCATCCGGCTATGTGAAGAACACACCCAGAGCCGTCCAAATATTTACCTCCACCCGGCCGCGGGAACTGCCAAGCAGAGTCCGCCTCGGGGAGAAATCCCACTACCGCTCCCACTACCGCTGTGGCGCTGCTGCCAGAGTATGAAAACAAGCGCGTGTCTACAACACGCTGGAAGGCACAAAGGAGCTCTATCCATAAACCCGAAGCCCTTTACTGAATAAACTTCATACAAATGTAAATTTTCTTGTCAGTCACTAAACCATTTCCACAACTCTACAAAATATAGCGTTTGATAAAAAACATATTCCTTCTGTAGACTCACACTGAACCTGCATCTCCATCACAACCAGAAACCAGAAAAGAAGTTCAAATAAAACATATACTTCACAACTTTGTTGATAGTGCCGAGAGATGCCAGTTGCTCAGCACTATGAGGGTAGAATTGTTTAATAGTCACTGTGGTCTCTTTTTTTTTTTTTTTTACAGTGAAGGGAAAGAAGAAAAATTGAGACCCAGTCAGACCCTCTATCATTGGAGGGAGGGTGAGGCAGGGACCTGGGGTGGGCCCAGGTGTAACCCCTAAAGCCAGCACCATTCAGCCAGACACCCCTGTCTCACTGAAGAGAAACCTCAACAGGAGAAATAAAATTGTCATCTCACTGAAGAGAAACCTCAACAGGAGAAAATAATTTTCCAGTCACAGCCAGAATTCAGGAGCTAGTTGAATAGCGACCATCACCTCCTGGGAGATAGAGCATACTGAAGATGCAGGAGGCGTGCCAGCCAATAGGACCACCTGTTAATCAGTTTCTCTATCTCCACCTGCTGGTAGATGTGTGCTATCCCATTGGTCTCTGGATTCATCTTCTGCTGTTGCTAAGGAAAT